>NW_015622546.1:1905036-2505036 GCF_000835495.1 Cladophialophora immunda
TTAAGGACGATAATGGCCGGACGCCTCTCTTATGGGCCGCCTACTTCGGACATAAGGCGGTGGTTAAGTTACTACTCGAGAAGGGGGCTGACCTAGAGGTTAAGGATAATGATGGCGAGACGCCGCTATCAATAGCTGTAAAGGAGAGGGAGGAAGCGACAGCTACGCTACTACTCGAGAAGGGGGCTGACCTAGAGGTTAAGGATGATAATGGCCGGACGCTGCTATCAATAGCTCGAGAGGAGGGGTACGAAGCGATGGTCAAGCTGCTACTCGAGAAGGGAGCCAATGTAGTTTAATAGTCGCAGCTCGGCTTCGGGAATCAGGTCGATGAGGTTTCGTCAGGGCCGGAACGAGAGGCGAGGCTCGATCTCATCCCGCCTTGATACGTGCCCGCACTTTGGTGGGGGCCCATTATGTTAAGGTGGGTGGGTGGGTACGAGGTACATATGTCATTCAGTTCTCCACACAAGCTCAGACCTAGGCAGTTCGGTAGTTGCATCTGGGGTTAGCTGACTCGCGAACCGTGACTCCCAGCGAGCTGACGGCCGTGCACCCCGTACCCGTACCATGGTCCTCCTTATCTTTGGACCAGGCGAGGAGCGACCTGCGCTGTTGTAGGCGTCCGCTGACGTGAATCGCACACAGGCCCCAAGCAGCGTTCACTCATCGTCAAGAGCTAAGCCGCTGGTGGAAACTGCAGGCTATCCGGCGGTTCTCCTCGAGATCGGCACTGATAGAGGTCCAGAATCGAGAAGACAAAACTCCAAGAAAGCATCATGGCGTTTGAGTTCCCCGACCACTATGGCCAGCGATTCACGCCGACACTCCACCACCAGGCGGAGGGGCCGACATTGCCAGAGAACAATCGCCGTTCGCCGTTCGTCGTGGTCGTTACTGGCGCGGGCAAGGGCCTAGGTGTCTACGTAAGTCACTCCCAGCATCGAGACTTGTTCTGCTTGTCTTCTTATATCTGCCCATCTCCGACTTCTGGCTGGACCCGATCAGGTTTTGACGTTCCTGGAAGATATCGCTCGCGTACGCGCGCGCCGGGGCGACCGGCATCTGCATCTCGAGTCGGACGCAGAGTGACCTCGACGCGCTGGAGAAGCGGTTGAAGGAGGTCAACCCGAAGCTGGAGGTCCTCTCGGTGATCTGTGACACGGCGAAACCCGAGGCGGTCAAGGCGCTCGCGGACCAGGTGCGCGGGAGGTGGAACGGGAGGTTGGACGTGGCCATTGCGAACGCCGGGGTCATTTCCCAGTACCTCTACGACACGGACCCCCGGACCGGGGAAAAGACCAACCGGCGCCTGCCCCGGGGCATCATCGAGGACGACGACTTCCAGCGCGTCATCGACATCAACGTGCTGGGCAGCTACTACGTGGCCAAGTACTTCACGCCGCTGCTCGTCGCGCCGGAGAACCCGAGCACGGTCCGGGGCTACGTCGTCCTCACCAGCCTGGCGTGCCAGCTGACCGAGAGCAGCTTCGTGCCCACGGCGTACAACGTGGCGAAGCTCGCCAACGTCCGCATGGTCGAACACATGGCCACGGACCACCGGGCCGAGGGCCTGTTGGCCTTTGCGGTGCACCCGGGCGCGGTCCTGACGCCGCAGACCGAGAACCATTCGACGCAGAAGGGCGACGCCTGGGACACGCGCTTGACCGAGGACATCGGGCTGTGCGGCGGCTGGCTGACGTGGTTGACCCGCGAGAGGAGGGAGTGGTTGAGCGGGCGGTACCTCGCCGTGACGTGGGACGTGGACGAGCTGGAGGCCATGAAGGACGACATTGTACGCGAGGACAAGTTGAAGTTCAAGATGGCGGTTTAGGGGGTGGTCCAGGCAGGGGAGAATTGTCCGTGATAGAGCAGTGCGCGTTAATGTCATAACAGGGCTCGAGGTGTAGCCGGGAAAAGCACTCGGGGAGGACGCCCCTTTCTAGACCCAGCCTTGTCCATCGATTAGATGACTAGATGGAAAATTAGAGAGGACTGGAGACCGTTCCATCGGGAAATGCTTGAATCGAGAGCTTTGCCAATGCCATACTCTCTGATGGATCGTCCAAAGTGACGTTCGATGTCCCCAGCGCGTGGGGATCATTGGATATTATTTTTGGCAGCGGCCTTGATAGGTGATAGGCAAGTGAGGGTAAGCGAGGTCGAGCTCGCTTAGCTGGGGGGAGCACTTGCGGGCACTCCATCATCTGATGGCTCGTCTAAAAAAATACGGATACGAGGGGGAGATGAAGTATTGGCTAGCACGCTGGCCAAAAGCTTGAAGCCGCTCATTCGCATGGCGTTGATCTTGGAAAAATGCCTCAGAGCGTGATATAGCGGGCAACAGATGGGAACCGACTCGCCCAAAAGCGCTGTGCAATCTATACGATCAAATACTCCCTCTCCCCTCTTGATCGCTGAGACTGAATCACTATCTTTGAGTAACTCAGGCACAACAACATGGCGCGATTCCTGACTTCTCACGTGGGACTCCTCATCGGCTGCGAGCTCTTGACCTGCGTCGCTCTAATCCTGTTCGTCATTGCTCTGTGTGCAGGCATGTCACGGGGTCCGTTGGAAGGACTGGCTATATTGACGGTATGTTTCTCTCCCTTGCGCCTTTGGGGAAGTGAGTTGGAAGATGGTGGGCAACGGGCGACGGCTCGATAGTTGAAGGTGGCTTTTATGTCGAGCATGAGATGTGCTACTTCTCCAGTCTTGTCCTACAATGGATTGAACTTTCCTCCACTTCAGCATGCGATTCTACACTCAGTGGCGCCGGAGTTCTTTGGACTGCCTTCTCGGACAAGTGGCTGACGGCAGAAACCCACACAGGTCGACGCCAGCTCTCTGACCAGCTCTACCTCGGGCAGCGCCCTGGGCATCACAGACTGGTACGAGGCGCACTACCTCTCCATCTGCTCGGGGATGTGGAACCGCCACATCGCCAGCGCGGGCAAGAACCACAGCACAATCACCTGCACGTCGCAGAGTGCCGGGTACACGTTCTCCCTGGCCCGGATCGTCGTCGGCGGCGACGCCGCACAGCAGACGCTCCTCGCCAACCACCGCACGCTGAACACCAAAGCCCCGTTCGTCCTCCTCGTGGTGGCGATCGCCAGCATGAGCCTCGCCATCCTCAGCTTCCTCTACGGCATTGCCGCGTTGCCTTCCACCGCCGCGGGGAGACGGCTCAGCAAGAAAGAGATACCGCTGGTGGTTTTGCGCATCGGCTTCTTCGCGTGCGTCACGTCGACGGTGCTACTGTCCATCTCGTCGGCCAAGATCACGGCGAACGCAGCGAAGACGGCGGGCAGGGTCCAGCTTGGTGGAGGCAAGGACGTCCACGCGTGGATGGACGGCGGGTTCTACGCGGTCACCTGGGTGGGCGCGGCGTGTGTCTGGGTGGCCTTGGGACTGGTGGTCGCGGCGGCCTTCAAGCTTGCTGACGTGCTGGAGAGGAAGGTGGTGATGGGTCCAGCATGGGCCCAGAAGGGGCTTCACGGATAGACAGGCTGGAATGGGTGTGCCCTTGGATAGTAGTTTTTCATCCCTATCGAACACGGGACGCTATGCCAAGGATTGTCGACACCAGACAGGCTGGAGCGTGGCGTTCTTGCCGACTTCTAATGGTTGGCAATGCTGTTTGTCCAAGGCAACTTTGTTACTTGTACGCATATTGATCCTATTGATCCTATTGATCCTCTTGATCCTCAGGAAATAGACATACCGTGGGCATTCCATGTCCGAACATACACCGTCCGCCCTACTTGGTTGACTGTCCGCCTCGAGGCACCCTAGAAGTCTGGCGAGTGAAGCTCTCCCTCTGCACCTCGCATACAACAACTAAATCACCCCGTGTACGACATGTAGCGACAACGAGACCAGAATCGCGGCTATCAGGATCAAGATCGCTGCACCCGAGCTTTCTCCATGAGCCACAAACACACATGCTCGGCTATTGAACCAACAAATCCAACTCGATCTCGCGCACGGCCGAAACGGCCCAATTTGTCATTTTGCTAGGCCCAGCTCTCCCCCTCCGACGCCCGAGTTCAGAGCGAGGGAGCCATAGCTTGTTAGCTGGTTGCTCAGTGGCCAGTACTACCCCTCCCCCACAACTCCTTGGAGCTTTTCTTTGCAAGATCGCGGTGGAGAGCTCACTACACCAATGCTAGCCAGGGCAGTCCGGGAGTTTGGCGGCGCCTGGTTAATTCCATATCTTGTCCACTCTCTCATGGACTACACCGACCTCATCGTCGCCCACAACCTCCTGCTTGCTGTCCAGACAGCCATTGCGAATCGAATGCCGATCCTTCTCCGTGTCTTTATTCCATGAAGGGGACAGGATGGATGTCAAATTCGACACAAGAGAGGCAGAATTTGTCACATACACAAATGCTTCATGGACAAGCGAGGCCAGGACAGCACCGCACGATGCAAATCCTTGGCTCGACGGTCTAGCTTGAGGCCACAGCCCGACCAGAGTTCAAAGATGCAGGGAGTGCAAGAAATGTATAAGTAGGATGGAAATTCACCTCCTCCAGTTCGAGCGTTCGTCTACATCGCATTCGACCAGATACACCGAAGACACAGCAATCGACCACCACCAAGCCGGGCTGAAGCTACTACAAGCTCCGCTCACCAGAAGTCGCCCGCACTCGACAAAATGCCTTTCATCACCGTGAAGGACGGCACCGAGATCTACTACAAGGACTGGGGCAACAGAGATGGGCCGACGGTGGTCTTCTCCCACGGGTGGCCCTTGAACGCCGACAACTGGGAAGCGCAGATGTTCTTTCTGGCCAACCAGGGCTACCGCGTGATTGCGCACGACCGTCGCGGCCATGGTCGGTCCAGCCAGCCATGGGACGGGAACGACATGGACACATACACCGACGACTTGCTCGCCCTCTTCGAGCACCTGGACCTCAAGGACGTCATGAGTGAGTACTACTTCTCATTCACCTCATTCAATCCCAAGCTGACGGGTGACAATTCGCAGTGGTCGGCCACTCCACCGGCGGCGGAGAAGTGACTCGCTTCCTGGGCCGGCACGGCAGCAGCAGAGTCCGCAAGGCCGTCCTCGTCGCCGCGATCCCGCCGCTGATGCTCAAGACCGAGACCAACCCGCTGGGCCTGCCCATGGGCGTCTTCGACGGCTTCAGGGCGGCCATGGAGAAGGACCGCGCGCAGTTCTTCCTCGACGTGCCCTCGGGCCCGTTCTTCGGGTACAACCGCGACGGCGCGCGCGTCAGCCAGGGCCAGATCTGGAGCTGGTGGCAGCAAGGGATGATGTGCGGGTTCAAGAACGCGTACGAGTGCATCCGCGTCTTCTCCGAGACCGACATGCGGGAGGACATGAAGAAGATTGACATTCCGGTCTTGGTCATCCACGGGTAAATATCAATACACCCTCTCCCAGATCGTCCTCCGTGCTGACAGCCAAACCGCAGTGACGACGACCAGATCGTCCCCATCGCGGCCAGTGCCCACGAATCGATCAAGTTGCTGAAGAACGGAAAGTTGAAGATCTACCCCGGCGGGGCGCACGCGCTGCCCAACACCGTCCCAGACGACATCAACAAGGACTTGCTCGAGTTCTTCCGGGCTTAAATTGCCGAGAAAAGACGCCGGATTGGTGTGGCTTTCGTCCACACTTTGCCGGGGCAAACATTCATGCAGGAAATGGTGCAAAGAGGAAAGAAAACACTCGTTTATATACTTGGGCTTTGAAGCCAACAACAAACCCCCCCTCCAACCCGGGCGGTGGCATCAGATAGTTTGCAGACACTCGTTACGAAATGACAGCACAGTCTGAACACCGCGGAAAGCCTTTTGCTGCATCGAAGTGATTTCGGGTCTCCTCCCCGTGGCCTTCCTCCCTCCAGTGAACGAGAGATCCCACACCACCCACCCGACACCCTCGTAAGTGCCTATCACAAGGGACGAAAGTTTCCTCGAACAAACCAATTGCGAGCTCTGAACGTAGGCGGCAAGGTGCTGGCTGCTGACTCTCTCCTCTCCACAAGCAACTGCCTGGATGGGTTTAGACTCAGGAACGACTCCAGGCCCGTCTCTCAACACCACCCCAGGGCGTGTTCGAGATGTTTGGGGGTTCTCGGTCCTTCTCGCGCCCTGACTGGCCATGATGCATGAATAATCAATGCACACACCACAATGGACGCGAGGGACTAGACTAGTTCAGACGGGCGGTGGACAAACGGCCACGAATGGGCCCAAAAGACCGGGACTTTGCAGCTCGAGAGGCTGAAGCTGAAGTAATCGTGGAGCGTGGAGGCGCTGGCTCGCCTTCGACGGGGTGAAAAAGACCAAAGAGTGTCGACTCTATAAGACTCAGACGAGGGTTTCTCGTTCCGTACAACGTTCGAACAATCAGTATCCCTCTCGCAAGTGTCACGGAGCGAAATGGCGAATTCAGACTATGCCACTGCTCCAGTTCAAATTCTCAGAGTCAACAACAGTACGTTTGCCTACAGACTCTTCGGCACCAGCAAGCAAGAAGACGACGTCCCTCTACTTCTACCAACGCACTTCCGCAGCCGCCTGGACTTCTGGGATCCGGCCCTGATCGACGCCCTCGCATCTCAGCGGAGACTTCTTTTGCTAGACAACCACGGCAGTGCGGATCCTCAGTCCCTCAAAGGCAGCAAAAGAACTGCAAGACTGGATCCACGACGCACACAGACGTCCTCGCACTCGACGGCCTTGTCTTTCAAGTTCTGGGCAAGCGAAATCAGTGCGTTGATCATGGCCCTCGGTTTTAAGCAAGTCGATGTATTGGGATTCAGCATGGGCGGCTTCATCGGACAGATGTTAGCCCTTGACGCGCCCCCAGGGTTGGTCAGAAAACTCATCCTTGCGGGCACCGCCCCGAGTCAGGGACCAGGTGTAGAAAGCGGCGACATGCACTGTTTCCAGAATCTGACGAATGCGACGACGGATGGCGACGTCAAGGCTGGCTTCCTCGCCGGCTTCTTTGGACTTGGTGAAGAGAGACAGAAAACCGGGGAGAAATGGTGGAACCGGATCACGAGCTGCTCTTCGATGTGGCCGTTCGTGTCGACCAACGACCTCGACGGACAAATTACAGCGATGATGAGGTGGTACGGTCTCAACCACCGCGATGAAGGCTCTTATGACCGACTGGGCGAGATCCGGTGTCCTGTCCTGATCTTGTGCGGTCAGAGGGACAAACTTGTGCCGGAACAGAACAGCATTCTGCTGTGGCAGAAGATCAGCCAGACCAATCCCAACGTACATATCCATATGTACCCGGAGTCGGGCCATGGTTTTATGTTCGAATATCATCACCATTGTGCGAGACTTGTCAATGAATTTTTGGATGAAGAGGTAAAAGTGCAGTGTACATGCGAGTACTGCCAATATTGAACAGGAGCCCACTGATATTATACAGTTCCAGGACAGTTATCTTGCTAAGGCACAAGCCATGAATGTCAAAGGCGGCATCCTTGTAGGAATGCAAAGTTTCTCGTTTCTTTCGAAAGTTGTCTGGCTATCTGTATTTGTCCATGAATTCTCGGTGGAATTTGGTCCAGCGGCCGACCCAATCTGTCCCTGGGGCGAGGAAGGTTGTTCGAAGATGTAATGTACCAGGTTTCTGCCCGAACCCGGAGCCTGGGACGACACAGATGCCGGTCGCGTCGAGGAGACGGAGGCAATAGAATTCGTCGGGAGTACGGTCTGCTTCTTTCGCAGCTTCTACTGCTTTGTCCGACACGTTGATGGTGGGGAAAAGATACATCGAGCCCTGTGATGACAAAGTAAGCAAAATGCCAGACTGGTGATTATGTGGCAACAAGGTCAACGTACCTGTGGCTCTCCCACGTCGACGCCCTCCATCTCCTTGAACGCTTGGTAAAGAGCCCAGGCCCGCTCTTTCAGCCCGTTTCTGACACCATGGTATTCCTCATCGTAGAGCTCGAAGCTGGGATCCCCTGGCTTCGGAGGGTCTACCACAAGGTCCAGCAGACATTGACCAATGACAGGAGGGCACAGCATGATGCTGATGAACTTGTAGATTTCGGCCTGGACCTCATCGTCAAAGCCCACCAGCTCAAAGTAACCGGCACGGTGCCCACACTCGCCCACCATACCTTTGGAGACGGAGTTCAACGATGCAAGTTCGACTGTGTCATACCGGCCCGGTTCCCTTTGCTGCATCCTCCGCAAGGCGCCCTTGAAAGAGTGGAATTGGCCAACGAAGACGTTGGTTTGGTAGACCTCGTCAGCCATGATAACAAGATTCTTCTCCGCAGCGAACTTTATCGTGTCCTCAACATCCTTTTCAGACAACGAGGCACCGGTTGGGTTTCCAGGGTTGATGACCACAATGGCACGCACGTCAGTGCCTTCACTGACGGCCTTGTCATAAGCGTCATGGATGATGGAAAGCTCGGTGCTCCAAGCCTGAGACTCGTCCAAATAGTAAGGCACACAGCGGGCATTGAGAATCGAGAGAGTCGCGGTGTAAAGTGGATATTGTGGTATAGGGACGAGCACGCCGGTCTCAGGTTTGCCACAAATGATGTGAAGCAGGGTGTTGACCCCTGACGAAGCGCCAGCGGAGAGGTAGATGTCGTCCTTGTTCGAGGGGAAGCCGTCCCGGCGCTCGATGAAGTTGGCGACGGACTGACGAATGCCGGGAGCGCCAGCAGACTGTGAATATGCTCCCACCGAGTGGATTTCCTTCAACAGCCGGCGAGCACGGTCGATAGCATCTTGTTTGTAGCCAAAACTCGACTTGAGTGCTTCCTCATTGTTCAACAGTGCCGGGTACTCTAGCAGAGCAAGTACTTGCCGGAAGAATGTGATGGGTTTCTGGTCGAGTTGCTGCGGGTTGCCAATGTTGGCGGAGATGACTGTGTCAAAGGGCAGAGGGTTCTCGGGCGGTGTAGGAGGGTCTTCTCTCTTCAACTTGGAACGGTATTCTTCTGACTTGATAGCAAGTTCGCCTCGCACGGCGTACTTGGCTGCCTTCACATGGGGGTTGATATTATGGATGCTCAAACTGCGCAGAGGACGTGTTGACGACATGTTGCGACGACAGGAAGGAGGTTGAGGTCTGATACAAGGACGAGGACGAGGATCTGTAGCATTGAATATGTCAGTTTTAAGCTGGTCACCGGATACAAGGAGAGGCAAGAAAATTGGTCGGGTGCACAGAAGCAACTATGCTCGGTTGAGTCACCAGGTGGTGTGCAAAAAAGAAATCGACCAGGGCAGCTGCGACTTCGCTGTTCTCACCTCGTGATAGGCTTGGCTGCTGTGCTGGAGGGCAAAGAGGTGTTGAACTCGCGGTTGTCAGTGCCCTACAGGTGACGGCAAGTTCACTGGATAAACGTTGAGCTCGCAGCAACACAGATGACGCTCTCGACGTGGTGATTGTGGGTGACGGCATTTTCTGGTACATATATACTTGTAGGGCACAACCTGGAGACCACGGGTGGGGGGTGGCTCCTGGGGAAGGAGATTTGGCCTGTCAGATTTGGAGCAGGCAAAGCGATATCGGGAGCTGGAACCCAGATATCCAAATTTTGCAAAAGGCTTTGAAGCTGTGAGGCTATTGAGGTATTATTCGAGATGGGGTGGGCAGACCATCGGAAGAGGACAAGGGCGGCGGCACACGATCGACCCAGCGAGACCAGCAACCTGCCAGCCAGGATCTGGCTCAAGGGCTCCCTGGCTGCGTCAATCTCGTCTCGTCATGGGGCGCGCGGGAGCTTTACCTCCACGTCTATCTTATCGCTGAGTGTGGGGGACGCCACCGCGTGCTGCAGGTCTTCTCGGCGTCCAGCAAGGGGTTTCGAGAGCCGACAAGAATTAATTGGAGAAGAGAGAGACAGAGTTTTTGGGAGCTGCAAACTGCGCAACGCTGGGCCAGGATGGTGGCGGCCTTCCACCCAGAGTCCGGCTAATCTGTCCGACTCTCTGAAATTTTATCGCCAATGGCATGCTCCGAGTCCTCTGCACCCCTCTGTTGTCCCCTTTCCTCTCTCTGAAAGATCCTGATCCTCCTGGCCATCACACTATGGTGATGGTATGGTACATGACACAATCCATGCAGTGGGATGTCTACCCGCCGTCCGCTCGAAAACGCCTGGGCCTTCCAACAGATGGAGGTTGGCTCTCACGCCCGCTCACTACCCCTCAGCCTCACAGCCTGGCCGTACTTCTGCAGCTTGGTGATCAGGGCATCGCCTTGTTTCACAACGTCTGCATATTGCTTGTTCTTGTCATCCGGCCGGGTTGTCTCGATTGTCCCCTGCACTCGGTCGATTGTGCAACTCACCCGACCACCCGCAATGAATTTGGCCAGATCTCGGTCCAAGAAATCCACGCTGACCCCAAATGCCTGTGCCATCGTTGCCAGGCCCACCACGCGGTAAGATTGGAGAAGCTGTTGATATCCGCGCAGCCGCATCTCTCGCACAAACCACGCTCGGTGCTCGTATAGGTATCGATCCTGCGTCAAGAAGTTCTCTTCGACAGCCGCCAATGCCAGGAAGAAATTGCGATAGTTGCCACTGTAGAGGCTGTTGACCAACCCGGCCAACGAGGAAACATCCATCGGGGCTTCGTTCTGCGACTGGACTGCGCTGCTAGTCCCCAGCGTATTGACGTTGACGAGGCCGGCGGCACGTTCCGCAGTTGCAGCAGACGCGTCCTTCATCTCTTCATCTGCGCTGGGCGCCTTGTCCTCGCTATCTCCCAAGATCGCCTTTATCTCGGGCGCATCGACCACTTTGGCTTTGAAATCGACCCGCTTAAGGGAAAGCGATCCTGCAAGCACAGCGTATACGACGAGGGAGGAATAGCTGCAAAGCTCATAGCTGGTAAAGGTAGAAAGGCTGTCGAGGAGTAAAGGAGCGGCCAGATTATAGGATCGGACAGTGAGCAGGTGTAGGCCCTTGTAAGCTTTTAACCGATTTCTTCGATCCCAGTCTCCGCCACTCTCCACCAGAATATTTGCGCGTTCGATTTGTTTCTTGGTGAAAGCTTTGTCGTTGAAGAAGATGCCGACCCGGATGATGGCGAGGACAATATCAATCTTGGTGCCCAACGGACCAGTCTTGTCAAAGACTTTCTCATATGCAGCAATAGCTTTGTCCTAGTACCTGGTCAGAGAGGTGTAGCTTCGCGATATAAGCTCCTTGCTTACCTTGTCGCCAACCCGGGCCCAGAATTCGGCACGCTTGCTGCGAGCCGCCTGCACCTCTGTTTCTCCAGCCTTCTCTTCAGCTTCTTCTTCCTCTTTCTGGAACTGCTCCAGCTCCTTTGCATTGTCGGCCTTGAGTTCCTCATATAGCGATTCGTCCCATGGCAGAATGCCGGAGGGCACGGGCTTCTTCGGCGGTAACAGGTTACTTGACACGAGCGATGCACGTCGGGCAGAAGGCTTAGTCGGTGGTTGTAATGGTTGAGCTGTGCTTTCTCCCACGGTATTTAGCACACCTTCAGTAGGATGGGCCAAATGCCGATATAGCGGCGCCATCTTCTGGTCTTTGATTGCATTTTGAAGGTAATTCAAGGACGCTGGCTGGACAGTCCGGGGCGCATTTGCAAGGGAAAAGATGTGCTGGGCGAGGGTAAGGTCTGGATATTTGGCGAACTGAGGATCTGAACCCATTGTACTGGACGGCTGAGCTGAGAGGTATTAGTTGCAGACACAGGAAAGAGAGGGAGCAAGAGCAAGCGACTTAGTGTTGGCTTTGGGTAAATATCACGACAACGTCGGAGAACGCGCAGCACAAGCCAGCCTAGTGTGCATCTGGCATATATGGGTCACCGTAATTGATACGGACGATCATAGGAGTTTACACAGCAAGGTCAACGTCGTCTGTCCAACTGCGTCTTTGTTCAACTTTCTCCATCACTTTTCCATCTTTTGAAAGACATGAATTTGAAATAAAATCTATCTCGTGCTACAGCATAGATCACCACTGTCCAACTAGCAATGGCGGCCTCGATAACGGCTGACAAGGCTGCGCTGACCTGTCGCGTTCAAATCCTACCCCGCGCCTTTCCATGTGAACAGGATCAGTTGTGCCTGGCTTCACTTAAAGGCTCCTTGCTGATGCCCGCCCGTGGGTGTCTGGATGTGCTGAATCCAGCTGTCGGAATGATGCATTACCATTGCTTACCGCGGGGGTCAGTACCTTGACAGGCTGCTCAGATGAGAGGCAGCCTTGCCCCTGCCTTGTCGCAGTTCCCAAGACGCTCCCACCTTGTATTGTTTCCGCTGGGATTGCGTTCTAAAATACTATATCTGTGGATTTCCTCTTTTGAAACCGATGGTTTTTCCAAGGACACGAAAACAAAATCCGGTGAAATTCTGCTAGTTTACCCCCTTTGTTTCCAGGCAGCGCTGAGTCTTGCCCTACCACAATCCAAATCCTCACTTCAAACGTTCCTCAGTCTCGTCCTCTTCGCTTTCACATTGCCTTAAGACTGCCCCAGGATCACTGCCTCACAGCGTGCCTTTCCCATCAGCAGCTCTTCTTCCTACTCATCGTTTCTCTTTACATCACCCTCTTTTCTTTTCTTCGGTCTTCATCTCCCTATCTTGCACCAATCCATCTCAACCGCATATGTTGTCCTTTCGGCCTTGATTGTCGCAATGGCCCCGTACAAGGTCGCCTTGGTACCACCAAAAGGTGGTAGGCTTGACCTTGTTGTACCGTTCGATGGCAGTCGTACGTTCTCGGACCTTACCTCTGCTGTCATACAACGTGCCTCGAAGTACCGCTCCTTGCCTTCCTGTGTCCGACAAGATTGTTTGAAACTCTGCCTAGGCTCGGATGATGGCTACCTGGTCGAGGCGGATGATATTATCCAGGATGTAATCGGCGCCATGGACGTGCTTTTCATCATCTTTCTTGACGGCCCGCTATCTGACGCTCAGGTTGGTGGCAATCAACCTTCTGCTAACGGTGCACGTCAAATTCGAATCATCACTCCAATATCGGCACAGCGAAATCCCGATGCCCGGAAAATCCCTCTCCTGAAAGACGGCCGCTATTACATCCAAGGCGCCAATTTCAGAGTCATATCAAGATGTTTTCAATACCAGGTTCGATCTTCACACCATTGAAGGCCCTATCAACACCCCCAACCTCAGCTTGACACTTCAAGATGCTAGACTGGCTGATATTGCCGTCGAAGGCGTGCTTACGATATACGCCGTCGAATGGACATCTGATGGGAGTGGAAAGAAAGGGAGTGGGAAAGATGCCATTTTCACAGCTGCCAGCCACTGGAGGCTGCCTTCGGTCCAATCACATCGTGGCATGGCTGCTGTTTTAGCATCGCTTCGTGTATTCTCACACCTCACAGGGTCTGAAGAATTTGATGACCACCGTCAAAATGAAGTTCTCGGAGTACTCCATGTACTCACCCGTTTCCCGCCGGCAGTGAGAGCTGCCCACATTCTGATGGATGGAAAGAGCCTCAAACCAAACGAGAGTGCCGCCCTGGTG
Source organism: Cladophialophora immunda (assembly GCF_000835495.1). Taxonomy (NCBI): domain Eukaryota; kingdom Fungi; phylum Ascomycota; class Eurotiomycetes; order Chaetothyriales; family Herpotrichiellaceae; genus Cladophialophora; species Cladophialophora immunda. Next base: position 1,918,557 of record NW_015622546.1, read on the forward strand.
CAGAGCATTGCCGGGGTGGCAGAGGAGCTGATACCTCGGGAGCTCATATCGCATGATCTGAGTCGCAGTCTGGAAGGTGCGAGACTCGTCCTTGGACTGGTACTCCACAAAGCTCTCGGCCGACAGGCACAGGAAAATGAAGGTTGGGACACAGCAACGGCATCGAGACGCAGCCTGCCTTACATCACAGGATATCAGACTGTTGATTTGAAGGACGTCAAGACACTAGAAGTGGTCACCGAGCCAATTTTGACGAATGTGGGCTTAGTCAACATGAGCGTCTTCGAAGCGTTCTCCATCTCTGGGCCCTTGAAACATAGCCCTTCGTGCTACCTTACAGACCGCAGTCAGGAAGATTTGGCACGGATTCGAGTGGCACTCCTGTACGGCGGCGTGGCTTCGGAGGCAACGTACTATGATGCAAATGTCCTGAGGGCAGCAATCAGTCGGTCCACAGGTACGGAATCGCGGTCTATTGACATCCAGAGTCTATCCCGTTACCTTGCCTTGCTCGCTTTTTGGTGCGAGAAGACCAAACTTGTGGTTGTTGCACCTACTCGGCTGTCGGATGCAACCGCACCCTGTCTGACCCTCGACGGACATGGCAATATGGCGGTTTACACCGGAAGGCCTGCTTGCGCTGCACCAGGCCACGATCATGCATTGTTTCACCCGTTGACTGGAATCGAGGAGAATGTCGATGTTACGATCGTCGCTCAAATGCTAGAACCAATTCTGCTGGCTCGAAAGAAGGATGGCACCCACGTGTTGGATCTCTTCAGCTCGAGTTTCCGCCACAAAGAGTCTCTTCCAACTGAACTAGTTGTCTTCTGTGTTGACTGCAGCAACAGTATGAAGCAGTCCTCGGATTTTCCGGAGCTAGATGAAAGCGACGACGATGAGATCCTCCCACCCTTTCCCCGGTTTTATTCCAAGGCCGATTTTGATATTGTCGTGGATGACGAGGACAATACAGATGTTCCGTTGGATGTGATCAAGTCTTGGCTACGTGGCCACGAATCCTATGAGGACATCCTTCATATCGTTCGTCACTGTCTTCTCGATTCCCAGGAAGTCTTGTCGAAGATTCTCGAGTTCTTGAGAGACTTGATACATCGAGAGCTAACTCACTTAACGAAAAAGTGGCGGATTCACCCACAATGCGCCATGACTGCGGCTGCCAGGCGCCAATTTCGGTCCCTGATATGCATCCTTTCAGGGCTCAACGTTCACGAAAGAGCCTTGTCCGATTATTTGCTCTTCAATGCCGAAGACCCGTCATTTGAATTAAAAGAATTCGCGTGGTCATATGGTGATGAAATACCTTGTCCCCCGCCCTCCGCCTCGACTGAGGAGACCATAGGACTGGATGATTTTTGTGTCGTCCCTAAGGAGTACCTCTGTCCAATCAGCCAAGTCCTTTTCGAAGATCCGGTGTCAACATCCGATGGATTTATGTTTGACAGACAGTCAATCGAGAGATGGTACTGTATCCGCAACAGCTCCCCATTGACGGGACTTCCTATCACGGACACAACCTTGAGGCGTGACGAAGTTATGGCGAATCAGATCAAGTCCTGGGTCAAAGCGGAAGATATCATCGATTCTTTGCCGCCGACGCCTGAACGCATCCGAGTCTTCATGCCCCAGTCAGGTTTTGTCATAGACTTCGTTGGCCCCTCAATCTTCTTCAGCAGAGAACTGCCAGGATCCTCACGTCTGTTGGATTTACACAAGGTTGCATTTCGCGGGATGCGAGGTCTTTACTCCAGATTCTCGCTGTACATGGGAGGTGTCTATCTACCTTGCTCTGAAGAGAAGATGATTCAAAAAGGAGTGGTAGGCGACCAGACTATTACCATCAGTCCCAACCACATCCCACACGGTGAATCCGGCCGAGGTTCGACAAGTCAAGAGCAAATGTGTCTCATTCGAGTATATGATATGTTTGATAATTCACTGGGGGTCCTCAACTACTGGGTACCATTGAACTCCGAACTTACATTCGGTTCTATTGTTTTCCGCAATTGGAGATATCACGTCCAGCACAGCGGCTTTCACGACTGTGAACACGATATGTCTCCATTCACTGATATGCAAGACGGCGGCGATGGCGCAGTGTGTGCCCTAGAACATAAGTTGTGGACGCCACTGTCCGACTCTTTGAGGTTCCTTCCTCTAACCAAGATCCAAGAACATGAACCGATGTACGAACGCATGCGCGACGCGGCGAAGAAGTCAGCCACAGCCCATGGCGATGGCACAGATCCGGCAGTCAATCAATCAAGCACGACCGCGGGAGAAGCCCGTTGCTATGGCCATTATCGAGTTCTGAAAGTGCGATTGGACCAATACGAGAGTCCAGAAGAGCAGGAGCAACAAAGACTGTACAGGCAGAGAGTGCCATCAAGGATGGCTGTGACCGAACAGATCTTCTCGCAATTCATCAACAGACTAATTGCGTACAATTACCACACAAGCGTGGGCCTGGTCACCTTCGGGACAGAGGCGATGATCAGCCAGAAAGTGACGGACGTCATTGAAAACGTCCGACAGGCCGTGGAGGGTATGGAAGAAAAAGGCGACACTGCTCTATGGGACGCGCTTGCATTGGCGGCGGATCATCTAGTCGAAACGAGTCGTCGTTACCCTTGGGTCAAGAAGAGAATCATATGTCTTTCTGACGGCGAAGATACCAGTTCGGTCAAACAGGCGGAGGACGTTTGTCGAACCTTGATGCAGCATGGGATTGTGGTGGACTCGGTCTGCATTGGGCATGCGAGCAATCGTGCCTTGCAGACGATCTCTTATTTTACCGGAGGATACAAATTTGTGCCCAACTCAGTGGAAGAGGCCTCTACCTTGTGCGAACTAGAGCCGGTGCTGTCGATCCATGAACGACCACCAGTAATTCGACCCACATCGGAGTACACTTTCAACTATGTGCGCGAGACTATGAGCTCAGACCCGGATCCCGTCACCAGTGATCATTTTCCTGCTCGCAAGACACATGAGAATCTACATGACACATTCTTTCAACTCGGCCCTTTTGAAAGAACGACGAGTGCAAGATTCCCAACGCTTACTTCAGCTTCGTCGCTCCGAGAACCGAGAGTGCTGGAAGAAATCCGCGACCTTATCAAGCGGCCTCATCCCTCGTACGACGTGTTCATTTCTGATAGCAACATGGCATTCTGGAAGATCGTGCTGCAAGGTCCCACCGGATCGGCGTACGCAAGCGGAGCCTTTGTCCTATATCTGGACATGGGAGAGGACTACCCGCGAAAAGCTCCAAGTGGGCGATTTGTCACTCCTATCTTCCACCCCAATGTAAACAGACACGGGAGGATCTGGTAAGTTGTCCCCCTCCATCCCGCGCTGACTCTTGTCTTTTGGCTTAACATGGACTGAGACTGACGGCGTTTTGTGTTTCGCACTAAATAGTCATTCTATCTTCGACCGGAACTGGACGGTCGACACCACCAACAAGCAGATCCTCGACACCGTCTTCGGCCTCCTCCTCGTCCCCGAGTTCACCGACCCCATCAACACCGTGGTGACTTTGAATTACTACTGGGACGAAGTCGCCTTCAAGGACGAGGTGCAGAAGCACATCCAGAAACACGCGTCTAAGTCGAGAGCCGAGCTGGGCCGAGAGATTGTCGAGGGACCCGAAGGTGCGTTGCGCAACTTGTAGCACCTGCGGTCCTGGGTCCTGGCTAGCGCTTGCGGCGCCGGCGATCCTGTGGCGTGGAACTCAGAGAGAAGAAGAAAAAATATGGTGAAAAGCAACAAAGGGAAATGGATTTTGGGACACACCACGGCAACAACGGCTGGCGGGCATCCTCAAAAAGAAAGGGTGTGAGAACTGATGGTGGGCGAGTGCAGTGGTGAAAACAAGCTCCTGGTTGACGAGGCGATGCGGCCAATCACAGGCTGCTGCTGGCTGGGCTGGGCTCGGCTCCGACATGGCTCGTCTTGGAGTGTGTCAGAGTACCTAATAATTACGGAGTAATGGTGGACTAAACCAACAAAAAGCAAGTGCGACTTTCTAATACCCGGAGTGAAGGAATCGAAATTGAAATGAAAATGCAACGGAATGGCGATCAAACTGAGAACGTGCTGGGAAGGAAGGAACAGAGCGAGGCACAGAAGATCTGTAACAAGCTGATTAGGCGAACAAAATGTATTTCTGCTCTCTGTTGGGCTCTCGTCACCATGGCTTCTTGTCTATCTTCATACTCGTACTCGCACGAGGCACTCGCTCACGGCGGACGCATACATACGACGCTTCAAGACCAGCTCCTAGTTCCAATCCCAGCGCTTCATAACTCGCTAACAGAAAGATTTCACGTGCGAAGCGTGAACTTTGCTTTACAGCTCCTGTGCCCTCTCGACGGCCACGACCTTCTCTTCGTGATACTTCTTGGTGCCGAGAGAGGCAACATCGTAGCCGTGCTTGATCAGGTAGTCCCGGAAGCGCTCGTCCTCCTTGGTGATGGTGTCTTGGCCGATATTGGGCAGGCAGAACAGGGCAACGAGGCCGGAGAAGATGCACAGGGCGCTGGAGACGTAGAAGGGATATTGACCCTGCTTGATGACGTTGTCGCCGGCGGCCTTGATGATGTCCGGGAAGATGTAATTGCCGACGAAGGCGCCGATCTTGCCGCAGGCCGCAGCCAAACCGTAGTACATGCCACGGACCGAGGTGGCCGAGGTCTTGGAGGCGACTAGGCCGATGTTGTCACCAGGGCCGATCTCGCCGAGGGCAAGAAAGATGCCATAGATGACAACAAAGCCGCCGACATGGGAGGCCTGGTCGAGGTGCTTATAGATGGCGGTCATGATGAAGCCGACAATGCCCTGCAGTAAGACACCGGTGACGAGGCAGTACTTGGGGCCGATCCAGTCGGAAAGGAAAGCGCCGATGATGGCACCGGGAACGTAGAACAGGTTAATGACGGTGTTCCAGCCAAAGGATTTCCAGAGGGGTGCATCGGCAGGGAGCAGGAAGGCCAGCCATGAGGAAGAGTAGATGCCGAAGGAATAAGTGGAGAAGTCGTAGATGAACCAGATCAGGGAGACGATGATCAGACGCCACCAGTAGAACTTGAGGATCAGCCAGTATGGGTAGTGGTTCATCTTGTTGCGGTGGTATTCCTCGGGTTCTTGCAGCTTGATCCGCAGCCAGAGGAGCGACAAGGGGGGAATGACGCCCAAGCCCAATGCGATACGCCAGGCAGCGCGGAGGTGTTTATCGGTAAAGATCAGGGCCAGGATCATGGGCACGAAGGCTGCCACGACGAAACCAACGTCAATGGCCAGATTGGTGAAGCAGATGAACCATCGGTTGCGGTGGCCGTGCTTGAGTTCACCGGTGCTCTCCGCGCACGCGACTGAGCCGGCTGGGTATTCTCCTCCGATACCAACACCAAGAAGGAAGCGGTAGGCTGCCAATGCGGCGAAGAGGCCTTGGATGCTGCCGCCAGCGCCGTATGAACCTGCACCCAGTGCAGCGAAGACGATCAGGATGATGGTGGAAATCAGGAGTGAGTGTCGGCGAGACCAATGGTCAGACAGATAACCGAAGACCAGCTGGCCCAATACTGTGCCAGCGAAGGCAATCGAGGCCACGTTGTTCTGGGCATCGGATTTGGTGTACTCGTCCTTGTAAATCGTCTTGAGCATGGTGTTGACCGATCCGATGACCTATACCTCAGTCGTCAGTCTCGTCCAACTTGATGTTTTGGTTCTTGGAGGCACCTACGCCATTGAGATAGCCATCAGAGAATAGTCCTGCACCGCAGGCCATGACAGGCCATGTTCGTTCCCATCTTGACTTTGGAGTGGCGTCAAGGGGAGCTTCGTGAACCGAGTACGAGCGTGCAGCCTCAGGGCCAAGTCTTTCTTCGATGATCTGCTTCTCAGGAGGAGTATCCATTGTCACTGCAGAGGGGGTTTTGGCTTTGGGAGTTGGCTCTGGGACAAGATGTTGACAGATGAAGGGACAGACGGAGGGTGGATATATAACTTTTTTCGCAGAGCGACTGGCGAGCTGGGTCCGAGGCGAGGATCGACCATGTGCTGCTGGTGGTATCTAAGCGTGCATCAAGAGATCGAAGGGCGAGGCCGAAAGAAGAAACTGTATGCAGATGAACAGGCATATTGACGGCATGGAGTGGGGTGCGAGATACAAGGAACTGGCTGTAAAGCAGGTGGATGGAGGGGGGTGCAGGAGGACGTCAGAATCGAGGCCGAGGAGGGTGACGATGGGAGGAGAGAAGCAAAGGACGTCACAGTTGCCAGAACCACTAAGGTAGCTAGCCAGTTAGGTGGCCACTAACGAGTAAGGAAAGGGCACCTAGGGTAAGAGTTAGTTAGTGGGTTAGTTACACTGCTAGGTGGCTAGGTGTTCCTTGCCGGGCATGGCGCCTGATAAAGGCCCCTGCCAAGTGCCAACACCCCCCAGAGATCATGCCCCAATGCAGCCTGGGGCCCGTTGCGAAGGATCACGCCCGCAAAAGGTGGCACTCGACACTTTGCCCATTGCAGCGGCCGAGGTCAAGACTGCGGGCTGCGTGAGTGGCTGGATTTCCCACAAGCGAACCTCCGACGGTAACATCGAGCCATCGACGGACTTCTCTCTTGTGCTGCAGATTCGGGATCGCCGCTGCGTGCAGTCTTCCACGCTCAGTTAGCGGGGCCCTCTGCTTCTCAGGAGAGTGCCCGTCCTCAGTAATCTTTGGCATAGCTCACCTGTCTACGACCACGGAGGACCTTCCCATCTCAGGGCCCTGGGGCCGCGTGGCCGTGGAGGTTCGCCGTCTTGTGTGCGCCGTCCCCTCTGACAGCGACCACACGTGCCTGCGCTCTGTCGAATGTATTGGCTGCGGAACGGAAGAACTATTGTGCCCACCAACTCCATTCTTCTTGAGGCGAGTGGGTGGCCCAGCGAGCAAGGTACGTTCTTTTTCATCTACACAGCATCTAACAGAAAAGAGATGCCCAGCCCGCTGTTCAGAGGCTTAATCGGCACAGAACTCCCGAATCAGGTCCTGTCGCGAAAAAGCTTGTCACTCGTATTCGCCTTGGCCATCAGCCGCATCGAACTACATCCCAACTCGTATACACTCCGCGTCCGCCACATCTGGTACTCCCCTGTAGGTACATGAGAGAAATCTTGCCACAGAAAGAAAAAAAAAAGAGGCGGAAGATGGAAAACATATGGACACATACCCCTCGCTCGACCCGTCCAGACCTCCTCCGAACCCCCGACCAACCCTAGAGTTTCGCCTTGACCTTGTTCCCTCCATCTTCCTCCTTAGCCTTATCCTTGAGCAATCTCCGCAGGATCTTACCCGCAGCACTCTTTGGAATCTCGTCAATGAACCTCACGCCGCCTCGCAGTCTTTTGTGATTGGCCACTTTGCCTGCCAGCCATTGCACGATCTCTTCTGCGTCCTTCTCACTGGTCTTGCTGCGATCGCTGGCCACCACGTAAGCCCGAGGCACTTCGGTGTGCTGGAATTCGTCGTACACCCCAATCACCGCGACGTCGTTGATCCCAGGGTGATCCATCAGTTTGCCCTCGAGCTCGGCTGGGGGTACCTGGAACCCCTTGTACTTGATCAGCTCCTTGACTCGGTCCGTGATGTAGAAATTGTGGTCTTTGTCTTGGAAGCCCACGTCCCCGGTCTTGAAATAGCCGTCTTCCGTGATGGCGTCCTTGGTCGCTTGCTCGTTCTTCCAATACCCCTTGAAAACGTTCGGTCCAGACAGCCATAGCTCTCCGGCCTCGCCGGGCCCAAGTTCTTTCCCGTCGGGCGATATATACTTGGCCGTCATACTCGGGAACATCTTGCCCACACTTCCCACGGACGAGTACCATTCATCCCAGGGCTAGAATCGCCGTGTCAGCGGAGAAAAGAAACACCCTTCCGAAGCTCGATTGGGGTGTGGCACGCTTACCTGTGTGTGCGTCATGGGGGAAGTTTCGCTCAATCCATAGGCCTGGTTGATCTTGATCTTCAGTCTCTTGTGGACGGCATCGACCAGTTCTCGAGTCAAAGGAGCTGCACCGCTCGTGATCATCCTCACGCTGCTCAGGTCGTACTTGTCGACAATTTCGTCCCGAGACAGCCGCACAATGACCGGGGGCGCAACGTAAATGAACGTGATCTTGTGCTCCTGGACGGCCTTCAAAAACACCTCGAGATTGAACGCGGGCATCACCACAAGCTCAATGCCGCGATGCAGAGGCTGATGGATCAGTCCCGTGAGGCCGTAAATGTGGTAGAATGGTAACACCCCGAGGATCTTGTCGTTCCCGCTCGAGTACCACTTGCCCATGGCTCCCTTGATCATGAGTACGTCGGCAATGATGTTGCGGTGGCTCAGCATGACTCCTTTCGGCAGACCGGTCGTCCCCGAGCTGTAGACGAGGAAAGCCAGCTCGTTATCCGGATCCATCTTGCGCCGCCTGTAGCGGGTCGCGCCCGACGTCTTGCGGATGTTGGTCCAGTGCTTGACCCGGTGCGACGGATCGCGTTTGCTGCCCAGCAGGATCACGCGGTCCTCGGGGATGTTGGACATCTTGGCCGCCTTCAGGGCCGTGGGCAGGAAGTCCGTCGTCGTCACGATCGCCTTGGACCCGGAGTTGGACAGCTGGAAGGACAGCTCGTCGGCCGAATACGCGGGGTTCGCGGGCGACACGATGCCGCCGGCGAAGAAGACGCCATAGACGATGGGGGCAAAGTCGACGTCGTTGGGCGCGTAGATGTTCAGCACGTCGCCCTTCTCCCAGTCCCAGAGGTTGCGCAGACCACCTCCAAACGCCGTGGCGGCTTCTTTGACATCGGCCCACGTGTAGTGCCGCGACGAGTCCACGGAGCGGTAGATGACTGTCATTCAAAGTTAACAACAAGACGACCCCAATGTTCAACAAGTTCCAAGCGACTTTTGGCTTTTCACGCACCTTGAGAGTCGGGGAATTCCCGGGGCTGCTCAAACATCAGCCCCCAAAGGTCGACATTGGGGATCTGGATGTCCGGGTACGACGACTTGGTGGGCATTGTGCTCGCTCTCTGTGTCTCTTTCCGAGTTCCGCGTCTACTGCTCTGCTATTCCGCTGCAGTGACAATCACGTATAATGGAGATGGAACTGGCCCTTGGATGATGTAAGCCCCGAACGATGGCCGTCGTGGTCCAACCTCGTCGTCCTTGTCCTCGCCCTGCTCCAACACTGGCACTGACGTAAGATCTCCGTCTGTTTGATGGGTATACCGCGCGTCTTGCTACTACCCACGCCTCTCAATCGCGAAAAACCAGCTCGACAAGACAAACGAGCTCCGTTACCTGGGCAGACAGACTCTGTCGAAGCAGTTAATAGGAGAAACACTTCAGAGCTGCGATGGAATCCAACTGCCATGGCGCCATTTCGCTCCACCTCCGCAAAAACCGGCGGAACTTGATCGGAGCCTCGGCTCTTGAGAGCGGGTCCTTGCCGTTTCCGGAATACTTCGCAAATCTAGCTCCTCCTCCTCCTCACCGCCGAACATCGCCCATCTGTCCATCACCGAACAAGAGAGAGAGAGGTGGTTATTCGCACAGCAAAGGCTGCTGATACTTAGTTGATATCGATTTGCATTCGTGGGAGTCCTAGAGAAGAAGCGCATATTTCGTGGTACCATTCCCTGATCTGCCACCTCCAGTTCCACCCCACGGAATTCATAACCCCGTGCCAATCAGTTCAACATCGTTGAGTCTCGGCGCCACAGTCGATATCAGTGACAATGGATACTCCTCCTGAGAAGCAGACCCGAGTTGAAACTCAACCCTCCAGTCTCCTGTGCGATCTTTGCAAGCTTGCTGCCCATCGGATCGCTGTTCCATCTGCCGTCTGCCGTTTGCCGTCTGCCGTCAACCGAGAAACGAGCCCAGACAGTCAGTCGAGGCTCCCATCCGAAATCAAGCTGCCAATCCCATTCGGTGTCAGATGTGAGCTCCTCTACCCTGACTCCCAGCTTGAGAATCCGTGGCGTTCTTCGATGCAAACTCGCTTTGGAGGGTGCTATTGGTTCTGTCCAGCTCCTCGTTCTTTTGGTCGGTGAGCCCTTTTATTTCTGGGTCTGGCTGTGGCCGAACCCTCTCTATCTCCTTTTATGCGTATCCCCCCTGGCTTGGATTTCCTTCTCAAGCTTGCCTTGTTGGGTCAGGAACTGCTCACTGCGCGAGTCCCATGCTTTTGAGCCTCCTCGTAGCGAGACACTGTGTAGTTCTGTTCGGCTTGTAAGGATGAGATCTTCACGCGGGCACGGACAGCTTGCTCTTCGAGCTGTCGGTTTGCTATTTCCAGGGCAACGTACTTCTGCTCGGCTTCCTTGACTTACCTTGTCAGACCAGGGCCTGGTCCTCCCATTGCAGCCTCAAGAGAGGCTTCAAGTAAAGTGCACTTTTCCATCGCTGCATCGAGCTGTTGCGCCAGCTCGGCTTTCCCTTCTGTGTTGAGTTGCATCAACGGCTGAATTTTACTCGACCCTGGCGTAAGCGGTCAGAGAAAGATACCTTCTTGCCCTTTACACTCTCGTCAAGGAGTAGCCAGCTCTTTTTCTTTGCTTTCTACTCCTCCCTCCATTCGGGTGATCTTCTCCTCGGCGTTTCCCGGTTCGGTCTCGAGCCGGGCAAGGGTCTGAGTTCACGAAATGATTCTGCTCCATACTCTTGCTCCTTGACTTTGGTCTCATATTCGCTGATTTTTTGCATTGATATTGGCAAGCTCCTCGATAGCACCGCGCTTCTCACACACTGGTTTGTCCATTTGCCGAATGTTCTGTTCAAGGATATCCGTAACATGGGACAGGCGTCGACGAGAGTCTCCATAATCTTGTCGGGCCGTTTCTCAGCCTCGTATTCCTGTACCATAACTTGGTCAAGCGTATCTATTGCACAAGGGAAACGCTCTCCGAGCTCGTATCCTTCAACTGTTTCGTGATTGAGCATCTCGTGCAAGGCGTGGATCTCATCCTGCAATTCGAATTAGGGCATCAGTCGAATACGATGGACAGTTGACTGGCACAGATTGCCTGATGTCAATTAACAGACCCAGGGTGGCAGTGTTGAAGCGGCCATAAATTTCAATCTGTACATAAAATAGGAGAAGCAGGATAGAAACACCAGAAGAGAAGGTACCGAAACTACCAAGCCAGAACAACATAGTCTGGGACATCCACATCGACCAACGGGTGATGGTACAAAGCGACAACCCTCACCTGTTCCTCCGCGACTTGTGCGGATAGGTCCTGGCTTAATACCCATGGGCTTCAATCCTAAAATTGCTGGCAGAACGAACAACAAAAGGAATCCAGGCTCAGAATCCGAAGCAGACGGGGGTTCTCACAAGGATGGCAACAGCTTAGACGACGTGACCGACCAAGACCGCGGTGACAGTGGTTACGATTCAGCGGTACAGAGTCCCTCTCCGCTTTCGGAGACTGATGGTCAAAAGCCACGTCCCCTTGCTGCTGCCGAGCCAGAAGAGAAGGAAGCTGGTGAGGTGTTGAGTAAAACTGATGAGCTTTCAGAACGCGAAGCCCGTGAAGCGCAGCCAGACGACATTGCGAACAAAACAGACAACTTTTCAGAGAGAGGAGACACTGCTTAAGAGTTATCGCCACCGCCTCGAGATTAGGATTTTGTTCTTCCTATTGTCAATCCACCACCGCAGTTCATATCGGGGGTCCGGAAGGTATCAGCCCTTTCTCTCCGGAAGAACTTGTCGGTGCAATGCGATACAGTGCAAGTTACCATCAAATCCGGGCTTATCTTGGCCATCAAGACGAGAGAACGACCAAGAATAATGTCAGGACCGGCAGGATCGAGGGATTTCCCGTCATATTTCATGCGTTGGGAACGAACGACGAATACATAATCCGTGAATTTGCACGCTTTTCGACGGTGATGTCAAACCATGCCTGAAGAAGACAAAATCCCAATGCTGGGATTTGCCATTGAAAACTTCGATAACGTGCAAAAAGAGACAACAATCTCTGTAACAACATTGTTGAGTCTCGGCGCCACAGTCGATATCATTCCACTGGCCTTTTATTTGCCGCTCTGCATCAATCTCCCGGACCATAGTCCACAACAAGAGAGGACGCTTGACATGGTGGATGGAAATAAGCGTTGGTGTGTTGCAATTTCGCCATGGGCCAACAAGCTGACCGACGCTTTCAGCAGGGAGAAATCGACGAAGATCGAAACCCCTTCTATTCGAGCCAGACGAGTTGCGAAGTTGGTATTGGCTATGCCACTGCTGGGAGTCCCGTAGTTTCTCATCGGCCAGGGCTGCCGCCGCAACTTTGGTGATTGATAATCTGCTCAGTTATATGGTCCAGGAGCTTGGAGGAAGGAAGAAGCGGCCGCTGGTAATGTTGTTTGCGGGACCCAGTGGGCACGGGAAAACTGAACTGGCTAGACAGCTGCGCACTTCATGTCGCTGGAACTTGACGTTGTGGACTGCACAACTTTCAAGCGTGAGGACGAGCTGTTTGGCCCAGGGGCACCGTACACGGGTTCGGCACACGGCTCCCCATTGAACAACTTCCTGGCCAGGAAAACCGGGCAACCAAGTATGGTAGGATGTAGCCTCCTTTTCCGGAAGCAGCTGGTTGATGCTGACGGGGAGCCAGGTATTCTTCGACGAGTTCGAAAAGACAACCCCAGATATTCACGACGCCCTCTTGATTCCTTTCGATTAAGCTATAGTATTGTCTTTCCTCGACATGAGCAAGACTAATTTCATTCCTTATAGGGGAATATGAAGACCGGCGACATCTGAGCCAAAGTTGCCTGCTCAAGAATCGTTTGGGTACTCGCTACCAACGCAATCGACGAACAGATCATGGCATTCTGTGAAGAGCATGAGTCCAGCTTGTTGACTGACCGTGATCACGGTGATCGCCCCGTCCTAGTCAAGAAGTTGTCAAAAGTGATCAGAAAGGAATTCAAACAACAATTCAGGGTGAGAACGCCGTGACCTTTCCCGTCGAAAACATACGCGACAGGTTTCGGCATTCATACCGCTTCTCCCTTTTTTCGACGGGAGAGCAGGCTGAAGGTGCACATAAGTATCTGCAGGAATTTGCTGGGGATATCCGGCAACCGATCAGTCTGCAAGCTGGACGAGAGACATTGATAGGAAATATGAATCTGCGCATCATGAGAGATGCCTCGGAGTGCAAGCTAATTGCAGAGGAATGCTACGACCAAGATCTTGGGATTCGAAGCTTGATAGCGGCGGCCCGGGACAATGTCCAAACCCTCATTTTCCAGGCATGTGGATGCAGATATAGAGGAAGGCGGGCAGATGACCGACTGTCTCCTGGGCGTGAGGCAAGGTGAAATTATTGTCGCGTTAGTTGCTGCCAAATATGACGAGGTAGAAAAGATATAGAGTCGCGACTTGAATCAGAATGCAATACTGTTTCAAGAGTAAGAGCATGTCAAGCATGGGATGAGGGTCGGACCTCGTTGCAGTTGATATTGCCCGAAGAGCCGAGGCAGCATTGTTCGGCGGCTGACCTCCCTTGCTACCCGGCATCGCGCTTTAAGATCATCATTTTCACCCCAACTTGGACTCTAAATACTCCATCTTCTTTGCCCTGCTTATCTGCCAGAAGGTCTTCCCGTGTAGAGAGCGCAAGGGGTACCACGACCATGGTTGCAGACGCCCTTGTCTATCACCCTGCGGTGACCCATTACCTGCGATATGTTGCGACCACAGGTGCGCGGATCCAATCTCGGGCCAGTGTCATGTGTCTCTTGCTAATCCAAACACTGCGCAGTCGGTCGTGACAAAGTTCTCCGAACGATCCAGTACTTCAGCCGATTCTACGCTTGGTACTTGTATCGCACCAACAATCCAACCAGCGCCATCCAGCCATGGACAGCGGTCAAGAATCAATTCGGGTTGACGAGGAAGATCCTGCGCGTGGGGAAATTCGTTGAGCACATTCGTGCTGGGTCCGAACTATACGATGCGGCCATCAAGTCGGGCAATGGCGACAAGATCGTACAATACCTCCAGATCCTGAGGCAGATTGGCTACGCCGGCTACATGTTCTTCGATATGATGACGCTGTTGGACGCAATGGGAGTCAAGAAAGATCCTCGGGCAAAGAGCATCCAGGCCACGGCATACCGATTCTGGTTCACAGGCCTGGTCGCCAGCGCCCTCGCCGGGGTCTACAACACTTACAAGTTGAGGGAGCGTGCTAGGACTGTCGATGAGAAGGACGCCGAAGCCAAGGTGGAGAAGGTCAAGATTGCCAGGTACGTCGCATGCCCTTGGTCTCACTCGCGTACTGGGATATGTACACTGACTGCTAGACCCAGACAACAACACACCGTCAATATCCAGCTGATCTCCGACCTTTGCGACCTTACAGTGCCGAGCACAATACTCGGATACGTCAATCTTGACGACGGTATCATTGGTTTGGCGGGTGTGACCAGCAGTTTGCTCGGCATGTATGGAGCATGGCAGAAAACCGCCTGAGGTCCTATGACGTGAGAGCTAAACAAACCTGTTACATGGCATCCAGCTTGTCTACTGCGCAGATTCCGGAGGAAGTCTGCAGGTGTCTTGGGTGATGATTTGGCAATTCTCGGACAGATGGATTGCGGCCTTGCTAAGTGGAGATTGAGTCCCAATATAGACATTGATCGAGTTTCCTGCTGCAAAGGTTGGTCATAGGCAAAGCTGCAATGATGTAGTCGATTCCCATCATTACTGCTATGTTGTCAAAGAGGACCGGTTCGATCATGATCTGCTCGTTCTAGAGTGTTTGTGCTTTCCCTCCCTAGGCCGTGGCACGCAAACTGCGCCGCTCGTTTGCCCCGGTCTCCGGTTGTCGTCAGGACCATCGAGCGAAACACTGCAAATATGTCCATTTTGACGTATGGGTGGCTCCCATCATCTCCTCATCTTCCTTCTCTTTCCGGAAAGTCTGCAATTGGACGGTTCACACCGGATCAAATTCGAGTGGCGTAGGAACCAAAAAACAAAGAGCCATAAGAGAACGCTGACGCAGGCGCAGAACCCCCCGACACCTACAAGTAGGGAGAAAAAGAGCGAGGCGCACAGCCATTCAACAGCAGCTTTGAGCAGGGGCGGATTGGCGGGGTTCAAAGGAACATCACGAGAGGGCAGAAGAGGCACCAAGAAGAGGCAAGGTGAGAGGAGGACTAAGCCCAGACCGCAGCTCTCGCCTCCACCTCAATTGAGCTGTCTTCCGTCACCCTCCCGCCATCCTCTTCCTTTCACTCCCTTCTCGATTCCTCGACCAGCACGATAATAAGAAGGGTATTTGCGTCCATTATCGCATGCTCCGCACCTGTGGCATCGATCTCCAATTAGTAGAACACGGCATATCGACGGCAATTGTCCTCTTCCAATCAGCAGGCGTCGGGCAGAGTCGGACTGACTGTGTAGGCAAAACCACCTCGTCGCCCTCCGATCTCTCCCGTGCGTTCATCGGGAATAGCACTTCATTTCGGCTTGGCCCCATCGTCAGAAAGATACAATATCAGGTCGATCCCCAAGTCATGGCTGCCGACTATTCTGCTCGTCTCCAAGCTGTTCACCAGATCAGGCCTCACTCGCCTTCTCCAGCAACTGGCACAGCACGTTCAGCTTTAGCCAAAGTCCAGCTTCGAGCTTTTACCACCAGAATGGTCTCTCACTCTGTCAACAAGACCGCTCTCCACCCCGGGGGTGTCGAGTAAGTTGTCGTCATCTTGATACCCAAGTTTCCAAGAAAACCACCAGCTCACTTCGCCTCCAGGCCAACCCGCGAGCACACCGAGCTCGAAGAAGAGCTCCACACGACGGCTCACATTGACTACGACCGCGTTGCCATTGTTGCCAATCCATCAGTTTCTGCTCTCTACGAAGATGCCTTGGTCTACGAAACCGGCACAGCCATTACGTCCTCAGGAGCTTTGACAGCCTACTCAGGCTCCAAGACCGGTCGTTCCCCGCTAGATAAGCGTGTGGTCAAGGAGGAAAGCTCGGAGAAGGATGTGTGGTGGGGACCAGTCAACAAGCCCATGACTCCAGAGGTCAGTATACCCATCTTCTCCTGATCAATCCATTGTGTATATTGCGAGACTTGTCCGACCAAATCCGAAAGGACAAGCACATGCCCTAGCAGGCCCCTTGAGTCGTTTGATCTCGCTCATGGGCGAGCAGCTCGACTTGCCAACACCCAGCACTTCCCCGCAATTGCACGGTGATGCAGTGGTTCGCATGTGCGCTACGGACGGCAGGAAACACCAGCTTTTCCCAGCTGAAAGTGTGGCGATGCCCCGCGTTGCCCGGAAAAGCCCATGACGCTGCACTGGGGCATGTGCCGCGGCTAAGGACTCTTGGCTTGCGGATGACTCGGCCAGGCCAAGTCATAGTCGTGGAAACGTGCCGTGCTGGGCTGCGCCAGACATTCTGCCCCACCACGTGTTTTGATACGAGATACCAACGAACAGATAGCTAACATACACTGTGCTCGTCTAGGTCTGGAAGATCAACCGAGAACGTGCCGTCGACTACCTCAATACACGGAACCGTATCTATGTCATCGATGGCTTCGCTGGCTGGGATGAACGATACCGCATCAGCGTCCGAGTTGTCTGCGCCCGGGCCTATCATGCCCTCTTCATGCGGAACATGCTCATCAGACCCTCTCGGGAAGAGCTGGAACATTTCCACCCCGACTATGTCATCTACAATGCTGGGTCCTTCCCTGCCAACAGATACACAAGTGGGATGACGAGCGCCACCAGCGTTGCCATCAACTTTGCTGAGAAAGAGATGGTTATCCTCGGTACCGAGTATGCTGGTGAGATGAAGAAGGGTGTCTTCACCGTCCTGTTCTACGAGATGCCCGTCAAGCACAATGTCCTGACCCTGCACTCGTCGGCCAACGAGGGTGAAGATGGCGATGTGACTGTCTTCTTCGGTTTGTCCGGCACTGGAAAGACCACACTGTCTGCCGATCCCAAGCGCAAGCTGATCGGTGACGACGAGCACTGCTGGTCCGACAAAGGTGTCTTCAACATCGAAGGGGGTTGCTACGCCAAGTGCATTGGTCTGTCCGCGGAAAAGGAACCTGACATCTTCAATGCCATTCGTTTCGGCTCGGTCTTGGAGAATGTGGTCTTTGACCCCGAGACTCGAGAAGTCGACTACGACGACGCCACCCTGACGGAGAACACTCGTTGCGCATACCCTATCGAGTACATCGGCAACGCAAAGATTCCGTGTATCAGCGACAACCACCCTAGCAACATCATCCTCCTGACCTGCGACGCTCGTGGTGTGCTGCCACCCATCTCTAAACTGAATACTGCCCAGACTATGTTCCACTTCATCTCTGGCTATACGTCTAAGATGGCGGGTACCGAAGACGGCGTCACGGAGCCCCAGGCTACTTTCTCTTCCTGCTTCGCTCAGCCTTTCTTGGCTCTGCACCCGATGCGCTATGCTAAGATGCTTGCCGACAAGATTTCTGAGCACAATGTCAACGCATGGCTGCTGAACACCGGTTGGGTCGGTGCCGGTGCTTCCACTGGTGGCAAGCGTTGCCCACTGAAGTACACACGCGCTATTCTGGACGCCATCCACTCTGGCGAGCTGGCCAAGGCCGAGTACGAGACTTACGATGTGTTCAACCTCAGCGTCCCTAAGTCCTGCCCCAACGTGCCGGATGAGCTCTTGAACCCCAAGAAATCGTGGACCGGCTCGGCCGACTTTGGTGAGGAGGTGACTAAGCTCGCCAAGTTGTTCAACGAGAACTTCAAGAAGTACTCGGATGAGGCCACTGAGGAGGTCATCAAGGCCGGCCCCGCGGTGTAGATGAAGGGAAGTGGTGCGGAGTGAAGCGAGCTGTCGTTGCGCTGGATCGAGCTGGACATGCTTTGTTTTGTTGATTTCTCACTTGGGAAAACTTTGGCTGTACAAAGTGGCATCGAAAGGGCGTTTGGATAAGCAGCGTTCGATTGTTTGGAGCAAGGAACAACAACAATACGAACGCGAGACGCGAGAGGCATCACGATTTCAACGAACGGACAACATTTATGACGGCCTTCCTCCCACCCTGCTGTCTCACTCGCCCGTTGCGGCTTGCAGACACGCGGCGGAGGGAGTCGACTGGCCCCCATTATATGCCTGCTACAGTAGCTACGAGATGGGCGATCATTTTCCTGCGGCACCCATGTGTTGATAGCTTTCCTTGATTAAACCCCCAAAATCAATGAGCTTTTTCGTCACTCGTACACCTCCTGATGCCAATAATCCTCGCAGCAAGAAGACCACGTGCACGGTTTTGCAATCACTTCACCGCCGCAACGTAGACCCGCTCCGTTGTCATGGAAAGTTGTCGGGGACTCAAGCGGGAAGTTGTAAGCTCAATGGGTTGCTGATGACTGTGAATCCATGCCTGGATGAATGCGGGCAACGTACCTGAGGAGAGTAGCCGCCAGTCAGCAGCTCACCGTATGGGCCTACCAACCAGGCTTGCGTTGATGGACTTAGGATAACGAATCCTGTGACCTTGTGCCCTTCATTGCGTACGAGGGATGATCAAGGTAATTCTCCGGGTCTTCTTTTTCTGTGCATGCTCGATGGGTCCCTGCTTTTTATTTTTGTGGAGATTATGACCGTTCATCTTTTACTCTGATCCTGAATGGGTAGTGTCTCGTGCACCTCGTGGCGGGCGACAGCAGAGCAACAGGACTAGGGCGTACTCGCTGCCAGAGTATTTTATGTCATGGGGCAATGCGACATGCTGCAGACTCACAAGTTAGAGTTGAAAGCCCGGTAGTCGATAGGTGAGAATCAGCCGTGGGGGGATGTCGACGAATGTTGCACTGCGCAGGCAAAAGACGGGAAAGCGGTCGCTAGCGACAGTAGCCTCACCGGGTGCCCGTCGGTTAACGTGGGCTTTGCGGGCAACGGTGAAGGGTGGCGCAGTGCCGTTGTAGTGGGAGTAAAAGGTGGCCCGAGGTTGCCCAGGGGCCTTGGTTCCCCTCCCAAGCAGCCAAAGGAGCGCAGGGCCAAAGGTGCCCCGGGTGAGGGGCAGCGAGGAGATGCCCAGGAAAACGCAGGCTGTAACCAAAGTCGTTTTCAAGGGGTCCTCCTGGTGGCCTCGGTGCCCCCCTCCATTTCTACACTGCCTGTACTCGGTACACATACCTATGTACGAGCAGATGTACTCCGTATAGACGAGGGTACGGTTGACCACATTCCCTCCCATCACCAAGCTGAGGATCCTTCATGCTTTCTAAGACATCGGAAGGTTCCACGGGCCATGACATGGGCATTTCGACGAACTCGACGACGTACCAAATGAACCTAGTTACGGGTCACTAAGAGATTCTTCTGCATGGCCATCCCATGCCCTTCGCATGCCCGCGCCCCCGATGACCTGCGAATTCTGTGGACCACCAAACTCGAATCGAAAACAGCCACCGCACCGCGCATCCACCGATCAACCTTGTAGAGAATCCCACCCCACTGGCACGGGCACTGGCGCCGGCTGCCAGGGCTTCCAGGACCCCCCAAAAGGGCTCCCAGAGAAAGGCTCCATCCAACCCCATCCAGTGGAAACCCGCGGCCACGCCGCCTGCCTTCTCGCGCTCTTCTCGAATTTTGTCGTCCTTCCGCTCATCCTCTTCAAACACACAATCTTCACCCACTTCCTCTTTCTCCTACAACATCCCTCGCCCATCAGCAACCAGCAAAACCAGCATCACCTTTGCTGCAGCATCCGCCCAACCTCGAAACCATGGCCGATCCCGACCCATATTAGCCTTCCCTCCTCGCCTGCCATTCTTTCCTTTTTCCCTGTCCACACTTCCCGGCGTCAGGCGGTTCTTTCTCGAAGTCTTTCGGATCCTATCCCACGAACCCTTCCGCACCCATCCATACCCTTGCCGACAACGTCCACCTTAGCACCATCTGGCGTTCGATATTTATCAGATTGATTCCTTTGTCATACACCGTTGGAGGCGCGCCCTTCAGCTTTCCCTATACCTCTGCATCCGACGTGGTCGACGACTAGTCCGCGTGCCCCGCCGCTTCGAGAAATTGTCCTCCACCCGACGAACCCGAACCCGGCACATTCCTCCTCTTATCTCTGAGGTAGACGAGCTTTACCTCTGCGATCACTCCTGTCGACGGCGATCGAGGTTCCGGACCGCCTGGATATTCGAAATGCTCATCAACGGGGAAAAGTTCGCCTGCGAGGCGTGCGTGAGGGGCCATCGTGTTAGTTCTTGCCACCATCAAGGTGAGTAGTGTTGGGCATTTTCGCAAATTTCTAGCAAGGCTATCGAACTCGCAACTAACCCTCTGATTTCCCCAGACCGGCCCCTGGTGCACGTCAACAAGAAAGGTCGCCCTGTATCACAATGCCAACACTGCCGAGGCTTGCGGAAGTCTCGCTCCCAGCATGTGAAATGCGAGTGCCATGACAAGTCTCATTCAAAGGAAAACTGTCCTCATGAGAAGCAAGAAGGAAAATCCGGTATGTTGATGTCTTGTGAAGTGACAGATCACGTCGCTGATGCCCTCCCTAGATCAGCATAACTGCTGTTGTCAGCACGGCTCCCGATGCACCTGCGCTCTCAAGAAAGAACACCTCGACCCAGTGCCTGAAGACATCTCGCAACTCCTCCAGCCGAAGGATCATGCCAAACATCGCCACAACATGAACTCCCATGACCCGAAGACGACGATATTCACCAACGGTCATCACAAGCCAGTTCACAAGTTCAATGATGCTCACAATCAGCTCGGAACCCCATATAAGATCCCGTCGCGCTCTAACTCGCTGCACGGGCACAGGGAGATTGCCCAACGTTCGACCGACAGCCTTCCGCTGACCAAGTTTGCCAAACCTTTCCATGAATCCCCCCTCCATAACTCGATAACAGAGGCTATGCAAATTGTGGAACGGAAAGTCAAATCAGAACACAATTCGCCCGTGCTTGGACCAGCAAGAATGGCAGGTCACCCGTCAATACAGGATTTCAAGATACCCAACTTCGATCCACGCGCCTATGCATATTCTCCATTCGGCACGGACACTCCACCGACCCAGCCGAACAGCCTACCCAACAGCCAAAATCCGAGCCTGCAGGATCTGACACTCCCAGAACGTTTTCCGGAGAACTGGTTCATGACTTATGAACAAGCTCATGACTACGAGCCCCCGCCGTGGGCGAGGTTCAACGACGGCTCTTCAGCCGACTGGAACAATATCAACCTTGACAGTAACAATGGTCTCTACAGCTTGAAAAGGGAAAATTCACCATACATGTTGTCTCAGCAAGTTGCTTTCCAGGCTTCTGAGTTGACGAGCCAGATCAATAGAGTGGGAATTACGTCCTCGAGCGAAGAGCCTTCCGAGGTCGAGGATCAGTCTCCTCCATCCATTGCTAACCAATGGAGCGCCGAGCGGTCCGTGGGAAATGATCGACAGACCGGTCTGGATGCCTTCAACGATTACAGCAGCACTGGCGGAGACGATGCTTCTGATCGATTTCGGTTGAGCTCAGCCTCATCTTACTTTGGGACGCCTCAAGCAAACATCCTGGCCAATGAGAACCTTGCGAGTCTCGACATCGACGAT
Source organism: Cladophialophora immunda (assembly GCF_000835495.1). Classification (NCBI taxonomy): domain Eukaryota; kingdom Fungi; phylum Ascomycota; class Eurotiomycetes; order Chaetothyriales; family Herpotrichiellaceae; genus Cladophialophora; species Cladophialophora immunda. Next base: position 1,940,243 of record NW_015622546.1, read on the forward strand.
TATTTGAAGCAGGCCGAAGCGGAGACCAAAAGAATGCAATTGCAACATCAGTTGGCGCAGATGCAGATGAACCCGCAAGATTCACAAACCCCGTCCCGGTTATCGAGTGTCAGTAGGGGCATGACGCCCAGTATCTCGACGCCGGGAAGCACCGGCAACGGCGAACATCCATACACCATAAGTGAGGCACAGAGGTATGCGCATCCTGATGGAGTATCGCATGCTCCAGTGGAGCAGTCTAGAGCAGTGATACCGCCGTCATATATAGCGGATGATCCAGCGTGGTCGCTCGCCCCTGACATGACCAATCCCGAACTGAGTTTGGACGATGAACGAGAAGACGAAGACTGGGTTCGGTAGCGCTCACTGGAAGAGACCTTTTTAACATTCCTGCACAAAGACAGAACAATATCAAAGCACCAGACACCTGAAGTTTATGATTTTACGAAAATGCATTTTCACGTACCTCGAATGATACCACGGGCTCTCTGGATAAACCAAAGAATCAGATTTTGAGTCGGCGAAAGCTCGGGCTGGAGTGCCCAGGGCGGGCTGAACTGGGTTGGACTGGACTGGCTTGGGATGGGTTTTCCCAGCACATAATCAGGTGTTTTTCCTTATCTTGCAAACGGCGCTCTCTATGTGTGGATCGAGCTATGTGCTGTCGCCCTTGAAAGGAGTCTAGGCACGCGCCGCTGTTGCTGTCAAGGACCACTTTGTTGCAGGCCTTTTACTTGTCTTTTTGGGACACCGTACGTGTCGTCGCTTGTTGACCGAAGTTGAACTTGGCTCCCCGGCTTTGCGCAAGAGCGACGGGGCATTAGATGATGATTGAGCTTGGGCTGCGAAAATGCAATATAGAACGGGGTTGTTGCTGTGTTTACAATGAAAGCTTCTGGTGTTGCTTCGGGCCTCCGGGTTATGCAGATCCCCAATTCAGATCGCCAAGAGTACTAAATCGTCCCCTGTCGTGCAGGGAAGCTGTAGTGTCCCTTTTGCCGTTTGCATGAGAAGCTCGAGCGTTGGGCAGCAGGTTCACGTCCAGACAACGCAACGGGGGATCTGATGGTGGATTGGCATCGAGGGGCAAATGCGGGTAGAGGGCATCGAACGGAACAATGATGTTCCACAGACGACGTTGCCGAGGCCAAGATTTTCCCGACGGCAGCTAGCGAGATTGGGAGGCTCTTGATTGGCTGTTGATGCACGCTAGCATCGGCCATCCTTGCACGATGAATTCACAGACGACTCGCCCTTTCTCTCGTTCACCGAATTTAGGCATTCAGCCTTATTCCCCTGCTCGCTGTCAATACCTTGCATTCTGTAAATCGGCACAGAGGTCACCCCCCAGACGTAACCGAACAGCTCGTACACACTCCGCCAGTACGTCCTTTCCTCCGCGCTCGTCAGTCTTTCCGCGAACGGGTACAGGAGAAGTGATTCAGTGTTGCGCGTGATGACAGTCCAGCAAGGCTGCCGATGAGTCGCGTCGCCGGCCAACTTTCTCGGACCCCTCTTGTTACCTTTTCTCCATCGTCTACCCTCATCTGGTGATTGGATAAGCCCACTATCCCTTCAAGCTGTCTAGAAAGACCCGAGTTGGAATCTGGGGTTGTCGTGGCTTGGCCGAAAAGAACTCGGCTTGTCCAACTGTTTGAAGCACGGGACCTGCTCCGACTCAACGGCCACGATGAAACTGTATGCCATCTCAGATCTCCACCTCAGCTACAAGCACAACCGTGAAGCTCTGTACGAACTGAGACCTCACTTGGAGGATAGCCTGATCATTTGTGGTGATGTTGGAGAGAAGATCGAGCACCTCCACGAAGCGTTCAAGCTCACTACCAAGCTCTTCAAGCAGGTCTTCTGGGTACCCGGCAACCACGAGCTGTATACGCTGCCGGGACATCGCAACCGCGGCGAGGGACATGAGGAGGACGCTCTCGACGAGGAACTCCGGGGAGATTTCAAGTATCAGGAATGTCTCCGGGTCGCCAACGAGTACGGAGTCATCACCCCCGAGGACGAATACGTGAAGTGGGAAGGAGAAGGTGGACCTTGCATCATCTGCCCCATGTTTACGCTTTACGACTACAGTTTTAGGCCCGATGATGTGTCGAGAGAGGACGCCTTGGAATGGGCCATGGAGGAGAACATTGTTGCGACGGACGAAGCACTGCTTCACCCCGACCCGTACGAGTCGCGGGATCAGTGGTGTCAGGACCTCGTCTCCAAAGCCGAAGAACGACTGGAAGCCACCTCTCAAAGAGGGATCCCTCTGGTGTTGGTCAACCACTGGCCGCTGCGCCAGGACACCATCACCATTCCCATGATTCCCCGCTTCAGCTTATGGTGCGGGACCAAGAAGACCGAAGACTGGCATAGGCGCTTCAACGCCAAAGTCGTGGTGACAGGCCATCTGCACGTTCGCAGGACAGATTGGAGGGACGGGGTGAGATTCGAGGAGGTCAGCCTGGGCTACCCAAAGCAGTGGCAGGTTGCACGAGAGAAAGGGTTGGACGTCAACGACCTGCTGAGGGAGATCTTGCCGGCACCAGACATGCAGGATCCGGGTGATGGCAAGACAATTTGGAGAAGATCTGGGAGACCGTCCACGGATCTGGTCAAGAGCATCAAGGGGCTGGAGTAGAGGTCAGCAATGAAAACGGCAAATCCTTGCGTTACACCGCATCAGCACTTTCGGGGTCTTCAGGTGGTAGAAGCATATCCTCTCCTTGACAGCTTGTTGTCGTTGCTTTGCTTCTTTACGACGGATTCTGAGCAGGGTTTGGGGCAGGACTGCGCTCTGCATTTTGCAGCGTTTATGGGCGTATCAATATACACTTTGACAGATTGATAGAGCAGAGCCGACTGTGCTAGAGGTGCCGCTCATGGGGGAATAGCTGCTTTTAGGACCCAGCGATGGGAATCGGATCGACGACGAGGCTGTCATTGCTTTGCTTTCTCTATCTGTGTCGGTCTACTTGGGTCAGGCTGCCGAGCGTGGCCATCTTCTTCTTTCCTTCCTCCATTCTCCCCTGTTCACCTTCGCCCATCCTCTCTCCTCTTGCCTCTCCACCACCCTCTCGGTCCTTCGACCCCCCGGCTCACTTCTTCTTGGCCTGGTACTCCTGCTCGGTGACCTCGTCGTGCCACACGGTCTTCCCGTGGCTGACGGCGAGGTGCAGCATGAAGCTCCCGTCGTCGCCGCCGTGCCAGTGCGTGGTGCCCGGGTCGCACCAGACGGTGTCGCCGACGCCCAGCCGACGCGGCTCGCCGCCCTTGTCGCACACCCAGCCGGCGCCCGCCAGCACGCGCAGCAGCTGGCCCTTTTCGTGCGTGTGCCAGTAGGTGCGCGCCCCCGGGGTGAACATGACGTGGTTGATGTTGATGTTGGGCCCCGCGTCGCTGTGGATCGGGTCCATCCACACGGTGCCCGTGAAGGTGCCGCTGGCTTGTCTGCTCGAGGCCGAGGCGTTGCGGGACGCCGGGATGATGGTGGACGGCATGGTGGTGGTGGTGGTGGTGGTGGTGTATTAATCCTGGGGACTCGATATGGTTGCTATGTAGGTCTTTCGCTCTGGTCGACTCACTCTCTCAAGACGCGGACAATCAGCAATGACGCCTCTCTGCTGGGTGCTTATATCAGAACAATATCTCATCGACAGACGAAACCACCCCAAAGCCCTCCTGCGACGGTCTCCAACTCTGACCAAAGCATATACCCGCGGGCAAGCTTCCCCTTCCCCTCAGGAATTGGAGTCTCTCAGTGTCAATGAACCGCCGATATCGAAGCGTGTTCAACCGTTTTCCTTCTCCAAACGAGAATCAACCCGGGCGAACAGTCCCAGCTCATCCCGTTCTTCTTTCCTTCACCTTCGCCTGTCGTCTTTCGCTCCTCACCCACCCTGCTGAAGTAGCCTAGTGCCAGAAGAAACATCCCGACCACCTGTGCTCGCTTCCTACCCTCCTCTAACTTCTCTCGAGAGAAAAGGAGCTGGTGACATCGCAGCAGCGAATCATTCGTACATTGAACACTTGCCCTTTTCAGAACCCCGACCATCCCGCTTCTCGTTTCGGGAGCATCTCAGCTTCGCCTGTTTGTCGGGACGCCACCACCCCCTTGGGTTCAGCCGCAACAACGACTTCCCTTTCCCTGTGGCCTGCAACAAAGAGAGTTTTCGCGCTGAAAAGCTTCGAGTTGCCCAAGAAGGCCCCTTTCTCTTAATAATAACTGTCTTTTTTCCTCACGCTGAAAACCAACACAGCGAATCGAGTCTCGCGATGCTCCCTACTACCCGCGTGAGACTCCCATATCAGCCTACCAGAGTGGCAGACACATGCTTCAGCCGACTGGCCCCTTGCTGCTGAGCAGCATGCCCCGTCCGCATGGACGACTGAGAGCGCCCTTGACGTCCTGTCCTGTGAGGAGCATCTCGTATATATAATGCCAGCTCGTCGCGGGCTCGCAGGGGGTGGTGGGATACTGTGCTCTTGCAAACACCCTCTTAATCTGCCGTCCCAAAACACCATCTGGCCCAGTAATCTATAGTATCTTCCCTCTTTCTCCATTCCCCTCCGCCAGCCTTCCGTATCTCAGGCTATCTTACCGCCCCGCCCGACCGACCATGACCTCCGCCGCGGTCCAAGAACACCGCACCCTCGTGCCCATCACCACCTTCGTCGCCTCGACCGGCCCCGACGGCTCCCTCATGGTGACCGACATCTACATCTTCCCGGACAAGCTGGCCGAGTACGTCGGCCTGGTGACCCCCGTGGTGCGCCGGATGCGCGCCATGCCCGAGTGCCTGTTCTGCGAGATCGCCCAGGACCCCACGGACCCGGCGCACATTCGCATCCAGCACAGCTGGACCCGGGGCACGGAGTGGTTCGTGAGTGTAAGTGGTGTTGTCTCTCCTAGTTCTTTGTGTGTCATTGTGCTGGCCCGGTGAGGGGAGTTGTTGTTCATGGGTCAAGGAGAGTGAGAGTGAGAGTGAGAGGAAGAGTGAGGAGAGGAGAAATGAGAGGGAGGAGGCGGTCGAGAGAGGACGAGGTAGATGGATCGAGGTCTCCAAGTGAGACTGCGAAGATATCGCTCATGCACAACAACTACAGTCCCCAAAAGCTAACTACTACCCCCTGGAACAGGCCTGCGAATCCCAGCCATGGTTCGCCGACTATGTCAAGGGCCTCGCCGGCATCGCCGACAAGAGCAGAGGCCGTAAGTTGATTCATTCCACCCACCCATCCACCCACCCATCCACCCACCCATCCATCCATCCATCTGCCCCCGAAGACCTGTCGCACAGGACCAAAGCACGAACAAGCAGAAACAAGCACTTCGTCACTCGGGTTGCAATGCAAAGCAAAGCAAAGCCCGAGACGTGCTCTCTACTTTTCATCCCTCTCTGATTTGTCCCCCCCCCCCCATCTATCCCTGAGGACTGGGCTTCGTGGCTTTGCTGACTGACCTGTGTTGCCCCGCTAGGGAGTATCGCGCATTTCAATCGCATCCCCATCGATTGAGGCCCTGGGCAGTATCGGAATGCGAAGCAAAGCCGTCCGAGCACGTCAGAAGGGGAGCGGTGGGTTGTGGACGGGGCCACAAAACATCGCATCTGGAGATCGGAAAGTGTACGGGTTTGACGGCCTGGGTGGGAAGGCTGGGCCAGCTACTGGATACGTAGGCTAGAGGGGAAGCAGAGGGAGGGGGTTACGACATGATATGTAGGAATTGCAGGGAGAGAGAATGGTGTCCTTCGTTCTTGTTCTCGGAGACGTAATGTCAAAATATATTCCCAGAATATTCATTCTTTGTTGGCCAGCTGGCCCTGGATATCTCATTCACACGAATAACTGATGAATCTAATGGTAACCACCCTGACCATCACCACGCGACGAGAACCGGGACAGATGCAATGGTAGACTAACTGCTGGAGTGGCTAATATTTCAGACACACCTGAGCAGAGTGTAGATCTCGAGAACGACCGTAACACACAAGGGCTTACGTAGATGAGTAGTGGGGTGTGTACCGTCCATGCTCCCGCGGAGCAATGTCCCTTCTATACTGAGTCCTCACAGTAGCCATGAACGTCTTTATATCCCTTCGCGCTGGAGGCCTCTTCCCTCCATCTGGGAAAAAAGGTGCTTGGACCGGGCGGTGATCACCTGGCTAGATGTCGAATTTTGCATGCCATGCACATAATGGCTATCGTTGAGTCGCTGGACGTCCGCTGAGGATTGAGTGCCGCTCTCGGTGTTTGTGATCCTGCTCTTCAACCCATTGTACAGAGATATGGTTAGTTTCACGTCCACTCTCTTGCGTTGTTTCCATGATGAGCCCCGTTCGATCGTGCTCAATTGTTCAAGCTAGAACGAGGTGCGAAAAGGGAATGGAAGGAAATCGGAAAGGTTCGAGCGGGTTTGCATTGGCGCCCTGGAATGTTGCTGCATAGAAGGCATCCTGCGATGGTACATTCTGAAATGCAGGATGGAAGGGTCGGTCCACGTAGGAACGTCTTCCAAGAACACAATAGGAACACATGTCAACAAAGATGAATGCAAGCATCGAGTCAGGAACACCAAGGCCACTAATCAAAAGGTTTGAAATTGGTTTCAAAGAGGCGGTGAACGTGAATGAGAGAGAATGCAGCCAAAGCGGGCTAGATCATTAGAGAACCAACAATGAAACAGGGTAAAGGTGTCAAAACTCGAAAGGGGCCGTTGGATGTCTTCTGTAAAAGTCAACGATTCCCCGGTTCAGTATGCACGGACTAAACAAGGGTACAACAAGACCTAACCTGTGTCCTCACCCCCGGAATCTGCCAAAGGACACTTCCGTAGGCCCCTATGGACTGTCACCATCGACCCATCGGAGACTCCTCCAGCAGCAAGCAAGTTGGAAGACCCAAATGTCATTGGTGAAGAACTCCAATCACGGATACCCACTTCTTCGCGGAAGCTGGTGGCCGGATAGGATGGCGCCAATGGTGAGAAATGAGCCTTCGCACAGCAGCCGGCTTGCGGCGCGTGACACAAGGCCAGTAGTGTAGAATAACTTCGTGCTTCAAATATGAGATATATCCCACCTTCTTTGGATAGGGGCTCTCTCGCTTCTTGCTCCGATTTCTCAGTTCTTGAGGACACCATGGTGAGCGAGGAAGACGACCGAGTCACACGGTCCAATCACTGGCCTTTCCGGATGGTTGACCTTTGACGACCTTCCCTGGCTTGACTTACTTCCTGAGAAGAAGGGAGCTGAATGGGGCTTGACAGAACGGCAGTGACATGGCAGAAAGTACCGGGCACCTCGAAACCATGACTGGGCCGCAATATTTTTCCCGCCACGTCGTACAGCATCAAATCTTGCCAAAGCTTGGTCAGAACTCATCGCAGTGTGTGTTGTTCTTCTCTTTCAGACCATCTCATCTTCCAATGGAACCAGGAACGGTCTCCCCCAAGTTGGGCAGCAATGCGTGCCGGAGAACACGCAGCCGATCGTGATCAGGTGAATATCAGTGATATCTTGACTGGACGACAACCCAAACGGTATGAGCGAGAACCGGGCCGGGTAGAGACTCAGAGACGTGACAAGAAGACAGAGTTGTGATGGCAAGAGACGTGGCGTTCCCGGACGTTGGGCTGCAACGGTCCAGAACAAGCCTCTTCGGGAGGAGGGGGCACCCAGGCAGGTCAGGAGGCGAGGAGAGGGCAGTGAAGAACGGGACCGGAGGATGCTGACAGGTTGGGCCATTCTTCAGAGCAAACAAAGGCTGAGGCGGTGAGCAAGCGACAAAGTTCCGCAATGAAGCAACAAATCCGAGTCTGGGGAGGTGAAGAAAGGTCAGTGCAGCAGGCCGCAGATGTTGGCGAGGATCCTGGTCGGGTTGACCCCTTTTCTCGGCGTGGAAGAACCGCACCAACGCCAATAGCTCCGGACCGTCTTCAGAGTCCCAAGCTTCACTTTCAACATCCACCTGCGAGGAAAGGCATTACGTCGTTAATTGGGTGCTTGATTCGTGTCTCCCTGCTGATGGCCCTCGTCCTAAGCCGCTGATTGATGACAATCATGCCGACGAATCTGCCTCGCTATTCAACGCGGCAGGGTAAAGACTTCATCCCGCATCCCGAGCGAAAAGGCAGCCACTACTTCTCGCCCTGAAGGCTCTTGTGTCAACCCTCGTTGGGCGCACTGCTTTCTGGGGGGCAGTACATTAGTGTCGATCTATCGGGCACACTTTCTTGACGTCGAGCTCACTGCTGGACTCGCTGACGGCGATCAAGGGGCTCAGCTGATCTCTTGATTCGACATTCATATTGGGCTTTCTTGCTCCATATCGAAGCGACCACTCCTACATAAGTCCCTCCTCCGTCAACCAAAGACAGTGCGGATTCTAAGCCTCCTGAGCCCAAACAATGGCAGTGTTTTGGGTCCTCGCCATTTGCTCTCAGCGCATCCTGGCGCGGGTGAGCAAGTAAAATTGAGGAGAAGGTACTGTACAGAGAATGGTGATACCCAGTCCAATGATGGAGCACACCGTGTGGTGAAAAATGACAAGCCAGGCAGAGTATATATTGGCGTCAGCTCGTGCTGTAGAGCCAAATATGATTCCCCAGTCAGCACCATGTCTTCGATACGCAGATTGAACCGCTCCGGCGTGTCAAGTAATCATGGAAGCCCTGGCTCCTTGTCTGGTGATGGTGCGCAGCTTCACCTTTACCCATCCGAAGAAAGCGAGAATGCCGTTCCACTTCACCCTTCTTCGACCCAATCGACTCGCGTCTCAACAGGATTTGGTCCATCTCCGCAAATGAGAGAAGAGGATTCGATTGTCTCCGTTGCCACTTCGCGAGAGACACAAGAGCACAAACAACGTGAGTGAGCGGAAATCCCTGGTGAACAAAGGCCACGGGCCCCTGACGGTAGCAGCAGCTCCACCGATCGACGGAAACGCCTCCCACGATCCTGCAATTCCTCCACCCGATATGACCGAGGCAGGAACAAATGTTGAAGATGGGCAGAGAACTGACAAGCGTTCTCGTTCTGGATCGAATGTTTCGGAGGCACCTCCGCAAGTGGGAGAGCCCAGTCCCTTTCCACGGTACACCGGTTCTTCGTCCCCTGGATCCTCCATGCTCCTCCAAGTTGGTAGCCTTCACGGCCAGCCTCCGACGCACGCTGCTCCCTTTGATGATCTGGATGATGACGACCACCAATCGAACCATTTTCGAGAAAGCCAGGAGAACACATCGGGACATGATCGAGAGCGACGGCATCGACCAACTTCCCTGGGCTAGAGCATGATTTGGATCTTGGCGAAGAATGTGGATAGACGAGCTATCGCGTTTGGTTGGATGTCTCCCTCCCTGCCTCTTTGGTCTTTGGTTGGATGTCCTCTCTGCCGGTCGACTTGCTTTGGGTATAGCCCTTTTTCTTCTTTTGTTGCGTCCTTGGAATAGTTGCTGTTTGATGCTAACATAGACTTCTTCTCGCCGGAGATTTACCCCGGAGGCTCCACAGGGGCAGCCGTTGATCGTTCCAGAGACTGTCTTCATGAACTTGCATTTGTTATATTTGGTAGTTATTGTGCGTATGCATCCGTCCATTCTCCTTCACCCTTCCATCGAGTATACTTCCAACCAAGCAGGAGCTGGCTCCTTGTTGCCGCGCTCAGCCCTTCCTTACCTGCTGCGTAAAACCAACTCACATGTCGAGATGACTTAAATTCAGTATCCCTAATGCTGCCTCTAAAACAACCAACCTCCTTTTCGACCTCAACTCTCTTCTGCTTAGCTCTACCTGCCTTCAAAGTGCTCTCTACTTATCTTGAACTTACTCATCTTAAGCTTGCGTACGGCCTTTCTTGTTTTGGTTAGTGGTGGTCTTTTTCTAAGACTACGTACGGGATGAAGCTGGCTGCCGAGCCTATGTTGACATCGCGGCTTTGCGAGAACCACCTCCAGGGGATTGTCCGCTTCTCCCCTTTGCTAACCTCGAATGCCAATTATCGGGTTTTGCAGGACTTGAGTCGATTCGAGGCCTCGGAGCCGTCAAAGCTCCCGACCCCAGAAAATCAAGCTGCTCCCTCAGAAAGGCCGCGCGTAGCGGCTTACAGTGGAGTTCCGTATCTGGTAGCCCAGGCTCACCCAGGCTATATCTAGCCCATCGCAAGCGGCATACTCTTTGTCTGAATCGCTTCTGAGGGCTTCAGCTGCACTTGTCAGCACCGATAATTGTCCGTTTTGGATACCCACATCCACCAAAAATGGGCATCTCGACATCTTTGGTTGTAAGTGGGAATCAGCCGAACGAGGCCAAGTCCCGCTGAGCCAAAAGACTCGATAAGTATTTAACGGAGGGTGGTGACTTGAACAGCAATGGCCTCCTTCGAACCGAGGACCACGCACGCGTCGACTGCGCCGAACTCTTTGATATATCTGGCTTCATGTCCAACCAATTCGATTTCATCGTGGTGGGAGGTGCGTTAAATTGCCTGGATCTAAAACACCCAGCTATCGATCTAACCGATGTAAAAAGCTGGAGCCGCCGGCTGTCTCCTGGCCTCTAGGCTCTCGCGCACGTCGACCGCACCATCGGTTCTCCTCATCGAAGCAGGAAATGTCCTCGACAATCCCGACCTCCGTGACGCCGGGCGAAAGTTTGTCAATCTCGCCGACCCGAGCCTGGGATGGGCCGACTATTCGCACACCCAGAAAAACGTCAACGGCAGAAGCATTATCTATCCGAGAGGAAAGGGGCTCGGTGGTTCAACCATGACGAACGCCATGGTCTACTATGTCGGCTCGTCCGAGGAATACGACTATTGGGCTGAGGTCACGGGCTGCCCCAAATGGAGATGGCCCGAGACAAAAGAGAGATTTAGACGGGTATTGCACATCATCATCATCACCACCACTCTGGAGAGTATTCTGTGTTGACGGGGGCAAAAGATTGAGCGATTCCATGACGATACCCCGACCGAGTTCAGGAAATACGCCCATGCGTCGCCAGAAAACCACGGCAGCACGGGTCCAATTGATGTCAGCCTCCCATCGGTATGGGAGCCCGGCGTGTCCAAGGTCTTTGAAATTGCTCAGGCTCACGGAGTAAGCGATGCTGCTTGAACTGTTTTTGCCACTTTTGACCTGACGTCCTTCAAAAAGTACCCGATCAACCTGGATCAGAACAGTGGGAACCCGATCGGGATAGGTCTATCCCCCACCACTGTGTCCCACGGACTTCGCACAACCGCAGCCTCAGCGTTCCTGGACAATCGACCACCGAACCTGACGGTGTGGACTGACGCTGTTGCCGCTCGAATACTGTTTGACGGCAAGACGGCGGTTGGGGTTCAGCTGGCCGACGGGCGCCGTGGTACGAACTCCCCCCCTGCTCGAAAAGTAGCGTCGGGATACTGATACTGACCTTGCTCCCAAAACTAGCGCATGGGTCCAAAGCCACGATTCTCTGCGCCGGCGCCCTCGACACGCCCAAAGTCCTGCTTCTCTCGGGGGTGGGCCCGAAGGAGGACTTGGATCCTCTGGGCATACATGTCGTCCACGACCTCGGGGGCGTCGGCAAGAACCTCCAGGACCACCTCCAGTCGCTCATCGAAACGCGCCTGTCGAAGAAGTTGTTGGACAGGGACGTGGCGCGGGACGGCGAGCCCGACACGGGAGGACCGTGGTCGTGTCTGCCCTTTGGCTTCCTGAAAGTGGAAGAGAATCTGGAGACGGAGGAATTCCACCAGCTGGATCCGTTGACGCAGAACTATCTGAAGGGAGCAACGGTCCCTCAATTGTCACTTGGCACAGTAAGAAGGACACGCGCTACACCACACCACAATCAAATCATCCCTCCCTCGGTTCCTTGTTTCTTGGTTTTTCAATCAAAGATTCCATCCACGGCATGAAACCCTGACATCTTCGCACAGGCAGCGCCCCTGTTCGGCCGCGGGAGGACATTCCCCGATGTGTCCTACTACCACGTCTACGTCAACTGCTTGATGAACCCGCAGTCTCGCGGGGAGGTGCGGCTGCGCTCCGCCAACCCGGCGGACCCGCCGTTCTTTGACTTCAACGCCCTGTCCCACCCGTACGATCTACGGTCCTACGTCAACAACACGCGCAGGGTCATGGAGTTGATCGAAGGGCAGGCAAACGCCGAGTACTTTGCCGGATACATCAACGGCCCAGCGAGCAAATCGGACCGAGATATCGAGGTGAGTTTCTCTTGATCCATTCCCTGCTCACTCCGTCTGTTGTGTTGGTGGGGAGAGAATGTTTTCCTGTGGAACTTTCTTCGCCTGCATCTCAACGGGACTATTTGACAGAGAGTAACTAACCACCCCTTTTTGGGAAAGATAGAGCTGGCTCAAGGCGGTCTCGGGTCCACAGTTCCACGCCACCGGGACGGTCATGATGGGCAAGGCCGAGAACAAGCTCGCGTGCGTCGATTCCGACTTTCAGGTCTTTGGGCTCGAGAACCTCTACGTGGCGGATCTCAGCGTCTGTCCGACCACTCCATGGTATGTTGTTACATATCGCCCCCCTCCCCCCTCCCCCCTTTCAACATACAGCTGCCAGCCGTGAAGGGGCAGGAGAAAATACTTGTTGATGTCTTCTGTGCTGACCAGTTTGACCAACTAACTAGTTGCATGACCCAAAGTACGGCGTACATGGTTGCCGAGACCGCCGCAGGGACCTTGATCGAGAAGTTTGGGCTAGAGCAATGAAGGGCGAGGCGAAGCGGGAGAGAGGATGGCTGCTACGAGGTCTCCAGCGCTGCAGTCCATGCGAGGAGGACAGTCCAAGAAAGAGAAAAAGGGGGAGGAGAAAGGTTCAAGGAAGTCGGGAAAGATCCCCTACTTCCCTCCGAGGTGTGTCCAGGATGGAATTTTTGGTGGTTAGAAGATTCTCCTTTTCACTCGCCCGATCACAGGGAACTCACGGGGATCCTGGCCCAACATATTATAAAGCGTACGATGAATGGAGGTCTAGTTAGCACGTGTTGGGCCAATACAAGGTGCAAGGATAGGGTAGGAGGATGAAAGGTTAGTTAGTGTGGATATTGCTTTTGCACAGGCCCGACGGGGCAGGTCCAGGTGGGACAAACTCGCTTTGGCCCCGCTCACTCGAGGCTAGCAGTGGGGGAAACAACCCAGATGGCTCGCTTCTTGACATTGTCTCATAGCATGGAGCGCGGTGACTTGTTCCCATGGACTGACTCCTGGATCAAGATTGCGAACAAGCAGGGCAGAGCAGTGGAGACCGCCGATATTGGCCCCAACAGGCCCTCGTCCCAAACGGTATGTGGCGTCCGTTCCGCCATGCCATGTCCGAGATTTCGAGGAGGATCATCAAAGCCCGTTCCTGCTACCACCTCGAGATTACTCGGAGGTAAATGCCACATCCCGGATTTTCGAGGCAGGGATTGTCTCCCAAGATGTTCTGAGGTCGAGCGTCGATATAGGTGACCAGATGGGGCCAAAAAAGGCTGGGGCATTTGATGTAAGTGCTCGGCGAGGCTGTCTGGTGGCGAGGCTGTGAAATTTGATATCAGGCTGAGTGTCTTGTGGCTGCGCACTCACGGCCCAAGCACCCTATTGTCAGACCATCCTCGTAACGAACATCACCCGCTTTAGTGGCGACACTGGCCAAGCCTGTCGCCACATGATGATAGACAAGATACACCAGAGCGCAACGGTCGCTGAGCACGTCCGGCAGTGGTAGAGTGTGGTTGGTCTGAGACTCTTGGATGTACGCCGTCGCAATAGACCCATGTCCACTAGAGGCCATGTTGCGGATTGTTTCCTAGGGGAAAATGGTGGTGGTGATGATGCCCGTTGATACGAGCCAGCAGAAATGGAGGACCCACTCGGCTTTCGGAGACGGAAATACTGATAGTCCGTTCTCACAGAGTCAAGGCACTGAGCTTGACCCTGTAGAGTCCATAGGCGAAGAACAAGCTGGTGACCTCATGTTAACCCGCAGACCTCAAAGCTTGCTTGCCCCAGCTTTCCAAAGGCGAGGGACAACTCCCAGGCGGTCCCGAAGTCCCTTCTCTCGCTCGTGGGCGAGACAAGGCTGTCGAGGATACCCGTTGAACAGCACAGCATCGACGGAAAGCACCCCAAAACAAAGGCCAATATCTTGTTCGAAACCCTGGTTCATGTGGTAGATGAGTCATTTCAAGACCTTAAAGGGCGGTTGTCTCTTGCTCGACATATGTACCTGCTGTGTTAAGGATCCCCCTCTTCAGTAACTGGCGATAGACTGGCATCGTTCGTGGAAGGGAATAAAAAGTGCGCGGATGGAGATGGAAAATTATGATACATGTCGGCAGTGTATCGAATGATTGGAGTTATATGACAAACTCGCCGCGGTCGGTCCTTGCTTTGACATCCCATGCTCAAGGTCATGCCTGCTTCCAATGTTTTTCTGGTTCAAATGCCTGTGTTCGAAGAGGCGCGCAACATACGTCGCGCACGATATTGAGAGTGGAAGCAGTCGCCAGGGCGAGCGCTTTGCGGTCTGCACGAGACTGTTTTGTCAAAATCTTGCGCCAAAGCAGTAGACACTCAATCTCTTGTTCTTTCTCCGCGCATCGTCCGGCATTTGAGATGCTTGAGAGGCCATTTACGCAGACCTCGAAGGCTTAAAGGATGGATGAGTTATTGCAATAGGCTCAAGGAGAGAGGCACTCATGTTTGTTCCGACGAAACAGAACCGACTGGGCCGTTGATGTCCCTGGAGTCGAGTGAGTGCCGAGAGGCATGGCATGGAAGCGAGAGATTTTGTGAGGAAAGGCACTCTGTCGCCGAGACGAGGAAGCTGAACAGCCTCGCTACCGATGGCATCTCGATCAAAAGAAGCAGACTGAAGAAAAGAATGGCTATTTCTGCACGAGGAAGACTCGGGGCGCAATTTCCAATCAGGCTAGGGCTCCTTCTTGGGGGTGTTTCTGGAATTCTTTTCCGGGGGAATGCATCTGAGCGCAGGCTGGTTCCTTTTTCCGGCCTTGTCAGATGTCGACTATCACTCTCAAAAAGGCCCGAGAACAGAGTATACCGGCAATGAGGACAAGGCCTTCATTGATGTCCCCGTTTGTGACTGCCTTGACGGTCAAGAAGCCACCGCGTCGAACACAGGGACCCGAGCAGGCGCGAGCAGAGGTGACTATTCGACTGACAAATACAAACCCCAGGCTTCTCTGTTGATGCGCGGAATCCCACAGCCTTCCAGCCATCCTCTTGCTGATTGTGTCCTACGAAGCCCTGTCGACCCGATCCAAATTCAGCGGTGCCACCCGTGGGTTGGGCTTACGGCGCAGATGCTGGTCATCCAAAGGTCGAAAGGGGCGGTTCTTGTCCTCCACGTCAGGGTCTCCGGAGGAGAAATAACGAACACAATGAATTCGAAGCAAAGAGCAGGGGAGAATGGTGATAGAAAAGACGCATGTAAGTTCGAGGAATCGAGTTTGAGTGGCTTGTATTAAAACAGATAACCCTGATGTGAAGAGAATGGCCTGCACCAGCCAGAGCAATATGTACACGAGTTCAAGAGATATGGGATTATTGCATCTACTCACTATTTTCATGAGAGCACAAGGGTGGGATTTCGACCGCGAAAACACTGCTGTCCCATCAAGGGGTTGCGTCCTTGCCACGAAAGATTTACCATCCCCGAATTCTAGGAGACAGTTAGACTGCTATGGTAGTACGACTAAGAGCTGAGAAAATACCAGATATGCCATGAGATGGTCTCATGATCACCTTCGAGGAACAATGTGGTGCCGAGACAAACGCGTGGGCGTCTATACAAGTACGTCAGCCGCGCCCGATAGTGGTTTGCCTCAGCGTATCTGGCTGTCCTGACGCTGAAATATGCAAAAAATATGACCGGTCAGGCGAAATTGTTTTCTCCCTGGCCCTGCTCCCACCCTTTCACGAGGCTGAAGTCCAACACTCGGATCAGAAAAGGCCTGCCACTGGCGGCGATGCGTCTTATACCACCCCCTGAAAGCGGATGGGGTCCCTTCCCCTGGGAGGTTGACGGCGGTGCTCTGGTCTGCATTGCAGGGTGATCGATACGAAGCGACGCGATTTCCGAGTGGCGTTGGTACCAAACCAAACCCTCTCCTGGCTGCCATGCAGCTCCAACTATCTGCGACAACGGAACATTGCAAGCTGGAAAAGCAAATTTATTCTAGGTGTCATCGGGCTGTTTGCACGGTGGCGTTAGACTGGGATACAACGAGACGATCCCTTCACTATCGCACGGTGCTTCGGGCAGAATCTTGTTGGCCCTCGTGGGAGGGGTTTATTGAGCTGTCTCTATCTAATGTGGAGGCTTACTGACGAGTCCACCTCAATCTTCCTCTTGCTCATCCTCATCGTCGACCTCGGTCACCACAGCGATGTCCGTGGCTCTTCCGCCATTGAACCCGTCTTCTTCAAACGGGCAGCTGCTCACCGCGCACACCGCATCCACCTCCGCCCGCATTTCCAGGAAGTCGCCTGGCCTGGAGCAATTGAGCGCCTTGATTGTGTAGTAGGGGGTGTTCTGGAAGACATTGAACGGGTCAACTACTTCGCTCCAGTGCTTCATGCCCCAGGGCTTCATCGCTTCTGCGACATTGGTGGCACAGGAGCGATGGACAGGGCGGCCGTGGCGCGCATAAAACCCCGGGTTGCAAGCCATGAAGAGTAAGTCGTGGGTCTTGACCATGTCCGCAACTATGGTAAACATTTTTCGGTCCCGATTCGTGTAGAGCGCCTCGCCTACCTGGGGAGATGCGGACCCTCCCAGGGCGTATCGCGTGTAGCTCGTGGAAAAATGCTCGGGGTTTGTGGCGGGGGAGTAAGGCAGTGTCCAAGCCATGAAGTCGACCACCTGCTGGCCGTGGAGATCGACGATGCGGAAATGAGACGAGGCCTTGACCTCGAAAGCGTGGCCGTGGGCGGCGGGGACCAGATGCGTTTTCAGTTTGGAGCGCGGATGCACCACAAGAAGAGTCTCCCAGGCCGGTCGCCGTGCTGATGATTGGTTGCGGGCGGGATGGGAGTGTGCATTGAGGTCTTGGGACTCGGGAGTGACATGGTTCTGAGCACCTTGGCCTTGGCCCACGGGCCCTTGTGCGTAGACTCTACGGGTCATCCTTGGTCGGCCCAGATCTTCGGCCGGATAATGAGGAGGAGGAGGGGTGATGAGAGAGGGGTTGGCAGCGAGACTGACAGCTACATGTGCAAGCCGGATATCACAAGCGGGGGAAGTGCTGGAAGCGCTGGAAGTTGCTGGAGGAGGCGGGTGGGCGTTGACGGGTGAGCACGGTGAGAGAGATAGATATCAGAATCGAGGGGTCAAATGTCGACGAGCAGAAATGGATTCGAATGGCGGAGATGGAGCGGGGACATGGCTGTCTGACAGGTGGCTCAAGACCAGTCACGTGATGGACACGTGTGCCTGGATTGCAACCAGTCGGCATACTCAACTCTCCCACCAAGAATACTCAAGATTCAGACGTCATCCGCCTTTGAGCCGGGAGCAACTTACGTCCTCGAGCCCAGAGAGAAACCTGGCACGTGGGAAATGTGGGAAATTTGGGCACTTTTCAGTGGCGCAACAGCGGTTCCAAGAGTGAGTAGAATGATCAAGATCCACTCTATCCATCGACTCGAGAATCTGGAATGCGACTGCTCTTCACGAAATGCACTCCGTCTTTCTGCTGGTGCCAACTATGGTGATCGGTTCTCCCAGCGGGCAAGATCAGATCAGGAATACTTTGGATCAGTGGGGTCGGCAAAGGACATCTGACCGCGGTTGTTCTCATGATATCCGTCTGACCAGTGTATTTTCGTGTACTCGATACACCGTACATATATATCCCAGCATCCGTGGCGAGAAGATGGAAATCAGTTGTCAACCATGTCGCCGTGGAATGGCCGCGTCACATGTCGGGGTTGCGTTCAACGGCCTGCTTCTCCATCGATGCACCCCTCGAATGGCTGGATCGAAGATTTTAGAGTGGGAGAGCAGAAGGATTTTGTCGCTCGGCCGGAAGCCATTTCCAGAGGGATGCCCACATTCTGCCCATTTATGGAAAGGACGTGAGTAAAGGTTATACAGATTCGAGGATAAACACTCCGTAGCCAGTTTTGGTCGCAAACTGGGCATTGCGGCTGGAGATTGATGGTCATTAGCTCTCGCAACTGCTCCGTTGGCCTCCCATATCAATATGACGGGAATTCCCAGTCCCGCCAGCATATCCTTCAACTGATAAAGGGCATGCTGTACAAACTAGGCCCAATCCCACCAATTTTGCCGCAAAGATGGCTGCCGTAGGCAGGAGCCGCGGGACGCTCACCGGTGTGGAAGCAAAGCAGCTCGCACATTCAATTCAGCTCCTATTTCCAGCACTTGGGTCAGGTTGATCGATCAAGCGGCAGGGCAGGAGAGTATACTCAGACAAGGTCGTCCAAAGCCAAACACCGCGAAGGTGACCCATCATCGACATACCCAAAAGTAGCATCCATCACCACTCAACATATAGGAAATCCCGAGGGAAATGGATCTGAAGCTCATTGCATTATTGACCGCTCTACCATCACAGCCTCCCCGTTCCAACTCCAAGAATGATCCCTCTCAACGTGGCCATTCCAGTCTGTCCATCTTTGGTCGGTCACTGGGGGGAAATCTGGTCGAACTGTTGTCGCTTTGCTCTTCTGACCCACGCGATCCCTCGCGTGGTAAAACTTGCATCTGGGCTGGTGAAGGCAATTCTGTGCCTCCGTTGATGACGAAATCAATCTGTTCGAAAGCCTGCTGGATTGCGATGTTAGCGCGACACTCGTTCCGAACGTGAGCCGCGAGTTGTGATAGATCGACGCCTGAACGCATGACACGGATCAAGTCCTCGGTCGCACTGAGACCGCCCGCTCGCACCGTTGCGATGATTCCTCCTAGAAGTTGCTGGTGTCGCTCGAGCGCGACCTGCTTGTCCGCGAGTTCTTGGGCCGTTCGGTGGTTCGCAATTTTCCGGCGCTGGTCAGAAGTTGCATCGTAAACGCAGAGACTTTTTCTCGTCGCACAGGCCTCGCAAGGGTTGCCGCCAGAGCACTGGTCCCGGTCAGAGACACGCCTGGTGAGCACTCCAAATGCACGATATATACCTTTGTTTTCCTCTGCTTGCAGGCGCCGCAAGCGGTGGAGATTTTTCGAGGACGCTGAGAATATGGGGGCTCCTGGGCGCCTTCGTCGCTTGGGGGTGGCCGCGGTGCCAACATCTGAGACATGGCGAGGGAATTGCTCCTGTGAATTCATTTGGTATGCCGAGATACTGTTGGATTTCCCGGGATCCTCTTCGGACAGCAATTCGCTTGATAATTCATGCTATAGAGTGCGCGCCATCGTAGAGAGGAGCCTGGAAGGATGCGGTTTTGGGTATTTCGAGGAGGCCTAGGAATATGAGCAAAGTTCGGTCGGTGGAAGAGGTAAGACAGAATTTGGCGGACGAGATATCCGAATTCTGGGAGGTGGGCTGCTGGGCCCCGACATACTTATACTAGGGGCGCTTCTGGGAGGGACACTGCAACCATCCACACTTGCGACGTGAATGGAGGGAAGCGATTCATCCCATTCGCAGACCTCGCTGACAATGTCATTCGAGATTGTTTTTACTCGAAGAAGATGGATCACTTTGGCCGACTCCAGAGACTATCCCGGCTTGTGCCCGTTGACCGTCCAGTTCGGTTGTGAAGCATATAGGACGCTTTCGATCTGGGGGTGAACAGCATTTCGAAGCGTGGCTTTTACGACGCAATTCGCAAGAGATCGACGGGTTCTCTCCGTTTCAGAGAAGGGGGGGGGCGTTCGATTAGCGCAAAGTTGGCTCATGATATGCGCTGTTTATGAAAATTTCAAAGGGCACAGCTTGGGTGTGTGATTAGGGGCCCTTCTAAGCCTGTACTCGAGCCTCGCCGGTAATTTTCTCCGGGCTGCACCGCGCCCACCTCCCTGAAGGCAAATTTGGCGCGCAGTCTAGAATTGGCGATTTTCTAGGGCCCGAGGAGGTATCAGCAGAGTCTGAGGATCAGACCTGGATCCTGACTGCTCGCATTCGATTTTTTCTTGACAGCCTGGGAGTGGTTCCGGGGGATCAAAGACGTTGACGAGGAGCTATACCTCGACCTCCAGCTGGGATGGATGAGACGAGGCCTGGGCTATCTAGGCAACCTAAGCACTACCCGCCGCTCGATGAACAGGTGATGGTGGTGGCATGTTGCAAGGAGCCGTGGCCTGCAAGTTTCTGGGGCTTAACGTTGTGATTGGTAACCGGACTGCCATGAGGCGCAGAAGAAGCCAGGGGCCCAACGAAGGTTTCTCGACTCTGGAGATTTGGAGATTTGGATGTCGATTCCAACTGCGACGGTCACGTGCCGCCACGGTCGAAGGTCACGTGATGAGATTGGCGCGGGTGGGGGATGCCGAGGTCGGCCAAGCCCAAAGAGGACTAGAGTGAATCTTAATTTGCTGCGCTATGATGTTGATCTCGGGCGTTGGTTTTTGGGGCTTTGGAGCCCAAAAAAAATTCCTCCAAATTGTGCCCAAAATTTCTAGGATTCTCTCTGTTCTATTCTCTTGCACGGAGGACGCTCTGTCCTGTAAGACTCTGCGTTTGGGACATTGGGCTGGAACCCCTTATCTCCCTTTTGGACACCGATTTTCCCTTCGCTGACTTTCCTGCCGGGATTGATTAAACAACCGCAAGACAGCAGCGCAGGCTGTTCCTGCAACGATGGACGAACAGAAATTCTTGGAGCAGCTCTCGATCATCCTCGATCCAAAGAAAGGCAGCGTCAAGGCTGCCACGGGTATCCTCCAGAACCAATACTACAAACAGCCAGAATCCCTCCTTGCCCTCATCCACCTCGCCATTTCCCACGAAAGCGCAGACCTCAAACAACTGGCCGCGACCCAGGCGAGGCCCTTGGTCTCGAAACACTGGACCAAGATCCCCAACAATCAGCGCCAACATGCCCGAACGCAGCTTTTCCAGGCGACTCTTGCTGAGCCCTCCTCTCTCGTCCGACATTCGTCTTCCCGCCTGATAAGTACAATTGCCAAGATTGATCTCGACGATGGCGAATGGCCTGAACTGCCTGGCATGTTGCAGCAAGCTGCCACAAGTTCAAAAGCCGCCGAGCGCGCGGTCGGCGTGTACGTGCTTTATAGCATTCTAGAAACCATGGGAGATGGCTTCAGTTCCAAATTCAAAGAGTTATTTGCATTGTTCAGCAATACAATCAAAGACCCAGAGAGCCTGGAAGTCCGAGTCAACACCCTGCTGGCCATCTCCAAAATGGCGCTTGTTATCGACGCCGAAGAAGACCAGGCTTCAATCAAGGCATTTCAAAACGTTTTCCCATCCATGGTTGCAGTTCTGAAAGACACAATCGACTCGGGCAAGGAAGACCAGATTATGCTCGCCTTCGAGGTCTTCAATACCCTCCTGGGGGCCGAGTACCAGCTCATGTCGAAGCATTTTCAGGACTTGGTGGTCTTCATGAACGAGATTGCAACCAATAAAGACATGGCTGACGACACAAGGACTCAAGCCATCAGCTTCTTGATGCAGTGCGTCATGTATCGACGCCTGCGAGTCCAAGGTGCCAAGATGGGGGAGCCGTTGACCAAGAGCATGTTACAAATTGTCACTGAGATTGACGACGCTTCCGCTGACGACGACGAAATCACGCCTGCCCGCTCAGCTCTAGGTCTGATCGACACCATGGCCCAAAGCCTCCCTGCCAACCAGGTCGTCGTCCCATTGCTGAACGCGCTCCCCGAGTACTCCAAAAGCTCCAACCCTAAACATCGACAAGCCGGCATCTTGGCTCTTGGTATGGCAGTTGAAGGAGCTCCAGATTTTCTCAGCACCCAGCTTTCCTCGGTGCTGCCAATCCTCTTCACGCTTCTGGAGGACTCGGAGGTTATCGTCAGACAAGCTGCTCTGCAGACCACGGCCAGGCTGGCCGCCGATATGCCAGAGGACATCAGCAAGGCACATGAGAAACTGATGCCGCTGCTCGTCAAGAATCTGACCGCAGCCATGGGTGCTTACAAGGGTGAGGAGGAAGGGCCTACTGTCGACATTATGAAGTCCGCAACAAGTGCTATCGAAGCAGTCGTGGACGGGATGGATGCCGAAGATGCTGTTCCTTACCTCGATAAGTTGGCCCCACTGCTTCAACAGCTCTTTAAGCACCCAGATTCCAAGATCAAAGCGTTGGCCGCGAACGCTTTGGGCTCGTTGGCCTCTACGGTCGAAGCACCTTTCTTGCCCTACCTTCGCGATTCTATGAATGCTATGCAAGAATACATCACAAAGAAGGAGAGCGAGGAGGAACTTGACCTTCGCTCCAGTTGCACTGACGCAATGGGTGAGATGGCCGTTGCCGTTGGTCCAGCTGAGTTCAAGGACTACGTACGGCCGCTCATGGAGACCAGTGAAGAGTCCTTACGCCTTGAGCACTCGAGACTCAAGGAGAGCACCTATATCCTGTGGGGCTCTCTCGCCAAGGTCTACGAGGCCGACTTTGCACCTTTCCTGGATGGAGTGGTAAAAGGTCTTTTTGACTGCATTGACCAAGAAGAAGCCGATCTGGAAGTGGAGCTCGGCGACAGTGCGAGAGATTTGCTCGGCAAGGAGGTGACGATCGCCGGGAAAAGGGTCAAGGTCGCCGTGGCGGACGACGATGATGAAGACGGGGACATTGAGGATATCGAGATTGATGGCGACGACGACGACAGCGATTGGGGTGATTTCGCAACCGTCACTCCTATTGCTCTCGAGAAGGAGATCGCCATTGAGGTGATCGGTGACGTCGTCTCCAACACCAAGACGGCGTACCTGCCGTTCTTTGAGAAGACGATCGAAAAACTCCTGCCGTTGGTGGAACACAGCTACGAGAACGTGCGCAAGGCCACGATCAGCACATTGCATCGCGCGTATGCTGCCCTTTACGACATCTCGGAAGAATCGGGCGAGCTCCAAAAATGGAAGCCTGGCCTGCCACTCCAAGTTGAACCGACGCCGGTACTGAAAAAGTTTGGAGAGGTTCTGATGAATGCAACGTTGAACGTCTGGCCCGAGGAAGAGGACAGGTAAGTGGCATCCTGGTTACACTCCCCCATTCAACCCCTATCCACAGGATGAGATACTCTCGTTAATCCCAGCTCACTCCGACACGCAAGTCGTGGATGAAGCGAACGCGATCTTCAACCCTCTGAAAAATGTCATCTGGCCACAGTGTGCACCAGCGAGAGATGGAATCAATGTTGACTTGTGGAACTACTAGTACTGCCGTCACTGAGATCTCGCGAGCCCTCTCCGAGAACCTCAAAATGACGGGTCCCGCCCTCCTCAGCTATCCTGACGTCCTCTCCAAGATCGTCCAGACAGTGACTGATTTGATCACGAAGAAACACGCGTGCCAAATTGATATGGGTGGAGAGGCCCTGGACGACGAAGACTTGGAATCCACAGAAATGGACTGGCTTATCGTCGACAGTGCCATGGACGTTATCTCTGGACTTGCGGCTGCGCTTGGCCCAAGCTTCGGGGAGCTGTGGAAGATTTTTGAGAAACAGGTCCTGCGATACGCAAGCGGTGGAGAAGCCCTGGGCCGCGCATCTGCGTGTGGGGTGCTCGCTGAGATTATCACGGGCATGGAGGGTGCCGTCACCCCATTTACATCGCAGATGCTGAACGTTCTCCTCAAACGACTCGGAGACGAAGATCCTCAGACGAAGTCCAACGCAGCCTACGCGGTGGGTCGCCTGGTCGAGAAATCTGAGGATGACGGCAACATTGTCAAGGCCTACCCTCAGATCCTCTCGAAGCTGGAATCGATCCTGCACATCACGGAATGCCGCTGCCAGGACAACGCGGCGGGATGCGTCTCTAGGCTGATCCTGAAGCACAAGGACAAAGTGCCTATTGAGCAGGTCCTCCCCGCTCTTGTCAACAGCGGCATCTTGCCTTTGAAGGAGGATTATCAAGAGAATGAGCCAGTGTGGACAATGATCGTCCAGCTCTACCGCGATCAGAACCCGACGATCCAGCAACTCACGCCGAAGCTGGCTCCGATCATGATGAGCGTGTTGGGTGAGCCGACGGAGCAGTTGACGGATGAGGTGAGAGAGCAGGTCCAGGCGCTGGTGGAGCATCTGAAGAGCATGCACTAGGGAGAGCGCAACCCGTGCCCGTGATATCTGTCCGCTGATCGCGAGCAGTGCAACACGCTTCCACCACTGGGGGAGCGAGGGACACGGTGGCTGTCGTTGGGAGTGGGGAAGAAAATCACCCATGACGGAACGACAGATGAAGATGTTGGATGTTTTTTCACGTGTCACGAAATGAACGTCATTGAGCACACTTAGACCTAGAGATACCATGTGTCATGCCGGATACAATGCAATGCCCAGGGGCTGTTATGAAGAACAGAGAGACCAGTTGGTGACATGCAAAGCGACAGGAGCAAGCAGCATTGGATTGATCTTCTGCCACCTCTTTCGCGCAAGCCAGGGCGTGAGCCCACAAGGCTGTGCAGTCTCTACCACTCGGTTTGAACCTCGAGAAGATGTTCAGTACGGAGCAATGCATACCACCATTTCCGTCCATGCACATGCGAACCAAGCCATGCCCACATCCCCATAATAGTACTCCGTATACTTCCCATGTCCTCGGCCCTCCGCAGCTACTGTAAGTGGCCGGGTACCCAGGAACCAGCTCCTCTACGGGCCCCAGGCTCCGTCTCGAGTCGGGCGCCGGACAAACCATGCACTCAACTCCCTTCACCGCCCTCCCTCTCCGTCCCGCCTGATCCCGTCTGCCTTCTTCTTCTTCTTCTTCTTCTTCTTCTTCTTCCCGTCTCAGGCTGAAGCGGCAGCTGGAGGTTGAGCATATGTACACGGCAATCGGAAACATTGGACCCGGAGCTGAAACGAGGTGTGAGGACTCGTTACTCTCCGTGAGCAGCGGGAGGGGGCGGGTTTGTAGAGAAGAGACACTTTGTATAAACGAAGGTACCTACTTGCCTACCGACCTAGTGAGTACGCGGTACATTGCCGCAGAGGACGCCGACGCCTTTCTCGAGCGCAGGTCACACGAGACACCAAAAAATAAAAAAAATCTCGCATGCGTGCATGATACGTGCGACGGGCGTCCTTTCATTGGTAATGGTCTAGGTAGGGTACGGAGTAGACGACCATGTACCGCGGACGAGGCAGCTCTTGTGCTCGATAATTACTCCCCCACAGTCTAGATCATGGCTGGGAAACAAATTGGGCCCTCCGTTGACGCCTTGTTTGGTTCGAGGCCTCGCCAATCACTGGCCTACCGGGTCCTAAGTATTCGGTACGAGGGAGACATTCGACCGACGACCCGGCCCACACGCGTCGACGTCGACAACGTCGAGCATACCTCTACGTACCCGGTACTTGCGTAGGTAGGTTTCTAGGCTGGGGCGGAGGGGCCTTGATATTACAGTACTACCGAGTACATCACTTAACTTACATAAGTTTAGTCGTCCACAATCGCAGGGGGTTATGGATCATGGTATAATAATCCTAATCCACCCACGCACCAATTTCGAATGGCTCGTTCCTCAATATCATCATGTTGGCACCCTCCGTTCTCAAACGGGCAAAACGGGCAAAACGGGCAAAACTAATTTAATTACCTATAATGGCCAACCCGACCTACCAAGTAGGCAGAAAGAAAAAAAAAATTCTCGGTCCTCGCATATTAGTACGGAGTACGGGAGCAAGGGGCTTTCCATGCGGATAACCAACCATTCACTCACTCAGCCGTCCACCCACCCAGCCGCTCGCCCTTTAGTCCCGATCAGGTAGGAAGAGGGAGAAGGGAGGGAAAAACAGGCCAACACTAATCCTCTCCGGCCGCCTACGAGTAGACATTACAAGGCACAGCACTCGGTACGCGGGGGCCAATACGAAATCCAAGTAATTAGTCAACACTCTACAGCCGGCCCGATTGAGCTGGAGATGGGATGGGGGCATCTGGCAGCCTGAATAGAATTCGAGGATAGCTACAGCACCAAGCACGTAGCCGTACTTGTAGGACTCGTAGACCACGTAGCCTGCCTGCTTGCTTGCCTGCTTGCCTGCTTGCCTGCTTACCTGCTTACCTGACGGACCAGGCCCGTGATAGGAGCGGGAGATCACACGGGCTGCGACGAGGCTGAAACATGAAGCAGGCTCCCGAGTTTCATGATATCACCTCGCCCATCAATCACTATCATTTCAGGCCTGACTAGTTAGTTGTACAGGAATATGCCAGCAGTCAGCCAGGACGGAGGAGCTCTCACAAAATTACCCTCATTGAAATGGAGGTTCGCTTGATGTCCAGTCATCTCGCATAAAGTCCCATTCGAGAGAGATCCATTGGCGCCGTCACTATCACTACATCGTGAATTATATAGGTACCTCGTATATCTATCTTATAGATGCCGCTACTAATACCTCCAGCTCCCGCATCTCGAGGCTTGCGCCGTCCAGCTCTTGCATTTCCTTTAGGTGTCGCTCTTCATCCACCCGCGGCCGCACGATCTCGCGATCAGCGACATGCTCCCAGATGCCTCCATCAAAACCCGAACAAATTCTCAATCCCAGTTACATCCGACAAACCACGCAAATCCGCTCTGCTTGAGGCTTCCGATCCAGACCACCAACACCTCGCTTGTCTTGTCGAATATCAATAGCACCCCCTTTCAAATCCAGTCAGAATCTCCATCAATTGTGGTCAAACTTCATGACCAGAACCCAACATGCACACAATTCCCTTCATAACCCACATTCATGATTTCAAAAAACAAATTCTGAGTGACCGAGTACAATCCACAAGCTGCGTCAGAGGCCTCTTCGGCAGCATGACCCTGTCCAACAAGAGTGCCAGGCAGTCCATCTGCTGCTTATCGCGGAATTCCCGGACACCGAATCCTTCTGCCCGCACAACAATCGTCAATCCGAGATCCTGGACTTCGTACAAGGAGACCATCCACCGTGAACACTTAATGGACAGGCAACTATCCCAAGGGAAGTCAACGAATTCATTTCCCCCTTCCGCGAATAATGGTGGGATCACTGAAGAACAGCCTTCATAACCTCGTTTCTCAGCTTGAAAACACCAAGATCATTTCTTGCCCTTCTTTCGACGACTCGCCGAAGTGGATTTTTTTCTTCTGGATTTTGGGGGAGGTTTCTTTTTTTTTTCTTTGCTTTTTGAAGGCTTGGTGATTTTCCAGATGTTTTTGGTCGCCATTCGCTGCTTGGTCACGGCAAAGTGCCAATCAGCCTGCGGCGTGATGAGTTATCAAAATCGCATGTCCCTCAAAGGAATTGAATGACTCATGAACTCCATCCCAGTCAGATCCCGACAAATTAGAAATGAGTCGACACACAACCTGACAGTCCAACATTCCCATAGGCTTCGAGACTCACCATGAGCAAGGCAACTTTGTCCTGCTGTTGGTGTCTTTCCGCGTTCAATATTCGTAGACGATCGTCAACCGTATCCTCATGATCATGAATGAATTGGTGATGATTAGGCACCGTCTGGTCGTGTGGCGACCAATTCGCGTTGGAGGCATGCTGTGGACTCAGCTATTGGATATTCTGTCCGTTGTTGGTGGCCGCGGCACTAATAAAAGGCTGATTTCTGAACACGATAGGTCAGACGGCTTCTTTCTGACCCAAATTAACATCTCGTAGAGCGTCGTTGAGCGAACTTCTTGTTTTGGTGCACGCTGCACTCTTCTGGATCGCCCAGCAAAATAGTCCTTGGGTCCGTTCCAAGAATCCCTGTTCCGACGCCAATTTTCAGGCCTGTGCCAGGATGCGAGAAATCCCTCAGGATTGTCCAGGCACAGACGCCTCTCAACATTGTGAGTTCCTCGGCATGCTCTATCCACGCGTCACAGAATGATGCAGCCTCGACCTCAAGGCGCAAAATGCCGCGCTAAGTCTGGATGCACACCAAGCCTAATCGTGGGCAGCCACCATTCGTTCAGGGCGTTTGTTGGTCTGCAGCGTGGATAGGTGTGCAGGGACATTGGCAACTCCCTGGCTAGGGTGTCCCTAGTGTGATGGGCCTACATATGGTTCTCAGGGGTTTTCGTGAGACAAGGGGAAGCCGGCCGGCCCCCCACTGATGCTGCCGCACGACTCCGCTGTCAGGTGTGATACGAGTCTGTTCCGTCTGGTCAATGTGGGCTAAGCTGAAAGCAGCCAAGCTTCGCACCCAATTCGAATCGGTTGGTCAGTGTAGGCTGTAGGCCCCGAAATCATTCTCAGCACACGCAAGTGGCTGCGACACTGTGGCAAGACTGCAGTGGTGGTCCTCTCGCATTATTAAGTAGCTCTGCTCTCGCCCTTCTGCGATGCTCTCAATTCTTCGTCCTTTTCGGATGTCGCCCACGAGCCCAGATGAGTTCCCCAATGCTCGGAATGGTGCTTTGGCCGGTCCATTGGGTTCCGTGGATGATATATGGTCTCTCTTTGGCGTCTCTTCCACCCACTTGCACCCTCTGGAGTGGCTGGACCGCCAAAGCAGTCTTCTCAGAAGGTCCCAAATTGCATTGCATTTGATAAGGTTGAGCCGAAGAATGGTTACTCTCACAGTGCTTCATCGAGCTCTGGGGAGGCTTTCATCGACATCAGCCTTGTCTGGGACTTTTGAGCCTCACCATTGTTGACGGTTGCCTTTTTGGCATGCTCTCTGCCTTTTTCCTCCCGGCCGGTGGCCTGCAACACCACAGTGCCGGATCTCCTGTGCCAAGTCCGACACACTCTGGCCTAACCGAATTTGGCGATTGCTGCATACCGTCTGCTATACCACAGAAACACGGCCAGATGTCGTTGGCCGTCCAGATCGTGCCTTCGTGGGAAACGCGAGGTCGTCTTTCGCAGTTCTTCTTGTCGAAGCTCATCTTTGCATCCAGAACGCCGAATAGATGCCAACATTACCACGTCATGATGTTCAATCGCGCCGTCATGGTCATTGTCTTTCGTCGCCTTGTTCCTTTCCCTGCGTTTCTGCTTGACCCACGCAGTCGACGTCAGGGTGAACCACGCAAATATGTACTGTCAGCGCATCATCACACAAAAATGCCTTCTCCTCTGTGCCAGAGATGGCACACCACCTTCCTGCTTCGTACCAGCCGCAACGCCGGAGATTCAAAGGAAATTCAACGAGTGACTGACCACGCAATCATGAGCAAATGCAGAAAGTATTGTCTGACCTTCATACTGACCTGAACATATAGGAAAATCATCCATCCACCCCCCATTCACGGTTCTTCTTGCGAATATCTGCCATCCGACTGCCCTGCAAATGCGCGTTGCAGGTCGTCGAGGACGATATCGATTCTTGCAAGACTCTCCATCCTCCTTTCTTTGAGTGGCTGCCCAGCAAAAAATGCTGCATCTACCCGACGTTCTTGCCGCATGGTGGTTATTGCATGTTTTTCCACCGTGCTCTGCCCGGTTCGGAGTGTTGTCAAAGGCCAGACCAGAGAAGAGGGGGAACGCATTCCGAAAATTGGCTGACGTAGCGTGCTCGAGGAGGCAGCCGAGTCTGATTGGGAAGAGGTAACACTTTGCAAGGAGGAGCTGTGATTCATATCAGCGGTGGTACCTCTGTGTTATTGCTGGAACATTCAGATGCGCTGGTAGGGATCTAGGGTTGCAGGGCACTACTTGGGCGCTCTGCAACCTTTGATTACCTGGTCTTGTGATTGAGGCAAAGTACACAAGCACCCTGGATCCGGTTGTTGTCGACGCGAGAACGGAATTGAGCAGTCGTGCGCTCTCTCTTCTTGTGACCACAGAGACTGCACTCGACTGGCAGCCACACCCCTGGGGGCGATGCAGAGGAATGATGGTACCGATGGCCATTATGGAAGAACAGTACTTACCCTATGTTGATGTCTTCCATTGGTGGTGGGTGTGGTGGTGGCAGCGTAGATTTTGAATGTGCGGACGTTGTGGTCGCAGGCAGGTTGCGAGAGGTGACTAATTCCCAAGAGCAGGAAAGTTGTGACAGCTGCAGACTAGATATCGGTAGGGAGCCCAAGTGGTTCTTTGACAATGTAAGAGCCTCTGAGTCTTGAGGATGAAAGGTAGACGAAATGTGAGAGAGTTGGACGGTGTCGTGGGTGCGGTGTTGCGTTAGCAAGGTGCGTGCAGGCAGGAAGTTCGAGAACGGGGATCGGGAGACACGGTCGATCCAAGGAACTAGGACTCCAACACCCTCAGGTTCCTAAGCTCATTCGGGGGGTGAAGGTCTGCTCGCTATTCTTGCAGGACAACTCACGAATCATGTTCTCCCTGGTACTGTCACGTATCTGTTGCGTGGATTTGCTATGCTACGAACTGATCAATGCTTGTTTCTTAAGGTATTGGTGTTTCAATCCACAGGTCGCAGGACAGGCCGCTTCTCCCGCCGCTTCTATCAGACAACGAGAAGCATTTTTTGCCACGCCACCCCCTTCCAGTGATCAGAGAGACAGAGCGCGGCGGTAGTCTGGGGGTGCTCAGGGAACTTGTGTGCGAAATGTGCCACGAGATACAACCCGTTGAGGTAAGGTAGATGGAACTTCCCACGAAAGTGAGTTGACTTTTCGGAGTATTTTCATTTTTCTCCTCAGAGCAACGATATGCAGTCGGCCACGCGCTATGCAATCGACAATCAAGGATCATCGTACCCGTGGAGATGGCGCAGGGAAAGGCCCTTTGGCCGCTGTCAACAATCTTCTTGGGCCTACGCACCCCATTCTCATCCACCCATTAACATCGCCCAGCGGCCCTCCATCCTCGCGGCTCTCAGGTGGGTGTTCCAATCACCATCGCTGTGGCTCATGAGGCTCTGCATGGCGTGGGATGAAAAATTTTCTCATTTATTTTTTGATCCCATTTCTTTCCTCGATATCGGCGGCTGCGGAAGAGGCCAAACTTTTGGTGTTCTGAAAACATTGGCTCAGGGAAAGTCCCTACCGTTTCAGATTGCACCGAAGTGCATACTTTGGTTTTTTTTCTTTCTCTCCGACGACAGAGGCCTGAGCGCCTTCCCACGTGGGTGTGATTCTTCGGGTGACACAATGAACAATTGTGCTCTGTCAGAACGCAAGGGGTAAACGAAGGGTGGGCAACGCTCCAGTCCTACTCGTAGGTACCTTTAGGGGGAGGGAGGAGGGTGTGCTCTCAGCGGGGAATGAGGGGCTCTCAATGGCAACCCAGAATGACATAATAGCGATTTGCGCCGTGCGCGCCTCCTACGAGCACTACGAGGGAGTCAGAGGGCCCTAGGCGGCGTCTGGGCTAGGTGGTCCTGGTGGCACCGATGGTGAGGAGGCTAGCCCAAGTGCCCGGCAGCCACACCTAGAGCTTATGCCGGGGGTGCGTGAGGCATGAATCTTCACTGCGAGTGCGTTCCTCACCAGCCTAAACCGTGCGAGGAGGGCTTATCGATAATCATCGCTGATGCCTCAGATACGCGAACAGCAACTACTCCCTGGAATTCACAGCTGTGTTTTGGTCCTGCACCCCTGCACCTCATTTTCCCATCAACCCGAAATACACCATTGTGTTCGAGTCTGTGTTTCCTACCAGCGGCTGGCGGCAGTCAGAGTTTGGACTCGCACATTGTTTACCCCGAACACTCCAGATGACTTGTCTGTTGGCAATGTGATTTGGCACATCCACTCCCCAACGCTGGGACTTTTTACGAGCAGCGAACCTTCTTCAGTGCGAGAGCGTCATGCCATTCGCTTGTTCCTTACAAAGCTCGGTCTGTTGCAGCCCACCCTGCAGGGAGGTGTCGGTTGCAATCGGGGCCTTTGTCTGGGGCCCTCGGTACACTGGGTGAGAGCGTTCATGCACGGGCCTTTCAACCAACGCACCCCAAACACGCTCTGCACATGACGCGCGCAAAGGCAAGGTCACAAACTATCAATCTGGACCACTGCAGTGCTTGGAACATGATTGGCCTAGCACGGCGGCCAGATGTGAGAACGGTTTTCTGTACTTGAAGTTCTCCCGCAACACTTTCCCGGCATGCGGTCACCCTTGCATTTCGAGCCAAACATCGACTTCTAAAGTCCAGGGCATCGGCCACTGGGGCCCAATAATCGCTTCGGGTGCCAAAGGTCCCCTGCCGGTTGGGATTGTACTCTACATGCTGGTCTGCACCTAAAAGTGCCCCAGGACTCGCAGTCTCGATGCGGTTGACCTGACCATTGGCTGGCTACCTTCTACCTGGTTGTCATACGCATGATCGGTGACTTTTCTGGGACCTCAAGAACGGCAACCTCAGGTTCTAGGGAGCCGTGGTGACCTTGAGGTACTTAATAATCCACAAGACCCCAGACGAATCGAGACTCATTCTTTCCTCCCGGATCTTCATCAAACATGTCTTCAGTGAACAGTCCGCGACCAGACCCGGGCATGTCTCGCATGCAGCGGGTGAATCGCTACCTTGACCAGAGCTACAACTTCGATCACCTATACGCGGAGATCTCCAGCTCGGAGTACCACAAATACAAACAATCTGAGCTCAACCAGGTCCTCGACATTCTCATGACCCTTTTCGATTCGACTCCCGGCAGTGCTGTGCCCACGGGTCCCCGTCGCGATCCCCTGCGAGAGCAGCCAGAGCTTGGTTGGTTTCCCCTCCGCAGAATGTCAATGGTGGAAGGGTTTCTGACAAGTGCCAGCATTCGTCGGAGCCCGCCTACAAGCAACATGAGGGATTAATTGGAGGCTAATATGCCAATGGAATGCATCATGGCACCATCTGCATGTGCAGCTGGCAGGCCTGGCGAGGGTCACCAGTGAGATTGCCGGATCGGCCCGCCGTATCGGTCTACACTCCCTCCCCGCCTGGGGGTGTCCGCTGGGGTTACGCAGCTACCCTACTAGATCCTCCTTATTTCAAGCTTGGTGCCGGTGTTCGACCGCTGGGGATATGTGGCATAATTGTTCCCGACACCAAGCGCCAGTCACGAACTCCTCTCGATACAAACCACTAACTAGCATTGCCAACAGAAAAGGCGGTTGGACTTGTTGATTGTATGGGTACATTTGTTAAGGGTTGGCTGTACCTTGCAGAGTGGGGTGCATGCTTAGGGACTATGTACGGTACTTGTTTGTCTGGAGTAACTGTGGCTTAGTACTCAGGTACGAGGTACCTCGTACATTTTGGAGGAGTAGAAAGGCCGTAATAATAATTGGGAGCGCGGGTGGGTGGCTGAGTGGCACAGGTACGAAGCACCGGTGGCTAGGTGGGCGCTATTAGTGCTGTTCGGGGCGCTCTCGGTACTCGGTATTGTTAGGTGCTGTAGTGAGTACTAGTAAGTTTTGTGTATCGGCCTCATTGGCTCAGCGTCTCATTTTCTACGTCATAACACTCCCAGTCACGTGCACTTAGCCCTAATCATTGGCGGGCATCCCTGTTCCACAGGCGCCACCTGCCCAGATGTTTTTCCAAACCGCGTCCCAGTTCGACTGTCCATCGTCATCGTGGCACTTCAACCATTGAGTTTTGTCTTCATTGTGCTTTGATTGTTTCTTCTCTTTCGATTCTTTATCTTTAGCCCCGGTCAGATTCTGTTTTCCGTTTCTGCTCTTTGAAATATGCTGGCTGGCGGTTTCTTAGTCGACAAATAAAGATGCGTATGCCATTCCCCCTTTCCGCGTGCCCACCTTCTCCTGTTTTTGCTAATCTCTCTGCCCAGATCGCGTGAGAGCATGGGCACATTCATCTGCCCACAGGCACAACTTCAACCCCTGGTCGGCCATCCATGACAGTCAAGACTCTTCGGCGAGTAAGAGTCCACCGCAGAGTGAAGATGCGCCGGAACAGAAACAGCCCAAGGGCTCCGTGTTCAGTCGCGTCATAGCCAATATCAAAGTCGCACTGTTCCACAGTTGGGTGAATGTTCTCCTCGTCTTTGTGCCTGTGGGCATCGCCATCCACTTTGCCGGAATCAACCAGAATGTGGTCTTTGCTGTCAACGCGGTTGCCATTATCCCCTTGGCTGGCCTTTTGACATTCGCTACCGAAAGCGTGGCGCATCGACTTGGGCCTACTTTAGGAGCTCTCCTGAATGTGAGTTTTGGAAATGCTGTGGAGTTGATCATATTGTAAGTCTTTTTTTTGGCCCATGGATTATGCAGTGTGCTGACAGTATGTAGTATGTACGTGATGCTTGACCCCAACGAGACGGCGTCGCTAACCTCCCAAAAGTATCGCCCTAGTCAAGGATGAGATTCGTATTGTGCAAGCTTCCCTCATCGGCTCACTTCTCGCCAACCTCCTCCTCATATTGGGTATGGCCTTTTTGATTGGAGGGCTAGAATTCCAGGAGCAGATTTATGACAGCACTGTTACTCAGATGTCGGCTTGCTTGCTGGCACTGGCAGTTCTTAGCCTGCTGATCCCGGTGAGTTTCAATGCTTCGTGCTGACTCGGGCTCCTCGTCGAGAATATGCTGACTAAATTCATCAGACCGCCTTCCACGCGTCTTTCAGTGACCTTCAAAAAGCTGACCGTGCAGTCATCAAACTCAGCCGAGGGACTTCTGTGATACTACTCATCATCTACGTGCTGTATCTGCTCTTCCAACTAAAGTCTCATGCATATCTTTACCAAGGAACACCACAACACATCATCGATGAAGAAGCCACCCCGGGCATCCTTCAACGTTTCGACTCTACCAGCTCTTCGTCCGCCAGCTCTTCAAGGTCATCTCTTACGAGTGGAGGCTCACATAGGCGTGTGAGCAAGAGGCTCAGGGCCAAGCTGGGCAGGAGACGGGAGGTGAAGACCGTGATCGAATCTGAAGCGGACAATGGAGAACCCGCAGTACAGTTTGGTCAGAATGTGATTGATGTCCACGCAGAAAAGACTGCCGAACCACAGGAGATCAAGTCGGGAGATGCATCAATGGAAGGTATGCCAACCAATCCTGCTGCAGCTTCAGCCAAAGACAAGAAACCCAACATCGGGCCTCGCGGACTCTCTTTCCGGGCTCCACCAGTTTTCCGATCATCAACACACCCTGCTCCAAAAGGCAGAGAACCAAATTATCCTTCACATCCCCTTCGGCACTATCAGTCAGCACCTAATGACCAGCAGAGCCAAAGTCCGGGGGCTGCACGAATTGCACGCCGCTCTACACCGAAAAGTAACCCCGCGGAGGAAGACGCCCCTCCTATGAGTCAAACCGCATCACTCATCCTCCTGCTTGTCTCCACCGGCCTTGTTGCACTATGTGCCGAGTTTCTTGTTGGAAGCATTGAGCATTTGGTGGAGGACTCTCCCTTGTCGGAGGCGTTTATTGGGCTAATCATCCTACCCATCGTTGGCAATGCCGCCGAGCATGTCACGGCGGTCACGGTCGCCGCCAAGAACAAGCTCGACCTTGCCCTGGGGGTATCTCTCGGGTCGTCTATTCAAATCGCGCTCTTTGTCACTCCATTCGTCGTGATCCTAGGATGGATCATGGACAAGGACATGTCTCTATACTTCAGCTTGTTCGAGACCGGGTCGTTGTTTGTTTCCACTTTCATCGTCAACTTCCTGGTCCTAGATGGACGCAGCAACTATTTGGAGGGTGCGCTATTGTGCGCGTGTTACGTGATTGTTGCTGTTGGGGCATACTTCTTTCCAGACGGACAGGACCAAAGTTCACTGACAAGTGGGCCCTCGAATTGATTTGTGTTCACCCGCCGAAAGTCGTCTTTGCCAATTTGTGTATTCGACAGAATTGAAGTAGTCGACCTCAATCACGAATCGGCTTTGCAACACGGCTTATAACCCAGAATGGGTTTCTATACTACATGCTCTGGTCTGCACTGGGTGGCAGTTGGGTTCTCAGGCGGTGACGCAATCGACGACAGTTCCCTTCGCCATGGGAAAGCCCCAATCGATGTCTTGCCGGCTGGAACCAGACAAATTCCGATGACCTGTATGCAGGACGGCCAAGTTGCTGACTGTCTTGTTGTTAACGTCTGCTGCCTTTTTATCCGGGCGCATATTCCCATACGAGTCAATCCGCCTTATAATCAAGAGCAACCGATTGGCAATGCGGTCTTTTTCTTGTGGCTCATGGGAGAGGCCTCTTTACAAAACAGAGGAAAGCATAAAGCCCCCGGGTCCTGAGACGGCGGGTATGCTCTCATCCTCGGGGTTTCATGTGCATTCGCTCGATCGCCGCCTTCAAGCATGTTGACCAGGTGGTCCAGGTGGTCCAGGTAGTAGAAAGCAGGATGAGGTCTGATCATACCAGAGGGTGTTCTGAGGAGCTTGTTACGGCTAAACAACCTGTGTCGGACAGCCATGGTCACAAGCGGCTCAGCCTGTTGCATTTGTGGACACATACTTGGTTCGAGCTGCGGCCTTCACAACTCATCTACCAGGATGACTTGGCCATAGCATGAAATAGAAGTTGCGATTGGGACTGTGAATGGGAGAGTCGAGACGCACAACATATTAGATACTCGAGAGAGCTGGTTGTGCGAGTTCGTAAAAAAAAAGATATCTGTATATTCCTGAACGGGCAAGGCTGTGCTTGCTCCACGTGTCCAGCAACGGAGCACGGACACGGACACGGAGCGCGGAGCAGCGGAGCAAGTGACTCACAATCGAAGAATAGTCAATTAAAAATTTCATCAACGATGAAAGGCCTCGAGCATCGACGGCAGATGTGGGCGTCGCTGGCCTGACCCTCTTCCTCGCATTGCATGCCCAACCAGGCAAGTTTCCGTGGGGCAATGTGCCGTTGACTCAGGTGGGGGAAGACATTGACGAAGTGCGAACTCTCTAGAGTGTCGGTAGATACGGAGCAACTAAAACCTACAGGCTACAGCGAACAGACACGGTGTTCCCTCCACCGCTGGATCCGGACGTTTTCGGCAGTAATTGACCAGCAAACGAAGGCGTACGTTTCCAATTCGAGGCCAGATTGCTGAAATCGGTTCATCGTCGTGGGTGCCTGGGATATAGAGACACTTCTCTTATCAACTGTCAAGGGATAGTGGATTACTTGTGTTTCAGGGGGTACAACAGGGGGAGATACACGTCCACAAGCACCTCGACAAGGCTAAATATACGGATACGACGGTCGCTTGCTTGCTCTCTCGCTGCCCGAGTCCGACACCACCGACACAGACCCTAGCTTCGGCTACAGTGCTCCGCTCACGAATCCCACATAGGAGTATATAACCCTTGCCTTTTGTCTCAGGGGTCGAAACTGTGAGGCTCAAGACAAGAACCAGCAAAGGTGGCCTCTGGAAATTTTTAAGTTAACAAGGCGGAGTGGTAGGACTGGGAGACACACCAGGCTACTTGCGAAAAACTGTTGGAAGGGAAAAAAAAAACGAACCCATATCAACTCTCATCCGCGCCTGTTCGTGATATCAAGATGGCGTCGACGACATCTCAGAAGTCGAACGACCGGGATCCGACATTCCGCAACTACGATTCCTCGTCCGCAGCCAGATACCTCCAAAATCGCCCCAGATACCCTGACACGCTGATTGATCTGATCGTCTCAAAGCACACCTCTTCAGGTGGGGAGCTGGACCTGGTGGTCGACGTTGGCTGTGGACCGGGCATTGCGACCCTCTCCCTGGCGCCGCACTTTCAACATGCCATCGGGGCAGATCCCGGTCAGAACATGATCGAGACGGCAAAGACCGTCCCGTCTACGACGAAATCGGGCGAGCCTATCAAGTACGAGGTCTGCTCGGCCGAAGCGTTGAGCACATTATCTGCACTCAAAGAGCTTTCAGACACTGGTCTAGAGTGTGTGGATCTCATCACAGCCGCAACCGCGGCGCATTGGTTTGACATGCCTCGCTTCTGGGGGGAGGCGGCCAAGATCCTCAAACCCGGCGGCAGTGTCATCATCTGGTGCTACGGAGGCCACCGGTGCGACCCGAACAGCACGCCCAATGCGGAGAAGCTCCAGGACTGGTTCAAAACCTTTGAAGAGGAGGTGATCAGCCCTTACGAGCTGCCCGGAAACCGACTGGCGCGGGAGTTGTACGTCAACCTGGGGTTGCCGTGGGAATGCCTCGAACGGATCGACGACCCGGCGGATCAGGGACTGAAGACCCTGCTGAAGGAGTTTGATGAGGAACGGTTCGAGAGGATCGAGTCGAGCCGCGAAGGCCGCATCTCCGAGGGGGTGGCTTTCTCGGAATTTCGCAGGTTGGACTTTGCAAGAATCAAAGCCTTGCTGGGTACCGCCAGTCCCATCACCCGGTGGAGAGAGGCCAACAAAGAAAAAGTGGCGAAGGGCGAAGTGGAGGATGTCCTGGACTTGATGGTTCGAAGGACCAAGGAGATCATCGAGGAGGTGCCAGAGGGGAAAGGCAGGGACTTTGTCGAGAGCGGAAGCGGGATGGTCATATTGGTTGTGAAGAAGAGGAAGTAGAGATGGTGGGAGGAAGGGGGGGTTTCTTTGGGGACCGGGGAAATGATAGAGGTATTTTCTAGTGCGTAAGAATTTCTGGTTCGAGGATTTTAGGTAGAGAAGAAGACATCGTAGTCCTTTCAGGGGGCAGAGCCTTGAGAGCCATCCATGCTTGTACTCGGATCCTTCGACTGCTCTCCCATCGGCGGATTGATTTTCCGAATCCTTGGCAGCAAGGCTGCTCCTCACAAGGCTGCCAATGCTTCACAATTTTTAAGATTTCTGGTCCCTCTCCGCCTTGACTGCACCGCCATTTGCATCACCGCCAACGATCGCCGTTTCACGTCCGTGTCTCGTTCAATACAGTCGCTTCCGGCCGTACAGCACTTTCTCTCAGCGGACGACCCAGAGACTATCGCGAATCTTGCGCTCCGTGGCGCAACCGGAGGAAAATGAAGCTTGTTAGGTGCGTCGCGCTTCTTATACCTCCCAAGACTGTCTTTATTGGAGTCGCATTCGCCTAGAATGTAGCTGACTGGGTTATGGTCGACAAGTGGGAGACGCTGTTGCTGACCTCGTACTAGGTTTCTCATGAAATGCGCAAATGAGTCGGTGACGATCGAACTCAAGAACGGCACCATCGTGTCGGGCACCATCACCTCGGTGTCTCCGCAGATGAACACGGCCCTGCGGGCGGTCAAAATGACCACCAAGAACCGGTCGAGCCCTTCCGCCCCCGGCGAGACGGTCAGCCTCGACACGATCAACATCCGCGGCTCCACCATTAGATACTTCATCCTCCCGGACTCTCTGCCGCTCGACACGCTGCTCATCGACGACCAGCCGAAGCCGAAGAACAAGGCGAGGAAAGAAGGCGATTCGCGCGGTCGAGGGAGAGGGGGCAGTCGGGGACGGGGAAGAGGCGGGCGTGGACGTGGGAGAGGGAGAGGATTTTAGAGTCCGTCCGGCGCGCACACCACAAATCTCGGGGGACTGCGAGGTGCACATCTACATTGTCGGACAGGTTACTCTGTTGTCTGGCGTCCGCGCATACCGGACGACGCCCGTGGTCATCATCAGACCGTCTTGATTTCGATGAGGAATACAGCACCCCTGCAACCAACAGCCCTGCGGCAGGGCAGAGGAGAGCGGACGCGCATGCAACGAGCCGCTCAACACACACGCACCAATCAATATGTTGTTATGATGGAAATATCACTACACGGGACGCATTACGCAACGGTGTCGAGTTGCTACTGCAACGTCGCGGCGGGGGAGGGGTCCTGAAGGAACTGGTTCTGGAGCAGCTCTGCTGCGCGAAGAGACCCGCGACAGCTGGCGCAGGCGAAAGGTGAATTTGAGGCACAGCGATTGCTGTGAGAAGAAGGCTTGGATTCTCTTGATACCGCGAGACGCTGCAGAAATTATTCAGGCCATGAAAAAGGGAATTTCGGAACGACCAGATGCTCTCGCAAACTCTTTTCTGCACCTATTTGGTTCCTCGCGTTTTTCCTTGGGCTGTGGCTGTCCTTTTGTCCAAGATCGCCATTGCTGACTCGCGGCATCAAGGATGTTTGGCCCTGGTAAGAAGAATTTGCTCCATGCAACTGCGCGATCATTCCCAGTACGATTCACCTACTTAGCGAACCACAGATCGTACTCTGTACCCAAGTGGTACTTTATCCAAAGCTCGACGCCCCGGAGGGCAACTAATAGCGAGGTTCACCATACTTGTACATACCTCGTCTTGAGGCTCGTATCTGCGACCGTCACTCGTGCACTGCAGGACGCAACGACAAGTTGTGGTGGTGGAAATGGAGTGATATGTATTCTCCGCTGCATTTTGTTTCGATTATCACTCCAAAGCTCCCCTGTTGGACAATCCCCCTCCAGCAGCCCTAGGGAAGTAATGGGTAATACTCTTATGGGGACAATGACATACCAAATCCCCTCCGCCCATGGATGCGCGCGCCATTGCATTGCACCTCCCCGCTTTTTGACGTCCGCCATCAGAAGCCCCTCTTCGTCCTTGCAGGTGAATTTGATGCTTTTGCTTGAAATCGTGGACCTCAGCCGGATGGCATAAACCTCGGGCACTCATTATTCAGGGGGTTCACCGTCGGACAACGATGAAGACTCGACTCGACTCGAGTCGAGTCGTCGCAAAAGCGACGCTCTCGAAAGGAGTGTTATTCCTCTCCCGTCCGACGACAGGATCTGATGAAAGTTGCGTGATCTCGTGCCCGCAGGATCATGCGCCTGGACGAGCTCGTCGACATCGCCTGATAGTTGATGCTGATGGTGCATGGTGGCTTGCAGAATACGAGATGGCGCACCACCTCTCACGATGCCGGGCGAAGAGATATATATATATTTTCATGGTATGTTAGACGCAACGTCTTCTCGGGAATCTTCGTCGATTCAATTTTATTTTATACGCCCTCCGTATATCAATATCCCCTTGACAACCCAAAAAGAAACATGTGGTTTGGGAAGCAAAGAGGCATCGAGGATAGCAAGACGCTTGATTTTGAACCGTCGGGAGGCCTGGTTACCGCCGCATTAAATAGGTTAATACTGGGCGTCTCTACACCGGGCATAACGCTAGGTTTATCGGAGTCTAAGCTTCTCAGTACTATCGTGGATCCCCTGAAGATTGCCGGCAGCGCCCTCTCAGTACCAGGAGAGAATGCAACGAACATAGCGCTGGGTTCATCGGAGTCTAAGCTTCGCAGTACCATCGTGGATCCCCGGAAGATTGGCGTCAGCGTCTCAGTACCAAGAAAGAATGCAGCAGGATCCTCAGTGGTCTTCGAGAATGAGTAAGTCCTCTCCTGTGTCAGCGGAGCCGTCTACTGATGAAAAGGACAGAGACAAGATGGAGCGAGGCGATGTAGTGCCTTCGAAGACTGAACCCGATACTTCAGCGGAGCGAGGTGAGAGTAGTGCTCAGCCCCCAGATGGAGGACATCCCCCTGATACCACTGGGGTAACAACTTCCTCCGAGGCCTTGCGCCACAAAAAAGCTGTCCTGCAACAGGCCAAACCGAAGTCGGGCACACCACCACATGATGAGAAGGCCGATCCCGATCCATCTCCTGAGCAGGGTCAAGAGAGTCCAGCCATCAAACAGTTAGGCGCTATTGTCGCCGAGCTGCGGCAGATCAAGGACAAGACGGGGGAATCTGACTGGGACTTCTTCTTCAAGAACATCGGCACGGTGGCCTCGCTCGGCGCCTCCATCACCTTCGCGCTCATTGTCACAGACATCAAAGATCCCCGTCTGGTCTCGAGACACGGGTGGATCGACCTGTCGACGGTGCGGATCATGCTCGCCACCAGCTGGATCCTGTTCATGGCCGTCCTGTCGCTGTCGTTCAGCTTCGGGCAGAGACTCAAAAACCACAACTCGGGCAGTATGCCGTTCTTGACGGTGTATATCCTGGAGCTGGCGGCGGTCATGTGCTTGTCCTTTGTTGTCGCCGCGTACGTGGAAGTCGTGGGCTACGTGGGGATAGCGTTAGTCTCAATCGCGGTGATGCTTGTCTTGGTTGAAGCAGCAACGTGGCCGCTTCCAGAAGAATCCAAGGAACGCTCAAGACACCCATCTAAGGAACGCTCAAGACGTTCAGATGCCCTTGAAGAAAAAAAGATACGTCGGGGGGGGACGCCCACGACGCCCACCCTTCCCGGCGTCTCAGTTACGTATGATCAAAGTGGGACCCATTGATGTCGAAGAGTTGGACGGATGCCGTTCTGGTTCTGAAAAGGGGGGGGGGGGGTGAAGACTGTTCTGGTCTCCAGGATTGGTTGCATAGTGCTGGGAAGGCCAGTCAATCTGGGACACAGCGAAGGACGATGAGGGAGCGGAGGATCAGGGGAGGCCGCCACATCCTTGTCCGCCACTCCATACACAGTTACCATGGATGTACTATCAGTAATTCAGCGTGTCACCAAGTGTGGCTGGCAACATGACAATAGCAGCGTGTTATCCTCTGGACTCCGTACATGGCCACATATACCTACCTCCTCACGGACCTAATCTCTCACCATCTCCACACACGGTACGATTACTCGTGCAGTGCAAGATGGGATGGGTCCCCGAAGACCCCGAGCCGTTCGAAGGAACCTCAGCATCTGTCTCTTCCTCTGCGCATCGGATCGCTGGGAAGAAGCTTGAAGCCAGTTCATTAATAATTCTCGGATGCTTAGATTGTGGAAAAAAAGGCCTCGGAAAGGGCCTCGTGTGAGATCTCAGGCCAAGCCACCCACCCCCGCGCGCCCTTCCCTTAGCCTCGTATACAAGACAGTTTTATTATTATTTTTTCAGGCGAGCTACGAGTAGTTAGTCCCAGATGACGGACTCCACCGTGGTTGCGTCCGTGATCAATGGCCCCGTTGATAACAAGGAGGCGACACGAAAGGAGGGTTCAGCTGCCGATGTCGCCCCC
The DNA here is from genome assembly GCF_000835495.1 of Cladophialophora immunda. Classification (NCBI taxonomy): domain Eukaryota; kingdom Fungi; phylum Ascomycota; class Eurotiomycetes; order Chaetothyriales; family Herpotrichiellaceae; genus Cladophialophora; species Cladophialophora immunda. The sequence continues at coordinate 1,983,193 of NW_015622546.1, forward strand.
TTCCCTGGTTGATGGATGACAAGGCCCGCGATGTGCGCATCGAGGTAGGTAGAAGAGAGAGAGATATAGGTGGCTCTTCTCGAATACATCTTCCCCTACCCACTATACCTTGATGATATTTCAGATTCAGCATCAAGAATAGGAAGTATTCCCAGCAACAACAATGTCGCTCGAGATCCAAACACCGTACGGAACGGCGCTGCCGCCCGCACCAAGGCACGCCATCACCGTCCATCTCCCCCAGTGGCAATCGATCGTGCGCTTCCGGGACCACGACCCGGAGCTGTTCAAGGCGCTCAAGAGCATGTACCCGCGCTTCATCCTGCACAAGGACGTCCTGGAGGTACGTACCGTTCTTTTGCGACGGGCCGAGCCCTTTTGTCGCAGCGTGAACTGATGCAGAGTGTTGACGCAAAATTCCAGCTCACCGAGAAGATCACCGAGTTCGCCGGCGTCGCGGGACAAGGCTGCTTTCTGTTCCCCTCCCTGCAAGCCGCGCGCGATTGCAAGGAATATGCAACCTCTCCGCGCAGGGGAGAGGGGACGATCCCGCGCGACAAGGTCTCGATCCGGATCTTCAGGACGCATCGCCCGCTGCTGTACGCGGTCATTTTCCCCGCCGAGTCCACGGGCACGGTGCACGGCTTCTGGGTCAACGCGGGCGTCGGCATCTCCTCGCGCCTGGCGGAAGACTGCCTCCAGCATATCAGCTCGCTGCGAGAAGTCCCGGAGGGAGGAGAGGATGAAGAACCCACCACTGACACGACGGCGACTGACGATGCCGCTCGTCAACAGGTCAAGGAAAGGATAGCAGGGCTGATGAACCGGGCTCCGACCGACCCGCGACGCACGGCGCGAGTGTCGCCCACTGACGTCCACTTGTTCTCGACCGGCATGGCCTCGATATACTGGGTCCACCGCTACTTGCTGAGCAGGTACGACTCGCCGTCCGTCCTGTTCGGCTTCTCGTTCCACTCGACGATCCATGTGCTCGAGGACTTTGGGCCCGGCGTCGAGTTCCTGGGCCTGGGGTCGGGCCAGGACCTCGACCGGCTCGAGGAACACCTCGTGACGCAACGGGACCAGGGGAAGACAGTGCAGGCGATCTGGGCCGAGTTCCCCTCCAATCCGCTGCTGAGCACGCCGGACCTGGGCCGGCTCAGACGCCTGGCCGACGAATACGGCGCGCTGCTTGTCCTGGACGACACGGTCGGGAGCTTCTGCAACGTCGATGTCCTCGACGTCGCCGACATTGTCGTCACTTCCCTGACAAAATCGTTCAGCGGGTACGCGGACGTCATGGCCGGCAGCGCCGTCCTCAGCCCTCTGTCCGCACGGTACGCGGAGCTCAAGGCGTTGTTCGACGCGGAGCACCACGACGACTTGCACGTCCGCGACGCCGAGACGCTGGAGCACAACAGCCGAGACTACCTCGACCGCTCCGCCGTGCTGAACCGCAACGCCGAGAAACTGGTCGAGTACCTCCAGAGTAAGGCGCTGGATCCCACCAGCAGCGTCACAGACGTCTTCTACCCGACCGTCAACCACGACACGCTTCCCAACTACACGCCCTATATGCGCAAAGCGACCCCTGAATTCCCCCATCCCGGGTATGGGTGCCTCCTGAGCGTGGAATTCCGCGACATCGAGGCCACGATCGCGTTCTACGACAACCTCCACGTCCACAAGGGTCCGCATCTAGGGGCGCACCTGACACTGGCGTTGCCATACTCGCTCGGCGTGTACGGGAACGAGGCCGACTGGGCGAGCGGGTACAATGTCAGGCAGGAACAGGTGCGGATTTCCGTGGGGTTGGAGGAGACGGAGGAGCTGGTCGACAAGTTCAGATGGGCGGTGGAGGCGGCTGATGGGCTCGGTAGGAGGAGCGTGGACTTGAAGAACTGAATGCCCAAGGGGAAAAAATTTCCGGTTCTGTATGGAGCATACCGAAACATACATAAGCCATTGTCAACGTGAGATATCGTGCTGTCGTCCCGTCGACGGTAGACGAAGATTATCGCGATACTGTGATGTGTGATTCCTCAACACCTGCCCGGTCCAGCCTCGACACAGGCCTGCGACAGCTTTGACCGCAACACCAATCCGTAGGCATTCGCACGTGTCGAACCCGTAGGCGACTTCGTCTCGTTCCGCTTCCTGTCATAGTAAGCGAGCTGTGAAAATAGTCGAGTTCAAGACCGGTTGTCGGCTCTGGACAACTATATCGAGAATCTTTCATCGCGGGGGATTGGGGAAGACGAGACAACAGAGATGCAGAAGGGCGAGAATTTTTCAGGAAATGGATTGCTGTTGTTTTTACATTGCTCGAAACCGCGCGCCGGGCAACCCGCCCTTCGCCCTCACTGAAATGTATGTGCTTGCTTCGTTCGGCCTGGGAGGGAAAGCGCCGCGTTTCTTCCCGGCTTGAAATCAACTCAACAGGTGCAGCAGCAAACAGGGCGAAAACGGCCACCACCTGGATGCGCGTGTTTCTTGCGTTTTCACCAAACCCCCCCCCTTGCCCTCGCTCACTCCCGGCCCTTTTCCTCCCCCTTTTTTTACTTCTGAGAGTTCCTCATTTCTTCGTCTGGTTCATCCTGTTTTCTAGTTCCGTCACGTACGAGTGGATTCGCTGCACGGCGGCTTGTAGGGCCTAGGGTGTCGAGGGGGTTAGCCATCCGGTTTTGAAGAGCTAGAAGCTTCGGGAGAGTAGAGGTGGTCGTTGTCGCCAGTTTGTGGCGTACAACTTGTGTCCCAAATTTGACATCGCGAAGAGCTCGGAGAGTGTGTAAAGCGGTAACATAGGTCGGTAAAATCACGTACATAGATATCCTCCGTCAACAACTCATTGGAAACCTTGTATTCCTCGAGGATGTAGTAGTAGACGGACGCGCCGGCCAGGGTCGAACCAAGTAAGAAACCGAACAGTCTAAGGAGGCGCGCGGTATCAGCGGTTCGTTTCTCTTATCCATCCCCAGGTAGCACCCTTCTTGTGCCGAAGCTTCCTGCGAGCTGCATGGTCTTTTGTCCGTCGCTATTGGGGTCGGGGGGGGGGGGGAAGCTCACCCTCCTCGGAAAGCTCCCATGGGCTTTTTCACAGGTACCGACGCAGCCGCACCGGCTTCTTGGAATCTTCTGCTCGTCGACTGGAATGATCTCGATTGGAACTGGGGGAGAGCTCTGAGCGTCCGAGACGCGAAGGAGAAGCGCGGGACGAGCAGGCGGGACGCCATGGCTTTCGGAACGACAGGTTCGAGTGGAATTGCAGCAGAGGAGGGCAGGGTTGTGCGTGTTGGAGTCGAGTTGGAAGAAGACGTCGAGCTCGACGCAATGGAGAGAAGTGGAACTGCGGTGGTTTAAGGGTGGGATCGACGCTCGGGCGGGATCGCTTCAAGACGAGCAATATATTCCGTCAGAGAAGAATGGAGTTCGGAAGACTACAAGCTGATGATGGCAGCGGAGGACGAAGCAGAATTATTACTCCACATTTTGGGGCCCACGACTGACTAAATCTGCGGCTGTACCTGGCGAGCCTGGGTATCTTGCTACTTGTGAGCCTGCACAAGTGCCACCAACACAGCTCCAACGCTACAAGTCCAACGTACATCATTCCCTTCCGGTCCCAATGACCATGATCCTAATCTCCTTGCTTCTCTATGGAATGCAACGAAATGTCATTGTTCAGTCCACAAACAAGTCCGCCAGCAGATCCTTCCTACATGCCGCAAGATCGGGCGGTTGGAGGCTGTATGTGTCTTCAAAAGCATGGATACTCAACTGCCGGAAGAACGGGCGCAGAAGGGTAACGGGGTCCTCACTCGTTCGCGTCGTGTCTGTGCACAGCCATGGCGTCCGGGCTCCAGTGTCTGACACCGTGGGAAGCTCGGCCTCGTGGCTCCCCTTGCTCACCATCAGGTCGGCGATTGCGGTGGACTTGAAGTCGTGCGGAGGGTATACTGCGTCAACCGTGTCGGTCACGAACAACCATTCGTGCAGCTGGAACTCTTCTGGCTTCAGGAGAAGGAGGAGGTCCAACAACTTGGCTCCCTGCAGCTGTGAATAGCCCGTGAATACAGCCTCGCCTCCCTTCTGCATGCTCATGAATAGTTCTCGAAGCTCGACATCTACTATTGGCCATAATGAGACTAGATGCATCTGAGTGAATGCCAACGTCAGAGCCCGAAGAACCAGATAGACATCTCCGCGGGTGCTAGACGATGGAGACGAGGATGGGGTTGCCGTAAGGAGTTCCTCGAGTCTGTTGACAATCTGGCTGAGATCTGACACGAAAGCATCCATGTCGCCAGCCAACAGAAGCAGAGCAATCCGCCTCAGGTTGAGCTGGGTCTTCCTGTCGGCCTCTGTTCGCGCAGCCGCAGCTCCAACACCAAACATCAGCCCTGCCGTTGTGGGAGGTGTCAATCGGGACACAAAGTCGGCCATCAGCCCTTTATCAGAAAGCCAAAGCTGCTTCAATACTGGAAGCCATCCAGTCTCAGCCAGCCAAGGAGCCGACTGGAAGAATTTGTTGTCGTTGATGGCATCCTGAATGTCTTTCTTCCAAACCTTGTTGTTCGGCTGGGATTTGGCCATGAGAAGGACAAGCTGCAGGATATCCATGTTGACTGTTTGAGGAAATTGCTTCGATCGTAGAGCCGGTCCGGTAACATAGGTGGCCACGCCGGGAAGTGTGACATTTAGCCTGTCTTGATCTCCCAGTGCACTGCCGATGATAGGCAGGGCTTCACACAAGACCTCGATAGCGTTGCCAGCTTGTAACGTGCTCTTCCGCCGCATGGTTTTCGTACCCGTCGAATTGGAGACGTCCGGCAATGGCTGAGCAGTTGAGTCAAGTCCTGCAGGCCTTACCGTAAATATGGCTGTAAGAAGTCTCGCACACAGATCGCTCAGTTCTCGACGCATTTTAAAAACTTCCCCAAAATTGGTGTTTTCCATCTTCTGGCATAGGACCGCCACAAATTCCAGAAGCTTTAGCAGAATCTGACGGTGCGGCATAGGGTTGGCGAGAACCTCCCGCAGGAAGGCTGTGCAATCGGTCCAGATCTCTTCGAGCAGATCATCTTCAAGCGCGCTTGTGTAAGCAATCAGAAACGCCATCAACTCAGGTGCACTAACGTCCACTGACAAGCTGGATTTCTGAGACTGATCTAGGGCTGACGGGTTCGTCCGATTGTAGATCGCATTAAATGTGGCAGGCATCATGAATTTCGGTCGCGCTCCGTCGAGGCTCTGCATCAAATTAAGAGTGATGTCTTGCTGGGAATCTCGGCGAGCCGCCTCAATCCACATGCCCATCAGTGTCTCAAGACATTCTTGCGGTTCAGCGTCCGCAAGATGCTCCAGAATCCTTCGGGTTCTCGTCCGCAACCGTGTGGAGATATACGCAAAGGATTTGTTGTCTGGTGCAGAATTTGATGGTATTTTGAGCATTCGCCAGGCCCAAATCTCCCCGCATAATTTGATCGTGTCTTGCATGCAGAGAATAACAGTCAGCCGATGATTCGCAATCGAGCGCGACTGAGATTTTTCTGAACTGTTCGGATTTGCCTCAACCCCTGAAGCGTGATCCACAAGGTGCGTGTGCGCTCTTGCTAATATGTACTCAAGCCCGGCAAGTAAGTTATTGACCGATCTTTCTGGATTCCTCGCGATTCTGATAGATCTATCTCCATTAGCCTGGACGGAGACCCTCAGCCTTTCGTACAGCTGTTGCATCAGCGTAAAGTAGTCTTTAATCCGTTCACAGAAGCATGCTGTCAGTTTGAGCATGTTCGCAAACAAATTTTGAGTCGAGTACAAGGGAATTGTGTTGCACAGAAGTGTGATCCATTTGTCAATCGTTGAATCAATAGCTGGAGAGGAGATGCCGGAAATCAAGATCGGGATTAGTTCACTGGGTGGACTGCCAAAGTTCGGTCTTGCGAATATTATCCGCAATAAATCCAGTATTTCTTCCTGCGAGGGGCTATCCTGGGGCATGTCGGTCAGTTGCTTCAACAACAAACTTATCAGTTCATGGTGTTCCTGAACGTCCGTTTCTTCAATAATCAGTCGCAAGATTGACAAGGCAGTCGTGAATATTTCTTCCCCACTCTGTCGGTCTGCGATGTGCTCGATGCACATGTCCAGCACCACTTCTGAAAACCCCTCCCGTCCGAAGAGCTCATTGCGCTGCGCGTTCGACTGCCGCGCGAGAGCCAAGATCTTTCGAATCCTGTGCAAAGCGAGCAGGGAGAGCTGAGCGTTCGGTGTGTTGGTCGACTCGGCATAGATGATTTTGAAGACTGGTCGAATAGAGGGCACATTGCTCAACCAGGTCCGCCTCCGGTCGTCTGGTAGAGAGGGGTCGAGCTCGTCGATAATGCTCAAGATCGGCTGCCTCAGGAGAGCCCAAGGCACTTCGTCCTCGTTGCCGTCATGCTTGGAAGAAAAAAGTTCGACATTGACCTCCGGAAAGCGAGTATGTGTCCACAGGGTCGAGAATCGCGCTAGTTGATCTTCGAGATGCTGCCCTTCCTTGTCTTGTTTGCACATTAGATCCGCTATCTTGCTATCCACGAGAAGAAGTTGCTGTGATATCATCCGGAGGTTCCAAATCTGTTCCACGGCCTCAACGTGGAATTGTGGAGTAGATGGTAGAAGAACTTCCCACAATTGTGCAATCAGCTCTGGTACCAGCCGGAGAAGGTATGGCTCTGTCAAAGTCGCCCTGCCAGGGTCGAATACATGCAAACTATCCACTATCCTCGCAATTGTTCGAATAGTTTCGTATTTGACAGTGATGTCTACCGCCGGGAGCTTCACTAAATCATATAGGCGATCTCCAAGTTCCAGGTCACGCAGTGGCTCAAAGTTGCTGGTTCTGGCTATAGCTTTGACGAGACTGTTGGTGAGAGGTCCGAGTAGTGTCTTGCTGGATGGGTGATTCAGGCAGTCCAGAATGATGAGTGCGATGTTTCGGAGCAGAAGTTGAGCGGCGGCAGTTGGAGGGATCAGGTCAAAAATAGCCTTCTTCACGTAAGACGACTCTTCGTAAAGTGTCTTCAGCTTCATGAGCCAACCCTCCTTCGATATTTGGCCGAGTGCTTCGGAAGGAAGGCCTCCCGGATGAGCTGGCAATAAGCTCAGGAGAGCCTCCATGAGTCTTGCTAATCGCTCCTGGTAGAAATCGTCTCGGTCATTAGCTTTGTGCGGTTCAGATTGCATCCTTTCAAGGAGCATTTCTGAAATTGCTAGGCACAGCATGGGTAGATGAATAGTCGTCATTTCCTCCTCTTGCAGGTTGAAATTTGAGAAGATAAATCCAATAAGATCTAGATCCCCTCGTACAAGCAGACTAAAGAGCTGATTGGTGATGAGCTGGGGTTCAATCGCGTCGAAGAACACATTGGCACTCCGGAATACCTCGTCGAACGACGACTGCGAAGGAGCGGCTGTCTGATACTTTTGCAGATCCTGCATAGCTGGAACGAACAGCTCTTCGACAGGTAGCTTTCCGATGATCCAGCGGTCCATCAATGAAAGCATGATGCGGAAAGGACGGGCTCTGTCGACAGGGAGCAATGAGTCTCTGTGAAGCATTTTCTCAAGACTCCGAATCACGGGCTTGAGACCATATGCAACAAAATAATCGTGCCTCGTGTGCACCTTCTCCTGTACTTTAGGGGCCGTGGGTGTTGGCACCTCGACACCAGAGCCAGGTACCATGTCTGTTGACCCCTCTCGCTTATCTTCTCTGCCGATGAACCAGGTCCACAAGCGGCGGTTGAGACTCATATCCCTTCGGAGGACGACCGACATTGCAGACATTACAAGGATGTCCAAATCCGACGGTACAACGAGTGATTGAAGCATTGGAGCGTTGAGAGGCAGATGGGATACTAAGAGATCGAGAAACCCGCGTTGAACCAAGGGTTGTTCGTCTTGGAGTCCCGTAGCAAAGCATCGAACAAGTAAACCAGGCTCAGGAGTTGTTACAGCCTTGATGGCCTCTTGCAATGCTTCGGTTGCTTCTCCTTCTTGAGAGCCGTCATCAGGTGCCTGACCTGTCACCGGACCTAGCCTGGGGAGCTGCCGTATCAGGTAGACCAATGCACCCGGACGCTTGGACGTACTCGTAATGGATGCTAGAAACAGGCTTTGCCAGAAGAACTCCTCGCTACCGTCATCTGCAAAGATCTGTCGTAAGCGGTTGACAGTGTTCAAAGTGCGGTCAAAGTCTTCGCTGTTCTCCTCTTCGATTCCCGGGAGCAGAGACAAAATGATCGCTCTTAAAGCGGGCCTCAGTGCGTGGCTGGACAATCGCAAGAGATGTTCATCGTAGAGGGAGAGGAATAGAGGCCTTGTTGTCAATGTGGCAAACGTGAGGGTATGAGATACCCCAGGAAACCAAATGGGCAGGTCTCGAGACAGTCCATCTTTCCGCAATAGAGAGAAAATTAGGCTGTAGACTTCCAAGGCTTTTTGATGCACGCCCGATGGCAGAGATGGCTTCAAACATAGTGCCAGATACTTGGCCAGAGTTGATTTGAATGGCACTTCTGCGTCAGGAGGAGATGCTTGTAAAGCCTTCGCCAACCGGCTTAAGAAGGCGATATAGTCGGCCCATTCATTTGTGGCATCCCACAAGCCCAGCGCTCTCTCAACACCCGCATGATAGCGGCGAATCGCTTTGGTGTCAGTGGTCATGACGAACTTGTCGGCAGCACAGCACTGGCATTGCCAGTTTCAGTTACCGGCAGGTCAAGTTATTGGCCATCGAGGCTTTGTATCAAGGGGGTGAGCAAGGTCGACACTTGACAAATTGAGAACGAGATGTTGTCGGAGCAGGCTCAAAGCTGGCATGATCTGTCTGAGATATTGAGTGAATTCGGCGGTGTCGACTAGGGCGGCACTGAGAGGGCGGTGCAATCTTGACTTGATTTTGGCGATATATGAGGGACTTCGGTGTTGACGAAGACACGGTGGTTCTCCCCAAAAGTCGACGAGGGCGACGAGGCAGCCGCCAAGCCCAAGGCCCGCGCCCATCCTCAATCCTCCATCCTCACATCATCCATCCGCAGTCCGCTGATTGTTGTCTGTTCCCGTTGGCATCGAGGTCGTCGTCGATCTACTCTCCGACGTGATGACAGGAGTCCTTCCCCGCGATCATGGACGCCATGAGCAATGACCAAAACGCGGGAAAGAGCGCCTATGATGGAGGCTAGCCCCAAAATTGGACAGCCAACAACCTCACAATTAACAAGCTGACGAAGACAGCTCCCAGTACACTGATTTTCAGAATGGATGGTGCCGACAATACCACTTCCGGGACAACGAGGAGTCGTCAGGCTTCGACCGCCTCAGAGGGAGACCGCCCTCCCCTTCCTCCCAGACCCAGCGAATTAAGCCTCATGCAAGCCATGCCCTCTACAGGTCACTCTTCTCGTCCTCCGACTCGAGGCCTTGTTGCAGGGGCAACAACGGCCGTGTCCATGACCGACGTCAATGCTTATAACCGTCCCGACGGCTCCAAAGAGCTGCGCGTCAGTGCTTCTCGTACGCCCTCCAGCCACTCAATTCGTCCCTCTCCCAGCAACAAAACCAGTGATGTTGGGGAGGACAATTCCAGCATCAGAAGCTATGCACCAATTGGCCGGTATATCCATGACGCGGAAAGCATATTCGAGGGAGACATCCAAGAAGAACAAAATCTCTCTGCGTCGGTTAGCAGCTCCCGAGGATTGTTCGAGACAGAATCGGACAGCCTGTATGACGAGGGTGACGTCGATTTTGATAAGGAGTTTGAAGAGGTGGACGAGAAGATTGTTGGCGAAGAGGTGGCCCAAAAGCTCTGGATATCCAAGCGCAAGCATTTTATCATCTTATCTGCAGCCGGTAAGCCTATTTATACTAGGCATGGATCGGATGCGATCATTTCGAGCTATGTTGGTATCATTCAGGCTATCATCTCCTCATACTCAGATGCAGGTGACCAGCTGGGAAGTTTCCAGGCAGGTGGCGTTCTATTTGTCGTCCTCTCACAGACAAATCTATTCCTCGTAGGAATCACAAGCCTTCCGGAAAGCGAGGCGCAGGTCCGAGTTCAGCTTGAAGCCCTTTATATGCAGATCTTGTCGACTTTGACATTACCAACTTTGACGCATATTTTCTCGGTTCGCCCGTCGACCGACCTCAGACGGCCATTGCAAGGCACCGAAGTACTGCTGTCGTCTCTGGCAGACAGTTTCACGCGAGGCTCGCCGTCTGCACTCTTGTCTGCTCTTGAATGCTTGAAGATCAGAAAGTCGCACCGCAACATTATCAACAGTACGATGATCAAAGCCCGAGTCGACGACCTGCTCTATGGGCTTGTGGTTGCTGGAGGTAGACTGGTCAGCGTCATCCGGCCGAAGAAACACTCGCTGCACCCAAGTGATCTGCAGTTGATTTTCAACATGCTCTTCGAAGCTGAGGGAGTCAAGGCTGGTGGAGGGGACTCTTGGATACCCGTCTGTCTTCCCGGCTTCAACAACACCGGCTATCTATACATGTATGTGAGCTTCCTTGACATGGGTGGGGAGCAGGTCCGCGAAATGGCCCAGAACGAACGCATCGCCAAAGAGGACTCGGTGGCCATCATCCTCCTGAGCGCCAACAGGGAGAGCTTCGAAGACTTGCAAAGTATGAAGAACTATCTTGTCCACGAATTTCGCCGTAACAAGAGCATGCACATCATCCATGCAGCTGTCCAGGCCGGCCGACCCGCACCTACAGACATCATCGCCGGCACCGTCCTGAGGCATTTCCTATACAAATCAAAAGGCAACGTCCAATTTTTTATGCCGTCTTTCTCGCCGGGCTTTGAGACATTGAAACAGCGGAGACGATTGATGTCGTTGTACCACAATCTCCATGCCAGTGTGCATGCCAAAAATGCCGCAGTTAAGGTCCACCACAGTGTTGGAGTATCGGCAACGGCGCTGGCTTGGGTCACGCCCATGTTTGAGCTCTATTGCGTGGCCGGTCCAACAGCGTCAAGGAATGCGTTGGCACAGAGTGCGAATAAGGTGGTACAGTGGGTGCAGCGGGAGGAGGAGCGGATTTTTATTATTGGCGGTGCGGTATTTTGATCTGTATATAGGGAATCATTCGAAGCAGGACGGGCTCGCATCTTGCAGTGATAGTTCCGCCAACCCTCGACCGAGCCTTTGTCGTCGCCTTCCAAGCCGATGCTTCACCCTCGTCCCCCAGCCACCTCATCCAGAACTTTCTCGATCAATTTGCCATCTCTCTCCTGATCGACTTTCCAATTACTTATCGCAATCCTTGCTGCGGGCCTCCCATCCCAAACGGTCCCCGTCATGTAGATCTTCCCGGTTTCATTCACCTTCCTCACAAAGTCTCTCATCAGTTCCTCGTCTTTTACCCTAAACAAGACCACCATAAATGTCTTCGCCAGAGTTTCTTGTTCACTCTCCCGGCCACTCCGCGCGGGTAGGAGGTCGAACCTTGCGTCTCTGAGTAGCCAACTGCTCACCCTCCTTGCCAGTTTAACCTGGCGCGTCAACATGTCGAGATAACCGGCCCTGCCGTATGCCATGAGCGTCGCATATACAGGCAGCGCGCGGAATCTGCGCGAGTTCTCAATCCCGATGTTCAACGGGCTCTGGATCGCGTCGTAAGCATCCACGCCAGCGTCTGCGTTGCTCGTCGAGGTGCTAGCAGGGGCGGTGGTGGTGGCGCTGGTGAGATACGCCGCGTTGCCGTTCTGGAAGACATCTTCACACAGGCCCTTGTGGCGGGTGAAGAAGACGCCGCAGTCGTAGGGGACGTTGAGCAGTTTGTGACAGTCCCCGGTGATAGAGTCGGCGAGCTCGAGGCCGTCGACTCCACGGATTATCGCGTCGAACTCTGTCCGGCTGGCGTTGTCTGGGGGAAAGACGCGGCCAAAGAGCCCGAAGGCGCCGTCGACATGGACCCAAACTCCAAATTCGTCACAGATCCGGCGGATACGGGTCATCTGGTCGAGCGAGTCCGTGGCGAAGCGGCCGGTGTTGACTTCTCCGGCGGAGATGGCCAGGATGTTGACGACGTCCTGTCTTGCCGCCTCCTCGCTCAAGCGGGCGAGGTCGATCTGCAGGCCGTCGCCCTGCGAAGAGGAAATCGAAATGACGTTCTTCCTTCCTATGCCCACGATACTGGCTGCTTTGGCGATGCTGGAATGAGGCAACGTGCTGAGCACCTGGATCTTCCGGAGACCGGCTTGGTACATGAGTTCTGGGACACCGTGCTCGCCACAACTCAGGCCGGCGTCCGAGATGCCTCGCCTCTGCAGAGCCTTTCGGAGTACGAATTCCCTCCCCAGTGCCAGGCCCACGACGTTGCTCGCCGTCGCGCCGGTAGTAAACGTCCCGCCGCCCCCAGAGCTGCGTTTCCCGATCCCCCACTCCGCGTCCGGCAGCCGGAACAACTGCACGAGCAGATTCAAGGTGGCGACTTCGAGGGTCGTCGCGATGGTCTCTCGCGGTAGGTGGACCTGGACATTTTGGTCGTAGATAGAGCTGAGGAAGTCGCCTAGCAGGGCCGCCGGAGTGGCGCCGCCGGTCACGAAGCCGTAATAGTTTGGCGAGAGCGAGGAGAGATTGAGATACGGAAGAATGCTGGTCGTGAGGTGCGTTGCTAATCCTGCGAGGGCCTCGTTGCCGTCTGCCTTTCCCTGCCTATCGCCAGACGATGATGAAGTAGGGAGAACCTGATCGAGTTTGGCAAGTGGCACAGTCGGGATGTCTCGAGGCAAAACCGGAAACTTGGTTGTCGTCCCGTCCGAGGGCCCCAGGTGTTGCGAGACCGCAAGGTTAGGCGAAGATAATATATTTTGCAAAGTTCTCAAGGCCTCCGCGAGGCCCGTTCTCGGGTCCATCGTTACAATGTGCAATTGGTCTGTCGGTCCCCTGGTTCTTCTGTCGTATATGCTGGAGCGCACAGAACGCTGTCGGCCAATCCTTGCTCGCGCACAATTGTTTAGTCGGACTCTAGATACCTCTAGGTTTAGCTTTTTCTGTCAAGGCATTCCCCTCTGAGCGATAAGCCAACTGCTTGAGACCGATTCTTCAAAGCGGGTGTCCGAACTCCTGATCTCCAACGAACCGCACTGGTATGATCCGAGAGAACAGAACACAGCACGATTATCTTCTGGCCCAGACGCGATCTGTGCCAAAGAAGAGCGAAAACCGCGAGAAGCTCACCGTACCTTGAGAATATTGTGATGCTGCCCTGTGCTTACCAGCAGCGTCTGCGGGTCCAGAACGAAGACGTCAAGATGCGAATATGATTGGTCTACTGACTGTGCCGCTTACAGCTGCCTGTTGGGTCTTTGTGGATTCCCATTTTGTCCAATTGGATGTGTGCGCTGTCAAAGCAGCGCCTGCGAGTGTACAGCTTTAGTCTAGTGCTATTCGGCTTAAACATATATGGAGTAATAACGACTATGCCACTAAGAAAATCTCGACTCACCGTATCAGGCTATGGCCAAGTCGGTTCCCCGACCCAGCTCGAGCTTTCAGCTTTGAAACTATGCAAAATGAGGTGGTGGATCTTATCATGCTGCAGTTGGCGGATGTGGTTGCGCTGCTGGCGGTCCGTCGCCTGGACTTCAAAAGATTTCTTTGAGCAGAGTCTACCGGCTAGGTGAAGGCCCCAAAATGATCTCCACGGTAGGCTCTTGGATGTCCACACCAACCAATCCGGTGGAGCACTTATAAGGTGGGTGTTCGCGGCATTTCCGCCCGTCCATGGTGAAGCTGCAGTCAGGATGGTAGAGGACCGGGAGAAACTCTCCTTTGACTTCATTTGGCCTTTCCGTTTGTTTTCCAGGGCCTTCGCGTACACCATTCTGGACGATTTCGCACCACTCAAATCGTGTGGCACCCTATTACCACGCTATAGCCAACTTACAATCCCTCCTACACCAGCCCGTCAGAAACGATACTAGGGTGGCGGTGATGGATCATGCACTCCTTCTAGAACGCTAGGCTACATTCCAAGTCCACCGCTCTAGGTCACCGCGGCGGGCGCATTACCTGTTTGAGCACACAGACCTGTGATAGTCGCGACGGCTATTTAATTCTGGTTGGCACGCCACGGGCTGATGCCTCTGAGTCTGCAACCACTCAAGTCGACATCCCGTCCAGACATCTAGTTTTCCAACCGAAGAAAAGTCGCGAGCAAGGTTTCGCGCCAACAACAATGCCTGCGCCGGTTCCTGAAGCCAACCTCTTGGGGGATCTTCTGAGCTTGAAGGGAAAAGTGGTTGTTGTCACGGGTGCTTCTGGCCCCAAAGGTATTGGGTTAGAGGCAGCACGGGGATGCGCTGAGATGGGTGCCGATGTGGCCATCACCTACCTAAGCCGACCAGAAGGCGGGGAGCAGAATGCAAAGGAGCTGAGGGAGGTGTACGGTGTCAAGTCCAAAGCGTACCGTTGTGACATCAACAACTGGGACGACGTCCAGAACCTTGTCCGCAGTGTCCTCGCCGACTTTGGCAAAATTGACGGATTCATCGCCAATTCAGGGCGCACGGCGAGCAGCGGCGTCCTCGACGGATCCGTCCAGGACTGGAAGGACGTGGTCGACGTCGATCTCACGGGGACGTTTCACTGCGCAAAAGCCGTTGGCCCCCATTTCAAGGAGCGAGGCCGTGGAAGTCTGGTCATCACGTCGTCAATCTCTGGCCACATCGCCAATTTCCCGCAAGAACAAACTTCGTACAACGTCGCCAAAGCGGGATGCATCCACTTTGCGAAGTCACTCGCGAACGAATGGCGCGACTTTGCCAGGGTCAACAGCATTTCCCCAGGCTATTTCGACACGGGTCTTTCGGATTTTGTGGATCCCAAAATCCAGCAAATGTGGACGTCCATGATCCCGCTCGGCCGCAATGCCGTGGCGAAGGAGCTCAAGGGCGCCTATGTATACTTCATAAGTGATGCCAGCACATATACTACCGGTGCAGACCTCGTGGTGGATGGCGGTTACACTTGTCGGTGATTTCGACGGCCGTAGGAGGGTGGGGAGACAGTGGACTGGTCTTAACATTCCAATGAAGCTCTACAGAGCTCGTCTGACCCGTATAGCAGCTCAGTTATCCCAGATATCACGTCCGTTTGGGATGCAAATACAGCGGAACATATAAACAGGACATAAAGAAGGTTCACCGCGGCGACGTGGGCGACTTTGCTTCTTCTTTTGGCTACCAAAGCAATCTACCTCCCTAGTTCTTGAATCGTGGACGCGAAGAGGTCAAACGTGAGTTGAAACACATCAATAAGGCTTCATCCCCGCCACTCGCAACAGGCGATCAGTCAACTCCGGCGGCTCAAGAGGCTCGCTCCTATTCCGCGGATCGGCCGACCCGTCCGGGAGATACGCCAGCAGATCGCGGGGGAAGATGTTGTCGTGCGCCCAGTGCGTCGTGGCGCCGTGGTCGCGGAATATCTGCCGCTTGGCCTCGAGGGACTCCTCGCTCGCCAGCTTCGCGGGCGAGTACGACACGTAAATCACCGTGCGGATGGTGTTGCTCGCCGCCGTCGGCTCCGCGCCCCAATGGACGGTCCGCGAGTCCCAGAGGATCAGGTCGCCCGGGTCGACCTCGACCTTGACGGGCTCCAGCCCTTTGTCGGTGAAATACTCCATTTCCTTCTCGTCGAACGGCCGCCAGTCGATCTTCTCCCACGACGACGGGTCGGTTTGGGTGTCGAAGTATTCTTCTACGTGGTTGTTGGACCGCGGGATCACCACCAGGGACCCATCCTCCGGCCCTGCTTTACTCAGTGCAATGATGCCTTGGACACACTGTAACCCCTTCCTCAGGGGCGACTGGTCGACATGCGGCCACGAGGGTTTCCGCGGCTTGTCCTTTCGGTTGGGGAAAGTGACGTTCAGCGAGTCAAAGGACACCAGCAGCTCTTCCGTGTCCCACAGCTTTGCAAATGCGTCGAAGACCCCGGGTTCCAGGCGGGCGTCCCACATGAATTTCTCGTGCACGACCGAGTAGTTCTCAAAGGTGTTGATGTCGGTCAGGACCGGGAGGTTCTCCTTAACCCAGGTGTCCGGGTTGTCCAGGTCGAGGGGTGTATTGAAGGATTTCAACCAGTCGAACGCTCGTTGTTGATAGTGCTTCGCCCTCTCGGCAGGGATGGCGCCTTTGATAACGGTGTACCCGTTGTTGAGGAGGTCATCACGCCAATCTCCGCAATGAGCCGCCAACCTAAATGTGCCAGGTCAATGGAAGGCATACCAACACGTTCACTCGGGCTGATTTTCCTTACGGGATGGTTGTGCCGTGAGATGGCCTCGATGTGATTGTCTGTGTAGTGGCGCTCTGAAGACTGCTCATGGTAACTTTGTGATAGCGCTTAAACGTGTGGGTGGTGTCCAGAACGTTTATGGTAAATGAACTTGGGGTCTGATTGCTTCAGCTCGAATCCCTTTTATGTACTTGATAGAGTAGCCCGGCACTTGATAATGGTTGGTGTCCACCGTTTCCTGAGCCTCGATCTGGTGGAATTCTATAGAGGGGTACAAGTGCTTCGTACCCTTGCCGCCAGGGAAATGTGCGACTATTGAAACCCGCGGGTATCCCGCCGAGGGGGCAGTCGGTGGCAAAATGAGACGATGGGTTAAATGGTCCCTGCACACCGTCCTCGGATTCGAGTCGATAGAAGTCTATTCTAGATTCCACTACCACTCGTGGTGCCCTTTCGGTAAACACGTCTAAGGATCGTCTCGAGGTGGAAAGGATGCCATATTGGCTAACTCCAAGGTTCCCTCGCTCGAATTCTCGAAAGTGTCGTGTCAATGACATGTGCTGAACAGTCCCACGAACCACTCCACAGTCGGGGGTTATCTGCGCGACCCACTTTTCAACCTAGCGGCGGAATCGTGGCGGCAAACCCGCCCGCTCATAGTATGGCGAAGGGCGGCTTGTAACTCCGTACTACCCGTCCAACTTCAACTACGGATCCTAAACGCAGCAAGTGATGCGGGCACTCACGAGTAACCCCGCGTCTCTTAGGATTGCGGGGAACACGTCGGCTACTCGATAGCCAAGGTCAATTTCCCCGGACCAGGCAAGAATGGAGAGAGATACCCCGAACCCTCACCAAACTCATGCGACGGGCGAACAGAGTTCGGCAACTTTCCTAGGCTCTATCCTCTCCAGACCGGGGCCCCAGGGAAGGCTAGCAAGGGGCCAGTATGAGTTAGTCAAAGGAAAGTGGCTTGACGCCGCCCGTGCCGTCCTTGCTGGATGTTCTTGTACGGGTGTCTGGAGATTGGCTTTTATATGCTTCGTTTCCTCCTCATATTACCACGATTGAATGTAACTCGACTCAATTCTACCCACGTATGCTTGATAGGCTGTACTAGAGAGTCGTGAGCCTCTGCTGCTACTTTGGTCCCTTTCATATACTGTGCCTCCGCCTCACAGGGACTCAATATGGTCAAGGATCAAGATATCGTGGGTGACGCGCTGGCCAAGGTGCTCCCCAAGCATGATAAACCGTGGTACAGGGTGCCCCATCTCCTGGAGCTCAACCTGATTCTCCTGGTCCCCCTACTGTCCTCCGCGACAGCGGGCTACGACGGCTCCATGATGAACGGGCTGCAAGCGACCAGTTCGTGGAAGGCCTTCTTCGGCCACCCCAGCGGCACGCGACTTGGGGTGGTGAATGCAGCACAGTCGATCGGCTCCGTGGCCGTACTGCCCATTGCCTGGCCGCTGTCGGACTGGCTGGGCCGCCGATTGACCCTGCTCATCGGGGTCGTCACCATCATCGTCGCCTCCGTCATTCAAGCCGCGTCCGTCAACTATGGCATGTTCACCTTCTCCCGAATCCTCGCCGGGGCGGGGAGTATCATCGTCACGCAGCCCTCGCCCATCCTGATATCGGAACTCTGCTACCCCACCCACCGGGGCAAGTACACCTCGCTTTTCTGGACCCTGTACTATTTCGGCTCCATCCTCGCGTCCTGGAGCACGTACGGCACGCAAAAGCACATCGGCGGCAGCAACTGGGCCTGGAGGACCCCGTCGCTTCTCCAAGGGGCTTACCCCCTGGTGCAACTGTGCTTCTGGTGGTGGGTGCCTGAGTCGCCGCGATGGCTGGTGGCCAAGGGCCGGCACGACGAAGCGCGACGCACGCTGGCCCGGTTCCACACCGAAGGCGACGAGGAACACCCGCTGATCGAGTTTGAGATGACGGAAATCTCCCGGGCCATCGAGACGGAGAAAGAAACCACCGGGACGGGATGGTCCACGCTCTTCAAGACCCCCGGCAACCGGCGCCGCATGTTCATCGTCTGCTTCATCGGCGCATTTGCTCAGTGGAACGGCGTCAGCGTCGTGAGCTACTACCTGACCCTGGTCCTCGACACTGTCGGGATCAAGGACTCCGACACGCAGACGCTCATCAACGGGTACGTCTTATTCCCCATAATTTCACTTCTCTCGGACGTTGTATACTTAGAGACTGATACCAAACCGTCATGACAGACTCTTGCAGATCTGGAACTTCTGGGCCGCCGCCTCGGCCGCATTCCTGGTGGACCGCCTGGGGCGACGAGCCTTGTTCAAATGGTCTGGGATCGGAATGCTGCTGTCCTTCTCGTCCTGGACGGCCTGCTCGGCGGTCTTTGACATCAAAGGCGACAAGTCCGCCGGCATCGCCGTCGTGGCCTTCATCTTCATCTTTGTGAGTTTTTCACCGAATCCCACCCCGATCCTCTCTCTCCTTCGCCCCTCTAATCTCCCACCGAAACGAGGAACTAACCAATTTTTTGGTGATGCGTTGTTCGTACAGTTCTTTCACTACGACATCTGCTATACGCCGATGCTGTACGGCTACACGACCGAGATCCTGCCCTACTCGATCCGGGCCAAGGGCCTCATCCTGGAGATGTTCGCCATCTACGGCTCCCTGATCGTGCTGGCGTTCTGCAACTCAATCGCCCTGGACGCCATCGGGTGGAAGTACTACCTGGTGTTCGTCGCCATCCTCGCCGTGGGCAACGTCGTCTCCTGGCTCTTCTTCCCCGAAACCAAAGGCTTCGCTCTGGAAGAGGTAGCCGAGATCTTTGACGGGGTCAACGTCCGCGCAGACGCCGAGTCAGTGCTCGCTCACGAAACCGCGAGCACTGCGGAAAAGGCCACCGCGACCGAGCACATTGCAAAGATATAAAGACGGGCCCCCATAGGGCTTTAACCTGGACACAACGCAGGGTCGAACCGATAATCGTGTTGCATGTGATGCAAAGGCATGAGAGGAACGGCGATGGGGTGGTGTGCTGAGTGATCCTGTGGGAGAGGGCATGGCCCAAGACTGACTTCAGGATCAATGCACGGATCACGGGGTTGAGCGCCATATATGTCACTGATGTGTTGAGACTTTCCATCTGTTAATAACTTACGAGATTATATCCTGCGTTACCCGACTCGAATCGATGTAGACCGTGCATTTAGACGGGCCAAAAGATCTCTACCAGTTTGAAGGCAGATAGGAAACAAATGAAAGGGGCTTTTCTAGTGACGCCGTTTCTATTGATAAGGATATCTCTGGCTTGTCGACTGTGCTCTAATTATGGACACCCTCTATCAGGACCTTCATAACGCCTTCGCCTCCCTTTTTTACAGTTTCGAACGCTTCTTCGGCCTTTTCGAACGGAAATCGATGGGTCACCAGCTTTTGCGGCTGGACCTTCCCACTGGCGACCAGGTCGATGGCAGTCGGGTATACGCCAGCAACGTACCTGATTGAGCCTCGAATGGTCAAATCCCGGATACAGGCGGTCATGATCGGGAAAACGGCGTTCTGGAGCGAGGGTGTCAGAGCAGATAAAATGCGACATACAATCACCCAGGCTTTCATCGACTTACCTCTTTGCCCATGCCGGCTTGAACGTACATGCCTCCCTTCTTGCAGAGTTGGACACCGATCTGCAGGCAGCTTTGAGCTCCTGTGGCATCAATTACCACGTCCGGTCCGTCGCCTAAGTTGAATTCTTCCTTGATGAGAGCGGCAACCTTAGCATGGAACTCCATCTCTTCATCTTGACTCAGACCGGCTGGCGCTTGAGGCGGTTCAAAAACGTCGTCTGCGCTCTTCATCACACTCTTGGCCATTTCTAAACGGCCTTTATTGATGTCGACCCCAAGAACGTATCTTGCGCCAAACGCTTTGGCGACACTTTGGACAAGGAGACCGATAGGGCCGCAGCCGAAGACAACGACGTTTTGTCCCCCTCTTACCAGGCCGACTCGGCAGATTTGAACTGCGCATGCCACTGGTTCGCAGAGTGCGCCATCTTCGAGGTTTAGATGATCGGGTAGGCGATAGCAGAAGTCTGCTGATGTCTTGTAGAACCGAGAAAGCGTCCCGTTGTGCGGAGGTGTCGCAGCGAAGACGGTGTCTGGACAAAGATTGTATGAACCTGAACGGCAGTAGTTGCAGTGACGGCACGGAACTCCAGGTTCTATCGCCACCATATCACCAGCTTTCAAACTCTTGACAGCTTTTCCCACCGAGACAATCCGACCGGCAGACTCATGACCAAGAACAATGGGAGAGTTGAGAATGAAATCACCGATCCTGCCTCGTTGCCAATAGTGAATATCGGACCTATTGAGATAATCAGCACTCCCATCAAAGTTCGACAAAGACGCAAAGTGCTGACCCGCAGATTCCAGTCTGTCCAATATGAACTATCACATCGTACGGATCGGTGATCTCTGGAATTGGAATATCCTCAATTGCCACCTGCTGGATTGCCTTGAGGACGAAAGAGGGGTTCGATCGCGAGTCCTGCGCCATCCTCAGGATCACGATCGAAAATGATACTGCACGACTGGGGTTTGGAATCTCTAGGCAGAGGGAGTAGCTGTAGAGGAACAACGATGAAATCCACCGAAAACGTCTGTCAAATGATTCTTCTCCCTGAGGAAGCTGCAACCGTGGCTGAGATCCGGGAATTGAAGTAGTGGTAAGAGATTTCTGGGGATTCTGGCATTGCGCAAAGACAATTGTGAATTATACCCTCAGTCCATCGTTTTAGAACATCGCAGCGGTCTGTATGGACCACGGAGGAACAGCATACTTCGGAACAGGCACGGCGAATGTGATTCCACAGGCCAAGAGATGGTGAGCGTGCTGTAGACTCACCATATACGGGCCGATTTCTCTTTCGGATGGAAGGCAGAAGGCTGAGGCGGCTCGGCCGCCCATTGCCGCGATCCCTCGCAATGAATAGGACTGGTAAGCAGCGGGTGTGCTTCCACCACCTCCCGCTAGGTTGGAACTAACCTGTCAGCAAACTTTCCTAGATGCCGTTCCTGGTACGACACGTGCGCTACCAGAAGCGAACCATCAAGAGTCGAACGAAATCACATTTGTCCGCAAGATCCACCGGGGCTTCGAGCCGGGTATTGTGCGACGATCGTGAAAACCCGAGGTCGTGTTGTAGTGCAATCGAGGATGGAAGGTGTCCTGCAAACGGCCACTATCCGCAGAGGGGATACTTCTATATATACTGTGTTTTAGGCCTGTTCGAAGGCCTCTCTATATCCCTTGGTCCTGCTTTCGACATGGCTCCCGTTCGTCGTGCATTGGAGGGCAAGTTAGCAATAGTGACAGGCGCCTCACGTGGTAAGATTGCCGTTGGCAACAAGGAAGGGTTCATTTTGCTGATTGAAGCAGGTATTGGTGCTGCCATAGCGCGCCACCTGGGTGCCAAAGGTTGCAATGTCCTGGGTGTCTATACAAGCAATTCATCAACGCAACCCGCCAATGAGCTCGTCAAAGAACTCACTGAGACGCACAAAGTCAAGGCGACAATGGTTCAGGCCGACCTGAGTGAACCAGAGCTAGCAGCTCCTAAGGTTGTGGAAGCCGCCAGGGCTGCCTTTGCCTCGCCAAATGGTGATTTACTTGTCGACATCTTGATCAATAATGCAGGCGTTGGAGGTGATTATAGGCTTGAAGACGTGCCAGTCTCCGAATTTCACCGCATGTATGCGGTGAACGTGCTGGCTCCCCTCATGGTGACACAGGCCGTGTTACCTTACTTGCCACACGACCGGTCAGGAAGAATCGTCAACATTTCCTCGGTGGCTTCATCACTGGGTTTTGTCACGCATACCTTGTACGGAGGGACAAAAGCAGCCTTGGAAGCAATGACAAGAACCTGGGCTCGAGAGCTGTCTGAGCGTGCCACGGTCAACGCCGTCAATCCTGGTCCCGTCGAGGGCGATATGTACCTCGCGGCTGGCGAAAAGCTCTGGAAACAGCTTGAGCCATTCCAATTGAACTGCCCACTATCAGCTATTCGAGATGGGGTCGATGATCCCGCTCTCGTCGAACTGAGCAGGGAGAAAATGGGGGGCCGACGGCCGGGATATTGGACCGAGGTCGCTGGAGTGGTGGGGATGCTCTGTAGTGAAGACTCAGGTTGGTGCACCGGTAGTGTAGTTTGTGCGAATGGAGGCTTCAAATTCACGAATTGACTCGCTGCCGACGCACCGTTGCCAGCTGAGGGATACAGGCTGAGATTATTGGCCGTGATAAAGTTAGATAAATATGCGCATTCATGGCGTCTGCATATGGGCCTGTCGCTTCAGCAATCTTGTCTTCATCTGGAGGACTTTCAATATTTCCACCAATTGGTCTATCGCCGAGTCCTTTGACGCTACGCGCTGTAGCATGGAAATGGCTCGTGTCTGAAGATCATCAACGTCTGAAACCAGAGCGCTCAGGTTCTGGTTCAGCGAACTTAACGTCAAGACTACTGTCGCAGCAAAGGCACTGTTGGACGTGTCAGCAAGTTATCAACATCTTTTAGCGAAACAACTGTAAGACGCACGAGTGGGATATGATCTCCTTGATCGACGAAGTTTGCTCAAGAAGCATTTCCGAGATGGACAGATACGCACAACAGTGTTGCACGCAAATACTGCACCGCTCGAGAATTGAGGTTGAGATAGTCCCGTTCGCAGGGAGGTTGCAGGTGTACATGACGAATGGTCGAAAAATAATATCTTTAGCAGTGTGATATCTGTGTAGGATATTCAAATGTTCGAAGGACCACGATGATGAATTTTCAAGCTCAGGCTTGATATGCTGCGGTAGAAGATCAAACCATGTCTCCAGTTGGTGGTCTAGTTCTGCAGCCAGGTTTGTAATGGTGGACCTGAGTTCCTGCCTGAGGAAGTGGTCTTGTGCAGGGATTGTGTGGTCAGTTGTCCCAAATCTCCCGGGCGAATCTGCATACATGGTATGATGCACACGGTTGAACAGTCGCCTAGCAGAGATCTCGGCCAAAAACATCGACGCCTCTGGTGTCCAGCTATGGAAAGTGGGCAGAGGTATGTTTTCAACAACGTGCTCAATTCCACTCCGTGGTAGATGATGCTCCGCAATAAGATCGCTATCAATACCGGTAGTTAGCCAAGGCTTAAATTGTTTTCATACCAAAAATCAGGCTACATGCCATTCAATATCAAATATAGCCCATACGAGCCGGGAGAGTGCTGCTGCCGTGGCATGGTCCTCCTCCAGAGTCTGTGGCCTACCGTCCACGTTAGCTCCACTGAACTTCTACGGTGGAAGAGTAAATCAGCTGATTGAGAGATCGCTTACCAATTCAGCAGGATCTGGACATTCGTGGAGGCTAGGTGAATAAATCTCCAGGATTTTAAGGGACGCATCAAATAGCCAAAATATTTTGCCGCGAGAAGGGTTGCCTGCGGGAGAGCTATTGTGCTCCAAAAGCTCTGCATAATGTCTGGAATCAGAATCTTTAAGGCGGCAGAGAGGTATTCGCCCCCAGGACTGGAAACTTCTGCGCTTTGGTTTGCCGCTGAAGGAGGATTCTGTACGACAGCACCAATGGCAAGGACCATTAGGCAGAGAGCAGAGTCGATATCATCCCATGCGTCTCTCTCTAGAAATCGTCTATAGCAACTCAGAAAGTGGTTCTGATCCAGAATCGGTATTTCTCGATGGGCCAATCTGAAAAAGCAATCGACCAAACCGTCCATCTCGGCGCGCTCTGTTTCTGGGAAAGCCGTGACCTGCTGATTTCCTAGGTGGACATTCTGCGGGAGAGCTCGAGCAGATTCCGTCTTCAAAAACATGCCACGGGGAAATTCTCCTAGTAAAGCTCGCACTGATGCAGTGCTGAGCAAGCTCTCTGTTGTGGTAGAATGCTGTCTAGGTATTGTCATTGCCGGAATCTCGTCTCTTGTGGTAGACGGGGACGCTGTGACCTCGACGGCGGCGGGGAGATGACTCAAAGTCTGAGAATGGAGTGTCCAATGTGCCGAAGAATGCGATGTTGACGGCAAATTTTCGGGCAACGTAGTTGTATCTTGTGCGTGGTGAGTAGTAGGTTGAGGCATTGCGTCTGAGTTGATTCGATCATGTAAATCTTCGAGCGTCACACTTTGCTGTGTCAACATCGCTTCGATGGTGGCCATTCGACCCAGCACTTCTGAAGAGCTAACACCGGAAAGCTGCCACAGCTCTTGAACATTTCCCTCACCAGGGGGGAAAGACGTTTCTGGCTGCGGCAACTGTGCCACGGCATAGATACATTCCACATTTGCCTCTCTGCAGAGTCTGCATTTCGGGAGATGGCCATCACAACGTCGTTTTCTGGACGCCGTCAGCGTTCTTTCATAAACCCGGAACGCAGAATCGACCTTTTTCGGCAGAAGTTACACGCGAGGGCGGCACGTTTGCGTCCCCGATCCATGACACCTCCCAGCAAAGGAGACGATTTAGATGTGGTTGAGGGGCTTTTGAAGCAGCATGTCCCAGATATGTGTCCCCAAGTGAGACGCCAAAGGCGCAGCAGGATATAGTAACCTCGGGTGGGATGTCTCTAATCAGAATCCAAGCGGGAGGAATGGCGAGGTATTTTGCCGTCAGAAGGGAGCTCGACAACGTCCTTGTTGGCAAGCTTGGGGTATGGATTACGGTGTATGCCAGCCAGTTACCTGCTGAATGGAATCGAAGCATCAAAACATATCGCAAGATTTAGCAGTGCGCAAGGATAGGAGATATGTGAGGAGGAAGGGAGGAGGTTGTCGAGAGGAGAGGGTCTTACACCTCCCACGTGACTATCACGTGAAATCACCAGCATTATCACCGACAGTATCGTTGGATTGAAAGAAACAGGTCGAACGACAACAAAGGCCAGGACTAGGAGACAGACAGGACGTAGATATAGAGTCAAACCCAATGCGCGTGCAACCCCGGAACGTTTGTTTTTGATTTCAAACCCGTCGGCGTCAATGCCGTCTCTGATCCATCATTATCAGAAGCCCAGTCAGCCTAGCACAGGTGACGGCTGGTATGCTTTGAGTTCATAATGTACAAATACATTCGGCCGACGACGAAGCATCAGCTTGCCTTCCCAACCATGTTCTATCCTTCCAATATCCTTCGTTCAGCTGGTTACCTCCCTTAGGTAATCACTTCCTCGCGTATCTGTGTTTCTGTACTTGTCTCTGGCTTGATGAGTTCCTCCTCTCCAGCTTGATCATCCACAAACTTCCTGTCACTGACATGTTCCTTGCTTGCGTCCTGTTCGGCCTGCTTATCCGGTGTCCAGGTGTAATCGGCGAAATTAGTCGTCTTCTGCTGTCCAGGTTCATGCTTGTACGGACATCTCAGGTTCGTGCACGGGTTGAAGCGGCAGGGTACCTGCAAGTGGGTAAACGGACAATTGGGAGTCTTGCATTGGGCTCCAAACCTGCACAAGGGCATTGTCGGGTGCTTAAAAGGACAGTTGGGCTTGGTGCAATTGGGAAAGAACTTGCATAGCTCTTGTGCCTGGAATGCCCTGACTTGCGCCGGAGAAGGATGCTTTCCAACACACTTCGAATTCTTGCACGCAGGACCGAATGTGCATGTCTCGGACATGTCAACGATGGTTCCCTCGGGCGCAGCGGGAGATTGGTGGACATATGGGCAGTCTTTGTTGGTACAGCGAAGGTTGAAGTGGCACATGGTGTTGGCCGGATCCTGTGGTTTTCGTTCACCCTCACTGGTCGTCTGCGCATCTGTCGTAGATGCTTCGGCGGCGGGCGTCTGACCATCGCCTTCCATGGCCGTGTCTTGGTCGCTTGCTTTCGTAGGAGACTTGATGTGGCCATTCTGGCTGTTGCCTCCTCGACCCCGACCCCGACCACCTCCGCGGCCACGCCCGGGCTCGACTCTATCAAACAAGGACCGACCTTGATTGTTCGACTGGTTGGCGCCTTGTGAGAATGCAGGGTTCGGCGCTCCTGGCATCATTCCAGTAAACTGTGCCAGCATGCGCGTCTGTTGTTCCATCATAGCCATAAATTCCATCTGTTGCTGCGGGGTCATCTGCATCATCCCTTGACCTTGTTGTGCGCCGTTCATCATCATCGGGTTCTGCATCCCTTGAGCAGAACCGGTCATGCCCATATTCAGCGCTTTTTGCATGCCAGGGCGCACATCTCTGTTCTGGATGTTGCGCGGTCCTTTCGGCGCACCGCGCATGTTGCCGTGAGAGTTTATTCGGTCGCTGCCACGGACTCGGTGTAAAGCTGAATCGCCGGACTTGTTGATTGCGCCGCCTCGCCCACCCCTACCGACAGGTCGGCCGCCGTGTAAGCCTTTAGGGCCTCGAGGTCTGTGAAGAGTGTTAGCAAGAGATTTTACGAATCGTCTGGAAAGGGGCGCAACATACGCATTTTCAGGTGCATTATCAACCATGTCCATGTCATATGCGGCGGGTATTGAAGAATTTCCATTCTCTGCAGTGCCCAGAGATTGCGAAGTGGGTGCGGCGCCCTGTAGCGATTGATCTGATGGCTGTGATGTAGCAGCCGGATCAGAAACTGCTGCACCGCCAGACAAAAGATTGACTTGATCGAACAGCCATTGCGCGAATTCGGTCGTTCCTTTCGCATCCTGCAATAGCTCGCCAGCAAGCTCTGATGCGATTTGATTCTGGGTCTTGCCGTTGGCAAGCATGAGGACGATATATTCGGCTAACGAGGTGTCGTCATCTTGTGTCCAGCCTTCTTCCACAATCTTGGAGTGCACAGCGCTGCTGAGCGCTTCGGCCAGCGGCGTCTCGAGCGCGATAGTTGACATTGTATAGGAAAGAGGATCCGATAGATGTATGTACAGGGCGGGGAGAAGGAGATTCGCCTCACTGGGAGGGTCGAGTAGGTAGAGAGATCGCGCCTTTGCGGTGGTTGCGGCACAATGGCAGAAGAGTCCTTTGTTACACCTTGTCGAGCGATCCTTGGAGATGTCGAGATTATCTGAGCGAGCCTCTCGTTAATTTGGATAGAGTGACAAATGCGCGCAAGGTCCTAGGATGAGATCGGGTGGATAGTTAATGTGCAATATTGATGGTAGAAACTACGAGAGGCGACAGTATTTGACGTCGGTCACGTGACTGACTTTTCTACCTAGTGTCTTAGAGCAGCCAGATATTTTTCAATGTTTTGGATTTATTAGTGAGCGAAGATTTCTCATCTTGCCCGCTGCTTTTCGACACGCGTTTGAGGCCGTTTGTTCCAATCCATCACCCAAATCATCCAGTCATTATATCATCTTATCGTGCCGACTTCAGCACGAGATCGATCTGCCATCCTTCGATGTCATCCTTTCATCCCCCAATGATTCAAGCCTTCGCTCTTCTCTTCTCGCTCTTGCGAAATCCCACTTTCACGCCCTCTGCTGGAGTCAGGATAATTTCTACGTGCATGACGCGTTTGCTCCCATAGTCAATGATCTGGTCGAATTCCTGCAGGATCCTGACTATTGTGTATCCCATTTCCACCATCGCAAATTGCTGGCCAATGCATATTCTGGGCCCGCCGTTGAATGGAATGAAATTCCACGCCTTAGGAGTCCATGTCGCCCAACGTTCCGGCCACCATTCCAGTGGGTCATAGGGGAAGGATGGCGAGATTGGCGGATATAGATCTCTTCTTCGCTGCATCAGCAAAGTGCTATATCCTATCACCGTGCCCTTTGGACAGCCCACTGGCGCATTGCCGTCTTTGCCCCCACCTCGAGGCAATGTGGTGTCGGTGAGTGCTGATCGGACGTTGAATGGTACCACCGGATAGAGGCGCAAGGTTTCATTGATGGTGTATGTCAAGTACTTCATGTCCTTGATCTCCTGATAGGTCGGTGGCCGGCCATCGTCGCCCAAGAATTCCTTTATTTCGGCACGCAGTTTCTCCACTGCTCTGGGATTCTTGGCCAGCTCGAGGAAGACCCAGGACAATGTCCCGGCGGTAGTGTCACGACCGGCCAACAGTAAAGCTGCGAGCTGGTCGCGCATCACCTTTCGGTCTCTTGTATATCGGGCCAGTGCATGGATAAAGGTGTCGGAGCGAGACAACTTGGTCTCCAACTCTTCCGGGCTCATAGACAGTGCCTCGTCAATGAACGGCTCAATGAAACGATCCATTGTCTTCAAGCCTTCGTAGAAAGATCTCTTACTGCGGAATTGCTTCAAGGGCCTACACAAATTGTAAGCAACAGGGACAGGGGCCAGTGGGCGGAGGATCCGTACCCCAAGCGACCTTCCAGGGATTGGACGCGTTGGACTTCGTCAAAGGCAGCAGCGAACTCTGACTGTTCTTTGTCCAAGCTGCCAACGCTGTGGCCGAATAGGAAGTGGGTGGAAGCATCAAGGCTGAATCTGAAGAGCAGCTTGTTTAACATGACCGGGCTCCCATCACCTGTGCCCATCAACGATATCAATTTGCGGACATGAGTCTCGATCAAGGGCAGGTCGGCGACCTTCTCGCGGACAAACATGGGGCGAATGAGCTGTCGCGAGTTATGCCATTGCTGCCCGTCGGTGGTGAAAATGCTGTCACCTAGGAAGTCCTGCCATTCATTATGAAATTCTTCACCTGTTATAATTTGCGCCAGGTTTAGCCTTGTGCAACCAGAGGAGTCCACGCCACCGTCTCCAGGGCTGATGACGCCTTACCTTTGCCAAAGTCCTGGAATTGCGTCGTTAAGATCGCTTTGGTGTTTTCTGGGTCTGCGGTGAAAAGAACGCGAATATCCACGAGTATATGGAGCTCGGCTGTATAGGAACCCGTGCCTTTGCTGTCGGTACCAGTATGCTCGTAGATCCAGTCCCAGAATTCCAGCGCCTCATTTCTCAGGATCGCCAGGGTCGAGTGAACAGGAAAGTCGAGACCTGTAGACCGGTTATTAGTATGTCTTGATCTGCCTCTGGCCTAGGTGAGCCGACCAAATATGAAGCGTGTCGTGACCCGTGGCGATTCACCACCAAGGGCCTCGACCTTCTTCCATTTTCTATATCTTCTGACGTACACCGAGGCAACATATGCGAGGAGCGCTGCAAGCGTGAAATATTGCCACAGACGGATTTGCAACATCGTGTTCAGAGATATCTGCCCCAGTAGATGCTGGATGGATGTCAATGTTCACACGCGACACTCTGTCAGCGAGGGAGGAGGCAACAATCTACGTTATAATAAGAAGAATAACGTCTGGGATTGGGAACTCTTATGACTGGGGCGGATCTGGAGCGGCACGAGTACTTACGCATGAATAGGTGCTTCAAGGGGGGTCAGGGTCAAGGATCAAGGTTTTGTCCCAGGCGCCTTACAAGGAGGTTAGACACCCCCATTCTATGCTTGCCAGGCTTCCTACCCGAGCATCCCGCTAAACAATCCTGGACCATTGCTTATGTAGGATCATGCCACTCCGTCTGTTATAAGGCCTTAGGTAAGGCTTGCGTCCTGTCTCCCTCTTGGTAAACCCTTGATACATTCTCGGTTGCCTGGTTGAAGCCGACAGAGCGGGAATAGACGACGTTCCAGGCGTTCTCCAACAAGAAAACGAGTTTCAGGATAGTCTCGTATCCCGTTTGCAGGTATACGAAGTACGTCCTTTTATTTAGACCGTCTGCGCGAACCAATGACAAGAAGCCCATCTCGCAAGGTGATGCCCTTTCGAGTGGTGGATGAACTTTGGGGGTTGCCTGGCAGAGTTGAGCGCAGGCCAGGTCACCAGATATTCATACTCGCTGCGCATGCCTCGTACTTCACCACAAATGCCATTCATCGCATCGACTCGCTACAGGTTGCATCCACCTTCCATCAAACACCATGTCATGGTGACTGGGGACATGCGGAGCCCCAAATCTCTGACCCCTCGTTCTCTCCATTCCCCTAGTCTTCTGGTGGCGTTCTCGAGCATGGATTCGTCCCTCACTCCAGCCCACAGCACTTCTGCCGCAGCCGCAGCTCGAGGCCACAGCTTTGAATCAAGGTCGCTCGAGTCTGTCTGCTCAGACCACATTAACACCTCGCCTCCCTCAATGCCCTCTTGCAGATCGACACTAATATTCGCCAGTGGATTATAAGTATACATCTGCCGCCAGTTGTGATACGGGTTGCAATAGTCGAGGTACGGCTTTTGCAGTCTGCTCGAATATCCGCCCGATGTATTGTACGGAACTCCAGGAGGTGACTTGCCCGATGGATAAGGGTCGAGGAAGACGCCAAAACCACCTTTCATCGTGAGCAACAGCCGTCATTCGAGCGGAGAGCACCTACAGTCGAGATACCAATAATGGTAGTCTCCGAATATTGCTCGATGACCTCGTTTCAGCACTTCTTCGATTCGCTCACTATTCCGCCAGACTTGAACTAAGGTCTGCCTCGACGGAGCACTGTCCAAGGCCGAAGGTAGCGTCAGGTTCCAGTCAAGAAGCACTAGGGTGTCGTTAGCATAGATCAAGATACCCGAGCGCTGCAAGGCTGCCACGACACCGAAACGCGCTCCTGGGAAGCTTACTCTCCTCCCAGACAATTGGCTGAAGGCCATGGCGGATGCTTGCCTCGATGACATTGTCAATGAACTTCTGAAGTAACGGTTGTAGCACTCTCGGATCATCACTCTGGACGGTCTCATCGAGGAGATACGCCGCTAGGTTCAACTCGTCGCCACCGATATGATACAAAGAGGTATATGGTCGTGTTCGCGGCAGAAGATCGTCGAGGACAGTGGCCACAAATTTGTGAACATCCGAGGAATTGAGCTTAAGCTGCCCGCTCAAAGGTTCGGCAGCAAATGTTGACCAATCTAGCTCGTTGAAAGCTGCAATCAAGTTTGGAAATGCATAAGCCACTGATGCCGTGTGGCCGGGCATGTCAATCTCAATGAAGACCGAAACGCCCTTTTCTGCACCATACATCTGAATCTCCCGAAGGCTGTCGGCACCCCAAACATGATGAGGCTGATACGCCCCTTTTCGCGCCAGGTCCGGGAGAGAAGGTATCTCGAGAGGCCAACTCTGCGAATCGGTCGCATGGATGTGCAGTCTGTTCAACTTAGCCATTGCCATTGCATCGATTGTGCGTATCAGGTCTTTTGGGGCAAAAGGGTTTCTTGCTATGTCGATACTCAACCCACGGTGACGCCATCTAGCCCTATCGGCTATGCTCAAAGGTGCAAATGGTGTGTATGAGCCGGATTTGGTCGAATGTGCAAAAAATAGCTGTTTAAGAGTTTGCAGGGCTCTAATAGTCCCAATACTGCAGTTCGACTTGATAGAAGCGATACCGTGGTCGTCGATATCAATCACATATGATTCGTCTCCTCCAAAATAGCTTTGCGGACGGAGTGGTTCTGGTCCTGGACAATCCTTCTGTTGAATCTGCAGTGTAGAAATGTAATGACGCGGACCATGTGGATCAGGTTCAAAAGTTGAATGTCGTCTATACAGCTTCCAGGGGACGAATCTGGACTGTTGGATCGATCGAATCGTCTCGCGCACGCTATTCTGCACAATTGACCTCTCAGAGAACCCGTGCTCAGCACTGTTGTTTCTGTTCACAAAAGTGAATTGGAGCTTATCCATCAGGCCTTGTGTTAATCCAAGAGCGCCATTGAGCACACTCGCCAGATGAATTCCCTGCGAGCTGGAAGTGCCATAGAGATCAATGGTTTGCTCTTCGCAGCGAAGAGTCGCATGGATGGCCGCATCGAGCCACAGCACTCGATTACCAGTCTGGATCTCGGCAGGTTGCGGCCAAACAGCAAGGCAAGCCGTGATGGACCCTAGGAGAAGCAAAAGTCGGGGCTGCATCGTAGACAGCTGTTAGCAGTCCGATCATCGGGGTCTCCTTGGGACAATAATTGAGATGACAGAGTGCCTACTCAAGTGGTGGTTTTTAGAGATACACAGCAGAACATTGGCCAGAAAGGGGGCGAGGGGGTTGAGCCGGAGCCATGTTTTTCCATTCCGGCCAACGGCGAACAGGGATTATATTCTTCCGCCCCGACAGAGCTAGGAGGGCCTCGAGGGCGCCCGGGGACATTCTCTAGAGCAGATGCTGTGGGTGCCTTTCTCCACATCCCGGAATAACGAGACACCAACGTCCTTTTTCCGCATGGCAACTTTCCTTCGCCTTCTGTTGATCTATCACAACACTTGTCAAGTATTCTTACCACATCCTTGATAGAGTGACAGACGTCGCTGTTCACTTTCCTTTACCCTATCCTTTGAATCAGTCTGTGGTGATAGCTTCATGCTTGCCACACTCTGACCATCTAAAGCATTCTCGGTTCCCCGTCCTGCTCTTTCGGTTCCTCCCCTAACGGTTCTCTCGAGGCTTTCTTTGGAGCCACCACCACCACCATGGCCACTGCAACGGCAGATCCTGCTGCGAGTGCCGGCTCCAGCACAACCAAGACTCCTGCTCAGCTCATGCAGGAGAAACACGAGGCTGCAGAAACACATCATGTGACCGTCGAAGATGTTGTCGATGAAGACGACCTTCAACACCCTCCCCCTCACCATGCTGTTGAAGAGGCGGAAGACACCACAACCACAACCAATGGGTCTGGCAATGCTCCAATGTCGGCAAAGGCTGCGGGAAAGCAGAAGGCGACCGACAAGGCCCCAGTCCTTGACACTCAGTCTGAGGAAGCTTTCCCGGCTCTGGGAGCTGCGACGAAAACTGCCACCACTGCGTCCGCAAGACAGCCCGGCTGGATCGCCAGTGCTTCTGCCAAAGCTGCTCCAACAAACGGTTCTCCTGCCCTGGGATCTCGGCCGACCTCTTCCGGCGCTCTCACACCGAACTCGACCCCCGGTGCGGGAACTCCTGTCACTGCACCCGGCCCACGCAGCAACGTCGTCCTTCCTGGGAGGTACCGTGACTCCTTTGAGATTGACAATGCCGATCTGGACAAGAGCAAACCCCTGTCACGAGTCTTGAACGATGTCAAGAAGAAATTCAATGTCATCGTCACTCCAAAGTCAACCAATTTCGCGACCCGAACTGAATTCATTGCCGAGGGCCCCAAAGCCCGAGTCACGGAGGCTCTGATGTACGTCTCTAAAGAACTGACGCTCGAAAAGCAAGTTAAACTGGAAATTCCATCCACTGTCTCCGCTCAAATCATTGGCAAAGCTGGCGCAAACATCAAAAAACTTGAAAGCCAATTCAATGTCCGCATACATATTGATCGTGATACCAAGCCCGTGACGAGCCCCGAAGATGTCAGGACCGATGTGGTCGAGATCCGCGGAAATGCTGCCCAGGTTCGACAAGTCTACGAGCAGATCTCTAACCAGGTCAAGTCGCTCCAGCCGAAGGTTGATCTTCCCGTGCGCAATATTCCCCCGGAATTCTATCCTTTTATTGCTGGTCAACACGCAGATCGTATCCAACAGTTGGAGCGAGACCGCGAGGTTCGTATCAACGTACCACAGTATCACACATGGCAGCAACAGCCACCTCCACGCCCTGCCGAGACGGACCAGGCTCCTGCCTTTGTCCCTCATGGAGACAATCATATCGTCATTTCGGGCGATCAAGCTGCTACACTAGAAGCACGCTTATTTCTTGAGCAGCTGGCGGAAGAACTCCAAAAAGAGCTCCTACTCGAAGAACTTGCCGCCGAACAGATTTTACATCCCTATATTGTCGGCGAGCGCGGGATGGATCCTCTGAAGTTCTTGGAGGAGACAGGTTGTGCTGTCATCCTACCACCACCTGATCATGAAACAGAGGATATCCACATCATTGGCCCGAGAGACAAGCTAGAAGCAGGTCGGAATCTGGCCGAAGAGCTCATGTCCCGCAAGCACAATAGAGCCGTCGATATGCACAAGCATTTCAACGACGCCCCTCAAGGCCCGGAACGCCACTCAAGGGCGCTTGCTCAGTA
Source organism: Cladophialophora immunda (assembly GCF_000835495.1). Lineage (NCBI taxonomy): Eukaryota > Fungi > Ascomycota > Eurotiomycetes > Chaetothyriales > Herpotrichiellaceae > Cladophialophora > Cladophialophora immunda. The sequence goes on from NW_015622546.1 coordinate 2,017,470, forward strand.
CCTTCAACAGAAAGCTATCGAGCGTGAATTTATGAAGTCTCATGGCGCTGAAATTATCTTCCCACCAAGTAGCAGTGCTTCCCCGAGCTGGACTGTCATTAGCAATGACCCTCAGAAAGCGCTGTCTGCCCGCAACGAGCTTTCCAAAATCACTCAAGCTTATCCCTCGGCAAGGATCCAGTTGGTCGAGGTTGATCCTTTCTTCCATCCTCACCTCGAACAAATGCATGCTTCCAATCTGCGGGATACTCTGGGTGTTCATATGATCGTGCCTGATGATGGCTCAGATCCTGTCGTGCTGGTTTACGAAGGCCCTTCACAGGAGCAGCCCTTCTCGATTCCTCGCAACAAACCCAGCAAAACTGAAATGGCCAATTTTGAGAAAGCCCTTCAGGAGGCACAAGCAATGCTACTCAGCAACATTCCTCATCAAGGTATCTCTGTTCAGGATATTCACGTCCCGAAGAAGTTCCAAGACAAAGTCAAGAGATTTGTGAACAATGAGCCTAGGCCAATGCCTCCTGAGGCTTTTCCCGTTCAAGTAGACTTTGGTGGCGCAAGAGGCGGCCCAAGACAAGCCAATGGTCTTTCTAGAGGCTCGCCGTCCGAAAGAGTCTATCTACGTGGTCCGAGTGAGGCAGATATCGCGGAACTCCGCCAGAAGATCGAACAATTCCTGCGAGAGGCCGAAGAGGACGAAAAAGAGCGTGGCTATACCACGACTTTTGCTTTCCCCGCCCAATACAACAAGAACTTGATTGGAAAACAAGGTGCCAACATCAGGGCTCTGCGCGAAAAGCACGATGTCGAAATTGACACTCGCGAGGACGGCCATGTCACCATCAAAGGTCCCGCAAAGAAGGCTGAAGCGTGCAAAGCGGAAATTCAGCGGTTAGCCAAACAATGGGAAGACGAAGTCAACTTTGCCATCAAAATTGATCCCAAGTACCATGGCATGCTCGTGGGTCGGAACGGAGAGAATCTGCAGAAAATCCAAAGCAAGGTCGACAACGCGGTGCGAATTGACTTCCCGAAGGCGCAGAGATTCAGCGATGACGTCTCTGTTGCTGACACTGCGAGCGAGGCTGGCGCTAGCCGGGGTCAGCCTCATGATGAGATCAGAATACGAGGACCTAGAGCGAAGGCTGAGAAGGTTCGAGATGAACTGCTGAGTCTCCACCAGTACTTGGTGGATAACTCTCATACCGCCACTGTCTCGGTGGCGCAAGGGCAGATTGCCTCTCTCATTGGAAGGCGTGGCCAGGAGATGGAGAAGCTCCGAGCTGATACGGGAGCGCAAATTGATATCCCGAAAGCTGATGGCTCTGATCGTGTGACGATCCAGGTCAAAGGTACCAAGCAGCAGGTTGAGAAGGCCAAACAAGAGCTGGAGAAGCGGGCCAAGGCTTTTGATAACATTGTTACGCGCACTTTGACGGTGGACAGAAAGCATCACCGTGCCCTGATCGGAGCCGGCGGTACGTACTATCTCTAAGCACAAAAGAAAATAAGCTGACTCGAACAGGCTCCAACATCCAAAACCTTGTCGCTAAAGCTGGCGGCACCGGTACCAGTGCTGAACATGTCCGATTTCCTCGTCAAGGGGACGAGTCCGATGAGCTTACTGTTAGGGGTACGGCCGACGTTGTTGAGAAGATCCTCGCCGCCATTCAAGCCTTCGTGGACGAGCGAGAGCACCAAACGACCGAGACGATAGATGTTCCCGTCAGCCAGCACCGTGCACTGATTGGTCCAAATGGCAGTATTCGAAAGAAACTCGAAGAAGAGTTTGGCGTAACTCTGAATGTGCCTCGTGTGGGTACTGGACTCACTGAGGTCAAGATCATTGGTCGTCCGGAAAATGTCTCAAAAGCCAAGGAGCGTGTACAAGGGATGGTTTCCAAGCCTCAGGGCGAAACGATTATGGTTCCGCGATCTTTGCATCATGTCGTTTCCAGAAATGGTGCTCTGTTCCGTGAGCTTTCTCGGGACGGCATTCGGGTCGATCACAATGGACAGAAGCCGCCGCCGAAAGCGGCTACCAACCGCGGACCACGGACACGGACGACCAACGGTGATATGCCACTGATCACAGACCAACCTGGGGAGGAGGCCTACTCATGGGACATGGTCTCTAACCAGCAGGGATTGGATAGTAATTCGGGGGAGATCCCGTGGGTGATTTTGGCGGGAAAGGACGCCTCGGAGGACACAGTCGCCAAGGCCAAAGAGAAGATCCAGTCACTGCTCGAGAAGGCTGCCGAACCTCAACACACCGGCTTCCTCATTCTCCCGGATCCCAGACTTCACCGCCACATCATCGGGCAAGGCGGCTCGACTATCAACGCTATTCGCCGACAGTCCGGCTGTGATATCCAAGTCCCGAATAGAAATTCTGGCAAGGGCGAGGAAGGAGAAGCCATCACGATTGTGGGCAAGGAAGATGGCGTTCTGACTGCTCGGGATTTGATTCTCGAGGAGATCAAGAGAGCTGAGGCTGGACGAAACTCGCCGAGGGGTGCTGGTCGTGCTTAGAAAGCGTGAAGTGAAAGTACGTGGGCTGTTCTGAGCGAGGAAAACGTATTTGAGCCCATGAAGACCTTTGTAAGAGTACCAAAAGACGCAATTTGGTCGAGGCTGTCGATGAGCATGGCTCTAGAGAAAAGAAAAAGTTTGCAGTTGAGTAATTTGGATTGAAAAAGAAGCACAATTGAGGATTAAGAGCAAGCAAGGCAATTCCCTGATACTACGATGAACACCCTGCGTGTCAAGTCCTAACGTTCAGCGAAAGCGAGTAGGACGATCTCTTTCTTCCAACCCCAATCCAGGCACGTATCCTTGCACAGGTGATACATGTTCCTACTCGCCTGGCTCGCCATCATGCACGAAAGCGAATGATGTAAACAGTGCAAGGCTGAGAGGGGGGGGGAGGCTTTGTGTTTAGGGCATCCTCCCTTTGTAAGCTTGGATCTAGGCGGCTAGTTGGCGATAGGGAAACTGGGAACTTTTCGTGAAGATGTTCAGCTTATTGATTGCATAAACCGGCTCTATGCGGTGCGCTATCTATGCATTCGCTCACGCGTCAAACCCCATCCGAAGCTTGCGCCGGAACTTTTTGAAATAAAAAAAAAATTGCCATTTAGTACACCTCTAGCACATATCTTCCCTCGTCCTTCAACTTCATGATCTCCCGGGCCGTGTCGATCTTCTTGACCCCGTTGGCCTTGGCGTCCTTTGCGATGGCCTCCTCGAGAACGTTGGTGACATCGGGCACGGGCCAGGTCGGGCCGCACAGGTAGAAGGCGCCGTCCTGCTTGATGTAGGCCTCGACGATGTCGTCGAGGGTCTGCCGCATGCGGTCCTGGATGTAGATCTTGTGCGGCTGGTCCCGGCTGAAGGCGCGGCCGAGCAAGGTGATGACGCCCGCGGCCTGGTAGGCCTCCCACTCCTCGCCGTAGCAGTACTCCTCCCGCTGGTGGCGCGAGCCCATGTACAGCAGGACCGAGCCAATGTCCTTGCCCTGCGCCTTCTCCATCGCGCGGTGCTGGACGAAGGCCCGGAACGGCGCCAGGCCCGTGCCCAGACCCGCCATGATGATCGGCTGGGTCGACTTGGGAGGCAGCTTCATGACGGACGGCTTGACGCTGACCGTCACGGGAGCGCCGACCCTGAGGGCGGAGAGGTACTTCGTGGCCTGCCCGAAGCGGTCGCGGCCCTTGGGATCAACCCAGTTGACCACGACGACCATGAGCGCGACCGAGGTCGGAGTCACGGCTTGGCAGGAGGCGATCGAGTATTCCCGACGCTTCATCGGCGAGACGATCCGCGCGATGTCGTGGAACGACGGGTGTGCGGACGGGAACTCGAGCAGGACATCCGCGAACGTGACCGTGTCGACTTCGGCCCTTCTCTGGAATTCCTTGTAACCTTCCGGTCCGGCCAGCGTCAGCAGGTTCTTCTTCTCGTTCTCGTCGTCCGCAAACTCCGCCAGCGCTTCGTAGAACTTCTTGGGCGGGCGGCCGAATATGTCGACGTTTTGCATGAGCGCTTGGTAAATGGTGCGGTTCTCAAAAACGCTGGGGTCGTCGCGCGAAGCGACCTCCACGACATCCTCGGCGTTGAGGCCGTACCATTTGATGAACTCCATGACTTGATCATGGTCGTTCTCGGCGTGAATGCCGAGAGCCTCGCCGATGTCGTACTTGAGGCCGGAGCTGCCGAGATCGAATTCAATGTGGAATATGTTCCGGTCGTAGGTCAGCGGCGTCAGGCGACGGTTTTCTTTGACGTGGACAGTGTAAGTCTTCACCGGCAGGTCAGGTCGAAGGAGGCTTGAGGCGTTGTAAGCTTCCTTGAAGAGAAGTCCTTTGGCCGCCTTTTGCCAGCTGCGAAGGAGAGACGGTGGCTCCTCTTCTGTCTTGTCGAAGGAGATAAGACTGTTCGGGGAGATGTTTGTGGGCAGTGTTGATTTGGCGTCTTCCAATTCTGCCCATTCCTTTGGTACCTCGATCTGGCGCAGAGTCTTCTCGAGGTCAGCCGCCACTTGTTTGAGGGTTTCGAGATCGTTGTGGATAGTTGCCAGCTTCTGCAGACCTATCTCCTCGGACTTTCGCAATGCGACCCGGACAAACGCGACTTGAAGTATCAGCGATTCGAACTCGGGGGTTTCGGCGGAGAGAGCAGTGTTGGCTGGGTTGATCAGATACAGATGGACTCCCTTTGCAGCGATCGATCTCTTGAATGCTGCGGGGAGTTTCTTCTCGACGTCCTCATCTTTGACACCTGGTAATAGCAGAATAATGCTGCCACCTTGTTGGACCGATTGAACTACGTCGATTTGCTCCAACAGCTTGACGTCCGTGACCACAGCAGTATTGGCATAAGTGACGGGATATGCAGCGTCGAGGCTTCGAGGGGATTTTCGAATATCGACTCTGTGAATACCTCCCTGTATGGAGTTGTCGTGGGTGGTATTCACGGTAACGTTCTGCGCCGATTCGGTGGCTAGAGCTTCAGCCAGGTAGGTGGCCGCAGATGCAGATGGCGCATCATCGATATTCCAGAAAGTGTACCGTTGGACGGAGTTGTCCAAGAATGTAGTAATGCCCTGGTCATCAGCAGCCTTGCCCAGGAGCATCTGGAAAAGTGACGAGATGGACGACGGTGTCCACCGCTCAGCCCGGGCATATTTCAGCTCTTGCACTTCCGGGTGGTCATGAGTCGTCACTCCATACGAGACAGCAGCAAGCACGTCCTCATATAGACGGGAATGAACACCAGCCTCCTGCACAGCCTGCGAGTCAACGACCTGGCCGAGGACGCCGATCACTCTCACGCCTTTGGGGATGAGCTTCAAAAACTGTTCCTCCGCGAACGGTCGGTAGAGTCGAACATTGATGGCTCCAACCCTGCTACCGGTTTGGGCTAGGACTGAGGCCGCCTGTGCAGCGAGCGAAGATTCGACCGAGCCGAACGAGACTAGGACGACCTCGGGTTGTTCGTGACCGAAATACTCAAATGGCTTGTAGTCCGTGCCGAGCTCGTCATTAAGGGCCCGAAGAGTTCTCAGGACTTTACCCTCGGCACTCAAATGCTTCCTGTTCTCATCCGAGATTGAGGCGAGGATCGAGCTGTATGTGCTGCCCAAGCCTGACTTGTCTAGGATGTCGATGACCCTTGTGGTTTCCCGCCCAACCCTCAGGCCATCATAGACGTGTAGCGTGGGTAGGTCGTGAGCCAGTAGAGTGGCGAGCAGGGACATATGCTGTGTCTCATATGCAGATTGGCTAGCAACCAAAGCCAGACCCAGATCTTCGGCAGCAGACAAGGCAGAGACATAATCCGAAACCAGACCACCGTTCTTGTCGCCTTCGTAGTCGAGTGCCGCCACATGAGCCACGAATGGGTTGCTGACAGAATAGAGCAGAGACAGCTGGTCGAGTACGGGCCGCAAGTACTTCAGCGCCGACGTTGGGGCAAGGAGACCTTGCGGGATATGCCTCTTCTTTAGGTCGAAGTCCTTGGAGAACATGTAACCGAGGGCGATTGATCCTGCTCCATTCCGAATCTGCATGGCTTGTACCCCGGTGGTGTATCCATTGATATTCGCCTCTTGCGCCTCTGCCCAGGATTTTGCGGCGACGTCGAGGTCAAATGTCTCCGGGGAGTAGGAGAAGATCTTGTCGGACAGAGCATATGCCACCTGCTGGACGAGAATCTGGGCAGTCACGTAGGTAGGGCCCGCGACCGAGGACAGGGGCGGCGCCTGGCCGAAGGGGAGGTTCCTCGAGGCACGGGAGGCCATCTTGGAGTCTCCCTCCGGCGCTGGTCCGTTGGAAGAGGGCAACTCGAGACGCATGATTGCGAGCTTTGCAGAGAAGAGAGAGATGAGGAATGAGAAGAGGCAAACCTACCTTGGAGGACGCATTTACAATGAATAGATCCCAGAGGACCGACTGCCGACCGAGTTCCATACACCTCATTCATTTTTTGAATTGCGTTATCGATCGGCAGCCAGAAAAACATGCAGTCGGAGGGAAAAATTGGTGGAGGCTCGATCACGCAATTCCACTAGCGCCAAAAAAGAAGATCTGGAACTGTGTCACGTGGGGCGAGGCTGAAAGCCGCATCCGCCAATGGCGAGCTTGCCCGCTTTTCCCAATCGGGCCTCGAGGCTGGGAGCAGCATAGATAACTCCCGGTCTTCTTCGTGTTACCACGTAGATTTGTGGGATAATGATGATACTGCTTGTCAGTTGATGGTCAAGTGTGTTACACCAGATGCTGTTCCACTTAGTACAGTCTCGGAAAGCAATGCTCACGTGACGCTTGCGTGTATGGAGAGCCTTGTCAATCGGCGGCGACCACCCACACCCGAAGACTGCCTTCTGATATATATGCGCAGTTCGCTTATATGCGACGCCCATCTGAGGTGGCTCGAAGGTTCATATGCCTCTGGTAAGGTCATTTTCAAGGATATCGACGGCGTGTTGTCATAAGAAGCCCTTGGCGATGAGTTTCAAAGATAGCAGGGATGTGAACTGTGCGAGAATCACTGAGTTCATCCAAGAGACCATAGAAAGAGTAGACAGAAGGTCGCAGTAAAGTCATCTGCAATTCATGGCCGTCGAGAGGCGTGATAGTCTTGATCATTTGTCCCGTGGTTGATTGGGCCAATGTTGGAAATTTCCGGGTTGAAGATGAGCACGAACTGTCTGTGCACGAGCTGAAAACTGCTCAAATATTGTCCGGATGATTATAATCGTTCACAGACCGTGGCGTAAGGAGACCCTGCGTCCGTCCAAGTAAAGGAGGAAGAGTGATTCTGATAGCTGATATCCATCTCAATTATCGAATCAAAGCCAGAAGCAGCGGTGTCTCTGTGGCCAAGAGCTTCTAACCGTTTTAGGCATCGCTTGCCACGACTCTCGTTGCTGCCTCGGTTGGTAGCTTCGGAGCCGTTGCAAGGCTGCGTGGCTGGTCGCAATTTGTCAAGCCTCACCGCACGTAATAACGGATGCTGCCGGCGACTCGAGTCCGGCCGAATTGGTGCGCCTAAAGTCTCTTCCAACGGGTCTTCAGATATTAAGACGCGAGGGAAGGGAGTCTCTGAAGCGCTGAACGTCACCAAACACCCTCCACGCAACCGTCTTTGATTCTTTCATCGATTCTGAAACAATGGCAAAAGCTCTTATTCTCGGCAGCACCGGCCTCGTGGTATGTCCTATGCTCATCCACACCCTTCACCACACATGCTTGCTGACACCTAGCACAGGGCTCTTTCATCCTGTCGACGTTGAGAACGCACCCGTCTTCTCAGTTCTCCAGCATCGAGGTCATTGCTCGACGATCTCCGCCAGCAGCCACAGGCCAGTCCATCCCGGTCAATGAGTTCGTCGAGAAGGACACCACCAAGTGGGCGGGTCATATATCATCCTTGTCCCCACCGGCTTCCGTCCTCTTCTGTGGTCTCGCCACGACACGTGCCGCAGCCGGTGGGTTCGACAAACAGTACAAGCTCGAGCACGACTTGAACATCGAGCTGGCCAAAGCTGCCAAGGAGGCAGGGACGAAGACCTACGTCTTGATTTCCTCCGGTGGGGCCGACCCTCACTCCTATTTCGGATACACCAAGATGAAGGGCGAAATCGAAGAAGACGTCAAGGCCCTCGAGTACGATCACACGATTATTCTCCGCCCGGGACTCATCCTCGGGAAGCGTCAGGAGCACCGTTTTGTGGAAGGCCTTTTGCAAGGGGTTGCCTCGGGACTGGGTAGACTCCATCGGTCCCTGAAGGACAGCTGGGCCCAAGATGCCGATGTCATTGCAAAGGCGGCTGTTGCTGCAGCGATCAAGGCTGAAAAGGGAGAGGTCAAGGACAAAGTATGGGTGCTTGGCCAAAAAGAAATCCTCCAGCTTGGACTCAAGGAATGGAAGGATACTGAGTGAGAGGGGGGAAGTTCTTTTTCCGCGACCAAGGCTGAATTGTAGGATAACCTGGAAGGTTGGAATGATACCCATATCTGCGTTTGAAGGATAATGCAACCGACTCCGTCCGTTTCATGGATGAATATACCCCACTCAAAGTATATACAACGTCATCTTCCTACCCTTAGCTCTTTCGCCGGTGTGCCCGAGTCCGGCACGTCAAGTGCTCTGTTCGCCTTTTCCCGCCTCTCCTCCCCCTCTCCTCCCACCGCCGCCTTCCGACATCTTCTTCTTGGCCCCTCCTTCCTCCTCTGCCGTTCCCTGGCTGATTTCTGGATTGGCCGGGCTCGCGTCCAGCGGGTTGACCTGGTTCCCCTCTCCGGCTTTCCGCTTGGCCTCTTGGGGGTCGGTGATGTTGGGGTCGAAGGCGGCTTCCTCGTTAGCTGCCGAGGCGTCGTCGGTGCCCGACTTGGAGTACTCCGACGCCTCGGGGTTCATCTTCTCGCGGTCTAGTTGTGCATCTCGCTGGGGATGGGGGTGGCGGTCGGGGTCTTGGTCCGCAGCAAAGGCCCGGGGAGTCGTGGCGAGGGCTCGAAACGGGGAGCGGGCTGGAAAGAGCGGGCGTGCGAGGGATTGGAGGTTCCGAGGGAGACGAGGCGGCATCTTGAAGCTGTAGGCGGGAGTGGGAAACCTAGATATAACGGCTGCTTCTCGCGTTCCTGGGGTCTGTGTCGTCCTCAGTGTAGTAACCTAGAGCTCTTCAATCAACGGAACTGCTGCGTCAGGAACGTTCGAGACACTAAAAGGGAGACCGAACGAGAGAAGTCACGAAGGAGGAGAAAATAGCAAAGCATCGTCATTCATCATCCATCGACCTACCGTAATTCCATTGGAGCTCGTCATCTCATGGACGATTCACTTTGGCGCAGATCAATGATGCCAGTTTCTGCGCCTGTGGCTGCGACGCGCCGTGACGTCATGGCATGGATTGTTGTGCCAAGCTCACTGCGTGCCACCCAGGCCGTGCCGCTTTATAACCACTCACCCCACTTCTCACCCTCGCTCTCACTTGCCAAGTACGGAGTACTTACATTCACACTCACTCTTTTATCCTGACATCCTCTACCACGTACAGCGTGTAGCGCTAGCGAGGACCCAAATTTAGCGGCGTACTATCTACTCGGGAGTTCCCTCTTTACCGTCTTTCGACCTTCGACTGTGTTCCTATCCTCCTGTTCGGATAAACCCTTCCTAATACCAATAAAGTACAAAAACTCCCTTTCTACCGTCTTCCGTTATACTCTTTCCCTTCATTCATCCATTATAGAACTTGAAGCGTGCCCGCTCCATTGGTAGGTTCTCGTTCTCGCCCCCTCACGCGCCGTAGCCCGCGCCCTCGAGCAAATCTTCCGCACCGGGCGAAGATGACAATGATGGCCAACCACACGCCCGGATCAGCTTCGCGGATCGGCATCCTTTACCCGGCTCGCCTCCGCCGAAAACACTAATCCTGTAACATCCTTGCATGCCTCTTGTAGTAGTATAATACTGGGACGGAGGCCGATGGAGCATTCTTTGGTCCTACATTGAACAGTTGGAATATCTGAAGCGAATGATGAGCTTCGTTCCTGTTTGCTGCAAGTTGTGCGTTTGTCAGGAATCTCAAGTTGCAACCCTCATGCGGACACGTCTGGATGTTTACATGACCCAAACTCAGGGGTAGGGAGACGATGTGGAGGATGAGCCTTCCTGCCTAGGTACCGATGGCTCTGGCCCGTGAGCTATGGCGAGGAATTTACGCAGTTCATGGCGATACCCGTGGCAAATCAGCCACACAGTACTTTCCTCACCAAGTTACCGAGCTCGTTAATCCGCGGAAGGGCTTTTCGGAATGCCTCGTTGTGCAATAGGTCTTCTGGAACAGCCAATTCGACATCGGAATCTAGACACGATTACTTCCCACTTCCGCCCTCACTCGTAGTTCAGTTTTCCCCTGCTCTTATTGTAAAGTTGTTGCCGGGAAATCCGCCTCCGGGTTTGTCTCGAGGCCGTCTAAGACATATTGGTTATAAACCTTGTATAGTGTGTGGAGATAGGAGTTATAAGTTCTTTGATTTATTAGCCTTTCGCTGATCTCTGATCTCAGGCTCGGATGGTGCATTCACTTAAAGCACCTTTGATATATGCGTGCTCCTTTTTTCATGTCTTATTATTTTGATCACCTAGGCAATATTTTATTCTGCAGACCGAATAAGGCGATATGTTCTGGCGTAGGTGTCTTAACACATTAATACTTCAGCCGGACCCAGGACACTAGCCAATCCCTTTCGAGATGTCTTGGGCGTGCAATACTTCTAAAGGATATATTCCCGTACATTGCCAAAGTAAACAGCGACCATTGCGAAATGGCATGTTCGCGATCCTTTAGCGAAACTGCTCTCCGTATTTTCTTTGCGTTGAAGTCGTGCTGTAGCTCCTATTCACTCCACCTGATTGGTCAGCCGGGAACCCTCCGGGGAGCGAATCTCGAGGTTTGTTATCATTGGCTGGGATATGCTGAGCTTCACCACTAGATCGCCCGAACCCCGAAACTCGGCTCTGTGATGTGGGTTCGGTCTCAAACGCCGTCTCATCTTCTTCGTCCATGTCTTCCACAAAACTTCCCAGAATCATCCTCGTAACCGATCCAGTCCAGGAAACGTGATCAATTATACCCCTTTCTCGATGTTAGTATAATGTTCGTCCACGTGGGCGCAAGATACTTACGGAATCTTGTATGCCTCCGACAATTCATCATCCAGCCATTTGAGCCTCTTGGATGCATCTGGGTCTTCTCCGAATTGTATGAAAGAGATGCTAAACCAGCGATCTTCCAATCCATATTTATGAACGAACGGATTTTTGACGAAGGTGGCAATCTTGTCCTCCACCGTGTTCCCCGTCGTCGTACCCCGCCATCGTCCATCAGTTAGCACCAGCAGGGTCATTCGTTTCGATTTGGTTTGGTTGGTGTAATTGGTGAACACTCTTCCTAGAGTTTCGGCCATGTTGGTCCTTTTTTCCCCACTGGAATCTCTCACCGGCGATGGAGCAGCTCTATCCATTTGTTTCCTGAATTCTTTGAAAGCATTTTTTCCTTTTGCATTGAACGGCATCTCGTGGCCAATGGTGAAGACCAAATCAAGCCCATCCTCGTCGAGAGGAGCTAGCTTCATGGCCAGAGTCTCTAGAACATAGGTTGCGACTTTCCAAAATGGCCCCATAGTATCTCCGTTATCGACAATGAAGATCTGTACCACAGTCAATCACGCAAGAATCGGCTAGATGATGAAACAAACAAACCATATCACGATCCGCGATGAATTTCTGTAGGTATCCGTCCACTTTTGGACTCTTGAAATACTTTGCAAGACCGCTGCGCTCAGGTTCGCGTTCAAGCTCTTCTCTCACCTTGTAGATATCGTAAGCTTTTTGGAGAGTAGGTTCCGCGGCAGTGTAAGAAGGAGACCGGTTGTGCGAACGCGATGTTTGCTCCCCAAGAATGTTCTGCGACCCAACGACAGAATTTTCCCTCAGGAGAGGCCCGAAATCTTCAGCTTTACCGGGCGGCTGCCGAGAAACCCGAGACGTCTGTGATAAATACTCTTTCAGACCTAGTGTCGCTGGGTCTGACAGAGGCGGGGATAATGGCTGCTGTGGCTGCTTCCCCTTCCAGTCACCAGATATAAGATCCTTTTCGTAGTAGTATCCAGGGCTCTGGACATCCAAGTTGCGCATTCGAGGGTCCCGGCGATTGCGAGTAACATCAGGCACAATAGTGGGATGAGGACGTTGCTCTTGCTTCCCAGGGCTGGTGTTTCTGGCCTCGAGGAGGCGATCTAATACAGCATCTATATCGATTTCATCGGAGCCGTTCGAAGTATTCGGCACAGGGGCAGCGGCTAGTGTAAGGGAGTAATTATCTGGATGCGACTCGCTCTGATCTAGACCAGCGGACGCAGCCTCTCCATGCTGAGTCTCAGCGGAAGTCTCTGGTCCTGGGTGATATTCGAATGCCCTGAGCAAAGACGCTTCTGGAGTAGTGCATATAGGCAAAGGGTTTCCCTCCCAGAATTGGTTCCACTGGTCTTCATCTGTTGGTGCTAGCTCGGGAATTTCAATGAGATCCGTGGAGAGCTCGTCGTCCTCGATTTCTATTTCGTCGGTGTCCACTGAGAGGCTGGTTTCCATTGCCTTTGCAATCGAACTGACCGCACTGACTCTAGTTTGAATCGTCGAGCTTGTGCCAGACGCAAAACCCTCCGAGTTCGTTGGCTCGCGGTTCTCGTCCTCCGGCAAAGAAAGAAGGGCTAGCGATATCATGTGCTCAGCGACATGATTCAGGATATCATTGAGAGGCATTGATTTGGCATCAAAGTCATCGAGACAGAGCGGACAATCTGTGAGTGGCTCACGTCTTGGGCGAGAGATCGCAGAGGATTCAACAAGCTCTTCAAGATCACTCTCCTCAAACTCATCCTTGTGCTCATCCCGCAAATGCGCCTCAAAATCTGTTCTCGAGTAGAAGCGAGACGGAGTACCGTGAGATCTGTTGGTGCAAGTCCATATCGTTGTGGAATGTTGGTTGGCCATATGGGCTGTCCAGTCACCGAAAGACTCAAACAGCGTATCCGGCATGGAGCATCCATCAAGCATGCACACATAGGGCATCAGATCCTGAATGAAGTGTCGCCTAAGCATGTTTTAGCACGGTGTCTCTGTGACAGATACAGACCTGACCATACTTCCAAAATTTTCCTTGCAACTCATTGGTGGAACAGACTAGGAAACAGTACGGACACTTGATGTAGCCACTGTCGTCCATGGGCTTCGGGGGTCGCGGCATCATGCCATCAATTGCGTGGTATTTGCTCTCCAGAAATGTCGACGACGTACGAACGCTGTGAGTCTTGAAAACGCGCTGAACGTTGGCTGTTGAAGCGGTAAAGATGGTGGAGGTTGGTCCAACCCCTGACCTGCGTCGTTTGGAGTTGAGTTTCAGTACATCAGCAGGGCCGGAAGCAGCAGAGGCCCCCGCCGGTCTCAAAGGTAAGAGCGAAGATACACCATGGGACCCAAAAGCCGACATTCGTTTGCCCAGAGCTTCAGACGCCTTTACTTCGCGGTCGCGCAGGTAGCTGAAGTTTTGCCTCCTTAGGCTGATTGATTCAACCAACCGCAGTCTTGTTGATTTCGATGCTTTTGGGTGGCGTTTCTCCACAATGGTCTCAATACTTGCACGAAAGTGTTCAGAGAGGTCAATGAGCTTGCCATCGAATTCCAGAAGCTCGCGATAACTGGCGACCTTTGAGAGCCTGCTGAGCACTCCAGATCGATGAATGGCGCGGCATATATCAAACAAGCGGGTCTGGAAATCGTCAGTCTGTGCTAAATTGTGGGCAAGATGGTCGTTATCCGCGTCATGTGGGAGTCCGGGGTGGTTGACCGTCTCGAGGATGTCTGCGGCACCACTTAGATCAAGCCACTCGCGGTCAAGAATCTTCTCCAACTTACTTGACAAGGCGGTCTTGAAAGAATCCAACAGATCCCGGACCACACTTGCGAGGACAGCAACATTTCGTAGTCGCCAATCCAAGCACATGCGGTCATTTGTGAAGACGAAGTTGTTGGCTGCCCAGAGACGGAAAAGAAAGACGGCATTCTCGGCAGATGGGAGCCCGGAAGCATCCTCGCGCCTCCATCTCTCCAAGAGCTGTAGACACTCGGCCGCTCTGTTGGATATCTCTGCTGGGATGTTCTTAGTCACCGTTAGTATTTCACATATAACCAAGAGATCATGAAGGAGAGGGGGCCAACTCTCTTCAGCTCTACCAGCCTTGGGTATGTATCTTCTTACCATCTGCGCATTCACGGGACACGCCCCGCTACAGGTTGTTATTAGGAATCATCCCAAGTGAACGGTGTTCAGGAGCTTCATCAAGAGATGATGACAGCCGGTGAAACCTGATGGAGATGTACATGACTGATGAGGCTGAGAAAGATCAACAGGTTGAACGCCAATCAAATGACGCCTCGTGGCGCCATCTTCGCGGGGCATTTTCCCGCCGAGCATTCCGAGTCTTCGACTTGGAAGCATGTATCAGATATCAGCCTCAGCCTGACCTCAACTTCCTTCTCTATTCCATCGCCATCGGAACAACTGATTCCCTATCCGTCATTTCATCGATATCGAGCTAGTCTCGCTTGGACACGATGTTCACCATATCTGTCTCACACTTTTCTGCCCTTCTCTAGGTTGGAGATGATTGATTTCACCTGCTTGGAGACCGCCTGTGGTTTCAATCTCGAAATTATGCACGCCGGGGCTCGTTGCTGTCAGCAAAAACTGCCACAAGCAATGATTGAAGCCGAAGAAAGCTCGAAATCTATCTTGGTTGATACCTGGAGTTAGAGCCAAGGTCCAAAAGCCAATCTCAACTCGACCTACTGTGCAGCTCCAAGGGCAAATGCGATTCGGGAGGCCTTCAAATCCACTGCAAAGCACACCACCGCGAGACCGAAGTCAACCTCAACCGCGTCTATCGCTCTGGTAAGCTTTTTGCGGGCCGGAGCAAGCCTGAGCCAATGGCTGCCGAAGGAACTCGCCGTATAAGGACGGCTCGTCTCCGGAAACTGCTGCTAAAGCTCGCCTGGACCATTGCCACCGCAATCCAAACACTCCCCAACCAGACAGATCAACTGCGGAACCTCAAAATCTTACTCATATCGCCCTTATGGACTTCTTTGGAGAATCCGGATATCGAAAATGTGCTATCTTTGAATATTAGCATCAGCGGATGCCTGGAAGAAGTGGCCGAATCTCTGGAGATTCTCTTCGGTGGTGACCGGGAGAGCAACCTGAAAGTATGTTGCAGCCTCGCCCTTGCAGCCACTTTTCAATGCATATGCTAAGGGAATTAGACGCAAGACAGCCTTGAGAACTCGTTGCCCATGCTCCTGGAGCTCGAGAAACGCTGTGACACTACCTTTGGAGGCGAGCTCGTTCGAGAGAAGTTGTCTATGAGTCCCACTGTCGAGGATACCAAATCTTTCTTGATCAACTGCATTGGCAAACTCGAAAAATGGAATTCCGTCTCGAAAATCAGTTCAGGGCATCATATTGATCATCCCTCTGATGATCCCAACCCGGCTACTATTGTACATCCCCTCCCGAAAATCGAGTACGCTGTCTTCGAGGGAAGCAACAGTACACATCATTTAACAGACCTACTTCACGACGTTTTGCATGCCAATTGGCCCTGCCAAATCGGAGATCACAACCATGCCGGGAGACTCGGAGAATGCGAAGAAGCCAGGTTCTGCCTTGATTCGCGATGGAGCTTCAGCAAGACTATCGACTACTTCTCAATTGTCTTGTCAGGTCAAGGTGTTCTGCAAGAATGCAAGTTTTGCATTCTCGCAAACAGGTACGTCTCTATTAATCTACTCGCACGGGGACAGCGTCAAGGCGCGCTATTGACTCTCACGAGAACCCACCGCTCAAACTGGTATTATCAGGCTTTTTACAAGATTGAAATACGTCTGTTTAACCGTGATCGAGAGAGGCCCAGAGCTTACCTCTACGAATAGAACTGGCATTATGCAATCATGCAAAGGGTGAATATTGAGTGTGGTTGCGAATAGCCCTCGAGAGGCAATAGCGGCACTTTTTGCTGTCCCCTGAGAGCCACCTGCAACAAGACCTGTCGCAATCAGCGATTGAACTTGATGGCTAACTGTGTGATTCTAGCTTACGTCCGAAAGGGACCAAGCAAGAAATGTGCTTAACGGTACACAGCAGTATGCGCGATTATTGTCTCAACCTCGCCATGACAGATACTACGGGACTATGGATTCGCTGGAAGCAAAGCCCCACTTTGTTTGAATCTCATTCGATCTCCAGATGTCGAGAGATGACATTGCGGGAGCTCCTTGGCACGGTAACCCTGACAATTTGCGCCAGACGCGTGATCGGGCTGGTCCTCGCTCGAGCTGCACTCCATCTTCTTGGGGGGAAATGGGCCAGCTCACCCCTTTCGCTGGACAATATTATACTTTATCATACAATTGTCGACGGGCGACCACTCTTCTATTTCGATAAAATCTTTGTCTCCACCCGATTTTCAGAGCCCGGCCCTGGTTCCACCCAGTCGTATGATGATGTTCCCGTTTCACCATTGTACGGTATTCATGACCTCGCTGTGGTACTCGCAAAGATCGAGTTAGGGGAAAACCTCGCTCGAGTTGAAGAGAAGATCGGACTCGCATTGGAAGCGAATCCCCTTGCTCTGGGCAAGTCTCTGCTTAAGCAATGTCGGCTCTACTCTTCATCGCCTCCTTCCACCATCGAATTCTGTCTGGATCCGTCTTCCTTTGACGACTTTGAAGATTTGGATCAGGAAGAACTCCTGGTGAACCGAGATTTCATCAACGCCTACTACAAGGGCGTTATACGGCCTCTAGAAGGCTGGCTTATCAAATATGGCTGGACATGGAAGCAAGTCAATTGGCACCAACCTTATGTGATGGATCACAACGGCATTTGTCACTTCGTGCAGCATGCAAAGTCAGGAGAGCCGTTTGGAAAGACGCAAACACTGAAAATACGAGAGAACACTAGACCAACCTTATCTATCGACCCTGTACGCGAAACGAACAACGATTTGCAGATTGAGTGGTCAGGACAACCACCGGGCAGCGTCATGGACTATGGCTCCTTATCTTCTACAGTGACCTATGATCGAGCGTGGGCTCCCAGCTTTCCCGACAAGTAGCAGACTCGAAGTGCTAACAACTGTTCAGGGACAATTGGTTTGTCAATCTGAAGAGAATGCTCGGCAACATTTATCGCGACTCGCTCCTTACCTCGTCCAAAACCGAGGAGTTGAAATATCCCAAAGTGGCAATCATCGATACAGGTATTTACTTAGGGCACCCCGAGCTGCAACCGTTTGTCAATTCTGGACACATAGCGGGATGGCACGATTTTGTACTAGGCAATGAGTCAAATGAGGACCTCGATGGTCATGGCACGCACGTTTCCCATCTCTTGCTCAAGACAGCACCTTACTTACGCTTGTATCATGCAAGGGCATTCCGACATTCCGATGCTGACGCAGACACGGCCACGCTGGTCGCGCGGGTGAGCGGTTCCGGATGACGCAAAATGATTAATGACTGACGTCGACAGGCAATCCGTCATGCCGTGGATAAGTGGAATGTGGACATCATCTCCATGTCATTCGCCTTTGAAGAACTGGATGTAGGCATCTTGAATGCGATACACCACGCGGTGGACTGCGGGGTCTTGTTGTTCGCCGCCGCATCCAACAACAGAGCAGAGAGGCGAAACCCCATCGGATATCCTGCGCGGGAGGAGAACGTTATATGCGTCAACTCGACCGATGACCAGGGGAACAAATCCACCTTCAGTCCAGAAGGGGTAGAGCGGGACTACAACTTCGCCGTCCTAGGAGAAAACCTAGAGGCAGCATGGCCACCGACACAAAACAATGGCCAGAACTTGAAGAGAGTCACGGGCACGTCGCAAGCGACTCCTCTGGTCGCGGGGATCGCGGCAATCATTCTTCATGTCACGAGGATGAAGCAGTTCGGCAAATTCGACATGGAAACTTTGCTCAAGCAGGCTCGGGGCATGAGAAAGGTATTGTATGAATGCATGACGAAGAAGCAGGGGGCACCTCGTTACAATTATATCACGCCTGGGGATCTCTTTAACTCGAAGCTGTCGAGTATCAGAGTCAAGATCGAGTCGGCGTTGGAGAATCTATAGCCATGAGCCCTTGGGACGGGTTCTGAGGATTAGTATCTTGTTCTTTTTTTATGAGTTTGAATGAGCAAGCGGCACCTTGAGCGGCAGAGATCAAGCTAGATTCCCCGGTAGACCATCTTTTGCAGAATTCTAGCCACAGCAAAATAACTACAGAGCCCCTTGGATCCCAGCCGAAGGCTGCCGCGCAACTTGTAGAGCGGAGGCCGACCGGTTTATGTAGAAGAAACATTGACACCCAACATCCAATCACAGAATATTTACAGTAACCACCCTCCTGCCCTGCCCGAACCTGTATTCTCCAGGCAAAATTCCAACGACGCCAACGACGGCAGGATTCTGAGCAGCCATCGACCACTGAAACTCTCAGACTGATTCCCCACAAGAAGATGTCTCGAACCTATAAACGCTGGATCTTCACCAAATCAACCGAATACCGCCCAAACGGAGTGCTCCGGCTCGGCCAGATCCTCAGCGACCCGTTCGACCCGGCCTCCGCTCTCCATCCACAAGGTCCACTGCCCATTCCAGACGACTTGACCGTTGAAGACAGCGAGCTCTCCGGGGTCACCGTGTCCCGGGCTAGCGAGCTGTCCGCGCAGTTTGGGCTGTGGGCGGACCTGACGGGGATTGCTGGGCCCGTGGGGTCCCGCACGGAGGCGTCTATGCGCAGGGTGCAGTCCCAGGACTGGACGATTGAGAAGCTCCTCAGCCACATCTTCACGCCCTCGAACGAATACGTCGACGCATCGCTCCGCCATGGCGACGTGCCCGCTACGCTAAAGAACGTGTGGCTCTTCAAGAAGCGGCTGTACATGCTCACCGGTGTCCGCGTGGTCCAGGGTGCGCGCATGAACACCGCGGAAGAGCGCTCCGGGAGCACCAAGGGCAGCGTGCAGGCCGATGCAACCTCCCTGGGCGCGCCGGTCACAGTCGGAATCAGCACGGAGATCACGAACAAACGTTCTCGGGACATGGCGTTTGAAGGAGCTACGGATTTCGTGTTCGCTTATCGACTCCAGCAGATCTTCTACTACGGCGTGAACAAAGACCCGAAGCATGCGCCGTTTAAGAAAGGCGAGACTTCGGCGGCGGGCCGGTCGTCGCAGCAGAAAGAGCAGCCGGAGGAGGTGTTTGACGACTTCGAGGTCCTGAACGTCGATGAGGATGACTACGAAGGCGACGATATGCACGGTGTGACCGAGGTTGTGGTTCCTGGTTTCGAGAATGTGGGCGTATTAGTCCAACAAGACTCCCACTGATCCTTGGAACTGGCGACTGCAACGAAAATGAACCCCCCTATCCAGTTGTGGACAGCAAGAAACCGGGTCTCGTTGTTCTCCAGAAGGGACCATGTTGCGAATAAGTCTTCATGCGGCCAGGAATGTTGAACCGGAGAACGAAGAAAGAACAAGAGGCGAAAGTACTCGCGAGAGAACACGTGAACGGACTGCGGGGGGCAGGGAAAATGGAACGACAGTCCACTAGGTACAGAGTACCACAGAGCACATGAATCTCCTAGATCTATATATCCCATGTACCTGCAAGGTATAGTTACCTTGTACAATCTAAGTCTTCACTGTCCTACGGCCATAGACGACAAAGCCCCTGGGATGGATGTGCCGGCGGGGCTAGTTCTCTCAAGCTGTTTCCTTTTTCTACTCATGAAGCTGACGATCTTATCCTCTGGAGTCTCGTCTCCGTAAATTGATTCGAGATCAGAGCGGAAAAGAGAGAGAGAGAGACCACCTGAAATACCCGACACGTCTTGAAGTGGTTGGGTATGGCCCAGCCACAGACAGGGTGTGGAGGAAGTTTTGGTGCATCTGAGATTGCATATCTAACAAACCACCTCCTTCTATCACTTTGAAGCACCTTTAACCACGTTTGTGACATATTGACAAGTGACAGCGAGAAGCAAAGCTCGAAATCGCGAGACCTTGGATTCCCCCACCTCAACAGTCAGGCACGCTGACGGGGATGTGAAGCGGCACACTCGTGGCCAGTCCGCTCAGACTGGTCTCCTTGAACTCGTTCCTCATGCCGCGGGCAGTCAGGCGCATGGCCCGGATGGCGTCGTCCAGCCTCACCTTTTGCGTGCCGGTCTCACTGCTGAGGGCCAGGTTGGCGCTCGAAATGGCCTTGACGGCACCCAGGGCGTTTCGCTCGATGCAGGGGGCCTGGACGAGGCCACCGATGGGATCGCACGTGAGGCCCAGGTTGTGCTCGATGCCGATCTCGGCCGCCTGTTCGACCGCCTCGGGGCTGGCGCCCATGCACGCCGCAAAGGCGCCCGCGGCCATGGAACACGCGACCCCGACCTCCGCCATGCAGCCGCCCTCGGCCGCGGAGATGGTCGCGCCCCGTTTGTACAGCATGCCGATGGCGGCGGCCGTGAGCAGGAAGGTCGGCACGTCGCGTTCGGGGTCGTCGCTGATGAATTCGATCGTGTACTTGAGCACCGCGGGGATGATGCCAGCCGCGCCGTTCGTGGGGGCCGTGACGATCCGTCCCCCGGCCGCGTTGGTCTCGTTGACGGCGATCGCGTACGCGGTCAAGTAATCCATGGCCGGGAAAGTGGTGCGGCGCGGGGGAGACGGAGGGATCGGGTGGTCCAGGGCACCATGGACGATGCGGGGAGCCCGTCGCAGGCCCGTGCGATTTTGTGCCGCAGTCACCACTGCGGCTGTCGGGTGAGGTAAGGGTTCATTGGGCGTCTTTGATGATCCCGCGCGTTCGACGTCTTGGGATGCTTGTGTGTGTGAGGGATAGAGACCTCGCGTGAGCCGCCTGTACAGCGCGGGGGCTCGTCGATGCAGCTTGAGCGAGCCCGGTAGGGTCGAGTCGAGCGGAGCCTGGACTCCTTCGAGGATGCTTTCGTCCATGACCCGCCAGATGCGAAAGAGCTTCCGATACACTTCTTCTTCCGAGGACCCGTGGCTCTTTTCGTTCTCAAACACCAGCTGCGCGATGGTCAGGTTATGCTTGTGACATAAATGCAACAAGCTGGCCGCATCGCGGAAAGGGTAACGGGGCTGGGGGGATTTGGTAGTAGTGCGGTCGCCTTCGGTCTCGATGTCTGTGGGACCACTAGTCGAGGTAGGTGAGAGGCCGCTTGAAGGAGGAGTAGTAGTGGACTCCAAACCAGTCTCAGACACCCCGGCATCGTCGCCGTCAAGGAGTTTGACCTCGAGCCCGGTCTTGCGATCTCCAGCAGCATCTGCGCGGCGGATCTCCTTGTAAAACATGTTCTCGGACAGATCAGCCGGATGATGTCCTGAATCTGGAGCCACCAGATCGCGGCAGTCTTCGGACGAGCCACCTTTTGGCAGGTCCTGACCTCCTCCATTGGAAGAAGCCGCCGCGGCGGCATTGTTGGACAGGGCGCCGTTGACAACAAAGCCGCCACCGACGCTGAAGAAATCGTTGGTGGCCAGCATGTCGCCGTGGGCGTCGAAGACCATCAGCCGCATGCCGTTGCTGTGGAGGGGCAACTTGCGGCCCCATTCCCAGATGAAGTCGCGTTCGTAGTCAAAGGCAATCTCCTTGCCCTTGTGACCCCCTGGCAGGCCCTGGCCCAAGAAGAGCTTCTTGGTCGACTTGATCTCGACGAAGCGCTTGGGCACGTACGAGGTGTCGACTGTCTCGACGTCGGCGCTCTCCAGGCCGAGAAGCAGGGCCGACGGCGTCATGTGCCCCTCGCCCGTCAGGGCCAGGCTGCCGTAGATGGAGACGCGGATCTTGTCGACCCGCTGGAGTAGGTTGGCTTCCACGAGGTCCGCGACAAAGATGTTGCCAGCGCGCATGGGGCCGACAGTGTGCGATGACGAAGGGCCGATGCCGATGGAGAAGAGATCAAACGTGGAGATGACGGCGTGTTCGTAGTCCGCTTCGCTGTACGTGCCGGCATCGTCGTCGCCGTCGTCATCGGTATATCGCCTCTGCGGTGCCGTGCTGAACTGGCGGCAAGCAGGGTGCCCGTGTATGACTCGAGGCGCGTTGCAAGGAAGCCAACGGCATCCAGCTGTTGTTGCTGCGCGCCCATATCTCGCGCTGATCAGTGGTCCACTGCGTAAGCCCAAAGCCCAAGTCCCAACGGCTCGCGGCAGAGCAAGCCTCCGCAAGCCCGTGCGCTTCATTGCCACAAACAGGCTGCAGGGGGGAACACTGGGCGAGGGCTGGCGTAAAAAAGAAAAGAGTCAACAACGAAGGAAATGTGACTTTTATGACAATATATGAATGTGATAATAGTTCGCCGACGTTCTCGGGAGTTTATGCTTCATCGGGATTGGTATGCCTTGTGGGCTATCACCAGCCTATCACCCACAATGTTGGGGCGAGCTTTGGCCACCTTCTCGTAAAGCAACTTTTGGATACAAACGGCGAAACTCTCCCTATCGCAAGCTCTACATTGTATATAAATGTCCACCCCCCGGCGCAGGGCAAGCAGCTCCCCACCATCTGCCTTCAACAGTAAGTCATCTTATGTCCCTCCCAGGTCGAGCCCATCACCACTACCCTATCCGCCGGACATCAAATCAAATATCGGAAATCAGACAGTTGCCGGTCCGTCTTGCCCGACAGATCTTCTTGCAGTGCCTCATCCACGCTCAGTCTCTGGCTCTGTCCGTACCGCCGGTCCCTGCGTGCGTTTTCCCAGATGTAATACACAAGGAGACAAGCGAGAAACCAGGCGCCAAAGGCGAATCCCGAAAGCGATGCCTTGAGGCCGGTCTGTCAAAAATGTCAATGAACCTGAGTCCTTTGGTTGGGGGACCGAGATGCCACGTCCGGAGCAATGGGGGTAGGTTGGACTTACACTGTATCTTGGAGCTTCGTGGGACTTGAAGAACTGTGGGCCCGCGATATTACCGATGCAGTAGGCGACAAACAAGGTGGCGCTGGCGACTGACCGCTTGGTGAACCCGCCGACGTTGGAACTGATCAGACTCAAGGAGAGGGGAACGTTGGCCGCGAAGACGCTGGCCAGGCACAGCCCGCCCATGCGCGCTGCGCGGCCTTTGCATTCGTAGACCATGATCATGCCTGCCATGGAGGTGAGGGTGTTGATAATCATGAGCACCAGCCGGGCTGACGGAAGGAGAGTGGCCAAGCTCGAGGTCAAGAGGAGGAAAACGAGCTGCGACACCCCAACGGGCATCTGAATGAGAAGGGCTTTGAGGTTTGAAAACCCGAATCCCTTGACGACAAGTGCTCCAAACTGAACGGCAGTCAGTATCCTTCGACAAGCGACCGCCGGTCAACGCCAATAGACAAGGTCAAGGCAAGGTGCATCAAAAGACGGAAAGGACGGTGGAAGACGGGAGAACAAGGGAGGATGGAACTTACGCTGGTCAGTCCGCCGTTGGCCAGATTGACCGAGATTGTGTAGAGGACCAAGAGCCACAGCTGCGGATCAGTCAGGGCGTCCATGACCTGGCTCGGGACGAAGTTGTCGTTGTCCAGGAGACCCGTCTTGTTCTCGATCGTGCGCCTCAGCGCAATTTGCTGCTGTTTTGCGTCCAGAAACACGGCTCTATCTGGCGAATCCGGGAGGAAGAGGTACAGAACGAAAGCATAGGCCGAAGTAATACTACCGAGAATGAGGAAAAGCAGACGCCAGTCCGCAAGAGAGGACGTCTGGATCTGCCCGATGCCGTACGCCACCAGCCCACCAAAGATGTTTGCGAACGAGTTTCCTGCAAACCAAGCACCTTGTCTGTGTTTAAGAGTCTCGTCAGTTCCCGGGACGCGCAAAGAATCTTTACCAGCGACTAAATAGAGAGGAATCGCAGTTCCAGAGACCACGAGAAAGGGTATAGAGTAGTGGGTACTTACCGCAGAGGTTGTTCTTTGCGTGTGTAGAACATGCCTGTGATCAAGGCAAATCCGGGGGCAACGGCTGCCTCGCCCACACCCAGGAAGAAACGTGCCGCCATGAGTCCCCCAAAGTTGTGGACGGCGCCGTGACACATGAGAATGCCGCCCCATAAGCACCTGTGCATGTATTTATATCAGCGATTTGTCTTCTGTCTGTGCCTTGTATATGCGGGTCGGAAGGCGGATTGATTGGAAGGACGAGATGCAGAGGGGGCTGGAAGCTAGCAATCTGGAATAGGAAAATCGTCTTCTCATACACAGTGACGGCGATGTATTTCCCAGTGGGAAACCGGACAATGAGGTAGGAGCTGGGCCAGCTCCACGCGAGGTAGCCAAAGTAAAAAATGGCCGAACACCAGGAGTATTGGGAGCCGTGGAGGTCCTGTCAATAGAGAGAGCTGTGTTAGCGCGTTGAACATTCTGAGAATAAGAAGGAACAGAATGACAGGCCCGCTCAATGGAGCGCAATTTGCGGCGGTGCCTCCCTCTTTCTTACCAAATCCTGCAGCAGGCCCAACAGAGTGGCCGAACTAAGGGCCAATTTGTCCATGTATTGCAGTAGGTAACAGAATCCCATCAAGGGAATCATGCTGAAAACCCGAATATAGTCAGCCAGGTGGATATTCATGTGAGAGGCCGAAGGCATATGCTTTTCATCACGACTGACCAGAAATCGATCTTTCTCAAGACCTCCCTCGACTCTGACGGCGACACGGCCAAACTGTCCCCCTCTTGGACCTCCAGAATCTCCAGTGGACGCATTTTGTAGCCTAGCTTGACGTCCGAAGAACTGGCGTTGTTGTCCTTCTCCATCGTCGTGGTGGGATTTTGCATCCTCAGTCGGGAAGAACAAGGAGGAAGTAGCCTCGTCCTGAGCGACCGTGGTCTGAACTGCGCACAGGTGGCTGGTTCTTCGCAAGGAAATTTGCAACCACTTAGTTCAGGAGATGTTGAGCGAGTCCACAGAGCATGATGTCGTGGTGTTGAGGTCTTATACTCTCCAGCTCCTATGTTCCCACGCTGGCTAGGATTTCCCAATGGAGCTGGTTATCTTTGCTTATCTGCTCCCCAATCTGGGGTTCGATAAACGTACATTGGCGACTCTCGTCGACGGCGAAATATGCCTGCACGATTCGCCGATTCGACCGGCATTGATGGGCTGATCTGGAAGCTTTGATATGTATGTCGGCAAGGCTCTGCAAGTCGGCAAAGCAGCGAGCGCGCTGATTGGCCATATCGGCAACCATCGGAGCCCATCTCCACATCCTCCCTTATCTTTCCTGGCTGTTCGCAAATTACAGAAATTAGCGACCTTGGAGGCCGCGGGAGGCGAAGTGGGAGTGTTGCGCGCGGAATGGATGCGCATCACCCGGCCGAGGTGCAGAAGCTATGATCGCTTCCGACGAATACGCTCATCACACTTGGCTAGGTAAGGTCAGGGATATCCCACTGTTAGCAGAAGTCAAAAGGCGGCCGGGCTTAGAGAAGATAGAAGCCATATGTGCTGCAAAGAGCCCGGTAGTAACGGCGCCCGTGAACGCAATATCTTCTACCTCAAATCCTTAGCCTCTCAATAACCGTTGATCGGCCATCGTGGCTACTGAATGGCATGTGCGATTTGCTTCGAGAAGGAGTTGGCCGAGCAAGCCTTTACCGTCCCAGTCCGACCGAGGAAGGCCAAAGCTAGGGAGGAGGACTTGTGCTCTCAAGAGCTGGTCCTTGAGCCAGTCGCGATGGACCAAGTCTCTGGTCCGTATCATCGCAATTGCTAGAGGCCAGACCAGACGATACAGTTGCCGAGGGTCTTCTTTCACGGCCTTGTACCCAATACTGGCGACAGTTGCTACTACCCGGTCCAGCCAGGGTGGAGACTCATCATCAGGATCCAGGCAGGAGTACAACACTTGCAGAGCATAGTACTCGAGACTAGCGTGGTAGACTGTCCATATGAGTCTCCTCGTGCCGGTGTCGACGACCTTCTCAGCCAATGCGAGAACGTCAGCAAACTCCTATCGCCAGAGGTCAGTGTGTTAGGCAAGATACCCAGTTGGCCCAGTACATACGTCTCCCAGTTTGGTCAGCTCCTTCCACAACCGTTGCCGGCCAGCCTTGTCACTGCGGCCCATATCTGAAGAGGTGGCGAGATTCAGGATGCTAAGTTTGGGTTTCTGGCACAAGTGTAAGAAGTGAAGAGGTCGGTAATTCTCCAGGTCGTCGAGTAACTCAGAGACTGGATACTGAGTGCCCCATAGCTTGGGAAGGCAAGATCTGGCGCTGTAGAAAAGCCCGTCGTAAGAGACTGGGGAGTCCGCGTCTTCTGAAAGCAAATCCATCCACAGTCTTCCACCGGCCATACTGCTAAATGCGAGATAAATGTCCATGTACCTTTGGTCGGTCGTTAGGGCGATTGTCACGAAGAGGGGCTGCCCGACTTACGATATGTAGTACAGCAACTGCTGAGACGCCAGGGGTAGTGTCGTCTTGCCCTGTTCGCCACACGATTTCAGATATGGTTTGAGAAAAGATCGAATCCCTTCCAGATGTACATGAGAAGCTCCAATGCTTTGCGAGTCGTATAGTCCAAAATGGAGGATCAGGAACCACATAGCAAAGAGGGCATTCACGTCATCGTCGTTTCCCCCAGAGGAGGATATGTGATCTACCAAAGCAGACAAGTCTTTCAGAGCGAGGTGATAGTGGCTTGTCGCCGAGTGCTCCAACCGGCGGGCTCGCTCATACTGGTTAGAGGACAATTTGCCATCGTACTGGTCTAGGATGGCTTTCGACCGTAGCTCCATGGAAGCTCCAGCAATAAAAATCCTCATCACACCTGCGTACTTGCTTGCAATATTCAAGTAGATGTAAGACAGGCTGCTCCATTGGAATGGCTTGCCAATTCGGAGGACCATTACAGAGTTCCGGACGTACACGAAGGATTCTTGATCCTGTGGAGTGAGCCGTAAGGAGTTGGAAAGGGGAATATGTGCCGTTGATAATGCCGACGGCACGACATTGAGAGGCGACTGTACGTCGAGGGGCAGTCTGGGTGATGAAGATGTCAAGCTCGGCCGGGCATGATCGCTAATCACGCTTTCTGTCGAGCCTGGGCTAGGATGAGCAGCATCGGCGGGTGCGAGCAACCTGGGTGACGAAACATTGACGGTCGAGATCGCACTGCGAGCTCGTCTCACGGGTTGGTTCCAATCGCATCTGAGACGAGTCTTTGAGCATCGTCCGCAGACAGGCCTTATCTCGTCGCACTTCAGTTTTCGCGTGCGGCACGTCGTGCATCCTGAAATGAGCTGGTGTTTCAGCGCAAAGACTGTTGATCACAAAGGGAAATACGTACCGGTCTTTGATCGAGAACCACGTTTGGCTGATCCAGTGCCGCCCGTCATCGCTATCATTGAGTAACAATGCTGGAGAACGGTTACTCTGGGGCGGAAGACAATGATGAAGGAGAGCAAGCCGAGTGGCTGACTCGGCTATCGCTGAGGCGGAGAAGGACGATTCCCCATTTATGGCTTCATGAATGGTTGATTTTGCCGAGCGCGGGGGGACGGTGGTATGCGAGCACGTCTCAGTGGCGACAACCACGACATTTCCCGCCGAGGGTATCAGGCAAGACAGTCGGGAGCTCTCCAATGCCTTACACCTGTAAGGCTGAGTTTATATCAATATAAAGGGAGGCATCAATGCCACTGAAAGATGGGCCAAGACAGGCCGTTTCATCACGAAAGTGACCAACACCGAAGCCAACTTCTGCTCTGGGAGGAACATTTGCGAACATGATAGCTCCGTACGGCGGCGAGCCCTTCTCGACACAGGACCTGCACAAGAACATCTCAGAATGCATCAGCAAAAATGAAGAGCACCTGGCTGACATCTGCAAGAAGGTCTGCCCCCTTTCAGGTTTACAAAAGTAGCCTGCCGCTGACGACCTCATATCCAGATTCATGATGACCCGGAGCTCAACTATCGGGAGTTCCACGCACATGACAATATCTGCGATTTGTTGGAAAGGTTGGGGTATCATGTCAAGCGACACACTTACGGCCTCGAAACTTCCTTCGAGGTGGAAACAGGGCATGGAGGGCGCCTAGTCGTGTTCAATGCGGAATATGACGCTCTCCCGGGAATCGGACATGCTTGCGGACATAACCTGATCGCCACCAGTTCCATCGCAGCCTTCATTGCAACAGCTGAGGCACTGCGGGATAGTGGGCGAGAGGGACGAGTCCGCCTGCTGGGAACACCAGCCGAAGAGGGCGGTGGTGGGAAAGTGCGTCTCATCCGAGCAGGTGCATATGAAGGGGTCGATGCCTGCTTGATGGCGCACCCTATGGGTTGTATGCCATCGAACCTGGATGGTGTCGCTGCTGGCAAGTCGCTTGCTCGTCGACAAGTCAAGGTCACGTTCAAAGGCCAGAATGCTCATGCTGGGGTCATCCCCTGGAATGGCAAGAATGCGCTCGACGCCGTCGTCGCATCGTATGTCAACATCTCGCTGCTACGACAGCAGCTCGCTCCAACCGTGCGTGTACATGGAGTCGTCCGACAAGGAGGAGCGGAGCCTAATATCATCCCGGACTCGGCCAGCCTCGAGTATTTTCTGCGTGGCTCAACCTTTGCCGAGGTTGAGCAGCTTTCGGACAAAGCGAAAGCCTGCTTCGAGGCTGGTGCACTGGCAACTGGATGCCAGGTTGACTGTGCTTGGCAACTGTAAGTATATGGCCCATTGAGAGCAAGACGTGATATTGACTCGAGTGGCAGGGATAATGACTACAAAGACATGTGCCCGAACCTTGCCATCGCACGAGAATTCACCAAACATATGCATGACTTTGGTCGCGAGTATGTCGAGGACACGGGCAACCAGGTCATGGGAGGCTCGACGGACATGGGCAACGTCACATATGAGGTGCCCGGTTTCCATGGCGTCTTTACTATTGGTACCGATGACGCAAAGGTTCAACCACATACCCCGGCCTTTGCAGCAGCGGCAGGGACCAGACCGGCCTTTGAGCGTGCTCTTGACTGCGCGAAGGGCATGGCAGCAACGGCCTATGGTCTGCTTACCCAGTCCGAGCTCATGGAAGAGGTGCAGGAGAAGTTCCGGGAGCAAATGAAGCCAGAGTCGAAGCTGTGATCGACCCAAAATCAATTGTGGCTGAAGAAAGTGCAATAGACTTGCATATTACACAATAGCGACTTGTGTCGACGGAGAAAAGTGGGTTTCAGGGCGAAAAGACAAGGAGGATAGTTTCATCTTTCCTCCCGCTGCGCACGGACGAAGTGTCTTGAACGGTAGTATCTGTTCCTGATATCTAGGTCGAGTGGAGATGAGAAAGAATAAACAAACCAGGTTGGAGGAGAAGCAGAGACAAGGATGGGAATGAGGGAGACGTGGTTCTTACGGCGACCAATCACTAGTCTTTGACCATACCCAAAGAGGGAGGACCACCCCACCCACCTTACATATATGCAGTATCTCGTAGACCTGTACTGTACTGGTTACGATTGCTCCGCGCCAGCTATCCATTCAAGTAGATTAGCGGGGAAAGATGAGGGCAATGGGCGGTGACAGTAGGACGTGTCATGCCATCCTCTGCCCTCCGCTCATAGGGGGTCAGATAGAAATACAAGGGTCTCCGGGTATATGCCGTGAGGCACCTGCAGTTCAGCAAAACGGTGCGGAGCACAAGACGTCCCCATTGGAGAACTGCATCCCGTCTGGATCAAACAGCAGTCAGTGGGTATTACTCGGAGTATAGGAACCAAAGGGGAACCAGTTTATCTCCGCAGTTGTCAGACCCATCTCATGATCCGGAGACGTCATGACAACTTGATTCTGATGCATACCATGGACAGTTGATGAATTCCCCATCAAGGACATTTGGCAAGATCGTTTCAAGCCCAGAAGAAATACGGGGACCCGATCTGTCCGAGTCTCCCCCTACCAGAACTTTACAATATCAAAGGTCTCCCAGCACCAGTTCCATTCCCGGAAGAAGCCATGCCTCCAACCTACCCCGAGACCTTGAAAGTGCGGTATTCCTCCGACGACGCGTCCCTCCGATTCCCAGTCCACAATCCCGCGACCGGCGAGGTAATCACCAATCTCCAGGCAGGGACGCCCGATCAAGTCGATGCCGCCGTGCTCGCCGCCCAGAAAGCATACGACACCGACTGGCGATGGCGTTCCCCGGCGGAACGGAGCGCGTTCCTCTTCAGATGCGCCGATGCACTGGAGCCCCACAAGGACGAGCTGGCCGAGCTGCTGTGCCTGGAGAACGGCAAGCCCAAGCAGGACGCCCTGTCCTTCGACATCAGCTTCCTGGTCAACATCTTTCGGTTCTTCGCCAGTATCTGCGACAAGCTGCCGGGCGAGTTCTACCAGCGAGGCAGTGTGAACGCGACGGTCATCTACGAGCCCTTCGGCGTGTGCGCGGGAATCCTGCCCTTCAACTGGCCACCGATCCATTTCGGTGGTAAGACGGCTCCAGCCCTGGCGGCGGGCAATGTCATGGTCATCAAGCCCGGCGAGCAGGCCCCCTTGACCGTGATCAGGATGTGTGAGATCATCTCCCAAGTCCTGCCACCGGACGTGGTCCAGGTCGTGCCGGGCCTAGGGCCCGATGTCCCAACGGCATTGATCAAGCACGACCTTGTCAAGATGGTGTCTTTCACGGGCTCGACTGTGGCTGGCGCCAAGGTGGCCGAGACAGCTGCGAAGACGGTGACGCCTGTGGTGCTCGAGCTAGGGGGTAAGAATGCGTTTGTCGTCTTTGACGACGTCGAGAACCTCGATCGCGCAGTTGGCTACGCCCTCGAGGGGGCTTTTTTCAACAAAGGCGAGGCCTGTACTGCTTCTTCAAGGATTCTCGTCCAGAAAGGAGTGTACAGCCAGTTCTGCGACAAGCTGGCCGCGGGGGTCAAGAAGCTCAAGTCCGGAAACGGTCTGGATCCCAGCACCCACCTTGGCCCGCAGGTCAGCAAGGCACAGCAGCAGAGGGTGTTGGACTACTTGCAGAAGGCGAAAGATCTCGAGAAAGAGGGAAAGGTCAAGATCGTCGCCCAGGGTCAGCTGCCGGATGACCCGGCGTGCAAGGACGGCTTCTTCGTGCAACCCACCTTAATCACCGACGTGACGAGAGACATGGTGATCGCGCAAGAGGAGATGTTCGGTGTGCTCGTGACGGTCACGCCGTTCGCGACGGAAGACGAGGCCGTCGACATCGTCAACGAGTCCCGGTACGGCTTGACGAGCGTCATCTTCAGCCAGAACAGCGAGAGATGCTGGCGCTTCTCCAAGAAGGTCGATGTCGGGCTGGTCTATGTCAACAACTACTTCCGGAACATCCTTGGGGTGCCATTCGGAGGCGCCAAAGAGACCGGATACGGCCGGGAGCATAGCATTGACACGTTGAAGGAGTGGTGTCGCGCCAAGGTCATCAACCAGCCGAGCGGATTCGGAGAGATCCCAAGCTGGAGGGCAGTCAAGGAGGTATACGGGGCCTGAATCAAGGTCTGGATCGCACGACAGCCTTCCGACAAGAGTCTGGTCTCTTCCAATGAAGACACAAATGACAACGAAGCAGGGTGGTAAAATATCATTGGGGACGAAGTATTCACGCCCTTCGCCGTAGCGATATTGACAGAATGCTAAATAGACAGCCAATCGGCTTTCTCTTATTTAGGGGGTAATAGCTAGCTAGTGGTGTTTTAATTCCCTAGCACGAATAGCGCCTTGGCACGATAACTTTCTCTCAAAATGCAACTCGCAGCAAAGCCTTTGCTTCTCCTTATAACTTTGGGCTTGGACCTCTCAGCTGAGCAGTGGCGAGTGACCAACTCAATACTCGAATTTCTGTCCGACCAGCTTCTCGCTCAACTCCCACAATCGCTCCGCCGATTTCGGATCCTGTGCCCACGCAGGAGCCTGCGCGATCTGTCCGTCGCTCAAGTAGATCCCGCTCCCGTCCTTGAGGTTGGCCGGGCCGAGGGTGTCGTCCAGTCCCGCGACCAAGGACGTGGCGGTGCCCTGGTCGATGCTCTTGAACTCGGACTTGAACTTCTCGACGATCGCTGCGAGGGCGGCGGGGTCGTAGTGGCGGCTCAGCTCCGTCAAGATCGCGCCGGGGTGCAGGGCAAAACACAGGATGCCGTACTTCTCATAGAGACGGGAGAGCAGTCCGAGCGCGAACAGCACGTTGGCCGACTTGGACTGGCCGTAAGCCACGGTGGCGTTGTACTTCTCGTTGAGCTCGACCGGTCGGCCTGTGGTCGCCAGTGCGGCATAATCGGGTTGTTCGTCCTTGGGCAAGCTTCCCATTTCCTTGTCGAAGTTGATGTCGGAGAAACGGACAGGGCTGTAGGCCACGCCGCGAGAAGAGACGTTGACGATACGCGTGCTGCCCTTGGGGTTGGACTTTGCGGCCGCCAGGATCTTGGGCATGAGCAGGTTCGTGAAGAGGAAGTGACCGATGTGGTTGGTTGCAAATTGCAATTCGATCCCTTCGGGGCTGAGCTGTCGTTCAGGAATGCTCATGACGGCGGCGTTGTTGAACATGATGTCGATCTTCTCGACCTGTGCGTTCGAGAGGATGGAAGACGCTGCGCTGCGGCAGGACTGCTGAGACGAGAGGTCCAGCGGGACGGCAATGTACGTCGTGCCTGGCGACTTTGCGCGCGCCTCGTCGATGATCTCTTGGATCTTGGACGGCGTTCGGCTTGCCAGGATGAGGGTCTTGGGTGCATGGACGCTGAGGGTCTCAACCAACTTTCCCCCAAGCCCGCCCTTGTTGACCCCGGTGATCACAATGGTCTTGCCCTTGATGGCCGGTGCAAACATCTCCGCCACAGATGTCCCCGTTGTCGAAAAGCCAAAAGGGCGCGCCATGTTGCTGTTTGTTCTGCTGGAACCGAGTCTTCTCCGTTGAATCGCTTGTACAGTGAGTTTCTTTGGCTTTGGGTGAATGCTGGACTCGCACGACGGCCTGATCTCGATTCGACGCAAGACTTTACAAACCCTGCTGTAGAAACAATCCATTCCGTTCCTCTCCTCCAGCCCAGAGACACGTTCTCTTTATATACGAGTTACCTTGCTCCCTTCTGATACATGTGTACCGAGTCACTCGTACGAGCTCGCCGAAATGTGGATACAAAGAACAAGGCTGAGACGTCCTCCAATGGTTGTCAGGGCCGGAGTTTAGCTCCTCGATTACCTCCGGGCGCGAATGGACATAAATCCGAGGTTTCATGGCGGTTAAAATCCAGAGGCGTGTCATATACTTGCATTAGAACGGGGGCCGAGGCAGGCTGAGAGGCTGGGGGATGGTCTCTTTTGTGAGCCGAAAGTGCGAGATTGGTCGTATATTCCATATTAGGAAAGTGCATCTGAATAAATCAGTGGGACAAGCCGTATAGAACATGGACCGGGCTCTGGTCTGGGAAATGTGCCATTTTATCTGCATATTCTGCACAAGGGAAATGTCACGACCCGACACCGTCGCTAATCGAGGACCAAGAAACCTGTCGATCGGTGTGCTGTCCTCTGGTCCTCGCCCATAGTGAGACGTCTGGAAGTTTCATTGCGCCCTTCCCAAGCGAAAAGTGGGACGGACTGGTCAGAGGCACCGTCACCGAAAATTGCCCGTTTCCCCTTTACGAACCTCCCCAAAATCCGCAGACTATGGATAAAGATGGCATGAAGTCCCCCAGTTTCGTTTCTTACTTACTGCACCATCATCCAGGCTCATCTTCTTACTCATCCAAGCCCAAAATATCTGGCACCGGCCCCTCGGGAACAATGCCGCTCGGATTCAGCATGGTCAGACTCGTGAAGTAGTGGCCTTTGATATGTTCAAAGCTAGTGGTCTTCCCAAAGGCCTCGACGTTCCAGTACAGATGCTTCACCCAGCGATGGATGTACGGGTAATGGGTGCGGATCATGGCGCGGTTCGTCTTGAACAGGGCGACATAGACCGGGTCGAAGCGGATGATGGTCACGTAAAGGCGGATGTCGGCTTCCGTGATGAATGCCCCAAAGTAATAGGGGCCGTCTTTGGATGCGGAAGAGAGCTGCTGTTCAACTTTGTCCAACGAGGCGAAGAGCGCGGTCACGGCGTCGTGGTATGCGGCTTGCGTTTGGGCGAGGCCGCATTTGCTACGGTTGAGAGTCTGCATCAGTGCTTTGATCTCGGATCTTTGTCGCGCGAGAAGAAAGGATCAGAGCATGGATGGACAGGGTGAAAGCAAGAGCCAACTCACTAGACGCCGTTGTTGATATTATCGTAAGTCCATCCGTTGACCTCGTCAATCTCCCCCCTCAACTCTCGAGGATAAAGGTCGACCTTTCTCTTCTCCTCAGACAAGAGCCCATCGAACTCCGTGTACAACATGCGGATAATCTCACTGCTCTCGTTGCTCACGATAGACTCCGTCTTCTTATCCCAGAGCACAGGAACTGTGAACCGGCCCGTGTAATTGGGATCAGCACGGTAGTAGAGCTCCTTCAGACGTTTGAATTCTGGGTGCAGAGGGTCCGGGGTCACGTCTTCCATTGGCAAGGATTCATCGGGGCCAACAAAGCGCCAGCTGTCGACGATGGACATGTGGAAGTGGACTGAAGTGACGGAAATGATGGACTCAAGCCCCTTGAGCTTCCGGATGATCAAGGTCCTATGGGCCCATGGACATGCGTACGAGACATAGAGATGATATCTTCCCTTTTCAGGAGGAAACCTCGAGCCTGGTTCGCTAGAGATCCAGTTGCGGAACCGAGATACCGGTCTTTGCAATTCGCCCTTCTCATTGAACAGCTTGGCTGGCAGAGGATT
This sequence comes from Cladophialophora immunda, assembly GCF_000835495.1. Lineage (NCBI taxonomy): Eukaryota > Fungi > Ascomycota > Eurotiomycetes > Chaetothyriales > Herpotrichiellaceae > Cladophialophora > Cladophialophora immunda. Next base: position 2,052,447 of record NW_015622546.1, read on the forward strand.
CTCTTTTGTGCTCTTTGGAGCCAGAGATCTCCGTTAGCATGTTCTCCCAGACTCCTTCACGTCGTTTCGCAACCGACTCCGACATACCTGGATAGACATGGCTTGGACTTTCAAGTCTGCTTGGGTTGACTCTCAGAATCGCAAACAGTTACCAAGTAAGTATCAACGCGGAACGTCGCCTCACTTATACCTGCTCGTGATCAAGGCCTAGCACAAGTAATCAGGGGCCATACCGTGTGGTAGAGTCTATATCAAGCATTGAGGCGGCAAGGTTGCCTACAATTCTCAAGTGCTTAGCGACAATCCGACGTCAGATCTGTTTAGCGAAAGTCTATGACCGTCTTGCTACAATCAGGTCATATAAGTTTAGGCCAGGGTAACGACTTCATTGGCATCTTGGTCAGCCATTGTTAAGCATCTCCACAAATTGCTTCTCGCCCGACAAGCTCGGACGAAAGAATCAAATTGTCACGTGAAGCTCCTGCTTACCAGCGGGAGCTCTTGCAGTCAGCGATGGGCCAGAATAATGTGTGAGCTCTTGGTATGGGCTGCGATGTTCTCCAATCATGCTACGGCTCCTCGTAGGAGGCATGCGAAGCTGACCGTTCGAGATAGAGTGGCCGCCGGTTGATCAAAGACCACGCCAGCCTCACTCAACACTTCAGCTTGATTCCTTTTCTCTTTTCCTCTTCGCGATGTTCAAACATGACCTGAACTCCGACAAACAACGCGCAACAGGCGCCAAGCATGAAGACCGCGCCTTGCCAGCTGCCAACAATGCCATTCACAAGTCCCATCAATCCATCCAAACCCACGGCAAAACCCACTAGGTTCGCTGCCATCATCATCAGAATATTGATGACCGCTCCGATCCCACAGATGACGCGGTATGTATTCGGACGGTTCTTCCATTTTGACGCCGGGAACGCCATCGTCGCAAGAACTTCCGGTAACACGAAGAGCACAACAAGCCAACCCCACAGCAGAAGTCGTAGTTGGATATCGTGCCACAAAGCCACGAAAGTGAAGACTGCGAGCATGTTGAGTATGCCGCGCACTTTGCCTGATCCCCCACCAGGCCCACCCCCCAGCGGCACGTAAACATAGCGAACCGTCCACCTGTTGAAGCTTCGGTGCCACGAGCGCCAAAAGCCAAAGGCAGAATAATTGTCGCTCATACAGCGAACCATGTTTTCTGGAGGATCGATACCATCCACCAAAGCCCAGAATCTGAAAAACCGCCAGGGGATCATCAACTTCAGCCAGATGTGGTGCAAATTAAAGTAAGCGAGCATACTGAGTTGAAATGGTGTATATGCAGACCAGTCCGGCGAGGCTTTCGATATGGCAACCATGTAAGCAGTGTGTATGAGAAATTCCATGCAAAACATTGTGATAAGAAGTCTAATGCCGTAGAGAGCTGTTCTTTTTGTCGTCACGGACGGTGGTCGATAGGTGGATTGGGAGATGTAATCATTGAAAGTCAGAATCGGACCAGCCAGATAAAGAGGCGGATATAATACATAGGCGAAGTATGTGCGAAATGAGGTGTAGGCTGATGCCGGAGCCGGCATCTTGACTCGATCTCTTTCGGAGAGTGCAGAGGGATCGAGTTGCTTCTTCTTAACATTGTCAGTAACCGCACTTAAGGGTTAAGAGCATTCATCAACCATCCACAACATACCTCGATCGGGCTTCCTGCTCTCGAACGATCTAACGACCAGTAATAGTCGAAATTGAAAGAAATCATTCGTAGCACAGTGATATTGAAAAGGACCTCCCAGCGCGGATTGAGCCCACCATAAGAATCCAAGAATTTGCCCCAATCGGCCGCAACAGGGAAGAAAGGCACGAGAGCTTCGGCCATGACCGAGTATCGGTAGCCTTGGGCAAGTTCGTTGGCAAAGAGAATTGCGATATTGAAGATCCACGTGGCTACTGGGATCGTATCTCGTGGAAGAGCTGTGGCAATCTTGAAGTTGACGAAAAGAATGAGCAGGATTTTAAAGATTGAGTAGCCATTCAATGCAAGAATGTAGATCAATGCAGAGCCAAAGTCGAATGCGAGACGGTGTTGAAGCCGGGATTCGGCGGTCGACTGGCCATGAGGAGGCGAATTGGCACTGCCGTTGGAAGTCGGTGGATTTGGAAGTGTAAGACGTTCATAGGCCTTCCGAAGGAGAGGATGCAAAACAACTAGGGCTGCCAGATATGGGATATTGTCTCGAAAACCAGCATATTGGCCATCGGAATTGTCCTGCCATCCAGATAAGCCGAGGAACCACATGCACTGGGTTGGGTTTCTCCCGACGTACCACTTTCCGACCAAATAACCAGCCTGGAGAGAGCAGATGCTCGTATTTGGAGTAGTTTGGGGAGTCAGCTATTGTTCAAGCCTGTCAAATCCACTGTCCTACTGCTTCAGTGCAAAGGTCTGAAATTCTTACGCTGCGAGACAGTGACTACAGCCCAGTACATCTGTGGGACGCAAAACAAGAAGACGACCAGATATACATAGAACTCGGCGGTTCCCCATCGTGGGCGCGATGTTTCTGCGGATTGTGTCTTTCCATCTCTTACTGCCTGTTTGGAGGGCGTCTCGTTTATAGCCTTTAAGGGCGTAGGGGAGGAATTCGTAAACCGCGTGTCTAGAGTGTCAAGAGAGTACAGATCGCGGAGGGACGAAAGGATTGTCATATCGATGTATGCATTCTGCAGTCCTCCCTGGGACGCTGTAGGGCTTCAAAAAGCTGAAGAATCGGGATTGTCTTGAAATGTGTCCTGGAGTTGCAGTCGCGGGTGCGCGTCGTGTCAAGAAAGTCACATCCGCAGGGGAAATTCTAGGCCAATGAAAACCCGAGAATGTCCCTGCACAGCAAGGAGGTCGATTTATCTCTTGGCAAGTATAGGCGCTAAGTGCCCCTCCACTTAACTACGCATAACCAGCAGTTAGTTAAAGAGACCCCTATAACACCCCTCACGTAGGCTACCTAGCGAGCTAGGTAGAGGGCTATTTCTGCCTGACAAAGAATATTTTGGTCCCCACTATCTTGCACCTCGTACTTGGGCAAATAATTCCCTTGTCAGACAAAAACGATGCCGCGATGAATCCTGGTCACGAACTTCGCGATCTCGCGAATCTGTCACTTCATCCAACAACTTCCTCAGCTCCTCCACGCCCACATGCCTTTGATAGAAGAACTACCAGTCACCAGCACTGCCCGTGCCTCACATGGCTGGACCTATGTCCCCGACAATGCAGCGCCCACCCCCACCGTCCAGCTGGGCTCCCGCAAACGCGGCCGCGACAGAGCGATAACACATGCAGCTGCACATAAACTCTCGGCGAAGCAAGAAAAGGCCATCCAACAGCGGCTGAATGACTTGAACAAGGAAAACTACCGCGAAGTCAATATCCCGATACCGAAACGAGAGGGCGCGAAGGGGAAAGAGAGGAAGACCACACAAAATGTGAGGCGGATTCTCGCCTACAACAGGACATTCCAGCATTATCTTGCGGACGAGGAGGCAGGGGTGAACGTCTATGGAAGTGCTGCCAATGTACTTCCTGCCACAAGTGCGAAAGGACAATCGAGACAGGAGCAGACGCAGAAGACAGCGACGGATTCTAAGAGGCGCAACGACGCTTCTTCAACGACTGCCCAGAAAGGAGCTTCGCGCCGTCGAAGCTCGTTGAAACATGCTAAGACCATGCCTGCGAAGTCCACAGGAGGGGAGCGCGCCAACAATGTTGACGTGGAGATGCCTGATGCTCCTCCATCTACGAAACCCTCGGACCCGGCATCGCCAACAATGGCTGCTAAATCGCCTTCTTCATCCCGAGATAGACAACAACCTTCCTCGCCGCCATCAGCTACTCAGCCGCGTCCTCCATCCTATGACCCAGCTCTCGACCGCGATCCGCTGCTTCGTACATTGGATATTCCCAAAATGCCATCAGAACGCGTCATGCAGGCCCTCCTGTCCGAGCCACCGCTAAGTTACGTTGCCGCACGGGCAAAACCACTAGATGACAACATCGAGGCCGATGGCGGGTTCGCCATGCGCACGGGTAACAACTCACTTATGGCCAAACCACAGCGCTGGTTTTGCTCAGTATGTGGCTACTGGGGCAAAGTGAGGTGTAAGTATGGATGTGGAGAGCGGGTGTGTGGGCTCTTAGATTGTTGGAAGGGCCACGAAGCGGTTTGTACGCTGGCGGCAACAGGCTACTGAGTTGACGGGTCCTACCAGCGAGCCTCTCATCAATTGAGGTAGGTGTCAGACAGCACCGCCATCTCCACGCGGGGTACTTGTTCCTCGAAGAGTTTGCTCCCCAGCATTCACCCCCTTTCCGCCCTTGCTCACCATAGGTGGTCAAGATGCGGCAGCTGCATCTGCATCACTGTCGGCCACTCCATCTGGACAAGGGTATCCAGACTTCCTTGCGCATGCAACTTCAACCCCACACAGGAGCTTTTCTATCACAGAATTTGACTCTGCGTTATCTTCTCTCCATATGCTAGGTTGTCGGTATGCTCGTGGGCGCTGTTGACCACTCCTCCAAGACAAGTTCCAGAACATACGAATCTCAACGACGATGCTCTCTCTAGCGAGATCTCAAGCCGGTTGCAACAAACACATTCGCGGGACAAAAAGCCCCATGCCGGCCAAAGAGCAAATGAGCGTTTCGTGTCTGTTTGGATTGATCCAATCTTGAAAGCCTGAGCGAGTGCGGCGAGGCTGACGAAGCTCGAGTCGACGTCGTGCTCGGCTCGAAGGAAGGCCCAATTGCCTGCACAATGATGGTGTACGAACAGCTGCTGACGTGGTATTTGGTGTGATAATGCCATGTGTGAAAATACCGCCTTGAACCTCCTCTCCATCATGCCGCTAGGCAACCCCCTCGTAGCTACCATTGCCAGGTACATACAACGTTGCATTATTTCCAACATCATTCGTTGCACGTATCATTCGTAGAGCGAGGTGCAGAGGGGGACTTTCACTCAGCTGGATCCTCAAGGGCCATCGGATCATATGTCATACAACCAGCCTTGTTCATCGCAAAACAGCGTTTCGCTCAATCTACCATCCAACTCGCATAGCAACATTTCCTCGACGTATTTCATAACCCAATAATCGTCCGTTTCTTCCTCCGTCCGGTCAGATTCTCCACAATGGGCGAAGGAAGCCTTCTGGACGGCAGGTCTTTTGAGGAAAGAACATCTGACGGAGGTAAATCCGGCGTCTCAATCTGTCGGTCTTGCATAATGCCGTGCTCCTTGCACTCCGTCTGTGTCCTTGGACGCTAGGAGATGGAAGGAATACCGTGTCCTCACCACTCCCGGATTCTCGGGCGTATTCGCTCAATGTCGAAAGTCAGTCATCCACCTTTCTTCGTCCCACAAATCCCACAGACGCCCACATCGCCGGCATTCACATACGCGCTTTGACTCTCCTTGCACGCCGAGCTCCGACACGACCAGTGTCTTGGGTCTTTCCGGGTGTCTAAGACGTGCGAGCATGCCATGCACGTTGCATTGAGGCGAGGATTCTCGAGTGAGCAGATCGGGCAGGGTATTGTTGGGGGCTGCGACGAGGATGAAGCTGAAGCTGAGGGTGAATTTGATGAGGCTGGCTTGGCTACGCTGGATTCTGGGTTGCCCTGGGCCGATTCCAAATTTGGGACCACTGTTTTCGTTTGTCTGAGCTTCAGGATTGGAAACGCATCCTTTGTATTAGATCGCGTTGATTCTGAATCAGGCAAATGACACGAAACTTTTATTGGTGTCCCTGTGGACTGGAGCTGCTGTTTCTCGCGGTCCATTTCCCTTGAGGCTTGACTGCGTTCGGTCGTGTCAGATTCTGGCGTTGCTGTCATCGCCCTCGTGGAAGTTTTGTCCGCGGAATCCGGGTCTTTGGCTTGGATACCATCAAATTCCGCGTCGGTTTGAAAGGGTTTGAAATAACGGTCGAGTGTATTGAGTTCCTGTAATTCACGTTGAACATCAATGTCTCCGGTATCTTCGTTGTCGCAGACTCGGATCATCCCACGGCCTTCGCCATCTAGCATTCTCTGGCCATTGATGTCCTTGGCATCTTCTTCACTGGCATCCGCATCCTCGTAGAAGTCTTCGTCCATGACATCCTCGTTAGCCTCCTCTGCGGCGTTTTGCAGATCCGCGACCTCCTTCTTGTTTGTCTCGAATCGAGCCAATGCGGCGGCAGCTCTCAGTTCCCGACCTCGTTTACTCTGGGCAACCCGGGGTTTGTTGCCAATAGGTCCTTTGCGGTTGATCTCAAGGCTTAATCGGACGTTCTCATCCTCACCGAGCGTCACGCCATTCTTGCCGAATTTCTTTTCGATCCGCCGGTCTCTCTTCTCCTTCCAGGTCAATTCTGGTTTGTCTGTTCGGGCTTTGCGTTTTCTCTTGCGACTTCTATATGTACCTCCACATAGTGGCAAACCTTCCAACTCCTCGCTGCGTAAAACGTTGCTGCCCATGACAGTGCCCAAGTCACTCAGCGTCCGTCCGCTGCCCCAGAAGCCTTCACCCGTGTAGCCCTTTTCCCACAGTCCTTTCATCTCTTCTGCGTAAAGATTTCTTGTCTTCCAGAAATCCCGCCCGTGGTTCATATGGGTGTTATGTGCCAACTCGTGCATCATGACCATTTGCACCATGTTGAAAGGAACCCATCCGCCACTCTTGCTCTGGAGGACCAGCTGAATGATTTCGCCATTGTTGAAATTGCGACCGATGAATTCTGGGTTCGGCTCGTATTCTTCCAGGGTGGTGACAGAGAGGTAGTGGCTCTTCATGAGAGGGAGGCATTGTGCGGCGATGGCTCGCAGGAACGTGTCGGCAAGGTCGTATGAGGCCTGGTCCGACGGTGGCCGGGGAAGTGGCTTGATGAAAACAATCCGATCATTAGGATGAGAGGACTTTTGATGATTCAGCCGTAGGGTGTTGAGGGGCATCACGATGACTTGGTTGTGTGAAGTGCAGCGAGCATGGCCACAGAAAGAAGCAGGCGGGGCAGGATCAAATCCATGCTTTACAAGACGCGGGACTCGCGTAAAGTGGCGGAAGGTCGAGCTCCACGAAAATTGCTCGTTGAAACGTGACTTGATTTTGGTCCAGCGACACACTGCCCTTCATGGTATTTTCATCATTCTTCAACACCATTACCAGCCGCTTCCGTCGTTCTAATTTCTACACCCAAGAACAAACAATGCAAAGAGCGAAGCCTGTAGCTTCGTTCGCCTCAATCTTCATGCCGGAATCCTGAACGCCTAATTCTCGCTTTAGTCGCTGGGACTCTAAGCTGCAATGCTACAGCCATCGTTTCCAACGTCCGATGCCAACGGCTCCATCTTTGCCATCTTTCTCAAACTCAAGATCCTTATCAAAGGGCTTTTTGGCGTTGAAATATCCAGATCGCGACCAGTCGAAGGGAACATGGTCCCCGGCCGCCTCATCCCACGGTGCCCACGAAGAATGCGTCCAATCTGGCTGACACTTGACAAGCTGAGGAGGTGATTTCTTCCAGTCGATTTCTGTTGACAGTCCCATGTCGTGTTCTGTCTGTTGGACGTTCCCGGAAGCGTATCCGTGCTTTGCCTTTACTCCTCGAGACTGATCATCATTGTACCCAACGTTGACGCTGGGAATAACAGCAATCCGGCCATGCCCCAGAGTCCACAGGTCTTTGCAGAACAAGGTCGGCTCGCCAGAATAGCATTCACCTTTGTAAGCAGCCCGAAACCTGATGCTATGCGACAGTAAAGGCTCCGCTTGGAAGACCACGGCCCCGTTCCAGCAAGCAAAGACTTGAAGCGGTAGCTTATCATCAATATGAGAGCGCGCCTTCCTGTCATTCCAGAACAGGTTATGCGAGAATTCAAATGATCCGCTCTGGGGAACCTCCACAAACAAGTCTCCATTCATGCTGCGACCTATCCAAGAGTCATAGAAAGTGTCTCCATTGTTGTTCCAATCCATGGCACAAACCATATCGGCTCGTTGGTGTTGTTTCTGATAGATGAGTTCCAAGATGTCATCTGTGCAGATTGACACGTCATTTAAGAAAATAACGGAGGTATCTCTTGCATACTCTTCGTGTTGAGCGATGAGCGGAGCCAGCGCCAGATTCCGAAGCTTTGCGAGCTCCGTCACCCGATCATTGCCACTTTTCAAGGGGTCAATGTCGCTCGTCCCAAAGTAGTAGGTTGCGTTCAAACCCTCGACTTCATCCTTTAGCGCCACCAGTATCTCTGTTGTGCCGTCGTCGGAGCGGCCGCCGACGATGGATAGAACGCAGTCTTCCGGGCCGAGAAAGCGCATTGCTTCCACAACCGAGCCAAGAAGCCGTGGTAGCACATAAGCACACTGGTACAGATTGAGTGCAAAAAAGAACCGTTTCTGTGGTTGGTGGATATCGTACGGGAGGCTCTCTCTCTGCCGCAACATCTTGTATCGGTCCTTGAGAGGCCGTGGACATTGAAGCCGATCGAAGTGTGTATCCCTTGGGTCCATTATGGCCGCGATGTATGGCCCTACCGCACCCATTCGTGATTCATCCAAATCTGCCGCTGTAGGTACGGACGGCAAGGAAACCTTCTCTTCTCCAGGGTCGACCGTAACAGCAGCAGTGGTATGTTCGTCAATGTCATCACCGAAATCATGTGAAGATTCTCCCTCCAACGTGACTGTCTCCTCAATCCCAAGGTCTGAAGATTCGCTGATATCGCTGATCGTAGGAGCTTTCCAGGCAGGCTTGACGATTGACTCGGCATGTTTCAATATAGGGCTGGATAGGAATATGTAAAAGAGACAGAGAAGTAGAAGAGCCATGTAGATTCTTTCCGAGCTTCTCATAGGCCATAGTGAAGAGGCCATTGTAAGACCCGAGGACTGCGAATTCAGTGTAGGCAGGGAAATTTTCAACCTCGTGCAGCGAATAGACAGTGCCCGAAGGTTTAGTCCATGGCACAAATTCCTACCTGTTATTGTTTCGGCTCCATTGTTGAGGCACGGGTACGGCATTCCTTGCATGTAGTGGAACGCGACGCGACCAGGCCCAACCAGCAGCATTCTCTGCCCTTCTTTTGTCGGATGGAAAGGGATACTAAGACAAGCTGATCGGCTCTGAAAGCCGTAGAAGCGGCCCGCTGGAGCAGACCAGTTCTCAAATAGTCTGGTACTGTCCTGTGTAATACTCTGGCTGTAGCATGAGGCCGGGTGTAGGCCTGGAGCCCATTTCTGAGATGCCCGCTGTTATCATGCGACACAAAGGTTGTGAGAGACGTGATAGACATGGCCTGTATGTAACAGTAATGGCAGCCTCTGCAACCACTGAGTGCAGTTTCACCTGTTCTCACTCGTTCAGGTTAATGACAGGTAACTCACAACTCACCATGATGGTTTCCAGCCGAGTTTGACTATATGCTCTACCGTAGTAGAAAGGGGTCCGTACGGCAGAGTATTAGCTCATCTTGGCGCATGTTCCTTTCACTTCTGCTCACGGTGAGATTATTCATAGAATGTGTTTGCTGGAGGCGTACCTCATGAACAACCGAAATCACTGCCAACAGAGTCTTCTGTGGTGCCACCGAGCCGGCGAGTTTTTTTTGGCTGTCCTTTCCTGTCCCTCCACATCTCACCATGTCCAAGCACGACCCATTCTCCTGAGCCGAGGCACAAATCTCTCCCTCCAATCCCCAATGACAATTTCCGGAGTCCGTATTGCACAGGCAATGCAATCGTCGTGAGAGAAGAAGACGCTATGTTGAATATATGACATCGGTGCATAAACCACAATTAGGAGGTGGATCATAAGAGCTGACAGATTCGAGCACCGGTCAGCAGGCCTCGTTACTACTGCGCAGAGGGGTTGACTCGACAGGCTTACCCGTTCCACGCCACCATTGTTGGCTTCAAAAGCCGGGAGTTCGATCAGATTTAACACAGGCTCTGGTGGACAACTGCTCGCAAACGTTCACCTATCTGTCTGTTCAATACTTGCCATTAAACTACACAATGGAGCCGAGAAAGCCTTCGTCGTCGACCTCTGGGTTCTTCCAAGCTCTTCCCATCGTACCACAGCAATACACGGCTTCTTCCCAGGGGAAGGTATTTTCGCGGCACGAAACATCAGATGATCCAGTTTTCTCGCGCGTACTGTCCCTCTATCTTCCCGACCCGCTACCGATACCTCTCCAGAACCATTTTCATGACTTTGCACGGCTCGTCCTCGAACCGTCTACTCTCCAACACACGGTTGACTGTGACACTGACTTGCCTACACTCCACCCACTGACCACATTCGGCGAAGAGAACAAAGTCAATCCCCTCCGCACAAGCGAAGGATGGCGAGCCCTGAAGCAGATTCAAACGCGTGCCGGTGTGGTAGGATACGGCTATCCCCAACCCACCCTCAAGCAGGACTTCAATCGACGAGTTCATCAATTTGGTACCCTGCACCTCTGGCACGGTACAGCCGCGGTAACCACCTGCCCCATGGCCATGACTGATGGAGCGGCTGTGCTGTTGCATCGGCATTTTGACGACCTGGATGGAGACCAGCCCGGTCGGGGGGCCGTGTTCCGTGAAAGCTACCGCCGTCTCGTGTCCTTAGATCCGACATCCTCCTGGACCAGCGGGCAATGGATGACTGAACGCACGGGTGGAAGTGACGTGCGAGGTACCGAGACTGTCGCACGCCGAATGACTGCTCAAGAAATGCAAGATGATATCAACTCTGGCCGAGACAGAGACGCGTACGGCCTTCCTCTCGGACCTTGGATCGTGGACGGGTTCAAATGGTTCTCCTCCGCGACTGACGCCGATATGGCCGTTCTTCTGGCGCAGACCAGCAAAGGCCTTAGTGCGTTCTACGCTCCTCTTCGCCGAAGAACAGGTCGTACCCATTCTCTCTCGACCGAAACAAACGGGATTCGCATTCAACGCCTCAAAAACAAACTCGGCACCAAGGGCGTACCAACTGCCGAGCTCGAGCTCAAGGGCATGCGCGGCTACCTCGTGGGCCAAGAAGGCCAAGGTATCAAGGAAATCAGCTCTATTTTGAACATCACACGACTACACACCGCGAGCGGCGGTCCGGGTGCCTTAGCAAGAGGATTGGCAGTGAGTCGCGCATACACACTCGTCCGAAAAGTGAGAGACGGGCAACTCTTGCGGGACAACGCGCAGCATTTGGCGTGGATGGCTGGCGAAAGCGTCAAATATCGTGCCAACACACACCTGGTCTTCCTCGGCGTTGCACTCCTCGGCGCCACTGAACAAGGTCACGACGTCGTCACACAACGCACCCTCGGCGCGGCGGCCCTCATCCCCCGCTCAAAGGAAAAACAAGAGATGCTTCTCCGCCTGCTCACGCCGGTGATGAAAGCGCAGGTCACCTTGAACAGCGTCTCCGGCTTGAGAGCCTGCATGGAATCGCTCGGTGGTGTAGGATACTGCGAGAACAACGAAGACGGCGGGGTCATGAACATCGCCCGCTTGTTCCGGGACAGCGTAGTGGGCACCATCTGGGAAGGCACGACGAGCGTCATGGCCGAGGACGTGTTGCGGGTGGTGAAGAACCCCAAGACGCAGAGTACGGGCAGAGACGTCCTCGACGAGATCTTTGGAGACTGGGTGCGCAACGTGCTGGGCGCGATTAAAAGCGCCGCCGGGAACGGCCCCCACCAAACCGCAGGTGTTTTCGCCGCTGAATGCGAGATGACCGCCAATCGCTACAAGGCGCTCCACGATCTGGTCCGGTCGAGCGACTCGCTGGGCCTGCAACGATGCGGGCGGGACATCCTGGACCACATCGAGGCCGTGGCCTGCGCGTGTCTGCTCATGTTCGACGCCACCGTGGACGGAGACGAGGTCGCTACGGAGGTCGCAAGGCGCTGGGTAAGGATGACCGCCTTGCCCGCCGATAGGGTGAAGATGCAGAACGAGGGTCCTTCGCGCGATCGGCTCAAGGAGATCGAGATGGACAGGAGGATCTTTCTCGGATCGACGGCGGCGGAATCTCCTGAGGCGACCATTCAAGCCAGACTTTGAAATTGTGATTTGGACCCCTGAGTATCGCGGACGCGTACGTCCGAGGGGGAGAGGTTTGTAACTTGGAATTTAACACATCGTCAAAATGGAGAAAACCATAACCAAAAACCTATATTCTACCGGCATCTCAGCCACCGCCTGCTGTCCCTTTCCTTCGCTTGATGAATACTTTGCCCATCTGACCTCCGCCTGCCGATCAGCTAAACACCTCACACACTGTTCCAACAAATCCAGCCAGGCCACCCATATTGGCCACTGGTGCTGGACCGGTCACAGGCCCAGTCGCTGTCATAGTCGGGACAACTAGCACCTGGTCGCCCACTTCCATCCACTCGATCGTGCTGCCAAAGCGAAAAGACACTCTGATTTCCCTCCTCTCTTTGGTGGGCTTGCCACCGTCGCCGTCACGGGCGTCATCGCCATATACCTCGTCATCGTCATCCATGTCAAGACGGAAAAGCTCCGTGTCGTCTCGAGAGGATACTGCAGGCGCATAGGTCCTGAACTGCTCGTCCTCATCAAGTGCCACCGCTGTCACTTTGACAGCTGCCCGGATACTATTGATGTATACGATTGCATGACCCCCTAGTATCAGTACCGGTGAAGTTGTTTGAGCAAAGTCCGAGGTAGGAAATTTGGCAGAAAATGAACGATAACCCGCGAGATTTTGATGGACATCGGCCAGAACCATCCCCTTGCGAGCCCTGCCGAGCGCTACCGGGGTCTGTTCACCCTCCAGGGGTTCGACACCAATCGTGCCTGTTTCCTCATTGTGCATGCGCATCACTGGAAGTCGTAAAGTCCGAAGGGACACGATGCGGACTCGTAGAAATGTCGCTGAATGTTGATATCTTCGAGTCGAGTGCTCTGGCGTCTCTCCTTGGTAAGAGCGCGCGAGAACACTTGATGGTCTGTCTGCGTAGGACGATTCAGCAGCAGCAAAGGAACTGGTTCTCGAGACGGACTGAGAGACAGGGTTGGGTAAGCCGTCAGAGTCCAGGTTGAAAGGCCCTAGAAGCATGGTGTCGCCCACTGACAATGTGCCATGAGAGAGATGCCCACAAAGCACAATGCCCTGTTTTGCGATATGGGTCTCGGTATCCAAGGTAAAAACGCGCGATGGAGGAATGCTGAAGACCTCATCGACATGGAAAAGCAAAGAACTCATCATAGATCCACGCAGTGGAGATCGTCTTGCCTTATATGCAGCGGGAAGGGTTCGAAACAATGCGTGCAACTTGCTTATGCCGAGTCCCGTGACAGCGGAAGTCATGAGAATTGGGACAACGCCCTGCTCAGAGTCACTCCGCATCGAATCAACAAGCCGCTCAACCTCTGCCTGGTCTCTTTCGTAGATGACCTGAAGGTGTGGGAGGGCAAGTCCTTGTTCTGAAGTCGGTGGCGGGCCTGGCATATTGCTGAGCATGACAGGTTTCCTACCAGCCGCCTTGAGAATGGAAAGAATTCGTGCAAGCACCTGTCTCAGTCCTGCCTTGGTTGCAATGTCCATTTTTGTGATGGTCACCATCAATGGCACTTGTAATCGCAGACATAAATCCAGATACGACAGTGAGAGGTCCCCAATCTCACCGATTCCGCTGTTAGCATACCCCTGCGTGCCTATTGCGCCACTTCGGCCTATTGCCTCGTTGCTGTCATTTGCTGCAACACAGAGAACGGTCCAAGAGGGTCTCCATGATATTAGACTTCGGAAAGCAGACTTTGAAAACTTTTGGAGACCAGGGGAGTCGGAGAGCAGGACAAGACGCTTAGCCAGGTTGTGGATGTCTAGCCAAGATGAAACATTACCTGACGCATAGTTGATGACAGTATTCGGAGGGTGTCGATCCTCCCAGTAACCTACGAGTTCGTGGGCAACAGAACTTGTAATTCCTGAAGCGATCTCATGTCGATGTTTGAGCAGCGACAGCCGGCTTTTGCCTCGTCCGTTGTCTAGCGTAGAGGATGACAAGGTCCCTAGGAGAGAAGACTTTCCGGCTGCTGTAGCTCCCACCAGAGTCACTCGAATCTGATCAGTCGAAGCGTGGTCGGCCAACTCCGACACTTCTTCTACTCCAGAGGAACCAGCTGGCATATCGAGCGCTGTCCTTGGGATGTCGGCGTTGGCTGAGCCTCGTGAGTCTGGGTGGATCAGCACTTCGGCAACCCAGAGTGCGTCCTTGCGGGTTTGTGTTTGGCCGGTTTCACTGTCGTTTTCTACCCATTCGCACATTCCTACTGGGACTTTCCGGAGTATATTGGTAGTGCAGCCGAGACTTGCAGCCATAGCCTTTAGATTTGTCAAGCTCTCTTGCAGTTCATCTTCTACCAAGCCTGCCAGCATGCCATCATCAGCCACGCCGATTTCATAAAGTGCGCCTTGGCTTTCTTCGAGACCGGGCAGGAGCTTTGCAGGACGATCTGGAGCCCCCAGCTTCGGGGTCGCTTCAGGAAGTAGTGGTAAGACCAAATCTGCGTTTGACGAAGAATGGAAGGGCGAAGACTGTTGAAGCCTCCATAATAGTTGCGTCGTCAATTGTTGTAGCCTCGTTTGACGAGCCTGAGCAGAAGGTTGTGATAGTGGACGATCTAGCAACGAGTCACCAGGGGAGCGGCTTGGTCCAACAGCGGATTGGGCAGGGGTGGTAAAGTGCTGTAACCCAGGGACAGAGTATGTTGTAGTCACGGAGAGGAATTTCCGTCTTGGACGAAGCAGAAGGTGGAGCTTGTACTCGGTAGGACCATCCTGGCGTTCTGGCTCTAGCTTCACGAGCCCCTGTGTGACATGATGCCCTCCACTAGGAGGATTATCAAGCGAGTGAAGTGGCTGAGGAGTTGAAGTGCCTGGTGTCGACCAAGGAGAATGTATCCGAGGAGGCTCTTCTTGGTAGGTAAAGATGGAAGCCATGACTGTGTTGTCTAAATCCTTGTCTTTCTCTTCAATTATTTCAAATCGTGCGCCGCATTAACGATAAGCGAAACGAGGACCGCGATAAAGATCGAGTGACAGTGTGAGAGTAGTAGAGAAGCTGGGACAGGCGAACAACCATGGTTGCGGTGGGATCAAGCTGCGTGGCGGGCTGTAGGGTGTGTCTGGGAGGTTCTTATGATGGTAGTTTCGGGTAGAGAGCGACAGTCATGGCATATGAGAGAGTCAGTTCATCATGTAGCGGGCGGATGACAACTTTGAGTCACACCGGTAGAGAGTCACAAAGTCGAGGCTGAGTGAACAAAGACAGACGAGAGGAAGGCTGATCGACGTTTGGCTTTCGGCGGCGAAACTTATTAGCCTTCGCGAGTCATGCCGACGCAGGTTTCCCTGGCCCTTGTCCCTTGCTGCATGGAAGGGCGCCTCTGACCACGGCTCCTCTGACAACTCGTTACTGCCTCGTGCAGCCATCATTCCAGCTGCGGAGACGTCGAACAATGGAGATTCTACTTGTCCACGAGGATGCAACTTTAATTCAATACATGCGAAGGACTCAGCTGCCTCGGGCAAGCCGTATCGAATGCGGGGCATTTTCTTGAGGGAATACTAGTATCCCCGCGATCGGACATGTCTCAACGTATATAGAAGTCATTTCATTCTCTGATCTGGGTATCTTGAATCTGTCACCTATGCTCTTCGGGTATAACAAGTCAAGGTCGCTGTCGACGTGGGGATTGCGTAGATGGGGTGTATGAGACGATAACGATGGATTGGCGGAGAGGCGCCCTCTTCATCCGTGTCCTCTTTCTATTTCGTTACGAGGGAGTAGCGGAAGGTCTTCCCGTTGGTGGTGCCAGAAGAAAGCGACATATTGCCCCTTTTCACTTGCTCTTCTCTTCTCCCTCAGAAACCTTCTCCCACTCACTATCGGTGCTGACATAACCTGAGCTCTCGCCTAGGCTGCGCCGGCGCCTCAGCGCCTCTGTACTCTCTGCCATCTTCGGCTCAAGGAGAGTGGTTGAGCTGTCTTTCGGCCTCTCGTGCTTTGGACTCTGGCTGCGCGCGGAAGGGGTTGTAGTGGATTTTGCAGAATCAGTATCTGGCACTTGCGGCGGCGGCCCTTCAGTTTCTGTATCGCTCGCGTTATCTGGCTCTGGGCTCTTTTCTTTCTTCTCTTTTGCCTTTTGCGCCTGCTGTTCCTTTGCTATTTCAGTAGCGAACCAATTGATGGAGTACCAAAGACCGCCGCACAGCACGGATAATACCAAAAAGTGTAGGGAATACGTTGCGACGAGGAGGATCAGTAGGAGGAGCTGCAGGGCGGCAAATGCGGCATTCGTAGCGACGAGGAGCGTAGGCGTCGGGCCGGGCGTAAAGATGGAATTCCAAAGCTCTTCGAGAAACGACGCCATGTTCTGTTCCTGTGTCGTACTGCGCAGCGCTGTATTGTCAGACGTGAACAGTAATTGAGGAGGCAAGCAGTCTGCGAGCGCGAGGGTTGGAAGAAAGCGACGATGTCTGCCCCGCCTGCGGGAGGGTTTAGAGAGTTTTTAATGGGAGACCCAACCCCCTGGCGCCTTGCCTCCTTGTGATTGCTGTAGAGACAGGCGGCCGCTCTATGAGGACAGTTTGGAGTATTTGAGTGGCTGCAGCAGGTTTGAAAAGGTGCAAACGTGGCATCGAAGAAGGGCCACTGAGGGTTTACACCCAAAGGCCAGCAGTCAAGCGACCGATGACCATGACCGCAGTCGGGCACCGCGGCTACGGGGGGTCAGAAGCCATCATCCGTCCACCAGGCTGCCCTTCCAAGCAACTAATAACATTGTTTTCGTGGGGTTTTCAGTCGGAACAATATCTTCAAGGTTACTAGTTCACTGCTTCAGAATCTCCGGGTTACGATACGTCTTTTCCGCTACATTTGATCTGCCAGGCGCAAACGCCCGTGTTGCGGCCATCGCTAGACTCTTGAGCAACGGCAATACGAGAATAGCCGACAGTTCGGTTTCGGCCTTTTCGTCACACGAGTTCTTCGCCTTTGACGACACAAACCCTAATAGGTCCTGTCGGCACATGATCATCTCGAAAGTCTTCGTGACATGTCCCAAATCCACTGTTTGTACAGATGACGAATGTTTCCGAATCGACAGGATCATGGTACCTGAGACTGGTTGAAAATTGCTGAAAAAGTCACAAACTTGGTCATCGAAAGCTCATTTGGCCGTGCTGCACAAAGCATCTTCAAAGTCCTCCCTTTTCGAAGGCTTGTAGATTTCTTGAAAGTGTTCCACGGCGGGAATGGACATGTATCAGCTGCCATAACCACCGTGACCCAGGTTCCAGGCGGAAAAGAAAGATTGAGCTTGCTTCACTGTTTGTTGCTGATATACGATGTTGCGGTCAACCAAATAGTACGATCACGTTGAGATCTGCGCGTAGTGGTCGTTGTCCATTCAATAGCGGCACCACAATGCAGGATGAAAACGATGCATTGCCACTAAAACCCAACCCTGTCATGTCATCGGGGAGAAGAGAGGTGCCAGTAGAAGAAGAAACGGGAGTGGTAGCAAACCACATTCACCCACTTGAGAAGATCCTCTGTCTTGATCGGAATGCATCTCTGATGTTAACCTCGTAGCAATGTTTGTCCTCATCCCATGGATACCCATACCAGATTACACTCTTGCAAGTGCCGGTTTCCATGCGTCCTTGAAGGAGCCCGGAAAGCACCATGCGGCTGAACGTGCAGTACTGGATGTAGTAAGAGCGAACGGGGATTTGACTGTTTTCGTATCATGTCCAATTTCGGCAGAGCAATGGGGGCCAGCTGTGTTATAACTCCGATTCATCCTTGTGAGAGTTCCGTCCTGATACTCTCTCATGATTTTGCATGTAGTTTGTCCGCCCCATTATTGAATGATATGTCGAGCTGACGATGGAAGCTGAATGCAGGTAACAAGGGGTCGCCATACGCGACGATCCACAGCCAGTCCCACAAGAATGCCGATGTCATCTACTCGTACTCCGTACTTAGTTGCTAGACCTCTAGCGAAATAGGTACGTACGAGCACTCCAGCAGGCTGTACAGCCACTTTTGAAGCTCGGGGTAAGTGGCTGGTGAAATCCTTCGCGTTGAACCAGCAGCCACAAGTGCAAGCGAAAGGATTCAAGCCACAGATCCCTGTGCCCACATCGCGATGAGGCTGAATCGACGGCCAATTGCTGCACATGATATCCTTAAGGAGGACTCCTCCAGGAAGTGGTCGATCATGAGGCTTTCTGAGGCTTCTTGCAGGTCGTGGCGCTGGGGGCCTTTGTGTGGCTGGTGGACTAGGTACCCAACTCGCTAGTAAGGAACGTTGTAGACCTCCGACTCTCCGCGAGGATTTTGGATCTGGTGGATTCGACACCTCCCCAGGGGGGGTCAAAGGGTGATGTCAAATGCTTATGTCCCGCAGAGCACCGAGTACGAGTAGCTGCCGTGACTGAAGACTTGAGAGCTTGAAGCTCCTGCTCCACATACCCATGAATACTCCATCGGTATCTTTTGTCGACCCTCTAACGCAAACGGGTCTGTGGTCAAAGGATTGTCCCAAGCGGACAGACACCCAATCCTGGCAGGGTGTTGTGGCTACCCGCCCAGTGCGTATTGAGCTCTCGGTTCCTTGCCCTTTTCCACGCGTGTTTCTGGGTCAATCTCTTTTGCCATATTCCTCAACCTGAACAGAGGGCGGAGGACGGAGATGCCGAAACAAACGACGGACAATTATTAGAAGCAGAATCTGGGCTTCGGTTGGCCATTGACGGAGCTTCTTGCTCAAAGAAGGAAACAATGGCGTGTTTGGCTGTCGCGGATTGGTCCCGTCGTAGTCTCCAAATCAGCATCTTGTATTGTGTATGAAGGCGAAATAATTAGCGT
The DNA here is from genome assembly GCF_000835495.1 of Cladophialophora immunda. Taxonomy (NCBI): domain Eukaryota; kingdom Fungi; phylum Ascomycota; class Eurotiomycetes; order Chaetothyriales; family Herpotrichiellaceae; genus Cladophialophora; species Cladophialophora immunda. The sequence goes on from NW_015622546.1 coordinate 2,071,369, forward strand.
GAGGTCTGAGGTTAGGGCACCACTTACTCGTACGCCCTCGAGCGAGGTGAGGGTTGGTTGCATTGTCATTTGCCCGTCTCTCTGAACTGCCGGGGGGGGTTTGGGGTTTAGCGATGAGCGAGGAGCGGAAGACCAAAGGGTGCAAGCCGGGCCATGGGCGAACTAGGAGGAGAAACGGAAAGAGAAACGAGAGGACCAAGACGAGGTGGCCTATCGGGTCGAGCACAAATGCCTGCAAGATTAATGCCGCCGGCTTTGTGCATTTCTGCTGCATCTCGACTGTGGTTGTTTGGGCGTTTGCTGGGCATCGTGGGGGCGAATTTATTACGGACTCTTGCACCTTGCTCCCTGGCTTCCCTGCTTCCCTTTTCTCTGCCTCGCTCGGGTGGTGCTTGGTGCTCACCACTGATCTCGCCATCTGCGCCCCTCCACCAACTATCTCGTCACTTGTCCTCCACTAACAGTCGATCCGTTGAGGCCGTCCTTCCAGGCTCGACTCCCGTAATTTAGCCTCACCCGAGTCACCACTCTCCTGCCCGGCCCCCATCGGGCCAAGCAGGGCGTGTCAGACCTTTTGGAAATCACCATCCAGTACCGAGGACAATTGTACGTATTATTACTCCGGACGAGTTGACTGCGGCGCCCCTGTGCCGTTAAGCTACGTTAGTCCGCGATCACAGCTGCTTTGCCTCTGGCGAAATATTTGGCGCTGGGGGATCGCCCGAGGTTGGCCACCTGCGTCGGCGAGGGTGACGAGGAAGAGGAAGACAGGAGAGAAAACGCTCAACCTTCATCCTCTTGATGGATGAGGCGGGCTAACTCTCCATGCCTAAAACAACACACAGCGTACCGAGTAGAGTTGATGAAATCATTTTCCAACGAGACAAAATGCATGCCACCTGCCTGATGCAGCAGTTGTTGTGCTGTGGCCTTTGGCGTCTGGGAGGTGTCTTTGCCCTCGCAACACTCGAGGCTGATAGGCCACAGGGCGGCCGAGGCCGGGGGTCAGACGCCCGCCGTGGAGAGGTAGCCTTTGCAACATTGTTTCCCAGCGCTACCTATCCCACCAGGCTGTGGTTGCCGGTTGGTGGTGGCCACAACCCTACCACCACCCCCCCTTCTGCTTACCTGCTTATTGCTCACCTCTTGCAGTACTTGCTCGGTGCTAACTGGGCGGGTAGCTTTGCGAGACTCTGCTCTTCTGACGACATGCAGGTCAAGCTTGCTCTCCATGGTTACACGACCCCCCGTATATCATGGTCCTGTCATTTCAAGGCTGTACGCCGGCCACATCTTATTACCGCCCGCGGGCGTGTTGCTTTCGAACAAAGAGCATTCTGGCAGCTGCTCCCAGGTTTCCACAACACTACTACTAAACTGGCCCCACTGGAGACGAGTTTTGGTGAGTTATGTAAGTAAGCAGTGCTGACCGTGGCTGAGGTCGCTCCGCTCTCCATGGGCTTTGGAGAGTGGGCTATGCTGGTGAACCGGCAATGGGCTTTGGGCCCATGTACAGTCGCTCCACGATCCCCTCGAGCACTTCCCCCATCACGTACCTGAGAGCGCTGCTTGTTGCCGTGCTGAGCGCACAGTCCTCTTTGATTACCTGCAACAAGCACCTCCCCTGGATCTCGAAAGCTAGGTTCTACGATATCTGATTTCTTGGACTGGTGATCGCGGGTCAGACTCCGCCCGAACTTGGCCTGGCAATGACCTTTTCACCACCAACCTACTCTTACAACTGACCCCCCCGATTGCTGGCTACCCAATGTGAACAACCGCCTGGCCCCCCCTTTTTCGACATTGTCTTCAAACGGCCATCCGTCATCTTCGGCTTGGGCTTGATCCATTCCAGTTCACCTCGTCTCCATCTGCTTAAAACGTGGCGTGGGCAGCACGCTCCCTACCACACCCCCCTCTCGAGCCACATCTCCATTTCCCGCCCTTGGATCGCTCAGGCCCCCAAAAGGATCAAAACGTTCTTTGACCATATGAGCAACGTACGACGGGGACTGTAGGGCTGCGCTAAAGGGGAGAGGCGTGATTCTTTCAAAAGCGTTTATCCGTCGAGGATATCCCCGAGTCGAAGGCTCGTGGCATCAGCAACCCACCTCAACCTCAAAAAGATCCGGTCATCAGCATCTCTCGTCTATGCCTTCAACGTGCCGTGCCTAAAGGCAATTTGGATTCCCCCAATACCGGCCAATCATTGAATATCGTCATTACGCAGGCTTGCCTCCAACAGAATCTGTGCGGACCCTTTTCCACCGCGGGGATAAAGCAGCACCTATTTCGAGATATTATTTATCGGAGCGGGCCCGGTGGTTTTGGGACAGTTCAGTGACCGCCAACTCTCCGTTCCCTATCAGCCAGAAACTTCGTCGATCGGAACCCGACCATAAAAAGGACATTCAAGATATCTCGAGCTTGCTCTTGCAGGCTCGGCTGTAGCCTCAGTCAACATTGCGTACCTTAACTCGTGCCAGTCCACTCCTTCCATCTTGTCGGCCTCGCCCTCAGCCTCGGAGCGTACATCCAGTCAAACTCAGAGCGCGACATACAGCGAGAATCGGGTCTCGGCCGCAAGTGGTCGAGGTAGTGGTCGTCTCGGCACCTATCAAGGAGGACAAGACCAATCCAGGTCGCTAATATCGACCAACACGGGGTCACAGTCGCATCAGGAGGAGAGGCATCATCCAGAGCCATTTCCCTACCCAAGTCATCAATATTCTTGGACGTCAAACCAACAGCAAGCAACTTCGTCAGAACTACAGCCCACCGGGCTGCCTCAATATACGCTGCAACGACAAGGGTTGGTAAAATCTGTTGAATTGATCAGGTTACGGGGTTTCACTGACAAGTCTGCCTCCTAGAATGGCTGCTCAAGTTCTTCCTACGCCGTCATCCCAATTCCCCAACCACTTACCGTACGGGAACGAGATGCTCAATTCCTTCCAGAGTAAGAATCCCAACGTCACACTTTGAGTCTCCGTTCCTGTGTGCTGATTAGGGGTTAGATTTTGAAAATCTGCCACCTGGGAACGCCGCCTACACCTCCGGACCCCCACCACAACCACTTCTGATGGTATCTCAACCTTCAATGAATTCCGAGGTGCCATATCGCAGACGTTCCTCCAATTCGCCGCAGGCGGCCATGAGCGCGCCCGCAATTCGTGACCGAACCCCGATTCGGCACCACAGACCCAGCCTTTCTCGCGGTCGCAGTCACAGTCGGAGTGATATGCTATTGGCCTACGCTACCGAACAAAACCAGTTGCATCAGACGCAATCACTACCGTCAATGGCTGCTATGCCATCGCAAAGCGCATCTACCATGCCACAAATGTACAACATGCCTTCGTACAGCATGTCGCCTCCCATCACCAGCTTCCAGCACCAAGGGGGTTATTTTGGATCGCCGCTTCCGCCACCCACGGCACAACAAGACACGACGACAGATTATCCGCTACACCAAAATGAAACGGAAGCCCACACGTTCTACCCAGTGGGGCGCACAACTTCTCATGGCTCGGCAATGAGCCTGCCCCCGCCCGATTCCCCCAATGCTTTATACCTGCACGGTCAGCCGCAACATAGTCAACAACCGTTACCCTCGATCGGTATGGCGATGCAACCTTTCCCACCGGTACCACTCACGTTGGAATCTTCCCCAGCAGAAATCGAGATCATGCCATCCAGACCCAAACCACAGTGCTGGGATCATGGGTGCAACGGACGCCAGTTCTCTACCTTTTCGAACTTACTACGCCACCAAAGAGAGAAAAGTGGCAGCGCGGTCAAGGCCGTTTGTCCACACTGCGGCACGGAATTTACCAGAACCACGGCTCGAAACGGTCACATGTCGGGCGGCAAGTGCAAAGGCAGGCCCGAGGGGGAGAGTTCGAACCGAGCGAAAAGGGAATCTTGATGTTTGGCATTTGATTGTTAGGACTGCATTGCGATGACGACGATATGATTTCAAGCACCCGACGAGCAAGTGGAGTAGGCAGGACTAAATCGGGATCTGACAGCTGTTGCACTTCAAAGTCATGGGCCGATGATCACTTGTTCGCGGGAGGACAACGGGGATGGCAACGACAAAAGAAATCGGGCGCATACTCGGGTACGGCGTCTGGACTCTGCTTGCTTGGGGGGGGGGGGGGGGGGGGGGGAAGGGCAGCAATGTTGATCCACAGTGGGTGCAAGATCTGGGATTGATTTGGATTCTTTTTCGTCGGGCAAAAGCATGAGACTCTGACTCCCCGATGTGGGAGATTTCGATTATACTTTGCAACGGGTTATGTTTTGGTCTGGGGGCGGCTGCTGCAATGCTACGTCGTAAAGCTTAGAGGCGGAGACCGTCTCTTGGTTTAGGCGGGAGCAGCATTTTCGAGCAGGTTTGCCTTCCAGAAGTGGCTGCCCAGTTTCCCAGCTCCTCACATTGTATGGGGTATGTACAGAGTATCGAAATCGCCTCCAGACCAAAAACCAGTTGACGAGGGGGTGGGCTCGACGGAGGGATTTTTGTATCGCAGGAGGTGCTGGATACGAGGACAGGACAAGGCTCCAGATGCAGGTCGCGAGGGACCAACCGAGCGACTACCGACGAGAGAGGACTGGGCCACAGCTGTAGCCGGCATGGCCCGTGGGTTGAGGCTTGATCTAATAGGCAACGTGCAGCCCGCTTGAGCAGCAGATCATGGCGACTCGACCGATGACTTGCCCGAAGGGAAACGGGTCGCTTGGCTGGCTGGCTGAATCCACATTGGGTTAGAATGAATATATCAACAAATGTGCCTTGAACCTGGGAACAAGAACACATCTGCGCAGGGTGAAAAGAAGGGGGACAACTTAGCAGAAGGGGATGTTTGTGCGCATGAGAAGGTCACGACCTCGTAAAGTTTGCCTGCGGATATACGACTTTGGTGGTGGGTGATTTGGCGTTGTGTCAGCTTGCACCAAGACGACTGCAGCAAGGGCAGATGCCCGAGATGGTCGTCAACAAGGCAGTTGCACCACCACCACCAGCACCAGCACCAGTCAGTACGAATTACTCGTTAGGTCCGGAGTACCTCGGTGGTTTTGGTGCGAGCGAGTGGGCGGGCGATGGCACCAACCAGAAAGTGGTAATGGGGGGCACCAGGGGGAGGCAAGCAGGGAAGCAGGGGGGGCAGCCAGAGGCGAGGCTGACGCTGTTTTGGGCATTCTCAAATCTTGGCTTGGTAAGCTCGCCATTCGGCCCCAGGCACCCACAGGCACCTACCCAGAGATCGACCAGGGAGCGCCCCCTAGTAGTTCCACCACCAGCCAGGGACCAGGGGCCAGGAACCCGGCAGCAGGTCTCTAGGGTAGGGCACGTCCTCGTAGGCAGCTTTGTCCAGTGTGAGTGGGTGAGGTCATGCAGCCCACTAGCCGCCTGGGACCCCCGGGCACCACCTACAAGTACAAGTAGGTACCGGTGGTGGTGGTGCTCACAGAGTCACAGCTCACACCGCTGACTCGCTGGGTGGCATGAGGCTGGTAGGCCTTCCCGCCTGCCCATCCCCCGGCTCGCATGGCGTCCCCTCCCCCTGTCACCTGGCTTGCCGCGCTTCCCTCGTCGCTCGCTTCTCGTCTCTTGTCATCAATTGTCATGTCGCTGCTGCTACGGTTCGCTAACTCTCGTGCTCGCTCTCTTCTTTATTTGCATGGCCTTATCTCCATCTCAGCTGCAGCGCCATCTTCCCTCAGGCCTTTCCACATCGAGCCGTACCTACGTATGCAAGGCCTAGAGCAGCCACAAATTCCTTGACCTCGAGGACTTGACGGCATCTGTGTAACATACAGTCCTCACTTCCCAGACTGATCCTTGACCTTACTAAACAAGTGTGGTCTGCGGTTCAAGGTTGAGTGAGGTAAGTGCTCCCATGGAGCAATGATTGACACAGTCTGTTTCTGCACTGACCCTCTGCTGTTGTTGCTACTGCCGATTTACTCACAGGACGTCGTCTTTGCCGCACGTTCCAGCGCCCGTGAACAAACTCCTCCCCTCTCATTCCCATCCACCACTCCTCACCGCGCCAGTGGCGAGCGACACTCTCGCCCCTTCTCCGGGACAAATAATATCGCCGGCAATGTTTTCCCTTGTGTGGTTAGGACGTTGGCATTCGCTCTCCGGCGGACATTACACGCGGGCAGATCACGCCTCGATCTAGGATTTTCATGCCTCAGCCTCCTCAAGATCGTCCAAGCACCACCGTGCATCCTGTTCCTCCTGAATGTGCAAGAGAAGCCATCGGCGACGTCAACGATCGAATCCGCCGCTCGATATGTCTGTGGCCTGACAGGATGTCCGAAACCCGAGGATTCGTGCATGGGCGCATTTCTATACCTGCTTGGGTGAATGCTACGACACGTCAAGTTGCCACTTCTCTTCCGCTGTCAGCGTAACACGCGGACCGGCACAGACTTGCTCGTAGGGACCACGAGCGTCTTGCCAGATGTACTCGGTATTATCAGAAACGCCCCCCTCCTCGTGTAATCGATGGTCACCGTCCCATACCCGGTGTGGGGACAATGGTATGCTACACTGTCTACCTCTTCCGACGACTCTGCTGAAATCGCTGCTCTTGGCGATTAATCAACGCGAGGTAGCGGTCAATGGACCCCCCAACGATGCCCCCAGAGTACTGGGTCGTCAACTGATTTCGCCAAAACTCGCACTACCCTCAGCCCTGTCCCGGGCCCATGGTCCTTCATGCCCATACCTGGCGCCCCATTCCTGATCCTTCAGACTATGCGCCACAGCTTTGTGGCTGATCGTCGTGCCATAAAGGAGAACAGCAACAAAGGATCGTGTCAGTACGTCTGTATACGATGGGGCTGCTGAGGCGCGTCCAAGCAACGGACCTCATCCTTCTGGCTTGGCGGCTCGTGAGACCTCTGCTTGCAGTATTATCAATCCCAGCTGTCGAGATTAAGCTCAGGAAAGTGAGAGTTTCCCTCCTGGACAGTGACCAACATGTTTAGTCATTCCTGGCATGATGTTTTACCTGCACATCTGGCTCCATCCAACTCCATCACGCTCCACTAGAGAAGAGTCGATCCCTGTCCGAACTCGATCCTTCGCTTCAGGTTTGACCCCAAATTCTCACGCGTTTCCCATCTCTCGTCTTTTCCCCGACCGAGTCATTCGCGTTTTGCCCTGACTTCGCCCCAAACCAAGCGCTTCCAAAGATCGTGCGGACCTTTTGTTCAGCTGGGCGTGAATGGCCGGGATTGGGACCCTTCGATGCATCACACGCCGGGTGCGTGACTAACGGCTTGACTTTACATGTTGTATTACGACCATGCTGGAGCAAAATGTGGATCGAATTGAAATGAAGACTCTTAGCAGATCAGCATGCCTTGCGTCGGTCAGGTTGTTCATCATCCACCTTATTGCGAAGTGCTTACGAGAATGGCCCAGCCAGCCAGAATCACGAGGCCCTCACCTGCTGCGCTCCACAGACTTTGCCGTGTGGAAATATTTCCACAATACCTGCGAGCAGTTCTCGGTCCAGACTGTCCCGAGAGCCTAGCAAAATCGAGCAGGAATTTCCAGATTGGTGTCCTTGGGAATGTTATGCAATAAAAGTCTCGTTACAATGGAGACGTCCACCATCTTGCGAAGAGGCGCTCTTGTTCACCGGTATTCCAACCTCCCTGCCGTCGGCTAGCTCCATCTGAAAGTACATGCTTTGGGCTCGATCCTGTAGCAGATGGACCGACAATCGGTGTATCCAAAGTACCTTTGACATCTGACATCGACACCATGATGGTGGTTCTTCAGTTTCGCGTCCCTTTCCCGCCTTTGAGCCCCTGAGACTTGCACCATGGCAGGGCTGCCTTGATCCCACGACTATATTCTTAGCACTCCGTGGAATGGAGTTGGGCTCTCCGAACTGTCGCAGAACGATCATCATCTCCATCGATTTCTCTCGACTAACAAGCTCTAAAGGAGCTGAGAGGAGATCCCTGGCGGATATGTCTTGGCCCATTTCCCCCCCGACTGTATTCGTACAACTAACCCAAGCACGACTCCACAAGGGGCCGAAAGATTTCCCTTTCAAGGTCCCATCGGACGCACTTCCATTCGTCCAGTCGACTGCACGGCTCGCGTCCACGAACGGCCCTTGCAATACCAGTGGAGCAGCAGGACTATTGAAGACGAGCTGAAAATCTGACCTTGTCCAATATCAAGCTCGAGAACTTTCCACCATTATCAGGGAAAACCATTTCCCCTTTTTAGCATGTACCATACTCCTCTGAGAGTGTTGCGCAGTTGCTCCACATGCAAGAGCAGTCGTGTATGCTTGTGAAAACCTTAGCATGCCGTTAAAACACGCATTGTGTGTCAAGTTTTTTTTGTTCGGCGTCTACCAAAATCTCACGGTCGAGCTTCACGACGTCTCCTCTGGACCAGGGGCGTTTAGGAAGCGGGGATTTTCACAATGTGTCATATATTACATACCAGACAAGCCACAGGCACGGCGTCCAGGTTCTTTGTGGCTAAAACGGTCCGGATGAGGCCATTTCATTGACGACCACCCTTCCAGCAGTGGGCGGCAAATGCGAAGAATGGTGCGAGAGATAGGGCTTGAGAATTACATTCGCTTGAGAGGAGGATTCTTGCACTGCTTCGTGCTCCTTCCCTCGCAGAGAGGGTGATTTCCACGGCGACATTCCCTTGGGTCGAGCCATCGAAGCGGATGAACTCGACAATAGATGTACTTGGGAACTTCAAAATCACTCCACGGGGTAATAAGGTCAAGCCGTGATTGCAGAGTGCTTTGGTCAAGTTCCCCTAAGGTGTAGGGTCGCTTTTGGAAAGGGTAGCACTACAGTCTGGAGAACAGGTGCCGTCAAGGAGACAGAAGTTACCACCAAGGACGTTTGATCCTCAGTTGCAGCTGTCTCTTCCTGGGAATATTCGCCTAATTCGCATATGTACCAGCCGAGATGATCCCTTCCACAGCTTCCTCTTCGTTTGCATCTTCGTTTATTGCATTCTCGTCACGGAAATGCATTGAAGTTGATCACTCGAAGGCAGTATCGAGCACTCTGGTACAGAACATTCAATCTTGTTCCTGCTTACTTTTCGGTCCTCGCCCACGACAGAGAGGAGGTGTAATGGAAGAAGGGGACGAAGTGCGCATCTTTTCGGGAGATTGCTCTTGAAAGAGCCCAGGAGTACAGCCTCGTGTGGGTGAATGGCTCATCCCAAGCTCGCTGTCTGAATGAGCGCTTTGGCAACACCATGCTGTCACTCTAATGCCCTTTTTTTCGACAGCTTCAGTTCAATGTCGAACGCGGGAACGATCCAGAAGGCCAATTTTCAATTATCCCCCCCCCCCCCCCCGAAATATCATCGTGTGGCCGTAGTGGAACACGGGAAAGGACCAGCATGGACCAGGATATCAGGAATCTCATTAATGCTCCACGGTGCAGTCTCCATGGACGCCCTCTTTCTCCCTGTTCTTCTCCGCCTTCATCAGAGCTGGGAGACATCCTGACGGAGTATCTGTCCCATTGGGTATGTTTGCATTTCCTTGTTTTTGTTTAACACCCGCCATAAGCGGAATTTGCCCCTACCTATCCATTTTGTCCCCACGAATGCCGCTTGTTCGCCCCCGTCTGCCAGGATGGGTACCTCAAAGAGACTACTCAGAAAAGCGACACCAATGACGAGGACAGGGGCGGGCGGCGCGGCCGCTCGGGAAATCGGTGAATGGGGAGATCCAAAGAAAGAAACCCAGGACCAGGTCAACGACATGGCAGAAGATATCTCGCAACAGAATGAATTCCAAATTACTCGCGTCATTGCTTTGCTCAGGTATTTTGGATCTCGTCGGGCTCAAGGCTCGGTCTAGGTCGCCTCCCACCAATGGACCAACGCCACCCGACAAATGACCGAGATTGATTTATTTCCGCTTGCCGGAGTCGAAGCACTACAGGTGATGGTGGTGATGGCGTTACCAGTACGAGGGCGTATGCGAACTAGGCACTTTTGCACCTGTGCTTTGCTGAAACTTAGGGTACTCGGCCTCACGGCGGACGAGCTGAGATAAGGAAGTCTCCATATCCCCAACGGGATCCAACGGCACACGGTCCTCCGTGCAGGGACTCCGTGTCTGTGCTAATAGGTTAGAGACACAGTTAGTGACTTACGAGTCGTCGCATCATAATAATATGACGACGAGATAGGGGGGACTGTCTCGAACAAGTAAAAAACACGCACGGCAACGCGGCCCAGGCTTAGGGGGGGTGCTCGTATTTTCCTTCTTTTCTTGGAAACATGGAAGAGCGGCATGTGCTTGTTTGTACCTCGTACGTCTGATTGATGGATTGATCGCTTGCTTGTACGTCTGATTGGGGGCCGGCAATGTTAAATATTATTATTCTTGTGACTCCGTCTCAAAGAGGTTATTGTTCTCAGCCTTGTCGGCCAAATTCCTAACTCCCCGAAGCCGCGAGGCCCAGGGACAGATCTTCTCGTCCTCCAACATCCACGGTAAATGCAATGGCTGTGGCGGTCCTCGAAGCTGACTACGGACTGACTGCGTGACTAAGTGGTGGAATCAACTAAGGATCCATGCATGTCAACGAGTATGTGGGTGGTGGTGGTGGTGGCGGCACTGGGTGGCTTGCATGGAAGGAAAAGAGAAGAAGGAGAAGAAACTCTCCAGCCACCACTGACTCCCTCGTCGTCGTCGCCGCCGCCGCAAACTGACGCTACTGACACTGACACTGACACTGATCAGAACACGACCACGACCCGCGCCCGCGTCTTCTCCGGGCTGCGTACCTGCATCCCAGTCCTGCATGACCGTTATTGACGACCCGGCTACCTCGTACGCTACGAGCACTCGGGATATCAAATGATCGTCGCCCTGGGCGTTGCATTACCTTTCTCCTCGGCCTGCCCTTCCTGCCCTGCCCTGTCCATGTCTGTCCCACTGGTGCCACTAATATCACATGTTGTCACTCCATAACTCGTCCTCTCTCTCTCTCTCATTCTCATTCTCCTTCTGGTCTCGACCCCGACCTCTATCCCTGCAGCTACAGCATCAGCATCAGCATCAGCATCAGCAGCACGCAACTATCGCGACGGTGGCTCATCCTCATCGCAGGCCCTCTGTGCACTTCCCAGGCCCCATCAGTAGTCCAAACGAACTCGGTACCTGGGTTCTCGCCCCGTAATGAAGGAAGTACTACTCCGTACGCACCAGCCCTGCCGCCTCGTCTCGTCTCGCCCCGCCTCGCCGTTTTGTTGGTTGGTCGCTCGGTCACTGGCCGCCAACACGCCCCTCCCCCCCCCCCCCCCCCCCCCCCCCCCGCCGAGGCGACGGGCGCCGCAGGGGCTTGGGACCGCGAAGATTACTACTCGTGCTCGTGCTGCGGAGGAATAGACGGGCCTTGGGTCCGGAGGACGGAGGAACTATCGACTCCGAAGGTACGGGGTCGTCTACTTGTCTACTCGTCTACTCACTCTCACTGTTACTGTGCACGGAAGTCATGTGGAATGTGGGCATATACCTTGTGTACCAGTAGGCGGACGGGACATACTACAGTACCTATGTAGATACCTAGTAGGCACACCGTAGATACGTGCCCATGTACAGAGTACATCCCAGATGCCTATACCTATTCCGGTTCCTAGGGTACGTCAACACCGTGCAGTCCAGTCTATAGAGGAGTAGTGTTTGGTTACCTAGGAGCATACCGTACATGCACACGGCTATATGAAGCTCTCTTCGTGACACGATTCCACAGAGCCAATGTATCTATCTATCTCCTTGTAGTAACGTTGGATATTTCATATCCCTCACTCTGTACGGAGTGCATCCCTCACGTATATCTACAGCCTTGTGCCCTTGTTACGGTACGTCCCATACCATAACGAGCGAGAACTACTAAACCTATCCTCCCTGCGCTCTTCTTGCCTCTCGTACTCGTTCTTACGTCGGGCACCCCCTGCGTGCCCCCTGCTCAAATCTGCACTCAAGAGGATTTGTCGTGCTGAGCTCGAGTTTCTTACCTACATACATACATACTTCACACATACATACATACATACATAAATACCTAGGTAGGTTCTTACAGCCATAATACCTTCATACACATGTTCCTCGTATATACAAATACGGGTCCACGTCACGCGTTCCACGACCATCGACTCTACGAGTATCGAGGATAGCACAAAGGAACAACGGTCCATCGGGTCCGGTATCGTGGACAGCAAGCAAAAGAGCTCATACCACGGTATCTATCGCCCCCATAACCGTCCCGTACCGTCTCACGACGACCTGCGAACCACGCCTCCTCTGCCTCCCTTGCCCCTGGCCGTCCCCTGCTCGTGCATAAACTGCTCCTTCCCAACGAGGGTGAGCAAGGTGCCAGCCCAGGAACCAGGGGCACGTCTATAATATATGTATTAGAATCGAGTTATAACCCCAATGGCTCGGCCGCCTGGCCGTGTTGTTATGGCCGGCACGCTCACTTAAAGCGGCTCCTTGCTCCGGAACGGGAAAAAGCGAGGATGTCGTCGTCGTTATTACCGTACAGATCGGAAGCCCACGTCCTCGTCATCGCTTTGATTGTATTTCGTACTAGATATATATATATATATGATATTGTGGTGGTTCGCAAGCGGCCCGCAAAAAGCAGCTTGAGGTCTGATTTTGGATTGTGCTTCACGCTGTCGTTGCCATATGTCGTAGGGCGCCGTCCAAGTAGAAATGCCTGTCAACACTCTACCGTCGCAGGTCCCCCAGTCACGCCTCAGCCCAATTTCCAGAGTCCCCCCCATTCATACCAAGCTCCCGTTCCTTTAGCCCATGCTTCCCTATCATTGTTTCACAGTCCAACTCTTAGCATTCTCTGGATTACATTTGCATTCGTATTATAACCGTCCGTGCCTCGCCTTGAAGATCGAAATCTTGTCATCGTAGAACAAGATCTCTCTTAACCTCCAGGTCGGTTTCGGCCCCCCCGAATTGGCGCCTTCTCCTCCATTTTCGCTCCCGTCCTCATCATCCGTCAGGTCGTTAACATCGTCGGAAACGGCGTCAAAGTCGCTGTCGTCATTCGGGTCTCCACCTTCGCCATTGTCACCCGGTTCCTCGTCGTGAGAGTCGTGGTCGTGATGCGTCTGGGTTTGGCTGGGATTTGGCGCCGCTGTCTCGCCATCTGGTCCAACATCGTCTCCGGAGTGATCACCGCCACTCGTTCCTGAATTGGGACCCTTTCGAGTACTCGCATACTCCAAGATTTCGAAACACTGGCCCTGGATTCCGAGGTAGCACAGTTCAAGCTCGGGTCTGAGGGCGACGATATCAAGGACTTGCGATGCCGCTTCGCGAGAGTGGACCGTGCCGTTGATGTGTTCGGCGATATGCGAGATGTGCAATGAGCGCAGGGTCGTCGCGTTCGGCAAACGCCGGAGGAAATAGTGCCAGTCCTTGTAATCAATTGACATGCTCAACTCTCGTAGTTTCATTTTGCCGCTGGTAATACAAGTGATCAGCTCCCGGCTGCACACCCACCTCCTCCAGTTGGTATTAGGACGATCTGGGTCCTCGGTTCGGAGTGTGCTGTCGATGAGCAGCTTGGTTAGGCTAGAACGATGCCGCCGGATTGCGCTTTTGTAGATCATGTCGATGGACACCGGCGACTTGTAAGTCGTGTTCTCTTGAAGGAAAAGCCATTCGAGGCTGTCCGATGCAAGAGTATCTTTGATGAACGCGATCAACGATGGAGACACCATGTCAGTGTGTAACCGCCTCAATCTCAGGGGATAATCAGACGACGAGGGTACAGGGGTTGGCGGCGTGCTGATTTGTGACCGAAGCAACATGCTCGACATCCCATTTGCCGAAATCCTGAACGGTGTTGCCGACACTCTCCTCCGGCTTGTCGGAGTGAAGCGTTTTCGAAGCGCTTTCCACAACTGATCGTGGTTTCGGCACCCTAGAAGAGTTAAAGTCGTCAGTCGTGACCAGTCGATCGCTTTTGAAAGCACGGCTATTGACAGGTAGACCCGTTCCAGTTCCAGCGTTTCCAGCTGCAACTTTCGTGCCGGGCGGCCTTCTCTCTGTGAGTCCTGAAATGCGTCGCCGGCACTGTGTAGTTGACTAGGATTCGAGACGAGGCTGGGGTCTTCAAGTGATCGTTGTTTCGTCGATGAGGCAGAAACCACATCAGAGTGGTCATCCTGGATACTGTGAGCGGACAATAGGGCACCCAACTGGTTCATCTCTGAAGTGCTGACTGGGCCTTGACCATCTTCCTCTCTCTCCTGTTCTCGAGACGTGTCCACAGTCACAGCGTTTTGGGCCGGATCCTGTTGCGAGTCTAGGGTCGATGACGGTCGACTCTGAGCATAATGAGAGAAGGCGTCGCAGAATCGATGCACGAGGATACCAAGGATACCTCCTGGCCGCGGAGTCTGGTCACTCATGCCAGGCATAAGGGGAGGCAGAATAGAGGTTCGATCTTCTGAGGGCCGGGCCCATATGTCGAACTGAGCGTGCGAAGCTATGCCTACGCGGAGCTCTTGGATTCTCCCTAAGGACCTCTCGATGAGAACACTCATCTCCTCCGCGTAGGGTAATTCGTCAATATCGAGGACACTTAAGCTCTTGAGAGGTGGCAGAATCGAAAATGTTGGAAACTCAACTCGAGGATATGGTGGGATCTGGAAGAGAGAGTTGGCAGATCCCGCCAGTATCGACGGCAAGTTGGAAGCCTGCGGCCCTGGAACGGATCCCGGTGGCGGGGGAGACGCCAAAGGCCCCTGGTCTTGGTTGTCATGCCAGCGAACCCAGACTCTTTCGAGACGACATTCCTGTCCATCATCGCGATTGCCGAGCGAAGCCAGAGCCATCCAGACATCTCGAAGGACGCCTGTGGGCATGTCCCAAATGAAAGCTTCTAGATTCCGCATCCTCCCTACCGCGAGCGCGACCAAAGTCCCTAGCATCTTCCCTCCCTCTTTCGTGATGAGGTATTCCTGAACCCACTCGGCGGGCCCATTCCCTAGGCTGAATTTTCGGGTGTACTGAGCAAAGTGATTGCCACGCCGAATCTTTTTAGGCCGCTCCAGGGTCGTATGCGCGGCCTGATTTTGGTGACCGCAACTCTGACATTGATGTTGAGGTTGCTGCTGATACGGGGCCTCCCCAAAAACGTCCTGAGCCATAACCAGGGTTGCTAGTCCGTAGGTTAGAGCATCAACACCCATGCGATTCTCGAATGTTGCATTTGCATCCGGCCAGACAATGTCAAAGCGGGCGTAAATATGAGGGATAACCAGTGCGTGGAGGGCTGAATGGGTCAGAGCGAGGGATGTCAGGTCGTTGGTGTGCGTCAGCTCTCGAAGAATGGCTTGTAGAATATCGACGGGCAAATCCAGCAGGCGCAAAGGCTCTTTATGTGCCGTAATGGCATCCCACTCTTGTTTCTTGCCATGAAGATGCTTCGCCAAAAGAGTCTCTGCGCCCTTGGCCATTGATTTAGTGGGCAATTCCTCGACCTCCACAGTTGCTTCCATTCTGAATAGATCTTTGAGACGCAATGGGATTTTGGCAATTCAAGACACCTTGTGTTGGGCCTGAGAGGGTGTTTCGTGAGGTTTGCGAACAGGCTCAGAGCATAAGCCCTGAGCCGGACAGAACCCTTTATTAGCTGACCATGGAGGTGTCACTGAGGGCGGGATATGACTGGAGGAGGGATGACAGGTGAAGCGACGGTAAGCGGGTGAGGTGAAGAGCCAGGTTGCACGGTGGAAAAGTCGACGGCTTGTGGTCTGAAGGAGGTTTTCAGGCGCAGGTCGAGGTTGCGATGTGGTGTTGGTGGTGGTGGTGATGGTGGGTTGGACAGTGCTGAGCGCCGCAGCGAGTTGAGATGCACCAACTGCGCGGTTAGGGGACTCGAAATGGGTTGGCTGGGGGAAGCCATGGTGGACTAGAGCCAACTGAGGCTAGCCTGCACGCAATCACTTTACGCGGGTCGCGTGAAAGCTTCTCGTTGAGGTGTGAAGGTGTGAAGGTGTGAGGCACGGGCCCGGGTCTCCATTTCCTCGTGCTCCGTGTCCCGCACTTTCGTCCACGGGCGAGCCTACTAGTGAGTGATAGGCACCACGACAGGCACCATTCCGCCCATTCTGCAGGGCCCGGTGGACTTTCTCGTCTGCTTTGGCTGCTGTGTGCCTCCCCCCCTGGGAAAGTTAGACCCCCCAGGCTTCTTTTCGTTTTCCATTATAACTATCTCTTGCCTCTCCCCCCTAATCCTTAACACTTAACTTTTTCCCCGATAACATCCACCCCGGTCAAACGTCACTTTTTGTTGCTCACTTTCCCTTTCAGCTGGCATCTCCCATCAATCCTCCCCTTCTTCCTCGGTCATTCGATCATCTCTGGATGGCTTGAATCACACCACGCTCGTTCTCTTCGCGCTGGCTAGACAGCCCCCGAGGTCGACAGCTGCTTGTCAATCCAGCCCAATTCCCTTCTGCGCAGCTACCTCGCGCCTGCGACCGCCAAAGGCCGGTGCCCAACTGCCCCTCACCTATCCTCAAAATCACGCACTCAGGCTTCCTCTTCCTTCTACGGCTCCCTTGTGTTACGTCTCACCCATTACACTACATCAACATGGACAAATGCCCCGACGAGGTGCTCATCAAAGTCTGCGGCTGGTTGGACTTTCAGAGTCTTGCCAATGTGCGACTGGTCAACAAGCGGTTGGCCGAGGTCGGAGCCGAGGCGTTGGTAAAGAGAGTGCGCTTTCACTGCACCCAGGACTCCCTTAAGCGTCTGCATGCCATTGCTCAGCACGATGTTTTCTGCAAATATGTCGATACCATCGTCTTCGAAGGCAATCTCCTAGCCAGCGTCCCCTGCATCCATACCTACCAAACCCACTACGAGATGGACCATCACCAGAACGAGAGACCACGACTACCTCCCAAACATGCTACGCCCCGCGAGCGGCGACTCTACGAGCGAAACGTGGCCAAGTTCAAGCGCGAGCTTAAGGAAAAGTATGATCGATATCTGGACCTCTATGACAAGCAACAGAAAGTCCTCAAGTCCCCCGCCTATGCCGACTTCATTTCGTCCAGCATGCCCTGTTTTCCAAGACTCAACAAGCTTGTCCTTTCTACTGTTGGCCGCTGCAAACATGTTCTCTCTGGAAGGTTCCTCGAGTCGTTTACTGCCGACTGTGCTATGCCGATCGAACACGATACTAGCTTTACCAAAGACCAGCTGAAACACCTGCTCTTCCCACAAGGCCGACCTCTCACCCAACTCGGCACATTGGAAGTCCATGTCATGAGCCCCAAATTCTTCACTGGTTTCGTGCCGGCTGATCTGATCCGTCGTGCCTTCCAGAACCTTAAAGTCATTGACCTGAACTTCCGTCTGGAGAAAGATGATAGGATCGGCTTGGACATTATGACTGCGGACCGCTGCTATGCAGACCTTGCCAAAGGATGTCTGCGAGATGCACTCACCGCCGCGCGTGATTTGGAACAACTCACGATCAACTTTGATGACTACGGCTACTATGGAGCGGTTACCAGCCTGGAAAACATTCTCGGTTCAAATGCTTGGCCGCGCCTCAATATGTTGAATCTGGATTGCATGTCAACTACAGAGGACTATTTCCTGGGCATGCTTAAACGTCAATCATCTTTGCGTGATCTGCGACTGGGTTTCATGACCCTCGAGCAAGGTCGGTGGCCAAGTGCCACGACGCGAATGCGAAAGGACCTGGACTTGATCAACTTCATGGCAAGTGGTATTCTCGAGGACCCGGATGAAATGTTCCCGATGCATCTTCTTGATACCGAAGCCTACGTGGAGGATCACCACCACTTCACATTAGGCGACGCTCTCGGGCTCTACGTCGCCGATGAATTTGGTATCCACGAGGAGGAAGGTTACCACCCATTGCTCGATGACGATTTCACCGACGAAGAAACCTTACGGGAGGAATACGGACCATTCGCGGATGACGACGACTTTTCGGACATGGACTGCAGTGACTAGGCGAGACAAGCAGCCCTCTTCTTCTTGACCCATGTTCATGTATGATTACGAGCTTACGACCTTTTCGCAACTACCTGTACAGCACTCAGAACTGCATTTTACGAGAGACAGTCAACCGCAGATACCCCCGTGAGCTTCCTTGTCCAATCATTTTCCGGTTTCGAAAGACTTTTACTCTGCAGGCTAGAGGCCACACCTTTTATCCATATGGTTTGAAACTAAGGGAGCAGATTGTGGCTTTGTGAGAGGACGGGTCAAAATGGTGTCGACATGGCTATTCCTTATGTATCCATGCCTAGATCAGTCCGGGAAGCCACCGTGGCGTTTCAAGTCCTCAGAAGAACTTGAACAGATTTGTGATTAGAACAGCATACTCTGTATGTACAAACTTATTTTCCAACCAGGGGTCAAGCCTCGTGCATTCTGCGACCTTAAGATCCGGCTAATTGTCGGATGAGGGGGCTTCGGTCGCATGTCAGTTCCTCTCTTGCATCTAAAAAACTTCAGAGGCAGTCCTTTTCTCGAGGGAGTGCCTAGCTCTCGAGCCACGTAGGGGAAGGGAATTCAGACATCACAGTGCCGTATTTTACCATGCGAGCAAGCCTCCGTTCACTGGCTGCTCCCGTTACGCCATCTTTTAGGCCTGGCCAGCGAGCGCAAGCTCTGGCTTTGCTCCCTCCCATCCCATTGTATCGTCGTCTCCTGCGCATTCACCGCAAGCGGCTCAATCCCGAAGAGCGCGTCTTTGGCGACACGTACCTGAAAGCAGAATTCCGAAGACACAAGGACATTGAAAACCCATTGCACATCGTCGGATTTCTGACGGAATGGCAACAGTATGGCCAGCAACTTGAAGGGGAGGAGTGGAAGGATCAAAAAATCGACTCCGCATTGTTGGACAAGTTGAGTGATCAACAAGTCGGGCAGATGTATGAGCTTATGTTGGCGATTCAGAAAAGAGGGAGGGAGAGTGTTGATGAGGAAGAGGAGGGAGAAATTTTGAAGGCAATCGAAGAGGCCAAAGGCTCGGGTAAGACAACGGAGTCATGATGAGTCTGGCAGTGTGTGAATACAGGTTCGGCAGAGGTCCACGTACAAGAATTGGTGACATTGCAGATTGGCCATCACTCAACCCGTCACAAACGAGGGAGGAGCCATTGCGAACAACCGTCTCGGATCGCAAGAACATCGCTTGTCACCCTTCACTTCACGACCAACCCAACAGGCATACAATATCTTTACAGAAGGCGATGTCGCGCGAATATTAGTCTTCCAGCCGAGTTCCCCCTCCAGACGCTCATCCAATTCAACAACCTAGATTCTACGCTCGAACTCTCGGAGAAAGAACCACAATACCGTGGAGCCTGCGTATTTGCACCTGGCCTACCTGCGAAGCAAAAACAATCGCAACATGTGCAAGACAGAAGCCTTTAAATCTCACACCTGCCCACATCACTGGATGAGCATCGTCAAACCATGTGGCCCAGAAGCATCCTTCAAGAACCAGACTCATCGATATAAACCCGCAAGAAGTGGCTGGAAAAGACTGGTCCAACCAGAATACCTCTCTGCGCCGGCCGATAGCTGTCCAAACTGCGATCTGAAGGGAGACTACGACGCGGACAAGACACGGATCATTCTCAGGAAACCCGGGGAGGCGGGCAATTTGGGCAATGGATACAACATGACTGATGGCCGGGGGAGGGCAATACCAGTGTATCATTATGGGGGATATTTCCCGCCCGTGTCATATCCTCCGTCTGGGCCTACCGGAGTCTCGATGGCTCGTCCTAACGGACAGCGGCAGCAGGCCGGGTGTTGCGTTGTGATGTGAGCCGGCGTTCAATACTGAGGAAGAGCGGTGCTCATGGGTCATACGGCTTCTTCTACTTGTGTGGCGAGCGAAGGGAGTGGTCGCGGGGGTCGTATATACAGCTAGAATGGACTCTCGACGCCGTCTGTCAGCGGCGGCTTCCTCGCAATTTTACCACAATCCACCATATCATGCTCTGAGCCTCTGCTTCATCAAGTGACGGTTAACAATGTTTACCACTCCCACCTTATATACCCACGGAACGGTTTCCGCCTCGAGGGTGATTGTGTCGGACATCACCAACTCCTCATCGTTTGCGAGACGAGTGATCACGCAATCGCCCCTCTCGATTGGATCAACACGAACCCCTCGCATGCGACCCTCTGAACAGCCCGATAGCGATCATTCATTCGGAGATGCCCTGCCCACTTTGGTAAAATGATGCCGCAGGGATTCGCTATACGTCGAATGACATGAGGTCAACTGGAGGACAATCACGGGGAAGACTAAGAAATTTCGACAGCTGCAGAGACACTCTTTTCTCACTCTCTGATCCTTTCCAATTCTCTATTCCTATTTTCTCAGTCTGAGATTCACCATCTAGAAAGGAGTTCTTGGGGGAGGTATAAACCAGCTCAGGCTTGACTGACCAACACCTGCCCACCATGGCTCCCATAGCAGTGGAATCATCTCACCCTCCTTCTACAATCCCCTCCAAGTCCGCGGCCGTCGACTTGTCCATCTTCCCCGACGGCTTCAAGACATCCGGCCAACACCCTCCACTCTACGACCAGCTGTACCCTTACTCTGCGTTTCCAAAGACCATCTCTGGCCCCACCGTCTGGTCGAATGAAGACTACGCTTCCCATCCAGAAACATGGACGCACGTCTTCTCGGACGCAGAGATCAACGAACTCTCGGCCGCGGCCGACAACTTCATGGCTCAAGGTCTCCCGCTGACGGGGATCAACCCGTCCAACTTCCCGCTCCCAAGCATGTCGGCGGCGTTGAAATCCATGCGCAACGAACTCCTCAACGGTAAAGGCTTCATCCTGTACAAAGGCTTCCCCGTGCAGCAATGGGGCTCGCACAAGTCCGCGGTCGCGTACATGGGCCTGGGCACGTACATCGGGTACCCGGTGTCGCAGAACGGCCGGGGCCACATCCTGGGCCACGTCAAGGACCTGGGCGAGGACAGCACGCAGATCGACAAGGTGCGGATCTACCGGACCAACGCGCGCCAGTTCTTCCACGCCGACGACTCGGACGTGGTCGGCCTGCTCTGCATCGCCCGCGCCGAGGAGGGCGGCGAGTCGGACGTCGCGTGCGTCCACCACGTCTGGAACATCCTGCAGGCCGAGTACCCGGAGGTGGCCGAGCTGCTGACCCAGCCGGTGTGGTACTTTGACCGCAAGGGCGAGGTGTCGCGGGGCGAGGAGCCCTACATCCGCACCAGCGTCTTCTACCTCGAGACACCCGGCGCCAAGGGCCAGGAGCAGCGGGTCTACTGCAAATGGGACCCCTACTACGTCCGCAGCCTGACCCGGTTCTCGGACCAGGGCATCATCCCGCCGCTGTCGCCGGCGCAGGTCCGCGCGCTCGAGACCCTCGAGGATGTCTGCCAGCGCGTCAAGCTGCACATGATCCTCGAGGTCGGCGACATCCAGTTCCTCTCCAACGAGCACATCCTGCACGCCCGCACCGCCTATAGGGACTACGGCCCGGACAGCGGCATGCCCCGCCGCCACCTGATGCGCCTGTGGCTGAGCACGCCAGTCAGCGAGGGAGGCTGGAGGCTGCCCTTCCACGACGTGGACGAGAGGAAGAGAGGAGGCATTCAGGTGGACGACACGAGGCCGGTCGCGAGGCTGGATGCGGATTGAGTTCTGTTCCGTGATGCGAATGTGTTTGAGGGGTGGGACCAAATCTCTGGAGAAATGTTTCTAAACTTTGGGAAGAATGTATAGACGAACTAGCTTGCGTTCATTCCTGCTTCGTTCGACTGCCCTCTGCCGCCTGCAGGCTTGCCTAGGCTTTCTCTGAACGTTCCTCGTGCGTGAAGACATGCTTCTCAATGTAAATCCTGGGTTCTCGAGTAGTGCCACGCGGGATAACCAGCCCCCGTCGTCGATTTGTGATATCCTCGTGTGTTTTGGGCGAGGGCTCTGTCGCAAACGCTGTGTTCCTTTCCTGTAGTATGTATACTGTACCTTCCGGAGTGAAAAGAATGTAGGATTCAATGCCCACAGCGCAAATTAACCATGGGTTGAGCAGATTAGCATCCCATCCGTACAGCACTGGTCGTCAAAAGTAGGGCAACCCACCGTTTTCACTTTCGTAACTTGTCGGCTATACCAGCACTTTAGCCTCGTGAGCCTTTCATCAAAGCTAGCCCTGAGCTGGCACCAGTTAGCCAAGAGATCAGTGGGCGTGAAGTCCTCCGTTGCACGCGCGGTGAAACTCGACGGTTAAATCAATATCCGTAGTTGTTTGGTCACGACAACAAGACTCAGATTCGCGTCTTCCAAGATTGAGGACGACAGGAGTGGTTGATGTGCTTCGGTTGCAACAGCGACTGCTACCCGGCCAGTCCTCCCCCAATGTAGATGAAGGCTTTGCATTCAAGTGTAAACATGTGTGAGTGTGTGCAAGAGAGAGGCGTCCCCTGCGCTTCCGTACTTGACCCGACTGATCGAGATGTGGCGGAACTAGAGAACCGACAGAGCATTCTTGAGTGGCCCGGAGAGCGTTCGGATAGCTTAAAAGGACAGAGTTTCCTGCAGCTGTGAACTGAAAACCCTTTTCGGGAGAATGGTGGTTGTCTTGACTGTCAGGCCGGGATCCGCATAATCCACTATCGTCGACTTCGGCACAACGGATGATCTTCTTCAGCAGTGAAGATCACCAGGAGGAAAGAGGAAATTCCATGCCCACATCGTGAAATGCGGCGCCGGAAGGTCGTACCTTACCGAACATATCAAAGACAAAGCGCGACATGAAGCTTCACCTTTCCGTCTTGTGGCTACTCATCAGGGTGTCCCTGCATATCGACAACCAACCTCTGATGCCACACACCTCCATGATGGGTATTCACAACTGGGCTTGGTGATGAGCGCATGGTCGATCATGCCCATGTTTGCTCCACCATGCTGCGGCTAACCTTCACAGCGAAGCGGTGGATTTGGTTTCGGCCAGTTGATAGACTTTTGTGCCGACCCCCCCTCTTGCAAGGCAGCGTCCAACTCGGCTTTAGAGATGTATTCCCTTTTGTGTCGGTCACCGGGGAGCGGACCTGTATCATCAAGCCGCAGGGGATCGGGGCTGGGCTCTCAGATGAGTGAGCAAGCTTATTGCGGCCTGGGGAGCCTCAGGCGGCGACTCGAAGGCGTCGTGCACGACTCGAATAGATTGTCGCCAGCTTTCTGGTTCTGGTAGCTTGATATGCGCGATGACAAAGGCGTCAGAGTAGGGACCGAGGTCGAAAGAAGATTGATTGGTGGCTTGGGATGCCTGGGACGCCAGGGACGCCAAATGAAGAATGCCCCGGGGAGAGCAGAGAGTGGGCGCCACCGCAGACGACTGGCAGGGGGCATTATCTCAACCGAGTAATGGCTGTCCGCGCCCGCTATACTGCGTCGGGGCATCCCACCTCTTTGACCCAAGGGGTTTCCCATGCGTTCGGGGATCGCCAGGCGTGCATCGAACATGGACGGAGATCATGTGCCTTTGGGGTTAATCGTGATCGAGGATATCGTGCCCGAGGTCCGCATAAGGCGACGCCGCCTACTCCTACCCAAAACGCACAAAGGGCCGTCCCCTTCTCATTGGGCTTCTGAAAAACGGCGCTGGGATGGACGAACAACTCGACTTCGGGGTTCGCGCCTGGGGGTTGGCTTTGCTTCTTCACGCCCTTTTGGCCTTATGTCAGGCGTGGATGAATTGGGACTCTGCTGCTCCCGTGAGCACTGCATTAACCCGTTGGCTGCCCCTTGGAGCATGTGTCTCATTCGAGGACAGTTCGCTTACTCCCAAACTCTGGACGTTCCGCCCCTCCTTGGTCCGTGGTAATCGGCTGGTGATGGGTGTTGGAGACGCACTAAGGTGAACTTGCGATGGTGGCTGCGCATGGCTGCGCACTGCGTTGGACTCTTTCGACCTCGACACCCTGCATATTTTTCCGGACGGATTATCTTCTTCCGGAGCTGGCCTGAATAGAATCGCGATGCACCGGCCCAAGCACACCACATCATTTGCTGTCTTGTTCTCTTTTGGGAGGTGGTGACCGACTGTGCGGTAGGTCTACCATCTTGCTTGTGCATAGACAGTTGATGGTGCCCTGATGCAAGAGTCCAAAGGCCCCAAGACACTCGGCTGCGGAGGCGCTGCTTTGATTAGCGGACATTCAGCGCGGACCACCCGCACCCATCAGGCCTCAAGATGTCCATATATTGTTGCAAGCATCCGTCTCAGCTGGAAGGTACTGTGGACAAATATGTTCGGGCCCATAGAGCGATGGACCGTGCCAGCGACCTCGACAGGAGACATACTCCCAGGACCAACCCATTGTTCCCTGCACACCAACAGCGAGAAGATGAGGACCAGGAGTCACATCGTCAACGGCAGCCCCGTCCCGGACAGGCTGCTGAACAACAACAGATACCACTCCATCGTCGCAGCAGCTCCCTGCGATCTAACAACGATGTCGTTCGACTGGGGAATCCCGGGGCGCACGAGTTGTCGCATTCGCCCTTTCCCATGCACGGAAACAGCTTCGTCCAGCGTGCGGTCCAGTACTGTACGGACTTGTCTCCCTGCCACATGAGCACGACTAATGTTGGTTTTTGGTCCAGATGTGAAGCAGTACTCTCCGACGACGATTCAGCGTCCTCATTTTGTTGGTGCGGGCCCAGACCTGACCCTTTTGCGCGACTACATCCCCTTCGTCATGAACGATCGCATGACCTTCTCGGCGCTTGTGGCCATGGCCTCCTTCAGCGCCAACATTGCTGCCACTGGCAGTCGCGAGGCTCCCTCTGAGTCTCTGAGGTTCTATCAGGCGGCTGTCTCGTTGTTACGGGACCGGTTGACCAATGAGTCGCAGCGGGCCAGCGATGCCATCGTCGTGACTCTAGCCAGCTTGTGCGCGTTTGAGGTGGGAATACGCTCTTCAAGAGCCCCCGCATGTGTAGTCAGCTCACTGATCTGTGTTGTCTGATCCTGCAGGCCTTTACGGGAAACTATGATGCGGTTGACATGCATACACTGGGCATCAAGCAAGTCGTCGCTCTTCGAGGTGGCACTGGCCAATTAGGTACTCTCCTGACCGGACCCTCGGTCGTCTGCAGGCATAATTCTGACAAGAGCCAGGTTTCGAGGGATACCTGAAGACCGTGGCAACCGCGTAAGTCCTATTTTGGTTCTGACAGGACGTCGGGTCTAAAACCACATGACTAATCACGTTCCTTTGCCTCCAGATGGCAGAACTTTTACGCAGCTCGACATTCCATCTCCTTGACCGACCCGCGATTCTTTCCTGAAGACGGAAACTTCACCTACCCAGAACATCCCTTCGATCCCGAATTGTGCGATGTTATTGCCCGTTTTCCAGCTGGACTGACTGACATAGCCTTGTCGGGCACGCTGAGTCATCAGATCATCAACCTTGTTGCCCACGTCAACAATTGGGTGCATGAGGTGAATGTCTCTCTCAGAGACTCGGACGTGTACAACCTGCATGACTTGTCCCAGAGTTCTCGCAATGTCACCCTGTGCGGCGAGTTCCTGCACAAGCGAGGGTTGACCATTGTCGAGCAACTCCTCGTGCTGGCCCTGACTGCCTTCTGCTATTCCACAGACTCGACACGGGCCATGTTCTACCTGACAAATGCTTACCTCCAGATTCGATGCAAGTACATGCGGACGCTGTATATTGAGGTGACGGAGCGAAACGAGGCATTCATGACCTGGGTCTCCACCATGCTTCTTGCCACGTTCGACCCAGCAGCACAGCCTTGGTTTTTGGGTCTATCGATCCTGCGAGCACGACCGACACTGCGAGACTGGCAAGCAAACGTCAGAATTTCGGAAAATTATTTCTGGAATGATGGTCTCTCGCTGAAATTGGCATCGAAACTCGGTCACCTGAGAGGAACCGAACGCCAGGGCCAGGGCTGATACAGCTGGAACCCTGTGCGTTAACCTTTATGCAGCTCTGCACCTGCAATGGGACGACACAATGGAACAAAATGGGGATGGGGCACCTCGATCACGGACGGGTTCGACAAGGCCAATAATAGTCCAATACCAACCGTCGACATCATTTGCTTACCTCGGCATCCCAACAAGAGAACCCTTACAGGACTCACAATAATCTCCAGTCAATATGCTCAATACGCGAGGAGCATAAAACCACACTCGTAGCCGTCCACCCTCGAGGTGCGACTACTGCTGTGGGCTCAGACTGCAACACAACACAACCTTCGCAAAGGTTTGGTTGGACCTTGCCGCCATTAGATAGAATTCATCTAAGACAGCAAATGGCTCCGTGCGAGGAGTAATGGAAGCTGAAGGCCTTGGTTGTAACTATCGACAGACGCGTCTTGGCTCAGCGATATAAACAATTTTCCTTTTCCGGCTACGCGTCGGCCAAGCATTATGTAATATCTGGCTTGGCATTGCTGGTACCGCGGAAAGTCACAAGTCAAGCGCGTCTGCGTGTCTCTCTACCACCCTACGCTCACTGCAAAAAACTCGGCACATTTTCCCCGTGCAACAATTGAAATTGCCATCACGAGGCAAGGGTTCCGTTCATGCCTGACTCTCCTACCATGGAAACGCAATGGCTACATCTATAATGCCCGCGTCGAAAGCGGCCGCAACTGCCCCCTTGGTAGACGGAGTCTTCGCCTCAGTCTTCTCACCTTCGATCGTCAAGCCACCCAAGCACCGTCGCCGTTTCGCCCCGCGGACTCTTGCAACCATTCCGGAGATACAGACTACCTTACGCCAGCACCTGAGAGTCCTTCTGGGAATCGGTGACGAATCGTTCGTCTATGGCCAGCACCGAGTGTTCTCGAATGCTGGCGCGCCCTTTCACAGTCACCTCGAATCCTGTCCGCCGCTCGATCAGCTCCGGCAGCCGACAGCGACCGACCATGCTACGCAGATTAACAAGGAGGCAGAGTCTCCCATTTGGGGAATGCTAGGTGGGTGGCGCACGACAGTCGGTTCTGAGACACTGATAAAGCTACTGGCGTCGGTTCTCAATGATCTGATGACCGAGTTTGTGACCTGGTCCTACGCCGGGATCTACCGTCAAGGGCTGCATCTTCACCTCGAGTTCTGGGTAGAACATCTGTTTTCCAGAGTTGCACGTAAGGTGCTCTGCTGCCTTGACGAGCAGTTGGAAACACAGATTCTCCCGGAGACAGAGGTGAAGAAATGGAAGGACATGGCCACCGCCCGTCTCGGCGCTCTGCGGGTAGACGAGCTCTTCGAAGTAATTGTGGACTGGGACGCCACGGCACCAGCAATCGAGGACTTGCGGCACTTCACAACAAACCCTACTACAAGAGGATACTTGACGCACAACTTTGTAAACGTCCTGCAAGCACGTCTTCTCCATCCTGGCGCATCAACAATCGAGATTCTACAATTTTACATTTCCATTATCCGCTCATTTCGGATCCTCGACCCACGAGGAGTCCTTCTGGACCGTGTGATCAGGAGAGTCCGTCGCTACCTCCGAGAGCGAGACGACACTGTCAAGGTGATTGTGACTGGGCTGCTGGCTGACATTTCGCCGAACGAGGATGGACAGCCTCCACCATCCGACCCAGACATCCTCACAGAACTTGCTCATGAACTGACCAGTCATACCGTGCGAGACAATACAGCCGATGACGGTGAATTTGACTGGAACAATATGGACTGGGTCCCCGACCCTATCGACGCTGCCCCCGACTACACGAAATCCAATAAAACCACGGACGTAATCGGCAGCCTCGTCACATTGTTCGAAACGAAGGACGTCTTTGTCAAGGAACTCCAATCCGCCATGGCAGAGAGGCTGCTCAAGAATAAAGCCGACTTCACCCAGGAGATCGGGGTGCTGGAGCACTTGAAAATCCGTTTCGGGGACTCTGCGCTGCAAGGGTGCGAAGTGATGTTGAGGGACGTTCTGGACTCGAAGAAAGTGGACAAAGTAATCAGGAGGGATTTGGAAGTACAACAGGCCAAGAAAGGACGTGCCGCCAGGCAGAGCGATGATAGTGTCGAGATCCACGCAAAGATCCTCTCCCGCCTGTTCTGGCCAGCCATGCCGGAACAGTCATTTAATGTTCCTCCGGTGGTGACGGAGCAGCAAAGAAACTATGAACAGGGATTTGGAGCTCTCAAGCAGTCGCGAAAGCTGACCTGGGTCAATTCCATTGGCCAGGTGGAAGTGGAATTGGAGCTGGAGGACCGTACCTACCACGACGAGGTCCTTCCGTGGCAAGCGGCTGTCATTTATGCCTTTCAGGATGACAGTGGAGAAGCAGCAGGGCGGCCTGTCAACAAGACGGTGGCGGAGCTTGCCTCTGAGCTTGCAATGTCCCCAACCCTCGTCCGCTCGGCATGCATATTTTGGGTTTCGAGGCGCATCCTCGCTGAAACCTCGCCGAGCACTTTCTCCGTTCTTGAATGTCTCCCCAGTGGGACCTACGACGACAACGACACGCTGATGAGCGAAGGTGGTCCGTCCGCCAACCAACAATCGGACAGTGGATTGGCAGCTGCGGAAGCAGCCGCCTTCGCCGCCGCGACGAGGGAGGCTGAAGAAGCAGAACGCAAGCAGAAGATGGCCATGTATCATCGATTCATTGTATCCATGCTCACGAACCAAGGCGCCATGCCGCTGGCGAGGATTTCGATGATGTTGTCCATTGTGGTCCCGGGGGGGTTCCCCTTTAGTAACGAGGAGCTGAAAGAGTTTCTGGCGTCCATGGTGAAGGAAGATGTATTGGAAGTTGGCAAATCGGGTGTTTACAAGGTCGCAAGCTGAGAGCTGGAGCAATGACGATGATGACCAATGATGATGAATTTGACGACGACGACTGGGTGTTCAAGTTGGACCTCATGGGAGACGGTAATAGAACTAGACTGTGAGCAGTACAAGAGAATGTAATTCCTGCGGCCATCGTTCGGGCATCTGGTGATGATACGAGAACTGAATAGCTGTTGGTTGTACCTATAGTGGATGCACTCAAGAAGACCTTGAGGTGATGACGAGCCATAGAGTCAGTAGGAGTGCATGCGATATCATGGGAGAAACAGGAGGAACAGAAGTCGGTATTGTTTACATTCTCCCTGCGCGGGTCTCGTTTGAACAAGACAAGCAACAATCAGTAGAGTATTCTCAGTTGGAAAAAAACGAAGAGGATCAAGCTTGATCCGAGGATATGCCGCGACGGTGGAAATTTTGACCCTCTCGACAGCCTTGTTGGTGAGAGTGATGGTGCCTTGGCTTGATACCCATGTATCCCTTGGTCTTGTGTTATCCGCTGAACAAATCGCGTACGATCCAGTGACGAAGTGTGCCCGGTGAGAAACACTGAGAAAGAAAAGACACGCCGTTGTGCCGTTCTCATCGTTGTGGGGAAATCTAGAGCTGTGGCCAGGAGGAAACAAGGCCTGAGCACTATGTGCGCGACTGTGTAAGAAACGCAAGAAAGAAAGAGAGACAAGAAAGAGCGCGTGTGGGAGGAGAGGGAGGAGATAGGGTGGGAGACAGTGAGAGACCAACCACCCCTGCACAAGAAACAATGCTCCCCACCCCCTCGACCTCGCACGTCTCGTACGACGTCGTCTACGAGCCGGCCGAGGACTCGTATCTGTTTCTCGACACGCTCTCGTCGGCATCGGAAACGGCGTGGCTGCATGCGCGTTTCTCTTCGTCACCAGTGTCGGTGTTGTCATCGTCGTCAGAAGATACGGAGCGGCAGCGGCAGCAAACGACCAGGATCGGAAGCGAGAGCCAGAGCCAGAGCCAGAGCCAGAGCAGGCCCAAGACCCAGGCAGCTCCTCTCGTGGTCGAAATCGGGCCTGGGTCCGGCGTCGTGATCGCCTTCCTGACCGCGCACGCGCCCACCATCTTCGGCCGCGACGTGCTCAGCCTGAGCGTCGACGTCAACCCCTACGCGTGCCGCGCCGCGAGGACGACGGTGGAGAAGGCCCTCGCGGAGACCCGAGCGGCAGCGGCAGCAACGCAGAAACGGAAAGCAGAGACGGAGGAGGGGGAGAGGAGGGAGGTTGGACATGGGCAAGGGCAAGGACATGCTGCGACGCGCGCTCGGGATGGAGGCAGCGCATACCTCTCCTCCCTGAACGGCGACCTGGCCAGCCCGCTGCGGTCGGGAGAAGTCGACGTGCTGGTCTTCAATCCGCCCTACGTCCCTACGGATTCGGTCCCCGTTGCCCCAGCCGCCAATATCAACGCCCCTACTACTACCGCCGCTCCCGGTCCTCTAACGCCTGTCCCACCTCCTCCTGCATCCTCCAACACCACCGTCCTCCCAAGCTTCGAGGAGCAATCCGCCCTCCTCGCCCTCTCCTACGCCGGCGGCCGCGACGGCATGGAAGTCACCACCCGCCTGCTGCGCCAGATCCCCGACATCCTGAGCCCCCGCGGCGTCGCGTACGTGCTGTTCTGCCGCGGCAATCGGCCCGACGAGGTCAAGAGCGCGATCCGCGCGTGGCCACGCCCGCCGGGTCAGGAGTGGGAGTGGCGCGCCGAGACCGTGGGCTCGAGCGGGAAGACGGCCGGGTGGGAGAAGTTGGAGATTGTGCGGATATGGAGGGAATGAGTAGGTAGAGTGACCTTGATTGAATCACTCGCATTGAGTGTATGATGAGAATGAATGAAGAGTCACAACGGACCCTACTGCGAATCCCTTCGCCGACAGGTCTGAGACTGCGTGTCAATTCAGGGGCAGTATACAACAACGTATCATAAACGGGACACCCAAGATAAATTGGTCGTAATGTTCTTGCTCACTGGGCGAAGCGACATGTCAGGACAATGTCTTTCACAATATGCACGGGTACAGATGAACAGATATAAACTATTATTATTAATTATTTTCGTCAACTCGTGCTGTATGAGATGTCCAACCAACAGCCAGCTTCGCTAGACATTTTCCGCCAGATGCGAGGCACATTTCTGTGTCTGCATCCCGAAACGGCTTTGTTTCTTCATGCTTCTTTTTCCATCCATATGCAGATCCAATGCTGTGCACAAGGTAGCAGAATTAAGGTACATGGTTCGCGAATGTTCAGTACGAGTTGTAAGAGAGAGCGTAGGAGACGGTAGGTCCGTGAATTCAGTTGACGTTGATCAGGAGACACGAGATACGGAGAGGGAAGGGCGGTGGCCGACGATATCTCATCTTTAACCCTACAGAAGGGCAACGGCGCTGCCGAGTTGTTAGCATATAAACAAAACAGAAGTTCCACTGCGCCAAAGCGGTATATGGTGTTTTGAAAGCGAAAGGAGGTCTTACCCTGCAATACCCGCAACGACAGCAATTCCTCCGGGGAACTCGGGCCGATATGCGGCGCCGGTGAACGTCGCAGGAGCGACCGAGGTCGTGGTCGACGCAGCAGCAACGCTCGTCGCTGCCTGAGGCTGACCATCGCTGATCTGAGTGACAGGAGCACCCGTTGGTGCTTGGGGTTGTCCGTCACTAATCTGAGTGACTGGCGTGCCAGTAGGAGCCTGAGGCTGTCCATCGCTGATCTGGCTCACAGGTGCGCCAGTGGGTGCTTGGGGTTGGCCGTCACTGATCTGGGTAACGGGAGTGCCCGTAGGAGCCTGAGGCTGACCATCACTAATCTGGCTCACAGGAGCTCCCGTTGGGGCTTGCGGCTGTCCATCACTGATCTGAGTGACGGGAGTGCCCGTAGGTGCTTGAGGTTGTCCGTCGCTGATCTGGCTCACGGGGGCGCCGGTCGGTGCCTGGGGTTGCCCATCGCTGATTTGAGTCACTGGCGTGCCAGTTGGGGCTTGAGGTTGCCCGTCACTAATCTGAGTGACTGGAGTACCGGTAGCAGCTTGCGGCCTTGAGTTTGTTAGCAAAAACGTTGCCAAAAGCATAATTAATGGTGACGTACTGGCCATCAGAGATTTGGGTAACAGGGGCACCAGTTGGAGCCTGTGGTCTTTGAGGTGTTAGTAAAGGACCAAAGTAGGAAGGATGGAAAAGACGTTGAACTTACTGGCCATCGCTGATCTGAGATACTGGCGTTCCGCTGGGAGCTTGTGGCTGTCCGTCCGAGATTTGGGTGACAGGTACGCCAGTCGTTGCTTGCGGTCTGCAGTTTTATTAGTAAGAATTGCTCAGGAGAGTAGACGCAAGGGACAAATATTGGTGCACTTACTGGCCATCGCTGATCTGCGTAACGGGGACACCGGTGGTAGCCTGAGGCCTTTGGAGGTGTCAGCGAACAACATGCTATAACAGTGATGCAACCAGAACAGGTAGGAATTAAAGTTGAGATAAAATAAGTCTGGCCTTGAAAGTGGGAGATCCAACCAATGAGGACAGCAGGTTGCAGTACAAGACAAAGCGAGCCAACAATGCACAGCACGAGGCACCTTCCAACATGGAGATCACGAATAGGCCGAGTTCCAGCTCAATCGCGAGTGTATGCCGTGAGACACAGGGCTGAAATGGGGTGAAATACAAATCATGCCATGACAACAAAAAGATAACTTACTGTCCATCTGAGATCTGAGTAACGACCGCCGAAGTGACCTGGGGTTGGCCATCCGTGAGCTGAGTGACAGAGGGGACGACAGTGGTCGCTACCGGCTGACCATCCGACGCTTGTGTCGCTGGTGGAGCCGAGGATCCGATCAGGGCGTAGATATAGATTGGCACGCAGTGGGGGGCCCAATCTCGGTCGTATAGATTATAGAATGATCCGCTCAAACATTGATACCAGATGGCAGAGCCACCCAATGCAAGGCTAGAGTTGGAGCAGAGGGAGAAACCGCTTGTGTAGATAGCTCCTGCTTGTGGGGGGTTGTCAAACTGGAATTGATAGTTTGAAGCAATATAGCCAGTACGTCCGGCTTGGTCTTTCAAAACGGAGTCGGCGAGAGTGAGGGTGAGGACTCCAGAGGTTTGACGCTGTACGGGAGTCAGTACGTCTTGCAAATGGTATCTGGGTACCGCAGGTCACCAACCTCGTGCAGATCTCGTTTAGCTGCCGAAGACGACACGTTCACGACAGTGATCTCGAAGCTGCCGCTGTACGAGGGCTGGCAGCCTCCGGGAGCTGGAGAGGATGGAGCAATTGCAGAGGTCACACCCTGCGGGAGGGGTGAAGCCAGGGCGGAGACGGCCAAAGCCGTGAGAAGAGCGAATGTACGCATAGTTGGAGTGGTGCAGATGGGATTGTTTGTTGCTGACACGAGGGCCTCGATCTCAACGAAGGTTGGTAGACTCTGAAGCGAATGATCAGTGTCTCACCGGAGGATTGGGAGTATACAATGGGCAGCACTCTGGAGAGGAAAGGAAGAAGAGAACGGCGACTGAGCGGGATGGTTTTTATGAGAGCTTTGTGAAAGCGGAAGCTCGCCAAAAGAAGACATTCGAAGCAATCCTAGCGGTTCCATGACAGTCGAATGAGAGTCAATGTTGCATGAAGAGGTCGTCCGTGACAGCCGGCCAGTGGGTGGACGTTGATGTTAGTGTTGAGAGTCCAATGCACGTTCTCTCCACCATTTTCCAGCACACCACTGCTCTCGGTGTAGCTTGAATCCAAAAAGCGTGCTTTTTCCTGTCAACCCCGCACGCAGTATGCGGATGGTGTGGTCGCTTGGATCGCCATTCGATGCTCACGTCTTGGCGATCGTCGTGCCGCGAAGGAGCTCCTCTTCGAGCAGGCTTCGTTATTTGGCATGTCTGCTGTAGTCAGAAAAAGTCTGTTTGAGTGGTTGACGGCGAGCCCTCAAGGCGAAGAAGGATAGACGGCAGAGAGAGAGCTTGCCGCCCCACCCCTTGTGAACCACCGAGATCAGTCAATGACGAAATAGACTCAGGAGGCCGGTGCGAGAAGTGTGTAACCTCTGAGACATGAAGCATCAGATGGTGCATTTGAAGCCTCCTCTGGGAGCTCTGGCCGGCCAATTCGATTTAGCAAGGCGGGGAATGAGCTGGAGAGGGATCTTTAGACTTTCGTATGGTGTGATTCCGACCTGTCATAGACGTCGTCGGGGGTTGAGGTTGCCATTCCCGCTCAACGAGATGCGAGGCGGCCAGTCCAGCGTACCGACTTGGGATAGCCACTGCAAGGTTGCCGTGTCCTCCTCTTGACTGTTCCATCTCTTTTCGTATTCTCAATTCGCTCACTTTCGCCTGGAAAGTCTGAGTTGGCCGCGGAGAGGGGGGACGAGTCGAAGGATGCATTAGTGCCATGTGCGTTGAGGTGCAGTGGTGGAAAACCCCTCGACTGTTGACTCCGCAGCTCATGATGCTCATTTTGCCGCCTTCCCGAATGGGATCAAGCGCAATCACGTGTTCCGCCCATTTCCGAAGTTGAGTGACACCGTTACCAGTGTGTGAGACTGCGACTAGCCAGGTATCCTCGGTACGAGTCACCCGTACCTCCTCCTGCTCCTCGTATTCACCGACCGCTACCTCGCTAATATTATGGATAGAAGACGTCATTGACTGGCCTTGGCCCCAATGTACGTGTAGGTGGCGCCTCCAAGCTCCCACATCAAGTCGGAATCTATCACGTATCCAGAAGTTCCTGCATCCATCGCATCTCCACCGCACTCACACCACGGGCATACGCCTTGGTGCCGGTGTACACAAATTCATTGTACATGATGCCCTCATACCTCCTTTGCTGGCCGCGGCCACTCGCACCTTGATCTCCAGAGGTATTGGTAGGCAGCGAGAACAACACGCTACTTGGATGGATAGCCACAACCTGGTTCGTGAGTATCGTACGATAGCTCCCGTCGGGGCAAAGCCGCGCGACGTTGGGGTGGAAGCCGGTCATAATGCACTTGAGGATGCGAGTGGGTAGAGTGGTCTTGTCGTGATCCCGCCCCGGATCGACATTCCGTGCTGCTTTCCCACCCGTTTTGCCCTCGCTCTGGGCCTTGCGCCGATATCGATCCATCAGCGCGGTGAGTTGTTTCCTGACATCCATGGCGCCGCTCATAGCCCGGTGCGAAATGTACCGCTCTTCACACCAACGACGGCGATCTGTGTTCTCAGCCACATACGCCTGTATGGTGGCTAGCAGTGTGAGGTGATCCCCTTCGCGGCGGAAGAGTTGGCGCCGAGCTTGCTGGGCCCGGCCTTCTGAGGAATCTTCTTCAGGATCCGAGTCATTGTAGCTTGGAGATGACTTCGAAGTAGCTTTGACCAGTTCGCCAGATGTCGGGGCAGAACGGTTGTGGATGTTGAGGAAGATGTTCTCAACACTCAACGCCGACACTATGTCAATGATTTCCTCGACACATTCGTACGCTGGTTCAGCGCTGGCAAGAAGCACCCTCGCCAAGCTCGCAGGCAGGGGTAACACGCTCATCTCTCGGCCTAGACGTGTGATTTGCCCGCTCGAACTATCCAGTGCAGAGAGCTGAAGGAGATGGACCATCGCCCTCTCCAGAGCTCTTCGTGGCGGAGCAGTCAGGAACGGGAATTCGCTCAAGTTATCTATCGAATGCGCCTTGAGTGTCAGTGCAAGCTGGCTGAGGTCGCAGCGCAGGATTTCAG
Organism: Cladophialophora immunda; assembly: GCF_000835495.1. Lineage (NCBI taxonomy): Eukaryota > Fungi > Ascomycota > Eurotiomycetes > Chaetothyriales > Herpotrichiellaceae > Cladophialophora > Cladophialophora immunda. The sequence continues at coordinate 2,107,032 of NW_015622546.1, forward strand.
GTTCGGTATCCTGAGCCAGTTGGTAGAAATCAGCTTCGGTGTACAACCTATATGCAGTTCCCGGTGCATCTCGTCCAGCTCGCCCAGAACGCTGGTTCGCGGAACTGCGAGAAATGGGCACGGTAAGAAGGGTGTCCAGATTCAGAGAAGGGCGAAAGAGTCGCTGCTTCGCCTTCCCTGTGTCAATTACATATCGGATCCCGGGCACCGTGATACTGGTCTCGGCAATATTTGTGGCGAGGATCACCTTGCGTGTGAACTTGGGAGTTGGTTGGAAGACACGTTGCTGCATATTCGAAGGCAAAGCAGCGTAAAGCGGGAGGATGAGGAGTTTGGGCAGCGTTGCGGACTGCTTGGGATCTTTTTGGACCGAGAGTGACCACGAACCTACCAGGCTTAGGAGGGATTCGACGGTTTCTTGGCCCGTGAGGAACACGAGTATGTCCCCTGGTAGAGGAGTATGCGTGTGGATGTGCAGTATCCGCTGGTATGCCGCATCGATGACATCTGGAACTGACGTTGGCGTATAGTTGATGGTCACAGGATATTGACGGCCTTTGACGAAAAGTGAGGTTGCTTTGGAAGGGGCATCTGTTCCGGACTTGTGTTCTGCAACACCACTGCCGATGCTGGGGCCGTGTTTCGTTCTGGTATCTTCGTTATCGGTACCATTCCCATCATCAGAGAAACCGGACCAGTTGTTTTTTGCTCCATGAGACTCCCCATTGGCATTCGCACGATCTTGGTGATTTTCATGGCTTGTGCCGAAGAAGTGCTGAATTTTCTCCATGTCTGCCGTCGCGCTCATGACCACAACCTTCAATGCAACGCCACCCCTCCCATCCTTTTCATTCCTGAGATCTTGCATCCTTCTGAGAAACCCCAGCACCAGATCCACATTGACGCCACGCTCGTGGACCTCATCCACCACGATGGCAGAGTACTCTTTCAGCCAAGGATCCCGCAGCATTTCCTGCAGAAGCATGCCCTCTGTCAAGAACTTGATCCTTGTCGAGGGACTCGTGCTGTTCTCAAACCGCACTGAGTAGCCGACTTCAGACGCAGGGCTCGAGTTCCCCAGCGGCGTGCCCATCTCCTCGGCCACGCGACGGGCCAGGGAAATCGCGGCCACTCTTCGAGGCTGCGTGATAGCGATGCATCCTCCAACACTGCCACCTCCACTGACTTTCTGCTTCTTGCACCAGGGTTCATTCACCAGAAACTGCGGGATCTGCGTCGACTTGCCCGATCCCGTCTCTCCAACCAGTAGCAGCACATCGTGATCCCTGACCTTCTGCCGTATTTGGTCGGCGTTGCTGTAAATGGGTAGTTTTTGTCTGGCGGGTAGTAATAGACGAGCTCGCTCCTTCAAACCTGGGCCCTTGCTGCCGCTCTTGTGGCTGTCATCCTTCGCTGGCCGGTCCCCGAAATCGACGGTTTTGGTTGTCGCACCATTCTGCGCGGTGCTAGATCGATGCCGTTCCAACTTGTCCTTCACAGAACCAGACTTCGACGAGAAGGCTTCATCTGCGGATCTCTTGGTTCCTTTCCGCAGCATGGTCGTCTGTTGCTTGGAGCTCGGTGCTTGCTGGCTTTTCTTATCTGTACGCTTCGCGATACATGGGTAGAGGTAGGGTCAATGAAAAGCGCTAATAGAAAGCCACCCGAAACCCTGTCACGACGACCCCGAACTGGAAAGATAAAAGATTGTTGCGGACGATGGCGAAAACCAAAATTTCTCCGCAGCCTCGTCACGTTCTTCTACCAGGCTTGGCACGACAACAAGGCCCCATATTCCAACCTCATTAATACTCTTAGACTGGTCTAGAAGCGGATAACACCTCTATTATGCCTCTGAAAGAGTTTTCTGGAGGATTGAGGTAGGGGATGCATAGTCTTATAGCAAGTGCATGGGGAAACAATCAATGTCATCCGAGAAAAGATAGTGGCATCATAACCCGAGGCACCGGACGTGGAAACGAATTCTTCAGGTGAGTAAAGCAAGTAGTGTTTTTACATGATTCGCTGTGGCGGATTGCTCAAAGACCCTATCTTTGGACCTCTCAGATCAGAGCCTGCCCTCTAAACATGGCCTCCCTGACTTCCCTAATCACGTCCTTCCGATCTTTGCCCCCCATCAGCACAATTCCCCTCCCTCGCCGGTTCATCCTGCCCATGCGCCCCAACCGATGGACAAAGTCTATCGTAGTGTGCGGAACGTCATATAATACCACGTGGCGGACCGCGAGAGTGTCAACGCCGCGCGACCCCAGGTCGGTGGTCACGAGAACTTTGACGTCCGGGAGATGCCTTGTTGGTCTAGGCGTTTGAGGAAGGTGTGTCCCAGAAGTCGAAGGAGTAGATGAACGGTCAAAAGGTACGAAGTCTTTGAACAATTTCTTCGAGGTGGAGGATGGAGAAGAGGACGGCTTGGAAGAGCCTTCAACACGGTCCACAGAGGTGAATGTTGCAAGGATTTCAGCCTGACGCTGTTCCGCAGTATCTCTCGTCAATGCCACCGCTTCGATTCCCTTTGATACGAGGAACCGCGCAACCTCTTCTGCCTTCTCGCGCTCGTTGACGAAAACAAGGATATGCTTCACCGTGTTCTTAGGGTTGAGGTCTTCGTGCACAGCCTTCCCTAGGGTCCAGATCACGTCCGCACAAGCCAGGTCGCGACTGCCGCGATAGGGATCCTTGTCGATATCCACAGCGCCCAATTGGACTCGACGTGGAATGGTATGCAGCTTGGGTGTGACGATGCGTTTACAATCAGGGAACCTCTTGTCAATGAATCTGTCAAGACTGTTTGGAATAGTGGCAGAGCAGAGGATGAGTTGCTTTAATGAAGGAGCCGCACGATCGATAATTTCGCACGTTGTCTCACTGAAGGAGCGGTCGAAAAGGGAATCAGCCTCGTCCATGACCAGATACTGAACGCGTGACAAGATATTTGGCTCTTTTTTTGCAATGCTGGCGATCAAATGGGGAGAAGAAACGAGGATATCGATCCCCTGAGGATTGAAGAGGCGATTGCGGATGACCGTAGGCGTGTTCGAGGAAGAAATGCCCGCGGAGCGATATTTCACTGTGTGGCCAATGACTTTGACGACCTTTGTAACCTGAGCAACGAGTTCCGAGGAGGGAAGGAGGATGAGGGCTCGAGGTCGGCCCATTGACTGATTTGGTGATGCCTCATCAGTTTCCGAAGGGTCTGCTTCGAAAACACGGTTCTTGTCTCGTTCTTCCTTTTCTTTGACGCTCCGGGCTTCACGCTCGAGCTCTTCGTTGCGATCCACCTCTTCTTGTTGTTTCACGGCGTTGATGACGGGTAACAGGTACGCCAGCGTCTTCCCTGAACCAGTCTCTGCGGCGAGAAGGAATGTCCTGTATTTGTTTGGGACGGGATTCCCATCTGCATCCACCTGCTTCTGCTTTTGATACTCGCCCTTTCGGCTGAGAAGCGCCGGAACCGCCAGTTTCTGTACAGGGGTGGGTGTATACTCCGTCAGATGTGGCAGGACCTGGGTATAGATAGAGTCGACAACTGAAGGCATCAATCCCAGCTCGTCAAAGGAATCAATTTTCTCCATTTGCTGCTTTAGTTTGGTTCGTTGCCCGTAGGATAGGGGAGTGAGGATCTGCTGCATCTTCAGTGCGTGGAAAAGTGGCCGTTCGTCTTTGTCCTTTTTCTCCCTTTGCCTCGAGGATGAAATTGACGTGACAGCGACACCGCCCTCTTCGTCAGGAGGTGGAGTGGTCTTTGTCTGCAGCTTAGTTGTGGTTGCGCGCTCCTTGATCTTCGACCTAAGGGCCATTCGGACTCGTGACGGGACCGCTCGAGGTGGTCGCGCAACAGGTAATCGTGCCACCGTTTGATTCATTCCCGCAAACGGACCTGCTGTATCCCTTTTCGCCACCCTTCTTCCCACGTCCGTCTTCCCTACATCTTGTGTAAGAGTCATTCTGGAGGGTTTCTTCCGCTGGCGCATGGCTAATGCCATAGATCTCTGGGACTGCCATTGTCGCGTTGGTGGCCTGAGCGAAAAGACTAATGTTCGAAACTGGCAAGCTGGACAGATGGTAGCAGACGACGACATGGACGGCAGTGCAGCGAACACGGTTGGAAGCGGACAAGGGAACAGGGACCATCCAACTGCGCCGTTACAATCTCGAACTTTTTTTCCCCTGCGCATCGCGTTCTCGTGGTCCACTGTAGCCGAGCGAGACCCCTTGCAAGTCTTGCGCCACAGACTAGGGTCTGTCTCGGGTGGACTTCAGCGCCAGCACGTTGCCTGGCAACCGACGGTGTCGCGGGCTTTGTTGTTGTTCCCCAGTAAAACCGCCGTGGGGGGGCCACTTAAGTTTCGCATATACCACCCGACAACGTTGAATATTAACACTCTCAACGAGACCTCTCTCTGCTGACTACTCTTCCTCAAGGAGCGGCCTCGATTGTGGTCGCAGTTGGGCAGTCAACTGTAGCTCACAGTCTTTTTGCTATTGCGCTTGTTGCTATCGTTTCTACACCCGCGCAGCTGGTCTGCCTCATCAGGCTCAGCACGGACATTCTGCCATTCTTTCCAGCTTCGCGCGCCACCCATCGATTTCGCATTCCTCGATTCAGTCACTCATCCCGTAATTCATGGTCTGAGCTCGACATCTGCTACATACACAAAGCCATTGTCGACTCTGCCCTAAGCTATGGCTTCCGAGGTAAAGACGGAATTGTTGATGTTGACCTCGTTTCGCTCACCATCACTCTCAGGTCCCACCCTTGCGCATCCAAAAGGGCGGCGGCGGCGGCAATGGGCCCAGCTCTTCGCCATCCAAGCTGCCACGGATAACTAATCGTCCTCTTTCCGAGCTGAGTCCTATGGCAATTCGCAGGAACTCTCCAAGTTTCCCGCAACCAAAGGTACGTCGTGCGCCATTGGCCCAAGACCAAATCTGACATATTCGCAGGGCAAGCTATTCAGCAGCGAGACCTCCCCCGTTGGTTCATCGCCATTTTCTACGAGTTCGCCACGTTTGTTTTGGCAGGGCCGTGATCCAAGTTCCCCTGCCAGAGAAAACACCGAGACTCCTCCCGCCTCCTCCCCACAGAAGCGCTCGTCCATTGAAAACCTGAAGAGGGCTTCAAGAGTGAAAAATAGTAGCATGTTTGCCCTCGAACAGAGCACACACTATGATCCCTCGCGTCCGGCGATTCTTGACGGCCGCCCTCAGAGCATGCAGTTTCCACGACAGTCATCGCCAATCCGGGGTTCGGACGCCGGGCGAAAAGAAAACGTTGCGCCCCTGGACAGAACGTCGTCGGTTCAACCACAAGAGAAGCAGCAGGAGGATGAGTCCAAGGCTGCGACTAATTCAGTCACACCCCTCTCACCAAGTCGGCTGAATAGCTCGCCGGCCAAGTCATCATTATCAAAGAAGACAGGGTCAGCATTCAGAAGCAGTGGCTTCAACCCCGAGACCGGCATTTGGGAAGACGATGAAGATTTCCAAGACAGACAACTGCCCGCTGGCCGTGGGCTGCACCGTCACCAAAAAAGCGTTACGTTTGACCAAGCACCTCCACAAATCAACGAGTACGAGGAACCCACACCTGCCCCTTCTTCAATTGCGTCTGGATCGCGGGAAGGTAGCTATGAGTCTACCGATGACGACGAAGATGAGGACGAGGAGGCAAGCTTTGAGAGAGGTTCGTCGATGGATCATGATGACAGCTTTGACGCGTCTCTCGAGGACACCGAAAAGACACCGGTCGTCTTGCCTGAAGATTGGCGCTTCATGAGCCCCGAGAGCGCCAACACTGATCTGTCTCGCCATGAAGAAGACGTCTTCGAAGATGATTGCGGTAGTCCAGCCCCGACTGCACAGCCAGGCATTCCATCTTTCCGTCCTCATCAGACAAGCGCAAGTTCGATCGACTCTAACGGACAGTCTCGCCCTCTCCCACCACTTCCGCCAATGATTGGATCACAAGGGCACTCGAGATCAGACAGTCTATCCGGCGCCTTTGAGCGTATGAGCGTAGCGTCACGTTCTCTTCCAAGCCCGCCAATCGCTACCACCATCTCGAAAGCAGATATTCAGAAGATTGGGACTGGGACCTCTCTTTCAGCAGAAGACAGATTGAGATTGATGGCACTCCAAGAACAGGAGAGAGAACGTCGAATGAGGCGAATGGCTTCCAAAGACGCTGTCCCCCTCCGCAGCACCAGTAATGAAGACTCGCTTGTCGAGAGTTGCGATACACGGACAATCCAGTCTGACTCCAGAAACTCGACCCCACAGCTTTCGAGGGCATCGATTCTTGAAGGTCTGCGTGGTCATGTTGGCGCCAACAGTCGAGACAGCAGCGAAGAGGTTCAAGACACTTCCCGAGAGCGGGATCTGGCCTCTCTCGATCCTGACGTTGCGATACCCTCCTTGGAAGATCCCACACAACCACATATTAAAGTGGAGGAGGACGAAGAGCCTGATCTGTACTCGATCCCGGACATGTACATGGGACGTAGAGTGTCAGGTTCAGACGTTAGCACAAACCACGATGACGACCTCACCAGCCAGTATTCACAGCCATCAACGGCGTCTTTCGCTGCCCAAATGACGGAGGAAGGAGAAGACACTCCCAAAGCACAGAGTCCAGCTCGAGAGTTGAACGCAAAACCCGCAACATCTGAGCGTGTGTCTTTGCCAGATTTCACCGACTTTGGCAAGACGAGCAGTTTCGATATTGGCCTTGCCCCGTATTTGAGCCAGAAGGAGGAGACTGTGAAACCAGCCAACGTTGTTGCGCCACCATCTCAGCTACCTGACCTCGCTGCTCTCCGTCAGTCGATTCAGCGGCCATTCACCCCAGAAGTCCAGCTTAGGCCATTCCAAACTCGCCCAACGTTTAGCCCAGAACAGGTTGCACCAGCAACACCTGAGTCCGTGGTTAGATACCCCGTTCCACGTACAAATTCCCCCAGTCACGTCAACGACGCAAAAGAGGATGGACTGGATCTACGAGAGGAAAGTGACCGGTCAATTAGCCCCTCGGACACTGGTTCAGTCTTGGTTCACGACAAGGAACTTTCGCCCGTCTCTCCTATGTCCGCCAACTTTGACGAGAGTGCTGAGAGAGCAAAGGACAACACCACCAATGCAGAGTCAGTCGACGAGAAGCGACCCGAGACTGACAAGAATGGAGGAGAAGAGAAACGGGTTAGCAGCCTGGTACCTTTGGATATTCCCACCACAGGATTGGACGAAGGCCTTGGGTTGGGACTTGAGAAGGAATTTGACCGCGTTGTGGAAGCCCAGAAGGTAGAGTTTGAACTCTCATTGCAACGTCTTTATTACCCTTTTCATGGACGGTTTCCCTCCAGTGAGCTGCCCGAAGCCAAGGAGTGGAAAGGAAACAATCCCATGGAAAACATCCCAGTTCTCCCCAAACCTCGTGGAGCGCGTCCTCTGCGAGAAGCACGCCTTGCACTTTCTCCAAACAGATCTATTGATGAAGAGTCATTTGCTAATCGAGCTGGCCGCCGACAGAGAGGATACCTGATGAGACAGAACACCAAAATTGTCGTCGCAAGTGAACGCATATCTCAGGATGAGTGCAGATCTCCTGGCCTTCCGACGACAACTGAAGATGGTCTGCTTGGTGTCCCCACGGAGGCCAACCAGGTCCATGCGTCACCGCGAAAAACGAGTCAGCCAACTTGGACTGCTGAACCATGGAATGGTAAGATCCGGCGGAAAAGCATTCGAGTCGGCGGGGAAAAGGCCCTCAGTAAGAGGAAGCCAGTCGAGGGTCCTGTGCCGCCTTTGCCGGGACAAGCGAGCAATGCTCAGGAGGGCCTTGACGCTGTTGCGGAAGACGAGATCGGAGAAGAAGAGGAGTGGGAGGATGGAGCTGAACGAGGCCGACTTTTTGTGAAGGTGGTCGGTGTCAAGGATTTGCAGATGCCATTTCCCCAACGTAAGCAACGTTCCATTCTCTCGAGACTTCAGGCTGATCATAAACAGACGAACGAACTTTCTTTGCTCTGACACTCGACAATGGCATGCACTGCGTAACCACTGCTTGGCTTGATCTTGCCCGAAGCGCACCTATCGGTCAGGAATTTGAGCTGATTGTTCTCAATGAGCTTGAATTTCAACTCACATTGCAGATGAAATTGGAAGAGCCCAAAGTTGAACGGCCGCAGTCTCCTTCTAAGCCGCCCGCGTCGCCTAAGAAGCAAGGAGCTTTCGGGAGATTGTTTGGATCCCCCAAGAAGAAGAAAGAGTCGGAGGTTAGAGCCCAGCAAGAAGCTCAGGCAGTCAGAAGACCCGTGACACCGCCTTCGGCGTACGAGCTGGTCCAAGGTCTTGTCGCAAAGGACGGTTCATTTGCTCGAGCTTACATTTCGCTTAGCGAGCATGAGAAGCAAGCATATGGTAGGCCGTACAATGTCGACATCACCTGCTTCAACGAGTGGGCTATGGAAGAGGTCCATGTGGGCAGCTCGAGAAGCAAGAAGAGCGTGACGCAACTCCAGCGCCGTCCGCCTTACGAGATTGGCAAATTGGAACTTCAGTTGTTGTATGTTCCGAAACCGAGAGGTGCAAAGGATGATGATATGCCAAAGAGCATGAACGGTGCTGTTCGCGCACTTCGAGATGCCGAAGAACGTCTGGCCCAACAGGCAAATATAAAGGAGTTTGAGGGCTATCTGAGCCAGCAGGGTGGCGATTGCCCGGTTAGTAGATGCCAGTCGAAAACATTCAGGAAATCCTGCTGACGAATTCTAGTACTGGCGACGACGGTTCTTCAAGCTTGCCGGAACCAAGCTGACGGCATTCCATGAGACTACTCTTCAACCCCGAGCAACCATCAACCTTGCGAAGGCTACGCGCCTCATTGACGACAAGACGGCGCTGACCCAGAGGGAGACTTCGACCAAGGGTGGCGGCCGCCGCAAGAGCGGGTTTGCGGAAGAGGAAGAAGGATACATGTTTGTGGAAGAGGGTTTCCGTATCCGCTTTGCGAACGGAGAAGTTATCGACTTCTATGCCGATTCGACCACGGAGAAGGAGCAATGGATGCAGGCGCTCTCGCAGGTCGTGGGCAAAGGCGTGCAGAGCGGCTCGGCTCCGATCAGAGGCTGGACAGAAATGGTCCTCAGGCGGGAGAAGAAGATGAAGACAGCAGGCGCAGCACAACGTCCCAAAGCTGGTCACCAACGAACGGAGACGTATCATGCGGGTGGTGGGATGAATCAGGCACACAGTCCAGTGAAGACGGCGGTCGGTCGCGAAGAGAGGCATCGAAAGACGAAGAGTATGTATTGCTGAGGAACGGGAGTAATCATCACGATCATTATCGACTGATGGGGAATTGGCATGGATGGCAGCTTTGACGGAATTAAGGGGTGTTTGAATATGGTTGGTGCTTGGTTGGTTGGACCTGGGTCGGTCGGCGTTGGACAAAGAGATATGATGATAATGGACCAGGGTCGGCTCCGTGGGATCATTCATGTTCCAATTCGATTCGAGTTCGATTTCTTTTCATGGCAAGACGATCTTGATGCAGCACACGATCAACAGGGGTGGGCAAAGGAGGTCAGTGAGACAACGACCGTGACTGGCTCGCCACACACATGAACGCCGTGATGTGCATCTAAAAGAATTTGTTTAGAAAATCAGATTTTCAAGACCTTTGCAGAGCCCGTGACAGAAGAAGGGGGGGGGGGGGAGTAGTGAAGGATGAGAGAGTACAAGTACAGCCAATTCCTTCTTCTCCTGCTGCTAAATGGTTGGCGAAGTATTCTGGCCACCACCACTAGTAGTACTGTACCGGGTACAGATTTGTACAGATCGAGAGATACCCTGGCCATAGGGATGACGATACCCATGTGTTCATGTACATACACACCTACTATATCTAGGTACCTATGTAAGTAAACGATGTTTATCGGCAGGGTCCAAGCATGCGGTGCCTGGGCACCTGTAGCACTCATCATGGAAACCGCTACTTGAGCAAAATCTTCAGATCTTCTATCAACCCGGTTCCTACGGCGCGGTTCTGCCCACTCATAGCCAATTGGGCCAGTCGTAGCTTTCTCTGTTGCAACTCTAGGATATTCTCTTCAATCGAATCCCGGACGACGTACCGAATAGTCTTCACCGGCTTCGTCTGCCCCATTCGGTGGACTCTGCTGAGGGCCTGCTCCTCCACGGATGGATTCCATTGTGGTTCCAGGAGACATGCCAGATTTGCCACGGTGATGTCGAGGCCAACTCCGGCTGCAGAGATGGTGGCCAGCAGAACTTTGACCGATGGGTCCTTCCGAAAGGAGGAGAGGCTCAACTCTCTATCTCTGGGTGACATCGTCCCATCGAAACGTTGGAAAGCGAGTCCTGCCTCAGTGAGAGACTGGCTTACCAGGTCAAGGGTCCTTCGCCAGAAAGAGAACACGACAGCCTTGCCATCGTCTTCACAGAGATCCGAAACCAGTGATTGTATTTTCGAGGAGCAGATCATGACATCCTCGTTGATCTCGGACGAGGAGGCAGAAGGCGAGCTTTTCCCAGTTCGAGGAGACAGTGATTCAGACGGAGGGCATCGGAGATCCTGTCGACGCCCTGGTAGCCACGTTTGTCCAAGAGACCAAACGGGAGTTCCATCGGGAAACCCAAATTCGCTTTCGTCCATCGAATTGGAAGTCACGGCTTCAGAGGAGGCAGCATCAACAGTGCCAGCAGCCGAAAGAGTATCCGTCAGACTTGGGTCAGTCGTAAGACCAATTTCGGCCACAACGTTGTCGTCTATCAGAGAATCTTTCGCAGCGTCAATGGAAATGGAATCCGCGTCTATCTGGCCATGACTGCAGAGGCCTCTCAAGTCATTAATCCATTGAAGAATATGACAGTGCTTGGGCGTAGCCACAGAGCACAACGCATTGTCTCGGATCCGCAAACGCACCTGCTCATAAATGCTCCGTTCTCGACCGTCAAAATCGATATGACGGATCTGGTCGGTGCGATCTGGTAGAGATAGTATGTTCTTCGATCTTCGTATTGCAACACATTCAATGAGCGTTCTTAACTTCTGTACAGCTTTGAGGTCTGACCTCGATTTCCATGGTTGAACGATGTGTTCGTCAAACACACTCGGCCTGTTGAATGGCTCCACCCGGAGAAAGTGAACCAACGCGGCGAGGTCACTCAGTCGGTTTTGAATCGGCGTTCCGGTGACAGCCCATCTCGATCTGGCTTCGATTGCGCAGACAGCCTTTGTGCGCAGTGCGGACAGATTAGCGATGTAGTGCGCTTCATCCAAAATAACGCGTCTCCAGGCTGACGAGAAAATAAGTGTTGAAGAGCTTGATATCCCATCGTTCAGAGTCTTTCGGTATTCAGATGCCACAACGTTGTAGGTAGTCAGGACAATATGATGACTGGAAAACCCTTCGTGAGAAATCTGCCGACGACTCCCGTGATAGACACACCATCTTAGGGAGTCCATTTTCAAATGTTCCTTCAGCTGATACTGCCAAGTCTCAAGGAGCGACGCAGGCACTATGACGAGCGAACAGCAGGGTAGAGGTGCCCGAGCCATATGCAGAGGGAGCTCATGAACACACTGCATTGGATTGGTCGAATCGTGGTCTGATGCTAGTAGGGAAATCATTTGGAGTGTCTTCCCGAGACCCATCTGGTCGGCGATAAGTCCCCCGAAGAATTCCTTGGGTCTCGAATGTTGTCGTTCGCCAGTGATCACATTTGTGTATTCAGTAGTCCAAGTTCTTTTCTCGGTCCACATCTGGTGCGGAGAGTCGCCAACGCAGGAAGTACCTTCGTTCCTACGCATAAAGAATAGAGCCTGTCTCTGGTGTGCAAGCAAGCGCGTGCGCAGCATTGCAGGACACTCAGCTTCCGGAAGTCCATCCGTGTGCAACAGTGTATCAAACACATCCGCAGGAGCGCTGAAAGTCTCGATGTTAGTCCTCGGCCTCAGAGATCTGGTCATGACCAGGTCGTCGTCCTGAGAGAGGAGTTGGGGGTTTCGGTAGGGCACATTGCGGTGGCAGATGACAGGGTCCTGGAGGTATATGGCAAGCTTGTCGAAGAACACGCCAAATTCTTCGCCGAAGTTTTCATTGCCAAAGACATTTACCAGGAGTTCATACTCCTTGGTTTGCGCAGGTTTCTTCCTCGTGCGTTGCGACTGGGATTGAACGGCGCGACAGTAATATTCCAGCGCTATATCACGACCATTTTGCAGGTGTTGCAATACATCTGTTGTCCGGTTGCAGGTAATCTGAGCAATTCTTAATCGCGTCTCTCCACTCTGTGGAAATTCCGTAGCATCATGTGCTTCGTATATCTGTCCAGAGTGTACCTCAACAGGAAAGCAATCTTGAGAGGTATCGAGATAATGTCGCGCTGACGGTCTCAAGTTTGCAACGACAAACTTTTGGTCCACATTAGCCATGTCATTGCCTCGAAGCTCCAGAGGTTCTTACCATGCCGAAACACACCTGCGGAAACCCGTCATCTTCCTCAGATGGAGAGGCAGCCTGGCAAACATTGCCATCCGCGGTGTGCACGCTGCGTTCTTGGTTTGAGGTCTCGGCATTGGGAGGGAAGGATTGGTATGGAGAGGGAGGTCGCTCCAGAGATGTCAAATCCGGCTCTCGTGATTGGGAGTCTGGACGAGTCGTCGTATATGGACGTGTGGAAGATGTGATCCTTGAAGATGTGAACCCAGATTCTGATGATGGCGGCGCGGGGCTCGCGGGATCTGTGGCTGCTAAGTTCAGAATTGTCTTGTTTTGCCAGCGGCCATCGATATCAAGCTTCCGTCTCTTGAACATGTCTTGCGCCATTAAGAACCCTTCTGACAGAGCACACTCTTCATGTTGGGACGTACATTCTTAGCATTTTAATGTCCAGCTTCTCGTGCGCCCCAGATGGCCAAGGCTGATAGCGAGGCAGACGCTGAAATGGCTGTGTCTGCAGTAGGCAAAGCGTGTTGCCGGCCGTCCAATTTGTTTTTGCCAACATGCCGCCCCAACAGCGCCCGACTTCAACCTCAGCCTTCTAATTCTCTTCCAGAAGTGTCTCCAGATCTCACAAACTGGAGTTACTATCTCCTCGACGAGAAATACCTTCAATACTGCTGGAGTTCTTCGAGGACGGCCTTTTGTCATGTCATCAGGTGGACCTTCTCCAGCCTCAGTGATCGAATCGGCGTTTTCAAGATTTCAAGCATCTGTCAGTGCAGACGACGCGCGAACCTTTCACTCGACGACCCTCGAAGATGTATGGAAGGCAGCGGTGGAAATCGAGAGGGAGCAGCGACAACGCAGCGCCCTGCGAAACATGAAACGGATCGAGCCACTTCTGAAGACCTTGGGGGTGTATGCCTCAGCTCTCGACACTCTTTGTAATGGCACGCCATTTCTGCCATGGGTGTGGGTAAGCAGTTTCTCATGCTACTGAAAAGACATGTCAACCAACTGATGGATAGGCACCGATCAAACTCATGCTTCAGGTGTGTCTCATTGACGTGTCGGGCGCATATTCCTCCTCTATTAACGAGAACCTTTATAGCTCGCAACCCGACATCTTTCAAGTTTTGACAGTTTGATGGGAGCATACGTCAAAATCGCTGATTCGCTTCCTCGATTCGATCGTTACAGTGTTGCTATTCCGCAAGGAGATTTCCAAAATGTCCTGGCACTCGTCTACGCAAACATTATCGAGTTTCATCGGCGGGCATACAAGTTCTTTAGAAGAAAAGGTAGATTAGCACCCGGTGATACTAGACTATGGCCAGGAGAGTTAGTTGACAGTCGCAGCATGGATCCTCCTCTTCGAAACCGGGTGGAAAAGTTTCGAACTACGATTCGAAAGCATCTTGAAAGACCTAGCCTACCATCGTGATCTTGTCGACAGGGAAGCATGCTCTTTCGATCTTGTCGAAGCTGAACGGTCGCGTCAAAAGATTGACGAAGAAATTTCCAAGGCTGAGGATGACAGGGAGAGCTCTCATCTACAGGCTGTATTGTCGTGGCTTTGTGTTGACGAATTATCACAAAATGACATCTTATGGCGACTGAAGGAAAAGAGATCCGATGGGACTTGCGACTGGATATTCAAGAACTCCCAATATCAGCACTGGGTGAAAAATGACTCAAAGACTCCTTGGCTCTGGCTCACTGGCATTCCGGGCTCAGGTAAGTCTATTTCTCTACGTCCAGACGCGACTTCCCTGCATCTTCCTAGGTTAGAGGCTCGTTCCTTGCGCATGCTACTGTAGCACAAACTAGCCTGCTGATTCTTTCTCGATACGCATTGATCTGAGAGGCTCTGCTAATATAATTTAGGGAAGAGCGTGTTCGCTGCACACATCATCGAGACATTGCGCGAGGACAAGGGACAGGCAACCCTGTTTTACTTTTGTCTTCAACAGGCAGCTGGCGAGGACAAGGCAAGCGTGTTCCTTCGCACATTGGCTATTCAACTGGTTCGAGATCTTCCTGGACTTGCGGCTTTCATCTGGGATGCACATGTACGCAACGCCCATGTCCCTTCTATCGACATCCTTGAAAAGCTGCTCCCGATCTTGATTTCTGGTGCCTCAGCAGCCCGCATTGTTCTGGACGGCCTTGATGAGTATAGGTATCAAGACTACAAAACCATGCTGGACGTGCTTTCCAAACTGTGCAGAAAGAGCCGTTGTAGCATTCTTATCTCTAGCAGGGACGATGCGATAATCAGTTCGAAATTGCGAAATACACCGAAGATTTCTCTGATAAATGAGGTTGACGCCGTCCGAAAAGACATGGGAATATTTGTGGCTGCCAGGATAGAGCAGGCAATGAGAGCTTGGGATCTTGAGATATCAGATGATACTCAGAAACTGGGACAGGCGCAGCTACTGCAGAAATCGAAAGGTTGGTGAAAAGCTCTATTATCCCGGACCTTGCAATGCTGGGACTAAGTCAAGCAGGAATGTTCCTCTGGGTCGAACTAGTGATCGACAGCCTCCAATACTCGTATACAGACGACGACTTCCTCCAAAGGATTGATGAGCTCCCGGAAACCTTGCAAGCTGCGTAAGCCCTTTGCACAAACGCCAAAGTCTACGTCTTTTCCTAACACTATCAGTTACGATCGAATTGTGGAGAAAATTCTGAGTATCGAGGACCGGCGGACACGGCAGAAGCTGACAAGCCTCCTGGAGTTGATGACCTATACCCAAAGACCTCTCTCTATCGACGAACTCCTATCGGTATTAGCTCTTGACCCTTCCAAAGCAGGGGACCAGCTACCCGCACCATTGGCCCCAAAGATTTTGGACTTCTGCAAACCACTTATTGATCTCTCGTCCTCGGCGGCGGTCAACTTCGTTCATTTCTCTGTCAGGGAGTAAGGAATCATCCTCTCCCTAGACCCCCGCCGTGCTAAATTGTGACCAGGTACTTTCGAGACAGCACGAGCAAATTCCACATCCGCGAGATCAGCGCTCATCTAGCCGTATCGGATGCGTGCTTAACTTATCTGAATACCACAAGTGTGTTTCTCACTGAGGATTTTCGAACAAAGAGACTTCATCAAATAGTTCAAGGCCAACGAGCTATTCATCGATACAGTACTGATCATTGGGCTCAACATTTATCACAATGCCTCGATGCAGGAGATGAAACTCAGAGACTGGAGCTTGCCGCTATAGCTTCAAAACTCGGAGCGATGAATTGGATGTTCAAGCCAAGTGAACAAGGTGTATCCGCTGATGTTGCTAGCATCCTACAAAAGATAAGCTTATTCAAGGAAGAGGCCTTGGATCTAGAGCGAAACTCGGAAGATCTAGGTGGTAAGTGACGTATATGCACACGTTTCGGTTGCACAGCGGCTAACTCAAGCGAATATCTAGAATTTCGGACGAGTCTCATCAACCGCGATCCGACCTATCTCTGTCAAATTGTTGAGAGGTACGAGGCTGATATCGAGAGTCTACTCTCCCTCACGGACGAGGAGCTGCCTGCTGAAATTGAGAAGTCGGACCTCATTGCGTTTCGAGACAAATTCTCGACAGGGGCTTTCCGCTGCAGATACTACGGATGCAGCGACAAGACCAATCTCACTTTCCAAAGCACGGCAGAAAGAGACAAGCACGAACCAACCCATGTGCCTCTGTTTAATTGTCCCAAATCGTATTGCGTCTGGAAAGACATCGGCTTCAGGAACAGGCAAGAATTGGAAGCCCACATGCGGTACTACCATCCCGATACCTTGGACGTTCCAATCCCAGCGATTCCGGCCCAAATTCCTGATGTAGGGCACGACCTGTGGAAGCTTAGCCTCGACGACTTGCCTGACCACCTAAAAGAGATTGGTACCGGCTGGCATGCTGTGTTCAATCCCAAAGTCCGCCGCTCTCTCAATATCTCGCTGATAGCTGATTTCAAGCCCGACTCTCTCGTGGGTTGTGCAGCTATCTCATCCAACTGTCTCCTCTTAGCGACGGGTTGCAACCGTATGGGGACGATTTTCGATGTCCCCACCGGACAAATAATGTCTCGACTTGACCACGGCTTATCTGATAAACCTCCCCGTGACCATTATGTTAGAGCTATTTGCTTTTCACCCAATGGGAAAGTCGTGGTCACTAGCTGCGAGGACAAGGTGATCCGGTTTTGGGATCCTACAACCGGCGCGATGAAGTTCGACTTGAAAGGGCATGAAAACACCATAAATGGCCTAGATTTCGCAGCAAACGGAGATTTTCTCGCATCCTGCTCTGATGACCTTACTGTCAGGCTTTGGGACGCCCGGACGGGTGTTCAGAGAGCCCTTTTCCACAGTGAGGCTGGATTCGTGGCTGTCGCAATATCCCCTGACTGTAAGTTCGTGGTAGCTGGGAGCTGGGATGGGTATCTTCGAGCCTGGGATGTATCTGGGAGAAGATTGGTGTTCACAGCGGAAGGACACACACTCGCACTTGTCGACGTTAGATTTTCTCCGCAAGGGGCAAATTTGCTTACTTCGAGCTTGGACAAGACGGTGAGGATATGGAGCTTTGCAGAACAGGACCCAGGCTCGAGTATCTGCTGTGTCAAGACTATGACAGGACACGCGGTTGGTGAAGCTCTCCGCTTAACCCTTGACATCAAAACTCACGTCTTTGCAGTTCTTCGTACAATCCGCCGCTTATACCCACGACGAAAACTGGATTCTATCAGGAGGAGGTGACAACAACGTCTATTTCTGGGATCCAACAACAGGCGTTCCTCATCTGGCGTTGATGGCCAACGAGAGTAACGTCTTTCGAGTGATTCCTTTTCCAAAGAATGACCTCCCTCCAGGGGAAGGGATGTTCGTGACTGTATCCGCAGACAACACAGCCCGAATTTGGCACTACTTTCCTTATAAAAAAAGGTGAGGAATGGTTGGCGGATGAGCGAGTACTGAACTGCGTATGAACCATATAGAATTGTGGATGATTCTGGCTGCTATGTCCAGCTATGGCGAAGAAGCAGATAACATGTCTCGAAGAGCCACACCTTCATGGACGGGGGTTATTCATGGCGTTCTGGAGCGTACTGGGTTACTATTTCCCCCTAACGGTATACATCGGAGACGGCAGATCTGAGTAACTGATCACGGTACCCTTTCCACCGTGGGTGAGGCCGTAGTTGTTCGCATCTTACCATACCATGTCTATGCAAGCCGCTAGTTGGCTGGATATAAAGGGATGCTAAAGGATAGGGTTCTGCTGGATACTTACACATGTACCTACCTATCTAGTCAGTCGTCGGAGCAGGAGGAAGCGAAGTTCAATGTGCATGCGACAGGGAACAAGTCAACAGTACAAACTTCGCCATTGATGACCTGCGTTGCCCCAAGCCATCTTTCTTCACAAGTCTCCGCGCCCCTGTCCTCCTCCCGTCGGCACAGCCCGACGGAAAACCACATCGCTTGGTAACTCTGTGAAACACATGCTAAACTCGTACGTGGGTTGTATGTATGTTTCTACTACCTAGACTACTCGAGGACGAAAGACCTCGTTGTCACAACCGGGCTTGATCTGGAGGCAAGGCCCTGTGCAGAATCCCCTGAAGCTTATCTGCCATGCTAGTACTGCCGGGCAGAATGATGTGTGTAGCTAAATATCTGGAGTAGCGTCATATTTTTACCAGGACACAGGTACACCCCGTGGCAGGAAATCTAAAAGTCCAAGCAATGAACAAGTTGCAGCCAAGACTGCCCACAGAGAGAGAGAGAGAGTACATATCATATCAACAGGCTATGCGTAAATAAATCGCAATGCTTCTCTTACCAGACAGTCTAACAATAGCCTCGCTGGGTGGAGCAAAAGGACCATGTGGAACAAAAACAACCAGGACATGGGTAGCGGCTTGAAGGCTCATTGGCTTTGGTATGATATATTTGACTGGCATCAGCAGTACTGGCTATAGACACAGTACTTAGACCCGCTCTCGATAGCAAATTTGTCCGGGAACTGTCAAACACCTTTTTGGGGTGTTCGGGGGTGGGTGCAACTCTCAACGACGACGGCCGTGAGTGGGTTAGTTTCTCCAGACCTGTTCACATGCTGCCGCCCTTCGTCGCGCTGGGCAGTGCATTGAATACATCAGTACTAAGAAACCTCCCTTGGCTCGTCCTTACTTTTTTCATTCTTGGAGCGAAACATCTTTTCCGTTAGCACCCTCCACGACGCGCCCGCTGACGAGACACGCGACCACAGCCAGAGCAGCCAGAGCCCAGAACCCGAGACCGGCCACTCCGACCGCAAGACCAAGACCGTAGACCGGGAGGATGATCGCGGGGAACACCGACCGGCCCAAATTCCCGACAATCGTCCCCATGGTATGGATCGTCGCCCGCACGCTGGGGTGAGGCGTGCAGTCGTTGATCAGCAACGACGTGGCCGGGGCAACCCCGGTGCGCCCGGCGTTGAAGAGCAGCAACACGCCCAGAACGGCGATGTACAGCAGGGCCCGGTCGGCCGCGGTTGCCGAGTCCGACGCCAACAACGCGCTGAACGGCGCGAGGAGATATGTCGCCGGGAAGAAATAGAGGGCGGCTCGCCACACGCCGACCGTGCCGAATCGGTCGTGCAGGCATGGATAGACGATGATCTGCGACAGCACACTCATTGCTCCCAGCAAGGTCACAATGACCCCCACTCCGCGGGCGTCCATGCCGAGACCGCCGGAGAAGGACCACGGCGAACGGTTCTCCTCCGCGCCGGGCGGCGTGCTGAGAAAGATGGCCCAGAGGCTCGAGAACGTGCCCAGGTGCCCCGATATTATGAAGTGAGCGAGCATCGTGCTCAAAACGTTCGGGGTCCATATCTGGCGGAACCGGGGGCGCCGTCGACGTGGTTGAATGGTTTCGGGGGAAATGTCATCCGGAGTACTGGAGGGAATAGGATCTGACTGCTGGTGAGGAGCCAGCCTATCATGCAGCAAGGGTGCACTTTCGGTACACGTCGCATTTGCATTGTCGCCTTGGTTCAAGTGGTCTGGGGGCTGCATCTGCCTTGCATTCCAGAAGCGACGAAAGATGGATCGTCCGCCGTTCTGCATATTCTCACGACTGTGCTCCAACCCGAGTGACACTAACGCCGCCAGGATGAAACTGTAAGCCGCGACGGCAATATTTGGCGCAGCGTAAGGATATCGTATCGCCCGGCCCTTCCCGTCGTCTCCGCCTGGAGACGACAGAAAGCCTCCCAGGAGCGGTCCGGCAAACATACCGGCGGAGGCACATAGGGGAAGGAGAGTCAGGGCGCGGACGCGATACCTGGATACTAACATCAGTAAGTTGGGTCGGCGCTGGAAGAGCGAAAGATCACCTTTTCTCCGGATAGAGCTCGGCAGTCAAGCATCGGATCATTGATATCGAGCTGTTCAAGATGCCATCCAGTACCTGCCACGCCACAGCGGCTTCTATCGATTCCGAAAAGCCATAGCCCAGCATTGCTACTCCCGACGACACCAGTCCGACAACGAGGACCAGCTTCCTGCTTCCATATTCCGAGTCGGCAAACCTCCCCCAGAACAGTCCGGTACTTACATGAGCGGCGGTTTTCGAGCTGAGGATCAGACCTGCTTGGGCGGAGATGGTCGCAGGACCTGCAGACGGGTCGAAGTGTCGGAGCTGGAAAAACATGTAAGACTTTCAAAGTGGTGAGTATGAGTTCTGCCTTGGTTAGTGGGGGGGAGAGATGTCCAACTTGTATTGAGGATGCGGCCAGAGGCTCAGCGATGCGCGCGAGCATGAGAATTGCCAATTGTCCCTGACGTCGCCATCTTCTCAGTCGAGGCAAACGTTGCGTGATGGCATGCCCAATACCTTGTGAGGAAGCGATCGATATGATGCTTTATCGAGTGAAGTCGGTTCCATGATGTTCTGGACGCTGCGCAGGGCTGTTACACTTCAGACCATCTATATTCTTCTCGAGATGCATTGGCACTGCTCACGTGTGGGGAGAAAGAAGAGGCGTGTCTCGTATTCTGATACTGGCAGTCATGTCCTCCTCGCAGTTGAGTCGAGATGGAAGAAATGTCCTCCCACGTTGGGTACCAAGCTTTAGTGCCAAGCAAATTTGTGGAGATCGTGACGCGGCGGCCCGCAGAACAATCTTCTGTGGGGGGATGCTTATTGGGGACTAGCCTCGTGTTAAAGTACGAGTATTGCGACTGCCTTGTCACGATTGGCACACTTCGACTTGTGTGGCAACCAGGGAGCCGTGGTCTGACCATTGAGACACCACCAGGAAACGATGGCAGGGGTAGATCCCTCGAGCCACGTCGCTCTCAATCAGCGTCATATTGCACATTTACCGTCAAGGCAGGGGTGTGGTCTAGGAACGAGTCTCAAGAAGCCGCCTACAAGTCAGAAGCCCAAGCCTCCCGCAGTGATTGCTTGAGGGACAAAGGAAACTGTCGACACAAGACGTCAGCCTCTTCTTATGCCTGATCTCCGTCGACCCAAACCCGGTGGTTGATCTTCGCTCTCGGCAATATACGCTCCTTGGCTTCGGCCGAGACGTGAGGGGCTCCTCCACGTCCGCCCATTCTTCTATCATCTGAATCCCTTTTGATGGAAACGTCGAATATCCAAGCAGAGGAACGAATACTTGGTGCTCAAAGACCCTGAAGGACCTTTGCGGTCACCATGCCCGCCGCAAAAGCTCTCTTGTCCAAGCTTTCCCATGAGAGCGGCCTATCTGCCATTCTTCACTCATCACGCGATACGAAACTATTATGTGTCGCTCGCTTCGTGAGGCTCTTCGCCTACGGCGCCTCATTTCTTATTCTCGTGCACTACCTCTCCATCCTTCGCTTCACTGATGCTCGCATTGGCTTGTTCATGACCTCGACGTTACTCGGGGATGTCGTCATCAGCTTCCTATTGACTTTGATCACGGATCAGGTCGGACGCCGACGCGTTCTGGCTACGGGAGCCGTGTTGATGACTATGAGCGGTGCGGTCTTTGCGCTCTGCTCGAACTTCTGGTTTCTTTTACTGGCGAGTGTCGTGGGCGTCATAAGTCCGAGGTATGAATATCAACACTGTGGTCTTTTTTCAGGGACTGATCAGGTGCAGTGGTAACGAAATCGGACCTTTCAAGGCCGTGGAAGAATCCATACTCGCTCAACTCACAGAGAAGGACCAGCGGAGTGACATCTTTGCGTGGTATACGTTGTTTGGCACCTTGGGCGCCGCGTTGGGGACTTTGAGCTGTGGCTTTATGGTTCAGATTCTGAAAGGACAGGAATCGTGGACCCCGGCTGGTCCGTACAGAGTCGTGTTTGGGGCCTACGCTCTGCTGGGATCGGTGAAGCTTATCCTCACTTTGATGCTCAGCAAATCTGTCGAGCTCGACCGGCCGAAACAAGTCTACCAGGAAGTTCCAATCGAGCTGGAGGATGAGGGCTTACTTTCCGGCAGCTCTGACGAAGAAACCCCTGAAGCTCGTTCGAGCAAGCGGATATCTGCTCACGCATCGGCGTCTCCATCGCCGCCAACCCCAACTCTCCTGAGTCGCATCCGTTCCCTCCTGCCGTATATTTCTCCTACTTCTCGGCTGATACTAATGCGCCTCCTCCTCCTCTTTTTTCTCGACTCGTTCGGCTCCGGGCTCGCCTCTCCTTCCTGGCTCACCTACTTTTTCACCACGGTCCACTCCCTCGAGAGCTCAACACTCGGCACATTGTTCCTCGTCACCAATCTCCTCGCGACGCTTTCCAACCTCGCCGCCCTCCCTCTCGCACGGCGCCTGGGTCCGCTCAAAACGATGATCTTTACCCACCTACCGTCAGCCATCTTCCTCAGTCTGGTTCCTTTCCCTCCCGCCACAACAACGGGGACCTGGTTGGCAATGGGATTCCTCAGCCTGAGAGCCTGCACGCAGAGCATGGATCAAGCGCCAAGGCAGGCGTTCTTATCCTCGGCGGTTCTGCCGGCAGAACGGACTGCAGTGTTAGGGGTCGTGAATATCGCGAAGACTCTCGCCCAGGCAGGCGGTATCGGAGTGTCAGGTGTGTTGGCTGGTGCGAGATTGTGGGTTGTGATGCTGGCGGGAGCGGGAGCGATGAAAGCTTCCTACGATCTGCTTATGCTGTGGATGTTTTTGGGCATCAAGGACCGAGAATCCGACAGTACTCGACCGGGAAGAAGCGAGAATGCTTGAGCATTTTGGTCCTGATTGGTGCTTATATTGATTCATTCAGACTTGTCCCCTTGGCCACTGCAGCTTCGTGTTGCTCATCATCTCTTCTCTTCGCTCCGATCCCAACAATTCCTCAGGGAGACTCTTCACCTGAACATAACCAACCAACTCTTGAGCTGTAGCTGAGCTCCCTAGAGCGCGTCTCTCAAAGTCCCTAGGTGTGCCTTTGGGAGTAATGAGCAGTGCTCTAAGCCTTTTGGATCCACAATTATGGCCCCTCTATAAACCCCACACGGAGAACCCCAACTTTTGGGGTTTCGCACATGTATCCCTGACCACTACTAGGGCAGAGCGACAACCTGGACAATTCCTTGAAATTAGCCTGAATGAGTAGTTTTCCCTCCCCCGTTTCGGATCCTGTTTGGTGGATAGCCCGTCTGAGATATCTTCTGGACGAAGCATCGCAGACGAGAGGGGGGCAATACGTGCCGAATTCCGAGACCCCTCCATGGTATTCCCATGAGGGGAGGAATGTTGTATCTGGGACGCTCGTGAGTTTAAAGCAGACGGTATTCAGGCCATCAGAACGTCGTGATTCAGAAAAGCACCTTGTTACGAACACGGGTCACTAGCCCTCATCGAAAACTTGAGGCCTGTACTACGGTTCCTGTCCGCCTCTCCGGTATAGACTCACTCCCTACGAATTAGCCCCTGGCAATCACCACGACTGGGTCCATGGCGTCAAACAACCACCAAGGCAACCAAAACTACAAGCACCTCACTCCGGAAGATGTCGACCATTTTTTGACCAAGGGATGGCTCCGAGTCCCTCAGGCCATCAAGCCAGAGTACATCGACAAGTGGATGGCGGACTTTTGGCCGCGCGTGGATTACGACCCGGACGACAAGTCCACCTGGCAGACCCAGTACCACCACCTGCCCCGGCACCGCGAGGTGCCTGCGGAAGAGTTCGCCCCGGAGGCCTGGCAGAAGACCGTCGAGATCTGTGGCGGGGAGGACCGGATCGACCCCGTCCGGGAGCGCTACTACGGGGACGCCTTCATCATCAACTTCGGGACGGACGAGTGGGCCGACAAGAAGGAGACGCCGCTGGAGCCGCAGGACCTCAAGGGCTGGCACACCGACGACGACTGGTACCGTATGTCGTAGAAAGGCCGCATGAGTGGAATGATGATTGACCATTGAAACTATCTAGGCATGTTCCTCGACTCGACGGGGTGTGCGATCACCGTCATTCACTGCTTCACCGATATCCCGGAACGCGGTGGCGGGACGATGCTGTGCGAGGACGGCATTGAAGGTGAGCTGTGAGCCCCCGCCATCATGGGGGTCTATCAGGTCATTGAACAAGCGTCAGGACTCGTGAAATTCCTCTACGATCATCCCGAAGGCTTCGACCCGCCCGTCACGGACCGACTCAGCAGCCACGTCAAAGACTGCAAAAAGTTCACGACCGTCACGGCCAAGAAGGGCGATGTCCTCCTTCTGCACGGCCTGCTGCCACACGCCGCCAGCCCCAACTACCTGCGGTATGCACGGGTCATCACCAATCCCCACGTCGCTCTGCGCGGCCCGCACAACTTCAATCGCCCGGACGGCAACTATGTGAGCTTGCTTGCCCTGGCCCCTACCTCCCCCCCCCCTTCCGAGACACTTTTTTTCACTGACAACAACACCCTCTTCCAGAGTCTTCTCGAGCAGGTCATCCTGCGCAACCTCGGCCGCGACTCCCTCCCGGAATGGAAGGCCACGCGCGAACGAAAGTTCTGGTACCCGCGCAACGCCGGGTTCAAGCGCGCCAAGGCCGAAGGGGAGTTGAAGCGCATGGTCGCGGCGGCCAGGGCCAAGGGCCTGGACGAGAACGCCGTCGACAGCATCTACCAGCGGCGGGGCACCCAGGAGTTCGAGGACTTTGAACGACGCAACGGGTTCAAGTTGCCGGTCAACGAGGCGACGGGCCTCCTGATGGTGCAGCATTTTGGACCTGACCCCGTCGCCGAGCCGGCCAGGGTCCAAGCCGTGCGTTAGCTGGCAATAATCTGCTGCTACATAGATCTATTAATATCGAATTATGTACTGGGTATATATCGCTTAGGTTTCTTGGGGGTTGTGAGGAGTGGTCGTCAAAAGGTCTGGCCTCGCGGGTATAATACAGGCAGGCCGTGTTGGAGAGAAGAACAAGCACAACCCCATTCACGACGACGAATAGTCAATCCATCATCGTCCCCGATCAAAACCCTCCTCCTTGCAACACATATCTGCCAATAAACGAAGGTGATATTCACGCACTCCCATTCCGTCGGGTCGGAAGCCGGAAACCGGAATCCTAATGCCACTCCTTCGCTCTCGAGTCTTCCCCGCATCGCGATATCGCCCTGCGAGCTCCGGTATCTGTGCCGATGACCGCGGGAAAGTTCGATTGGAGTTTGGGCGGGGAGGAGAAGGAGTGGTAAAACGGGCACATCGCTTCTCGCTTTTGGTTTTGTCCTTCCATCTCATCTTTATCTTTTGCTGCCAAGGTAAAAAAGAAAGAATAAGACTCAAGGCGTTGGAAGGAAACGCTGAAACTGGTTGAGGGCCCTTTTATCGTCGACACAGCACGAAGATACTTTCCTAAGTCGAGGGACTCTTACGCACCGTGAACAACCTGATATCGCACTTGGCCACCTCCCGGCGATATATCAACGCACCAAGAAGCAAAAAAACAAACAAACGAAAACAGCATCCCCCAAAACGTAACTTTAGGACGAACGAACGAACGAACCAAAAAAACAACAATGGCCCCTGCTCTTGACGTCTACGACCACTCGTCGGCCGAGAACCGCACCGTCGGCGCCCTGGGGACGACGACCTCGGGCAAGAAACTCCGCATCCGCTCGTACCCCAAGTTCGAGTCGCTCGAGGAGGAGCGGCTGTACCGCAAGCAGCATCTCGCCGCCGCGTTCCGGGTGTTCGCCGACCGCGGGTTCGACGAGGGCGTGGCGGGCCACATCTCGGTGCGGGATCCGATTCTGAGGGATCATTTCTGTGAGTTGGGCCCCCCTTTCGAGGGTTGTCTCTGTGTAGTTTTCGGGAACTGTAGAGGTCTGATTTGGCAATGAGCGAGAGAGGGTACATGGCCAAAGGAAAAGGTGGAGGGAAGACGGGTTCAGACGACCATCAGGATGTTTCTCCCTATCCAGGCAAAATGCTACCAAACCCCACCACCTCCCTTACTGACAACTCTTGACCGGCAGGGCTCAACCCGCTCTCGCAGCACTTCTCCCAAATCTGCGTCTCGGACCTGATCCTCGTCAACGAAGACGGCGAGGTCGTGATCGGCGACGAGCCCATCAACGCCGCCGCCTTCGCCATCCACTCGGAGATCCACAAGGCGCGCCCGGACGTCGACGCCGCGTGCCACGCCCACAGCGTCTACGGCAAGGCCTTCTCCGTCTTTGGCCGGGAGCTGGACATGATGACCCAGGACAGCCTGCGGTTCTGGAGGAGCCACGCCGTCTACGACAACTTTGGGGGCGTCGTCCTGGACCGCGAGGAGGGCAAGAGAATCGGCAAGGCGCTGGGGAACGGCAAGGCCGTCATCCTTCAGAACCACGGCTTGTTGACTGTGGCCAAGACGGTAATTTCTCCTCCTCCCTTCAATCTGCTATTGTGTTCTGTCCACCCTCTGGCTAGGTCGGGACATTTTGGGCTTATTCTCTCTTTTTTTTTTGACAGGTCGACGCCGCCGCGTTCTGGTTCATCAGCCTCGACAAGACCTGCCACGCCCAGCTGCTCGCCGACGCCGCCAGCGCCGGCAGCGGACACAAGAAGAAGCTCATCTCGGACGAGGAAGCCGAGTTTTCCTACTCGCAGGTCGGCACGGACGAGAAGGGCTGGCTCGCCTTCCAGGGCTACTATGACGAGCAGCTGGCCAAGACGAACGGTGGTTTCTTGAAATGAGAAACGGAGAGATATTTCTCGCCCTTGGTTCTTTGGGGGCCCGTTGCTGCTGCTGCTGCTGTTGTTGTTGTTGCAGAGACAACCGCCTGTTGCATTGTAAACCAGCTTCTAACCTGTTTGGTTCAATGGGGATAGACATGGGCCAGAATCCACTGGATCCCTGGCATGTCGTTGGCCCCATTTCTTCTAAAATGAAAGCGTTATAGTGGTTCTGTCATGCACCTGTTGCATGTATCATCTTCTCAGTCCTAGATTTCTCCAGAGCAGCCAGTTGTCAAAACATTCTTTTGCTCGTCCTCGACCGATTTCGAGTACTTTGTGCTCGTATTCGAGATCGGATCGTCAGGATGGACATGTCTGCCAGAGATGGCGAGGTATGGAGATGCAATCATGTGTATTCTGTATTCCCGGGGCTTGGAAAATGTTGTCTAGGTCCCAAGCCACCTTCGAAAGGGTCATGTGCCTCGGAGTCGATGGCCATCCTCTCGTCCGTCTAATCGACCCGAATGGCTGGGTTCGTTCTTGTGAGGACCCGAGAGCTGATCCAAGTCCAATTCGGGTACGGCGCCTAGAAGCAGGGGAAACTCAGGCCTCCACAATCTGCAGGTCAACAGCCTCGGAACTTGGATGCGGCTCGACTACAGATGCAGCACAGCAGACAGAAACCCTCGCTAGCCCAAGCTAATCGATGTCTCTCCCTCGACTTGGTGTTGACCCCGCGTCGTCTTGACCAGTGATGGTGTCGGGCGTTCAATGGGCATACAAATGCAGGTCGCCCTTTTGCGATGGAAATCAGGTGTCGAAGGCTGGGAGGTTTGGTATTCCACTCCTTCTTTGAGACTGACATGACCCGTGGATGGTCCTAAAAGGCCCCCTTCTCGTCTAGGACAAACTTCTGGCCCACTAGACGTCACAAGTCGGGATCCTAGACCAAATTGGCGGCAACAGAATCTCAAATACCATCTCCGAGTGAGCGGAGCCCGCCATATGGTTGCAGACACTTACTCGTACCCCGCCTCCATCTCGGTTGAACGCAGGGTGGTGACGGTGGCTTCAGACCATGTGGCTCCAATAGGTCGGGATACGAAAGAGCACCCTCAAGCATAAGTTGGTCCCCATTGCCCGCCTCTTGGAATTTTGTCGCAAACTTTGGAGCGACGGTCTTTGCAAACCCTTTCCAGCCTTGAAAGCAAGCCCAAGATCACCGACTTCTGACATTTTGCCCAACATGCCGACCGGGGGCTGCTTCTGTGGGAATATCAAGATCGAGTACTCTGGCGAGCCGGCCATGACTGTAAGTCCTTCTGTCCAGAAAGTCTCGTCTTGCCAATCAGCTCCGACTAATGCCCTCGCGAACAAGGCGCTCTGCCACTGTGCCGACTGTCGCAAGATCTCTGGTGGAAACTACTCGAACAACTTTGTCGTGCCGAGCTCCAATTTCAAAGTCACTCAAGGCACACCCAAGGAAATCAGCAAGACGGCCGACAGTGGAAAGTCCATCACCAGCTGCTTCTGCCCCGACTGTGGTATGTGATTGATCTCGTGGACCCGTGGCTCTGTTTCCCATCGCATTGGCAGGGCATAGCTGAACGAATGTCGTCCAACAGGCACCACGCTGTTCCGATATGGCGACACCTTCGGCGGCATCGATGGCATGAGGATCATCAAAGCGGGTGTCTTGGACGATGTAAACCTGCTCCACAACACCAAACCTGGCGCCGAATTGTTTGCGCCTGAGCGCATCAAGTGGATTCCAGCTTTGGATGGCGCGGGTCAAGTTGACGCAATGCCACCACCATCTTGAAAGAACGCGAGGAGGATAGAGAGCGAGTGGGACAGGATGAGAGACACCAAAAGAGAGAACGATGGAATGAAGGCTGATAGCCCGAATCCTGGATCATGAGCGCATTGAACTTCTCCACAACGCCAATGATACTTGGGTTAAACTGCCAATTCCGCTATAAAATGCTCCTCGCTTTGGCTGAAACTGATATTGACAAATGGCTACATCGAATGTTAAACTGGACGATCATGTAAAGTACGTAGTTTCCGTCGGCAAGTCCTCCAGATCTCGTCGAAAGTGCAAGGCAATGCCCAATACAACTCCTGTCTCAATCGCCAGTCCAGAAATTAGTGCTTGCTCCTTACAATGCGTGGGTATCGTAATGCATCCGGATCGCTTTAAATAAAGTCTGTCCAAAACAGAAGGCGTGCCCTCGTCACCTTTTCCAATAACTTAGAGTTCTTCACCGCAAGGCATGGAGGTGGGCTTCGGAGTCGGGCTATCTGGATCATTGGACGCTGCAGAATCCTTCGATGGGCTCCTGAGAGGACTCGGTACAATCGCTGTTTTCAAGGGACTTGGGAGAGGTGGAGCTGGGGAGTTCTTTCTCGACGGGCTCGACAGCGGACTTGCCATCGCCAGGCTTCTCGCACGCGCATGTAGTTTGCGTTCTTCTTCCCCGTTCCAATCTTTCGCAAGTTCAGCTCGGACTCCTCGGCTCCACCGTCGAATCACGTCCTCGAAGGACGACCAAGTGGTGCTGTCGCCGACCTGATTTGCAACAGCCATAACGTCGAGCTGGAGTTTGAGCTCCCATCTCAGTTCCGCGGCCTTTAGCCAGTACCGAAGGTTGTCAGCACGCCTGTACGGTTTCGCCACGTCTTCGTGGAAGGACTTGATATAGTCGAATTGCCTCTTGGATCGCTTGACAGCGGCATTATGCATCTTAACAAGATCTCTGCCATCAGCCAGATTGCGAAAAAACTCGGGGTTGACATCACTCTTCTCAGCTGACGGGCATTGACCAGTCCCATGAAGCAGGAAGTTGAGGAAGTTGACGTCTCTTTCTTGCTCTCGATCAATCCACTTGGCATCGTCCATCCAGTGCCAATCTTTCCTTTCGGTCCTGTCCGCCTCCTCCAATTTTGCCTCTTGGTCGATCATCATGCCAACATCACTTACCCAAACCAACACCGCAAGTCTTTCATCCTCACGAAAACCGCCTGCGAAGTTTCGAGAGGCACATTTCTTCAGTACATCCAGCACCGAATAGAGGTCCCTCCGCAATTCCTGGTCGGACCTTATCGAGTTCAATCTCTGAGGATTAGGGTGCAGCGTATAATAGAGTCTGGCGGCTCGAATTGCTTGAGTGGTGGTATCGAGGACATGCAGCCCCTGAATCTCGTAGAATCCTGGTGTCTGATCCTCAGAATTTCCGGTTGTTGAACCTTCACACGACTCGACAGCTTGTAGTGCGTTCTCTAAAGCCTCCACCAGTTCTTTCTTCATGGTTTTCTGATCTGGAGGTGGGGCCACATATGTCGATCGATGACTGTACGTTGATACGGTTGGGGGTAACATCACATCCGTGCCATCCTCAGGCACAGTGTCCCAAATGGTCTGAGACTCATCTTCAATGGGAGATTCAACCAGCTCTTGATTTGCGGTCAACGAGAGCTTTGGAATGTCGTATTCTCCATTCTGTTTCTTTTTCGCCATTTGGCCTCCCTTGCCATCTAACAGTCCCGTTCGAGCAAAATAGTATTGCAGGTGGGCGATGCTACCGAGGCTCATGACACTCTCACGATTCTTGGCCGACTCGGCAAAGGACCCTCCTTGAGGACGGACATAGCCACGTCGACGAGAGTATGTGCTGGTTCGAGAAGTAGTTGAGTCATTGGAGTACGAGGACCGGCTCGAGATCGTGGAGACGCCGGAGCAGGATCGATGGGACAAGAGTGTGGAGGAGTCCGGCGTTGCGAGTAGATTCGGGGAGGGCGAGGGCGATCGAGAAGGGAGACTGGATGAGGACAGGTCTAGATCCGTGCTCATGGCGGCCGGATGGGCACTGGAAAGTCTCGGTTTGGGGAGCACAGGACGTCTAGTTATCGAGCGGGAGCAACTGCCGTGGCACTCTCCTGGAGGGCGTGTAGCACAAAGAGTGACAGGAAACGTCTGACCAGCAGTGACAGACAGATCGATAAGTCAAATTGATATTGCAATGAACGACGAAAGATCAGACTGATCAGAAGCGCAAAAGACGACTGCAAAGGAAGATGGACCTGGCCATGGTAGTTGATGGTCGAGGAGCAGGTTGGTGGTGGTGGTGGTGGTGGTGAAATTGCATCCAGACGCTAGTGCCAGATTCGAAGTCGAAAAGGGGAACGACGTCGGGAGAATCAACAACAGCCAAGGGCTCCTTCATCTCACACAATCCATCTCTGTAGCAACGTCTACACATCTTAGCTTCCTATTTTCAAGTCCGGTAATAGATTGCGAGTTGCCATCAAAGACTCCAAATGTAGATTTATGATAGCATGAAGTATGTCTGGGTGTTGCCCAAACAGCCCGTTTGTTGACATGTCCAACGGCCGGTGACGCGCACTTTCGGGCTTGGGCGCGTTCCTCGGCACCTAAAGTTTGGCGGGATCGACGGGACCTACCGCCCAAGAGTCTTACCGGTAGAAGGCGTGAGGGCGCCGTGGCCCGGGGGCGCCCAGGGCTTAAGTGCAAATTGTCTTGAGTTCTGGCTGTCGTCATAGGCGTCCTTCACTCCTCGTAATTGCCCCGCATTGACGATGCATATCTCGTGGCATTCAATCATTTCTACGAACATATCGATGGAGGCAGGCATCGAGGCATATAACAAGTCTGTCAAGACACGATCAGCGGCATCGTGATTCGAAGCCCCAAACCTCTACCCACCTCCACTACTGTTCCTCATGGCCAAACGAATTGCATTCAAAGTCCACGGTAAAGTGCAGGGCGTTGCTTTTCGGTAAGTGTTTGTGTGGAGTTTGAGGCCTCACCATACCTGACTCCATGCAGTGACTTTACCCAGAGGAAAGCCTCGAGCTATGGCCTCACAGGCTTCGTATTCAACACCACAGATGGAAGGGTCGGACTTTCTTCATACACTCACCGATCAGTAACCAGTTTGCATCAGACCACCCGCTGACATAGCCTCTCCACACTTAGGTAGCTGGAGAAGCGCAGGGCGATGAGGAAGCACTAAAGAAACTGAAGTCAGATCTGGATTCAGGACCTAGACTCGCCCACGTCGTCAAACTCGAGATCAAAGACATTGATATTAAAGAGGGGGAGAAATCGTTCGAGGTCTCGGTGTGAGAAACTGCAGAAACTCGACTGGCTTTTATTTGCCACAAACAAGAACGAGAGGCTGCAATCCGAGTCTGGATGAAAAGGGGCTGATATCATCGTTATTGGAGACCTCCGCGGGTGGCTTTTTTGTGCACTTGGCTCCCACATCACACTGCATATCCGGATCTCCCAAGCGAGGTCGCCGGCCAGCATGTGCAAATAGAAACCTGAGCAAATAAGCATTTGACGCTGAACCACCAAATCGGTCATGTATGCCTCTTTTGGGAGGATGAAAATTGCGAGAGGAACCCATCCGAGGGCATTCAGCCTCGACACCACGAACACTCAGAGTTGCCGGTTTCTCCCGACACCTTCGCTGCGGCTCTCTGCGAGAGCCATGCGAGAGCCCATGCAATTCTTCCCAGCCTGATGGGCTCAGCCTTCCAACATTCCGATCTTCGCCGTCCTTCTTCAAGTCAGCTGTACCTGTAGATCTTCACGTAGTCACCGAGAAGCCAGATCTGTCGGGATCAAGGGCCACGATGGCAAAATGGGTGTTTTTGTGGCCATCCACTTGTCATCAGCGACCTCACCTTGAACCTGGGCAACTTGTGAAGGAAGGAGCTGCATAAGGTCCATGGGCGGTTCTAGACTGGGAAGGTTTCTTTTGCCAGACAGGGCAAAGCTCGCAATGCATAAAGGACAGTGAAGGGGAATTGATGCATTGTACGCAGGATCGTGGTTAGAAGCTTTGCGTGAGTCAGCAACTTAGAAAGACGGCATCAGACGGGCTTGGGGCCTTGGGCTTGCTTGGGGGAGACGGGTCGCGCATTCTAGCCACAAAGGTGGGACGGCCATTGCTAACCTCAAGCCGCGGATACGAATTCGAACCGCGTTGCTCCTCACTCCTCCACCTTGGACTTTCTCTTTTGGTAACATGCTCAGTTGGCATGCTACACTGCATCTTTGAATGCCTTGGATGCCTAAAGCGTGCTCCGAAATTGGCGCATGTGGCGCATGACAACGAACCCTTTGACGCACCTTCTCCTCGCTCCTCGCTTGAGCCTGATATTGGCCTGGACCTGTTCGGGTCCCGATACAAAACTATAAAACAGATCCGCGTGTTGACATTGCCTGCCAGGGCTGTACTGCTTCTCAATGTGCTGACCAAAGCTGTTAAGACTCCAGGAGACTTGACCAGAACGTTTTGCTTACCTTTCGATTGATCCGTACCACTAACATTGACTCCTCTCCTCACCATGACCTCCTCGAAAGCGCTTTTCACTCCCACTCTTGCGGCGAATCTGTCAAGTGCAGCTAGGAAAGGCCTGTTTTCCTCGACTGCCACCGCTGCGGGTCTGAGGG
The DNA here is from genome assembly GCF_000835495.1 of Cladophialophora immunda. Taxonomy (NCBI): domain Eukaryota; kingdom Fungi; phylum Ascomycota; class Eurotiomycetes; order Chaetothyriales; family Herpotrichiellaceae; genus Cladophialophora; species Cladophialophora immunda. The sequence continues at coordinate 2,140,157 of NW_015622546.1, forward strand.
CCAGTTGTGCAGCCATCAGACCGTTCGATGCGCAGTCGAGACGGAACTTCTCTGCCTCCCACAGAGCACAGCTCGAGTTCTTCCCACCTCCCAAGAACCTCCCTCATATCAAACTGACGTACGCTGGGAAAGCTCTATTTGACGACCCTCGTACTGACTATTCACAGTCCTGCACCATGGCCCCATCCGACGGCAACAGAGGACCAACTCAAGAAGATTGAGATTGCTCACAGGGATGTGCGAGGTGTCTCGGACTGGCTTGCATACAACACGGTACGCTTTCTGCGATGGGGCACCGATCTCGTCACCGGGTACCGCCACGATCCCAACAAACCTTACGTGATGAGTGAGAGGAAATGGCTGGTCCGTTTCATCTTCCTCGAGACTGTCGCTGGTGTACCGGGAATGGTGGCCGGGATGCTTCGTCATTTACGGAGTCTTCGGGCCATGAAAAGAGACAATGGATGGTGAGGATCACTGCAGACTGGGTCGCGTCTATGTGACAAAGGCTGACGCTGATCTCCTTAGGATCGAAACAATGCTCGAAGACGCATATAACGAGCGGATGCACCTCCTGACGTTCCTGAAAATGGCCGAGCCCGGAATGTTCATGAAATTGATGATCCTTGGTGCCCAAGGCGTCTTTTGCAACGGCTTCTTCATCGCCTACCTTTTGTCCCCTAAGACCTGCCACCGCTTTGTTGGTTATTTAGAAGAGGAGGCGACCAAGACCTACACCTATGCCATTGAAGACCTCGAGAGCGGCAAACTGCCCGGCTGGGAGAAGCTCCAGGCACCGGAGATTGCCATCAAGTACTGGAACATGCCGGAAGGGAAGAGGACCATGAAAGACCTTCTATACTACATCCGAGCAGACGAGGCGAAGCACCGAGAGATCCATCACACTTTGGGCAATCTCAACCAGGCCGAAGACCCCAACCCGTTCGCCTCCGAGTACAAAGATCCATCTAAGCCTCATCCTGGCAGAGGTATTGAGCACATCAAGTCGAAAGGCTGGGAGCGAGAAGAGGTTATCTGAGTAGACCTCGTGTATTACCACCAGCACGCAAGAGGACAATATCAGGGGGGTTTCGAAAGGGGTTGGGGCATTTCAAATAATATTCGAGGCCTCTCTTAGCGGCATATCTGGGAACGGCGTTGCAGGTGCTGTTGATGGCAAATGATCCCCGCGGCTTGACTGAGACTTGATGCAGGTCAGTCTAGAATTCGCCTGACGTGCAAACATTGATAGACATGGGGTGGCCCTTTGTTTTCAGGCCGCATTGGCACCTGTTAGGATATATAAAAAGGCAACATTCCCCATTCCCCATTCCCCATTCCAAGCACATCATCCAGACCCAGTCCTCGGACCTGCGTAACTGCAATGTCATCCGAGTTATTGTTTATATTCACGCGAACGAGCTATCTACAACTAGGTCCGCAGCCTTTTCCCACGCCGTCTGACAACGGCCTGATGTCAGTGTGCATTTTTCAGGCACAGGCAGCCCGATCCTAGTGGCCCGTCACGGCTGTCAGCCCAATTTTTAAGCTCCGCAAGCGCGCCCTGGGAAGGACTGCGTCCCCCAACCCTGGTTCGTCGCCTTCACCTGTTGGTTTAATCTTACCCAAACAAATCCCGGGGCGTGCACTGCCAACAAACCTCCAACAAACCAACCTCGTCCATCGACTCACCGTCGCCCTTTACCTCGAAATACACGGCCTGCCAGCATCGCCTCCTACCCAACTGCGCTCAAACCGTTTCACAGCATTTGTGCACACAATTCTTCTAGCTATAATCTCCGTCCGGCCGGTTCCTGAACACGCCAAGCTCCAGAATTGTTTGTCCCCGGCGATTCTTACGCATATGAACGACACTGCAATTGCAGCAACGCCCTGTCTCCGGGTCCCCTGGCCTCAAATATCGAGCATCTGATCAGGCTGGACTGTCAGCGCTCGCTGGTTGTTATGACCTCTGCTTTCCGCCGCCCGTCCATGGTGGAAACCCCAAGCGATGTCGACCTACATCAACTCCTTGTCCCCTCTTCGTCGAACGATGTCTCCTCCCAGCACCAGGCGAACTCCGCGTCCTCCGAACCCAGCAGCGATGCTGGCTCCTTCGTGATTCCAGACAATCTCTCCAGAAGCAACTCCGTCTTCTCCTTTTCGAGGGCCTCCTTCAGCAGTCAAATCGCGAGCCTTACTTCGATTAACATTCCACAAGCCGAGTCTCTTGCTGCAACCGTCAGCTCCCTCCCGAGCGCCCGCAAGGCCGTAAGAGCCATCTCTACTGCTGCCGAGCAAATACAATCATGGATCAAGAAAGCTTTAAAGGTTTTGGAAAATCTCGATGCCGAAGACGATGTGGAATGGGCTGCGGCTGCCGGCAGGTTAGGGCTGGACGAAACAGACAAAACTATAAACAAATTCGAGTCTTTAATCAACATGTATGTTCTATCGATCGAAGAACTGCAATCGCGTCCCGATATCGGCGACGCAAATCCCGAAGATCTACAGGCTGTGGTGGAACAGATGGAGTCGGTTCTGGGCGGTTGGGATGACGTCCGGAAAGACTTGAAAAGCGTGCACGAACAGGTGGAGCTGGCCATGGAATGGGAGGAGTTGTGGGCAAAAGTTCTCGGAGATGTGGGTGCAGAGATGGACGCACTGAGCGCCATGGTCTTTGAAATGGAAGAGAAGAGACACACCGCCTATCAAACACAGACTCAGGTCGATTCAAGTCAAAATATCGATCTGAACGAACTCGAGAGCTTCATCGACGAGCCGTCCCAGAAGAAGACTACGCCAAACTCGCGGTTTAGCATCCCTTCTTTCGAATCGTCGCCCCTTGGATCTCCCATCATTGAAAATCCGCAGGACGACTCCAACCTGCTTGCTCTCTTCGCCAGGATGCAGCCCCTCCGGGCTTCATTGGATTTCTTGCCTATGAGGCTATCCATGTTCCAGACCCGAGCGGAGAAGATCTTTCCCATTGCTTGCGGAGAGCTTGATGACAAGCGGGCACGATTGGAGAGAAATTGGACGGAGCTGTCAAAAGAGGCAGAAACACTTCGAAGAGAGCTCAGCGAGGATCGTTGGGTGATTGTGTTCCGCAATGCTGGTCGGCAAGCTCAGAAAATGTGCGATTCAGTTGAACGAAGTATCCTGAAGGTCCAGGAAGCCATCCACGAGAATTTTCAGGCAACGAACCCGTCCGCTTTGGCCAAGAGGATCGAAAGCTTCGAGGCGAAGAAGCTTCATTACAGCCCGGCTATTCAACGAGTGCTCGGGATTATACAAAAGGGTCTGAAGGACCGCTTGACGGTAAATGGAGAAATCCTCCGCTTGCACAAAGATTTATCATCCAGAATGCGGGATCTTACGGATACTATGGACGACCTTGACAGCCTCCTCGAGCCCGTCACTTCGCGGCAAAACTCGAAATTGCGGGAATCAATCTCGAGCATCGTCTCCGCAGATCGCTCGTTTACCAGCACCACTTTTGCTGGCACTCCAGGTAGTTCTCCCCCTTCGTCGGTTGATCTCCCTCCGCAAAGACATGAAAAGCCTGCGTCGAAATACGGTTTGAACGGGTACACGAAACAGCGCACCCCATCGACAAGCAGGCCACCTCCGCCTGTCTCAAGCAACAAACGAATGTCGATGCTACCCCAAACGCGCCGTCCCACCACACCAATGTCGCATTCGAGCAGCAGTGCCATTCGACGAGGAACCTCGCCTATGCCAGGTCCTCCGTCTGTATACCGCCAGGGCGTTTACACTCCTCCTGTGGTACCTGCGCCTCGCCCGGAACCGACACCCCTTTCGAATAAACCCAGATGGTCAGCCGTTGTGAAGTCGTATGATAACACGATAGCACCATCATATCGGTCTTCTTCCACCACCACGCCATTGACCGCAAGAAGATATACTCCGCGATCCATTTCTTCGAATACTGCTTTGCCATTGCGGAGCCCACTCAGCCGGGAAGCATCCGCATCACCTTCCACGCTGCCTCCTCTTGCAAAGGGAGACAACCAACAATTCAGATCCTTTGCTGAGCGCGTCGCCGATCCTTTGCCGGCGAGAACTAGCAGTTTGTTAGACCCTGTGCCATATCACAAAACCAGGAATTCAAGCGCACCAGCACCGGGCACCATTCGATCGCCGTCTTCACTTGTCGTCAACAACCAAAACAAGCCTACAATGAGCGGAGGGTCGATCCCACGTCCGCCTTCGTCTCTTAGTAGAAGTTATGGTTCCTCGCAAGTCCCGTTGCGATCAACGTCTCACAATCCTCGACTTGATAACCGGCTGGAAGGCAGTCCTAGGAAGAATGAAGACGGGTTGGAGGAAAATGATCGGGCCAGTGAGAACGACGAGGACCAAACCACGGAGCCGAGTTCGAGTCCTCTGTCAAAGCGCACAATCACCAGACCCAGCAGCGTCATGGCGATGAGTGGCAAGGCCAAACGGATGTCTTTATTACCTGTACCAGTTGGAAGCGGCAGGCAAAGTTCATTGGGTTCGAGGATTTCTTGAAAGATTGGCAGCCTCCTACAGCGGGCCTGAGAAGCTGCTCCACGATCGTTTCTTTGGCATATCGAGAGAGGCGAGCACACACCAGTGCCATTACCTAGTTTCTTGTGTTTTGACAGCGTTCCAAGCGTGTACTTTTTTCCCTCCAAGCTTTTCCCTACCCCGAAGCCAGGCATTTATTTTGCTGGATACCATAGCGCAGAATGCTACATAGTCATGCCAGAGAACTTTTCTGTCTACCTATGCACCTACTACCTAGTACCTACCCAGCTTCTGCGAAGCTGCGAAGCCGTTTTGGAGGTTCTTTCCCCTGGCCAATGGCTGCGTACTGGGATGGACTGTATAGCACCCAGCTTATATAGGCACCCAAGCAGAGAAATCTTGAACCGACCACCTGCAGGTATGTAGCACCCCAACTACACAAATGAAAAGGAGCGAACGGGGGCTCAGGGAGCCTCATTCAATCAGGATCTACCACTCGCCGAGTGTCGAGCGTCGAGAGCCTGTAACCTTGTACCTACTGTACTCGGTATGTATGGAGTTGGTGAAGGCGCGTAAGTAGCGAGATACATAACGCGCATATGGCCTCTGGATACACGCTCTATATCTCGTGCCATGACATGGGCTACGTATAGGATTCTTCCGTATATGAGGGCCCCAAGCCTGCAAGCGCCCCAGGTCCCTCTAGCGACCAATATCGATATCCTAGATGCTCTATCTCTCCCTTCCACATTATGTGCTCGTGTACCCATATGCTTCAGTGCGTGCGACCCCGTCCCCACAATGGAGCTCGATCATTTAAAAGCCGACGCTCAAAGCCTGGGCATTCAATAGCCCAGTCCGTAGCCCTTGACGCGGGAGAAATAAAAGGGCTTGTCGTTTCTCAGGTGGAACTCGGCCCAGTCGTTGGTGAGCACGTTGTAGCTCCAGAACCCTTTCCACACCAGCTTGTTGTTCTTGGTGGTGTGCCTTGAGCGCGCGGAGCCCGCGGACTTCAGGGACAGGTGCATCGTATACATGTATCGTGGGCCGGCGCCCTCGGTTTCGATGTGCAAGTCGCCTGGAGACATGGTGGGTGTAGGGTTGGAAGATGGGGCTGTATGGTCTTGGCCGTGGCTCGGGTTCGTAGACTCCGAGGCTGGGAAGTCGAGGCTCGGGTGACATAGGCGCCAGCGGCCCCGGAGAGCGTGTTTCATGACATCTCGGGCAGATGGCGGGGGTGCGGCTGTGTTGGTGCCAGCTCCGCTGCCGGCGGCTGCGCTAGCAGATGAGCCGGAGTCTTTGAGGAGGGCGGGTGCAGAGGAGGTGAAGTTCAAAGGGTGTGCTGCTTCCTTCTTTCCCGAGCGGACGAAGGTCAGGTTCTCTGGTGTCAGGTGATGGACCACTTCAATGGGCTCGTTGGTGGTGAGAAGAGATATGCAGGTACCGTCGCGGAAGAAGCGCAGGTACCTGTAATACGTGACGATGTGGACCGGGTTGGTCCAGGTGCTTGCTGTGACAGAAGCAGCACCCGGCCGAGTGTAGTTAACAGTAGAGATGTACACGCCCGTGAAGCGAATGCGGGGATAGTTGTGGAAGACTTCTCGCCAGATGGTGTCCTTTGGGAATGGAAGTTCCGTCACACGTAAAGGAGAGGACGAGTCCCCATCTGCAGGATCCTCATCTAGTGCGCGGAAGGTGATTTCGCGACCTTGCAAGTCGGTGTTGAAGTCGTATCGTTGACCGGCGAGACCAAACTCAGGACCCAGCGCCACACATTTCCAAACGGCGTTATCGGTTGTGACATGATATGCCAGCTTCTTGCAGACCAAAGATAGCCGAACAAAAATGGCTGGATCGCGGATTGCTACGTGTTCTAGCAACTCCAACAATACTTCTGTGGGGAGTTTCTTGATACCGCAAGGCGGAGGACGGTCACCTTCAATGACGGGCGGTGCAGCTTCAATTTGAGCGTGCGCAAAGGTGTTGATCAGTTGAGCAAAAGTGAGAGTCTCTGGGCCAGGTTCTTTGAGGGAGTGGTGGGCGGTGGAAGGGACGGTGACAGGAGCGTTGGAAGGGTTTGGGTTGGATGTCTTTGACTTGGCTGTCTGAGGAAAATGCTTGTTCTTGTATGATTGATCAACCTTTGAATCGAGCTTGTACGCCTTGCGGTAGTGGGAGAGACTGTCGCCCAAATTCCCCTGACTCTCCTTCTCGACGGCGCGCTCGAAATGTTCCAACGCGCTGATGGGTTCTTTCTTGGACGAGGCACTCGCAGTGAAATCATCGTCGTCCACATTATGGATTTTCAGTGTTTCTGTGCGCTGCTGGATCGTGGCCAAGCTGCTACCGCGGGCCTGATCTGCATCGCTATAGTGGTCGGAATCCTCCTGTTTAATATCTGCCGCTGGATGTCGAGTTGGGGGCTTGTTGACGGGTCTCTCGGGTCGGCCATCGCTGGTCCTTCTCTGTCTGTGCTGTGCTGATGATAGAGGCTTCTTCTCCGGCTTTCTTGTGCGGGCACTGACTTCTTCTTTCCATTGCTGGCGGAATTGTTCAAGTTCTGACGCCTGTTCGGCCATGATGGCCTTCCCTTACGTAGTGGTTGTGGTGGGAGAGTGGAGATATGTCATCCGGCGAGGAAAGAGTCTCACTTAGTGAGATGAATCACCTCAAGGTTATACACCCTGTGGGCCAATAGCAAGGCACGGTACCGGGACAGGAATAATAGATGTCGTCAATATCTTTTGGCGCAATACCCACGGTGGGTGACTGGGTGAGTCAATGAACCTGGGGGCCCCAAGGAATGAGTGGCGTTGGAAAAGGTACGTACCTGTGCTCGCTGCTTATCTAATTGCCGTGTTATCGCCGGCGCTACCATCGAGTGGCTCGGCTCGCTTGCCCGATTGAACTCGCCCGATAGCGGCCGAGCATTGTTCGGTCTTTCCTCCTCTGACGAACTTTTTGGCGGCAGCTCAATTTCTCATCCATGCACCAGCCAAAAGTCTCCCATGTCATAATTGCCTCCTCACGCCCTTCGTCCTATATCTTCTACCTAGACAGATGCACGAGCCTTGAGACTGATCCCGTACAAAACAAGCTCTGCTCTGCATCAGTCTGCACTCGTCTAGGCTTCTCCGGCTTGAATGTCCTACTCATTCACTGCGGAACCTGCGCAGTCGCTTGACGAGCATCCCCTCTCTCAACACGCGCTTGGTCACGATGCCCAACAACAACCACAAACAGAGGGACAACGGCATGACAGAGTACCGGTCTCGCAACAGGATACCGGCAACATGTCAGGCTCTAATACCATTGAGATAACCACCACTCAACGCATGATCTCCGCCACCTGGGGGAGTATCTTGACCTCACTGCTTGGTATGTCACGATTCTCAGTACGACATACCACTGTCCCTTACTGACCCCTGCACAGTAACACCGCTCGATGTTGTGCGTGTACGGTTGCAATCGCAGCAAGCTCCTCCGCCCTCGAATCTCTCCCGTTTCCCTGCCTATTCTACAAACTTCAAACAGCTTCCGCCCGATCTCGGCGTCAACTCATGTTGTCGAGAGGTGTTTTTTGTCGGAAACAATGGTCAGTTCTGCCTTGCAGGAAACGGCTCCGCACAGGGGTCATCAGCACTCGCAGCTGAATGTGCCGTTGAAGAAACACAGCGGAAGACCTTCAATTCAACCCTTGACGGCCTGAAGAAGATTGCAAGGAACGAAGGCTATTCAACGTTGTGGCGGGGGCTCTCTCCGACGTTGCTGATGGCCATTCCTGCCAACGTCATTTACTTCACGGGCTACGACTGGCTCCGCTACCACCACAACAGTCCCATCAGGAAGATCTCGTCCGACACCTACGCCCCTCTCGTTGCCGGTTCCATCGCGCGAGTAGCAGCTGCCATTGCAGTCTCACCCATCGAAATGTTCCGAACTCGGATGCAAGCGGTCTCTGGGATCGACACGGGCGTATTCAAAGAAACGCTACTTGGCTTGCACCGGATGACGCAGACCCAGGGATACACCTCCCTATGGCGTGGGTTGACCCTAACCATGTGGCGAGATGTGCCCTTTTCCGGCATCTATTGGTGGGGATACGAAGCAATCCGGAATAAATTGACTGATGCTCGACAATTGGCGAACGGCCAACATCTTGACCCTGCCCGCTCCATGACCGGTGGACGAACAGCTCAAGCTCTCGAAAACCACACAACCACTTTTGTCGACAGCTTCGTCGCTGGCGCAGGTTCCGGTGCGGTTGCTGCTTTCGTCACCACTCCCTTCGATGTCGGCAAGACTCGTCAGCAAGTTTATCACCATGCCGGAGACGACGCCCCCTCCGTGGTGGCCGCAAGAGAGGCTGCCAAAGCCGGCAAACATATTCCAGAGGAATTGTCGATACCACGCTTTCTGTACCACATTTTCACCGAGGAAGGCATGAGTGGACTATTCAAGGGATGGGCGGCACGATGTTTAAAAGTGGCACCCGCATGCGCAATTATGATCAGCAGCTATGAAGTGGGCAAGAAGTGGGCCAAGACGGTGAACGAAAAGAAGGAAGAGAGGAAGGCTATGTCTTGATTTCTCGAGGTCGAGCAGATTCCTATCTCAGGAAGGAAAAGGGCGAATTGTTTTCGTGACGACTATGAGTTCATTCAATGAATTGTACCACTATCAGCGGCCTGGTTTTCGGCCCTCTAATGTACAGCACTGGGCGCGGCGTTGGCGGAATTCTTCTTAGCTAGAGCATCATGAACTCCACTGGCGAAGGGAAGAGCGCATTACAAGGTGATGCCGTTCAATTTCACTCTCCGTTCTATGCATGCTTGTCCCCTATGGCAGTCTTTTGTTCCTGGTGATAACTCCGTGAAGTAAGCGCTGCGAGATCGTCAAAAATCAATCCCACTCCCAAATTTAAGATCCCTAGGCAGTGCGTATGAGCTCTGTCACCGTCAAGCTAAAAAATACACGTACTCATAAGACACTCATTACCACTCCTGTTATGCACCTACTGCCATCCACCTACTGCCATTCCAGCATGTTGAAATAGGTAGCTCCATTTCAACCATATCAGGGTCGTTTACACATATAGAATCCTCTCGCGCCTCCCCTCTCAACCGCGTTTTAGATTTGTGACATCACCGCGGCCTGGGCGACCATCGAGGCCGCCGCCTTCGCACCGCCCGTCGCCAAATCCCGCGCCCTGTACTTCCTCACGAGCGCGTCGCGCTCCTCCTTCTTCCGCCGGGCGTACTCTGGGTCGTTCAGCGGGCACCGCGGCTCGACGTCCGGTCCCGGACACGTGTGCGGCATGTGTTCGTCGCGGCACCGGTGCCGCCGCCGGTTCAGCGGGCATTTGGGGTCGACGCACGTGCAGGGGTGGTGGCTCGGGTTGCCGTCGTCGGCGGCGGCGCACACGTGCGTCGCGGCCGCGATGGGGCACTTCTTGTGCCAGCACGGGTGCTCTGCCGCGATGTGGTGGTGGTGGTTGTCCCCGTACGTCCGGAGCCGCATGTGTGCGTGCGGGTAGTGCTCGTGGTCATCGGGCTGGTCGGGGTTCTGTGGGTTGGAGGGCTGATTGGGGTTGGAAGGATGGCTTGGGTTCGAGGGCTGGCTTGGATGCGACGGCTGGTTTGGATAGGACGGGTGATTGGGGTTCGACGGTTGACTAGGATGGGATGGCTGATTGGGATTTGGCGGTTGGTTGGGACAGGACGGCTGGCTGGGCGGGCTAGCGTTCTGGTATGGAGGGTTGCTGGTTTGGCAAGGAGGCTGAGAGGAGGGCGGATTGCCGTTGTGGCAGGGTGGCCCGCCATCGTTCAACTTGTCCGGGGGGTTCGAGAACAGCGACTGGTTATCACAGCTGTCGTCGCTGGGAGCTTCTGAACCCGAGTCTTCATCCATGTCGCGGTCGTGGTCATCAGTAGTCCTCGTGTGTTTGGGTGGGTGATGATGGGTCGGAGGCAGAGGCGGCGGGAAACTGAACCAAGGTACACGGTCCGGGTTGGGAGCTGGTGTCTCTTGTACTGTTGTCGTTGTGGAGTGCTTCGGATCATGCGAGCAATCTGAGGAGTGGTCTTTGTCGTGATAGTGATGGCGTTTCCCACGCCGCTTGTAGCAGTATTTGTAGATTATATAGGCAATGCCACTCAAGAGGAGAAGTCCAACCACGCTGCTAACAGTACCCTCGACAATTTGGGGCACGTTGTTTTCCTTCGGCGGGTCGCCAACGCCAACTGTGCAGTTCTCTGGTGGCAGGTTCGAGGTCACCCCAACGACGAAGATAGAATTCTTGTCGGCATTGTCGGCCGTGACCTTGACATCAATCGTGTCGGTACTGGGAGCAATGACAGAGAACCCGCTGGAATAGTAGCTGGAATAGTAGTCCGCTTGGCCTTTGGCGAGGGTCTTGCCCCCGGAAACAATTTGAACCGCCAGGGTGCCGGCATTGACGCTTTGAACATTGAACGTAAGTTGCTCCTTGGCCCTTGCACTGTAAGTCATGGTTTGCGTCTCAGAGCCTGAGATGAAGTGTGACGCATCGAGGCCAGCCAACAAAGTGGTAGTATCTCCGTCTGGGTTGTCATTTTTGGTAAGACCATTGACGATGATGCCGTCAATAAACTCCTTTGAAGCGTTGTAGTTCTGTATGGTAAAATATCTTCCGCCGGAGTGCATGATCGCGGAAAGAACATCTGTGTCCTGCAGACCGGAAGAGTCGTCCAGGAACCCAAATGCCACTCTGATACCCAGGCTGGTAGCACGATCAATTTGATCCACAAGATCTGAAGTACTCGAGTCCTGGGAGAAGGTCAGCGTCACTGAAACAGGAATCTTTCCAGAGGTCAAGATGTCTAGAATGATTTGTGAGAGACAGATGAAGGCGGAGGGTTGCTCAAGAGGGCATCGCAACCTGACAAAGGTGGGTTGATATGAACGTACCTCTCCGTCGGTAAAGACTAGGATGCCACTTCGACCAGCGGTATCCCCAGTGTTGGCCGCGGTGAGTTGTTTAATGGCCATTTGAACACCACCGGCGATATATGTGCCCCCCTCTGCGCCGATTTGCGCAAGCGAGCTGGCAGCCGCATCGGGGTCTCCAAGTGGATAGTCCAGGTAGGCTTCGTCGTCAAAGTTGATGACGGTGACCTTATCTTGCTTCTGGGTACTGGTTACCTCGCTCTTGGAAATAAGCCAGTCGAGGACCATTTTTGCAGCGCTGAGGCGATAATTGTAAGGATCTGACTCTTCCATAGACCCAGAGCTGTCGATTACCAGGGCGATCTTGCGATCGCCATTGTTTGAATTGACTCGGAGGTTTGTGCAAACCGGGGCCGAGTCTCGCGGAAGGAGATAAGCATCGGAAATGCTCGCAAAAAGAATAATGAATGGCAAGCACAGAACGGTGGGAAACATGGCGATTACACAGACGTTGGACTACCACCAGTTAGCTTTCTCTGCACGTAGTCCACGAGGGTCGCTTTGACTCTATATGTTCGAGAAGATGGCCTGTCGCCTGGGCATCAGCCTCGATTCTGGCCAAAAAAGACGACAACCCCCAAGCAGTTGGCGCGCTGTGTGGATTGCCATTTTCGTCGAGGCAACTTCCACATGAAGAAGCGATGAAGTACTCCGTACACGAGACGGGAGACTGGCGAAAGAGATGAGATTGACTCATTGGAAGGAGAAGCAGAGTCTCGACCATAGTTCCGTCGGGTGCTGCTTGTCCACGGCTGAAAAGTCTCAGGATCAAGGCTCGGTTTTCAGGCTCCGTGGCTGGCACTGCGACAAACTAGTGAATTGTCAAGAATGGCGTTCGTATTGCAGCCTTGATTCCTTGTGTGGTTTCTGTGAGTCTTTCAGCCATACCCAATCTAGAAGCAGTCGGTCAAGGAAACTAGATAGCATTGTTGCAGGAATCAACCCGTTCTCTGCATGCAGACTCAAGTCCTCGTATCGCAGGGGCCAGATTCGCTAACAGAGTTCGAGTTCTCCCTATGGCGTCCCTGAAGTGAGTCCAGGTCTTTCCATCGGGGTTATTCGCCATGTGTCGTCGGCAATTTCACGAGAGTCAGTCAAAACGTGTGAGCTTCAGCCTTATCACGGTCTTGGCTGCGATCTCGTCTGTGCACAAACTTAGAGCCACGAGCCAATCCGTAGCGTGGAAGTTCGGAGACGTCAGGGGAATCACACTGGAGGCAGCGCATGGAATCCCTTTTTCCTCAGCTTGGGATCCCCTGCGTAGGACACCGACACTCTGGCAGCCGCTGAAGATGCAGGTTTCGAAGTTGGCCAGAACGTCGGCCTGGTGGAAATTGGACAAGGCGGAGTTTCTCTTGGCGATCACAGGGATTCGATGAAGCTTGTGTCGCGAGGTCGGTGAGGCTGAAAGATGCGCCCGGAATTCACGGGGCAGACAGTGGCCGAAGCTTTTGCCAAGAGTCTTGGCTAGTATCAAGGCACCAGGGCGGGATGTGCCTCGAGCCCCTTTCCACCATCTGGGGTCCCATTGGCCCTGCCAGACTTCATCCCCTCGTGTCTCCTCCAGGAGACTATACGTTCCAAATATATCAGCAAACTGGCGTGCCATCCAGGGTGTGCACCATGAAGCGTTCGTATTTCTGCAGCCCTTTTGCTGTGGCAATTTCCCATTCTGTCATGCGAAAGACTCACTTGTGTAAGTTCCATCTTGGTCGAGACACAGGGTGTTTGCTGCTGCGGTATATATAGACTGTACCAGCAATGGACTCCAGCTCAGGTGTCCTTGAGTATTTCAACCCGTTCGTTCTGGTCAAAAATCCAAGTCACTCGTTGCATCCGCTTCCATAGACACATTCGTCTGCCTTCCACCCCCGTTCAACAGTCTTTGTTCTAAGCCCTTTCTCAAGTCTTTTCTACACAACAACCGAGCCATCATGCCTTCTGGAGAAGGGTACTCTGTTGTCCCCGTGCAGCGAGCCTTCCTGCCCCTCAGGATCATTCAGATGGTCTTCACCGTCATTGTCTTTGGAATTGCGTGCTACCATCTTTCCCTGGCACCGAACTATGATGTGGGTTTCCACCCTCAAATGTCTAGAAACGTTTGTCTGACTTGTCGCAAGGCTGGTGGTATAAGTCTTTTCACCGCCCTCGCAACCATCATCTTCCTGATCTACTGGTTCGTGGCAAACAGCCCAGCCAACACCAACCTTTACAATTACTGGGCTTTCTTCGCCGTCGAGCTCTTCGTCCTCATCTTTTGGCTCTGCACATTTGCCCTTGACGCCGACAAGGTTTCCTTGTATGTCCAGGCTACAAGCTATAGCTATGATGGCACCGACTATTCTGGCGATGGTACGACCAGTGGCAGCGGCTCTGTCTGCTACGATGGCGTCTGCGTCAGCTATAAGCGCGGCCTCCATTACAAACGTGGTCTCGTCAAGCGATCGACTGACCCCATATCTGCGACGCTATATGTCGCCCTTGCACTCTCGGTGATCAACTTGCGAGTACTCCCACATCGTTGACCCAATGTCTTTGTGCGCTAACAGAATGCAGCATCTTGTTCGGCGTCACCTTTACCCTCTACACCATCAACATGTTCCGACATCGGGCGGCTCTTTCCAATGCTAAAGGCAACAATATCGCCATGAACAATGGCCACGGAGCAGCCAGCCGGATGGAGAAGGGGGTGGTCATGAATGGACATCAGTGAACGAACTGCTTTGGTGTGTTGAACTTAGCCTTCCGGTACAGGTTATGACATGATCAGGATGAGTTCTAAAGTGCTTTGGTCTTTTCATTAGGAGGAGTGCAGAACATGTGTCTCGCCATATAACTGTTTATCTGTTTGTCTGTCTATAAATCAAGAAAGTCTAGAGCAATGAGGAAGGATGGATAGCGAAGTTGTGCACGGGATGAAAAGAATCTTATCATGGTCTATCTGTCGCATTGTTAGGGATAGGAAGGTACTCGGTATATCATTATGCCGCCCATGAAAACGCCAAGGCTGACGGCATCAACGACGCCTCCCCAGTCAATAGGCACCCCAGTCCCGTTATCAACGACTCCCACTAGACATGACTTCGGAACGCAATAATGGGTGTTATACGGACCATAGGCATAGTAGTGCTAAGCATCTCGTTTGTTGTGTTCGTTGCTCTCTTTGGTCGATTGCCCGTCTTTAGGTGAGCGGGTTCCCCCTTGAAAATCGTACAGCCTCAGCTTCTCACAAGCCCTTTCAGGAGGACACCTATTGCCTTTCTCCATCGACTTCTATGGAGACATATCCCAAATGCATTCATCACCGTGGATGAACGGCTTACTGGCCGCCGTATCACAAGTAGTCTCGCGAGGACGGGCAACTATCTCATGAACGAGAAACATCCTATCGTTCTTGTATGTTCGAAGCCCGAGCCCAGAAGGGGGAATGGGACACGTGCTCACATATGCATCTAGATCTTCTTTGTCCTCTTACAAGTTGTCGGTGAATTCCTATTCATTCCGACAGCATGGAATCGTCTTTCGATCAACCAAATAGCGGTGTTGCCACCTCTGATCGTGGCCCCTTTGGCGTTTCTGTACCTCGCCGGTACTACCTCCTCGAACATCACTTCTGAGAATCACCGGTCGGCAATGCTGGCCTATCCCTATGATTTCGCTCTCTTCCACCCGGGCTACTTCTGCTCCACCTGTCGATTTGCAAAGCCTGCCAGATCTAAGCACTGTTCTATATGTAAAGCTTGCATTCAAAAACAGGACCACCACTGCATCTGGATCAACAACTGCGTGGGGAGGAACAACTACTTATGGTTCAATCTTCTGCTGGTCAGCATCGCCGCACTATTGTTCTACGGCTCATATCTAGGCTACATCTTGCTCGACCGAAGACTCCAGAACCGCCTCGTGCCGCCGGCGCTGACGAGGGGCAGTCTTACGGCCAAGCGGTGGAGCACCCGGATGACATGGGGCGAATACATGCACGCTTGGGCATGGGCCATTGCCATGGAATGGCGCATCGGGGCTGTCATGATGCTAGCTATGATGTGTATACCCCTGGCACTGGGGTTTCTTGCCTACCACCTCTATCTCATCTGGGCAGGAATGACTACGAACGAGAGCTCCAAATGGAGTGACTGGAAAGAGGATATTGCAGACAAGGTAGTTTTCAGGGCGGAGATGACTCGACTGAGAGAAACCTATCCGCCTCTGCCGGAGGACGTGGAACCTTTGGACAGGGATGTCAAATGGCCTGTGGGCGTCCGGGCAAAGTGGTGGCTGGTGAGGACGAGAGACGGCAAACAGCCGACAAGGAAGCTCAGCAGAAAGACAGGAGATGCTGCAAATCTTGGTGCTGAAGCCGCAGGAGGTAACAAGGGCGAGGAAGAGGTGCAGGACGAGCGATGGGAACTTGTTTCTTCGATTGCACAGGTGGAGAATCTGTATGATCTGGGTTTCTGGGACAATCTATGGGATGGGCTGTTCAATCGCGAATGAGACCACGCGCGTTTCAACAAGAGAGCACCTTGCGAGCGCCGGTAAATTCGTCCTAGGAGACAAAGCTAATGTATATATGGTTCCATTGAGCCTCGAGTATTCCAACACTCAACCAACTTTGAGGACGGACTACTTCTCTCCTCATACTGATTCCCCTTTTTGGTGTTGTTAGAATCCAAATGAAACCCCGGCTTTCCTCTTCATGTCACGGTAGGCTCATTTTTATTCGTTTGTGCTGCTGCCGGCCCCCATATCCAGGGTGCGAAATCGAAGTATACATCTCATCACGTGAATTGGAGCAGCAGCCGCCGCCTTACTGTGGCCTCCCAACTTCCAAACCATTCGAATTTTGAACCGCGTCTGTGGCCAGCGGCAGTCCTCGCGCGAGATTCAATCGATCCACGGCCGAAGTCATTGCGTGACGGGGGTAGTTTCAGGATGCTTGCCAATGGCTCCTCGACCTGCCAAAAGGCAGCGCAGATCTACCATCGTCCTTTCAGACGACTGCGATGAAGACGTGGACCTGCCGTCCCCCAAACCTGGAAGAGCGAGTTTCCAACGGGAGATAACACTCGATGGCAGGACATCTGCAACAGTGTCTCCAGTGAAGTCTACAACGACCAAGTCCGCCTCCAGAAAGGCTGCGCCCAAGCCCTCCCCAACACCATCACCCGAGAAAGCGAGAAAGAATACCAAAGGCAAGAGCGAGGTAGAAAAGAACAAGTCACTGCACAACTTCTTTCATAAGGCCACAGAGGAACAGAGATGGAAGAGAAAGTCCGAGACGCCAAATATAGAGGTGGAAAATAATGGCGAGTTGAGCGATGCGATCGAAGACGACGATCTGTCCGACGAAACCTTGCGGGAACTAGGATTCAATAGAGGAAGATCCAACGCCAATACAACCAGACAGATACCAGCGGTGGTGTCTGCGGCAGTGAACCCCAAGCGTGATTCCAATGGGGAAACCCTATCATCGACCCAGAGATTCATTAGGCCTGGGGTAGCAGCTCGAAATATCATTAATACTGGAGACCCATCTCAATTTGACAACAATGACCACCGCCCCTGGGCCGACCGTTATGGTCCTATCAGTCTCGAGGAGCTTGTGGTCCACAAGAAGAAAGTAGCAGATGTTCAAAATTGGCTACAGGGCAAGTTGGATGGGCACAACAGTCAGAAGTTGCTAGTACTCAAGGGCCCAGCGGGCAGTGGCAAGACCACGACCGTGGGTCTGCTTGCGAAGGCTCTGGGCTTGCAGCTCATCCCATGGCACAATCCTGCTGTATCGGAAGTGGGTGCGGGCAACTCAATATCCGCGCAATTCGACGAGTTCCTGAATCGAGGGGGTCAATTCAGCAGTCTGGCTTTCGACCGGGATTCTTCGGACGGGAATGTAAGCAAAGGAGAATCAAACTGTCGACTTCTGGTCATTGAAGAGTTTCCAGCAACGATGACGAGATCCTCGAGTGTCCTTCAATCATTCAGATCCGTCATCCTGCACTTTCTCGCCCAAGCGAACAAGCCTCCTTCCATGACATTTCGTGGCCAGCAGAGTCCCAAAGATGTCTGTCCCCCTGTGGTCATCATTATCTCCGAGACTTTATTGTCATCTTCCACAGCACTGGCGGACAGCTTCACAGCTCATCGACTGCTGGGCGCAGAGATCTTGAACCATCCCTTTGTAACCACCATGGATTTCAACCCTGTTGCGCCTACATTCGTCACAAAAGCGCTCGACCTAGTGATGAAGAAGGAAGCGAGAGACTCACGTCGACGTCGCATCCCGGGTCCTGCCATCATCACAAGGCTGGCTGAGATGGGCGATGTCCGGAGTGCCGTCAACTCCCTCGAGTTCTTGTGTGTGAGAGGAGGGGATGGGTCGGAATGGTCTGGCACCGTTGCGGCGAAGGCGAAACGGCCATCGAAGAACAAGGAGAACTTGGCACTGACGGAGGTGGAAAAGAATTCATTGCAACTGGTTTCCCAGCGCGAAACAACTCTCGACATGTTCCATGCCGCAGGTAAGATCGTCTACAACAAACGCGAAGACCCTCGTGTCTTGGACACTAGAGCTGAACCACCCCCGAAGCCCCCGGATCATCTCATGCATTTGTACACTCCAAAGGCGTCACAAGTGGATATTGAAGCCTTGCTCAACGAGACAGGCACAGACATTCAGACATTCATTTCTACGCTGCACGAAAACTACATCCTGTCATGCAACGGCGATATGTTTGAGGAGTGTTTCGATGGCTGTTCTGATATCCTCTCCACAAGTGATGTTTTGAATCCCGAGATCCGCCAACTTCGCCGGCGCCACAACAACTCCAATCCCAATTTTGGCATAATGCAGTCAAACGTCCAAGCGGGAACTGCGGACACCCTGCGGCAGGACGAAATCGGCTTCCATGTCGCCACTAGAGGCCTGTTGTTTCATTTACCGTACCCAGTTAATCGAGCGGCGGTCACGGTACCAGGTGCAAAACGGGGGGATTCATTCAAAATGTTTTACCCGGCGAGTCTCAGGTTGTGGAAACCCATCGAGGAGACGGAGGCGCTCTTAGAGACGTATGTCTATGGTGGTGACGTGCGGGCCAGGAGAGCCGAAGGTTCTTCCGTGTTTGCTTCTGCGAGCGGGACGGGGACTACGTTCGCAGCTGGTGGTGATGGAGGCGTGGCGAATTGGCGGACGAAAGAATTTGCGCTGGACACCGACACCAGTGACTCTCCGACCGACACAGCCGTCGCTAATACCATGCTCGAAGGCGCAGACGGGACTGAAGACAACCCACCCCCTCCAATTGCGTACTCGAAAGATACTCTGGCGACCGAGCTTTTGCCGTATGTGACACGTATCTTTGCGGCGAGGAGGCAGGACACGACGCTGTTGGAGAAGATCACCAAGTTCAAGCCGACCAGCTACCTTTCGACGGACGATGAAGGATTCGAAGAAGATGAAACGGCCACGATTGCCACGCCGGGTGACGGGATCGGGCGAACGCAGCAGCCGTCCACGCCATCCGCCGGGACCACAAAGGGAGTCCTCAGCAACAACATGCGCCTCGGAGAAAGTTTCGGCTCGACGCAGGGCCCCAGGAATCTGAAGCACGACGTGCCAGCAGCAGCGGCGTCTGTGGGTGTGGGCGTGGAGAAGCTGTACATCTCCGACGACGACATTGAGGACGACTAAGACTAAGTGGGATGAATGATTCCGGTGGTTTCCCTGCTTTCTGTGTAGGAAATATTTCAGCGAAGGATGTCAGGGCCTTCCTTCACTTGGTGACTCGTCCCGATCGACTCCATTGGAAGCAGAGTGTATGGGAGACTTGCCCAGCCAACAGCCCAAAAGGGAAGGGCGTGTACGGTGCAACGGCCTGTGACAAAAAATATTAATGGCGTTATCCGCTCCGGTTTAGGCGTCGGTTGGGAATGTGTGTAGGACGGACGAGAAGCTGTTCTGATGCCCAAGGGCCGGGGAGCGAACTACTACTGTTGATCCATACGTGCATGCATGCATACATACATAGGAACGACAGGAGACCAAGCGGGAATCGTGATGCGTTCAGAACGGGAAACGGCCTAGGGGGGATTCTGGCTTTGGTTTCCCAAGTATTTCTGTGCCTCGTGATTGCTCACATCCAAGTGCTTGAACGACTCCTTGCTGGGTGCTTAGGTCCTAATGTATACAATTAAGTTACATTGCATAGCCTGGGCTGAGGCTGTGCCGTGTGAATCTATATAGAACAGTCCAACGATACCGCATGGAGTGCTGGATCCTATCCCCCGTCATGCTTGCCATAGCCAATACTGCTGGTCATCCCCGGGCCCTGTAGGCCATCATTATCCTGCTCGTACCTCCACGTCTCGTCTGTTGTTTTTCTTTTTCTTTTCCTTTTTTTGGGTTTCCGATGCTGGAAATGATTTGCCGCCTATGCTTTAGACGATCTGCGCTGGGCTTTTGACTGACAGACTCTTGCGTGCTGTTCCTCGTCCAGTGCTCAAGTCTGCTGGAACCATCCGTCCTCCTTGATTCGAAAGACAAACGTCACCGCTGTGGCCGCCAACAACCCCAAACATAACGCCGTTGTCCCGTACTTATCATAGTACCTTGACACACTAGCCCTCCTTTTGCGAATCATCTGCACCCGCAGATAATAAATGACAACACTATATATCAATGCTGCGGACGCGACAATGGTAAACCCCCAAGCAGAAATCACACTCACATAATCTCCAAAGTTCAAGAGCGCCGCGGCAATAGAGCCGATGATGATGCTAAACTCAAGCCACGAGAGGAAGGTGCGTTCGGCAGCAAAGTAGACCTTGGGCTCCACGCGAACGGGCACATGGATACGTTTGCCTTTGGGAGCCTTGAAGCGTTTCACTTGCACTTGGCCGGTGAGCTGGTTCCTGCCGCCGGCAACGCCTCCGTTCTGTGGTAAGGGGGTGCTTGTCGGGATTTTGTGGATGACGTTGAGGATACGGTCGCCAACCAGATGAGCCTGTTGTTTTAAGAACAAGGGGTAGTATTTCCACGATTTGGACTGGCGGGCTTGTTCCAGCTCGTCTTCGGCATCTTCTTCTTCGGAGTCGTAGAGATACTCGTCCGCGACACGCAAGGCAGCAACTCTTTCTTCTTCGTCTAATGAGTTACCAGGCGCCGCGTAACTGTCCTCAACGGAATCTTGGTCCTGGGCCCGCGTATGCTCGTCGAGTGCTCGCCGTGCGGCCTTCAAGCGCCTTGTCCCTTCGTCGTCGGTGTCCTGAGAACCATCGAACATTGGGGTCGTCTTTCCGGTGGTCTGAGCCTCAACTGCTGGATCATCTGAGTCGTACTCATCCTCGTCGACATCACTGGTTGAGTAACTTGCAGTATTGGCAGGCCGCTCAATGCCGAAGCGGTGGGTAATCGGTTTTCGAATGTCGACGTCCATCTGGGGGAACCAGAACGGCAGAAGATTGATACGAGCAGGGAAAAGGGTGGCGGTGCCGTGAATGAATTTTGAGAACTTGGGGACGGCTTCGACAAGATGGCTTGCTGTCAGGTCACGAATCCACTGGGGTGGTTCTTGACCGGCTTGGGTCTGCAACTTGACTTCAAGGACGGCGTACGGGAAGCGTTCAACATCCTCGGGTGGCAGCTGAGGAAAGGGCCAGTCAATCCCAATGTCCATCCGTCGCCAATTCTTACCGGCACGTTGCCTGCCATCAAGGTTGTCTTCACGGACCATCGTCAATTCGGTGTCCAACGATATTCTCACACGGGCATCACCCGGAAGCTGGAATGCTGTGCGGTGGTAGAAAGACCGGGTCACTGGAACGAGCTTTCGGCTGATGACACGGTATTGGATTTCTCGAGCGAGTTGTTCGAGGTCCTCAATTTCCTTGATGCTCTTCTTTCCCTCTTTCCGCATCTTCGCAAAGACCTCGTCAACAGTCAAAGTCCCGTTCAAAAAAGCATTGACGTTCTTCTCTTTCAGGGTGAAGCGAGCTTTCACAGACTTTTCCCCAGTCCAATCCTCGCGATGGGTCTTCCTCTCCACGAAGATGGTCTCGTTTTCCATACCACCATACCATCGAAGGCGGATGGCCTCAGCACCCTCGGTCTTCTTGAGACGGCCCATGTACAGCTCCCACGTTTCCGGGTTGTCGTAATAGATGGATGAGATGGCCGAATCCTTTTCTTCAAACTCTTTGTTTGGGTTAAAGACCAAGACGGGCAAATGCTTGAGGACGATGAGCTTCAGCTCGGTGATGTTGTCTGGGTGGACCCAGTACTTGGTTGTTTGACGGACAAAGTTCTGCTGGGAACCACCGGCGCTGCTGTCTCCTTTAACGGGGTTACCCCGCGTTCGGACGAGATCGTAGAGCTTGGACAGCTTGACGATGAAGGCATCATAGTTGTCTTGGAAGAAGGGCTTTGCTTTGAGGCGGGTCGCGAAGGAAGGACGAAGGATCAACTGGGTTTGCTTGTCATGCTTCTTAATTATTTTTTGAAACCCCGTGTAGTTCAACTGGGTGAACTTGGCCAGGTCGTGGACGTCGGCGATAATGTCGGAAAGGTCGGCTTCCAGCAGGTCGAAATCGTTCTCGAGCTCCTCGTCGGGCTCAGAGCCGTTTTGGTTTTGGCGGTCCTGCCGTTCGACGACCTGCTTGACCTCGGACTCCGCGGCCTTTATCCTTGATATGATTTCCTGGCTCTTGAGCTTCTGAAACGTGAAGACCTTGTCCAGCTCGGCCTCTAGCTGCTGAATGAAGTTGGCCTCGTCGTCGTCGGTCCATTGTTCTCGCTCGCCACTTTTGCCGTTAACGAAGGGTTTCTTGAGGGCGGCTTTGAGGTCGTCATAAGCTATGTAGTGCCAGTAATAGTCCTTGATCAGGGACTGGCGGAGCTGCTGGCCGAACCTAGAGAGAGAAGGAGTGTTAGAGAGGAATACAATGGAGCGGGGCTTGTCAGAGCATACTTCATGGCGAGAGGATAAGGGAGGGCGCTGCAAGTCTACAGCATTGAAGGGGGAGATATGTGAGCGTATGATAGATCGAGGAGAAGAGACAAAGGACATGGAGCTTAGTCGTATCAAGAGTTTCAGCAGAGAATAGACAAATGCTTTGGGCAATGGTGGTGCAGCAGAAGCAAAGCTGCAAACTAACAAAATTCCATGCAGGTAAAGAGTAATGGGTGGAGGTGATGCTGCTGGAGGTCTCGAAGAAGGCGAATCGGGCTCGCTTGCTGGAGCTTCCGGTTGCTTAGGGGCTTGATCTGCAGCTCCACGGTGGTCCAATGGCAACCGCGGGATGGGGGAACGTGCGCGTGTTCTCGACGCTTATAAGGCCAGAGTCCCCAAGGTACAACAAGTAGCTAGGTGTCCTAGTGGGGATCTAGGGGCCTCGGTAGGGACCCCACCACTTACATGTTAGGGCCTAGGTGCCCGCCTATTAGGTACGTACCTAGCCTAACAAGCTGCCTCGTGGGCGGCAGAGAGGTGAGATAGGCTTCACGCAAGCAGGTCATAGTGGGATTGTGGCTCACTGTGGCGATCAGCCAATATGCATGCGCCTATCTGTGTAGGCACTCCACCATGGGGTTGCTAAGGTGGGAGTGCAATGTCAATGTTGACGGTCACCAAGCAGTCGATAGCAAAGAGCTGCAGCAACACGGTGACAAGGTCCTACTTGCTAGGTACCTGCTATTCTTTGTTTGGCACTCGCCCTCGCAGGTGCTAATACCCCTCACTAAGCACAGCCTGCGGAGTTGCACCTTCATCATCAAAGCCTTGCGAGGCTGAGAGGAAGCCCGCCGACCAGAGCACCAGCCATTCATCCATCCACACTCTTGGATGGACCCCGTCTTCACGCTGCAACTGAGTGGCTCTCCTCGAGCTACCCAGAGTACAGCTTCTCATACCCCAAGAATTTGTGCCGGTGCTCGAGGCATGAGCCTGGGCGCCGATACAGGCCCTTGAGAGATGATTGGGAGGCGTGTCGTCTGGGCCTTCCGCACTGGGAGTGGGACTGCGACTTCAACTCCGTCACTTGGCTCTGCATCTCTTCATCCAACCTCCATCCTGCCATTACTTGGGATTGGGACGCACGGCACCAAAAACAATTCCATCCATTCCATCAGGCAGATTCAGCCTCCAGATTCCATGCCATTCAATCTCCCTTCCCTCGCCCCGTCGCTCCCTCTCTGCGCTTCTCTGGACTCATAAAGCCATCAGGCAACCGCGCTAGCCTCAGAGGCAGCCGCAGCCAGGACTCCAAGCCTCAGTGGCAACCCCCGTTCGGCCCATCACCATACAAAAGGCTGTTCCCTGCACTCGTCGGCTTCCATTTCTTTCGTTCATGAAACAACTTTTGCGGACTTTGGTCCATGTGCTGTCTCCCGAATTCCATCTCGATGTTCACCTAACCCTTCACGCGCCATGACTTCCTCCGCAACCCAGGTGGCCGTGAATCAGGCCCCAGATCTTCCCAATGAAATCCTTTTGCTCATCATCCAAAGATGCCCTCGATCCACCTTGAAACGTCTGCGGTTGGTCTCTAAGAATCTCGCTCATATGGTTGAACCTTATCTCTGGCGCAAAGTGGTTCTGGTTCCAAACGACCATTGTATCCTTGGCCTGTACAGAGCGTTGAAGCGCTCAAAGATCACTCGTCATGTCACGACGTTGACGTATGATGGCCGCTTTGGTTCCTTCTTCCACTGCGTCAAGGGGATTCCGCCAGACCCAACCCTCCCATATCCCGAAGAGGAACAGCACAAGGAAGCAGCCCTGCTCGACCGCACCTGCGCTGGCCACTTCAAACCTTATGAAGATGTCTCTATTGAAGTTGCCATCCTCTCGAGGGCCTTGCGAATCTTGCCAAACCTGCAGGGGGTTCGCGTCAAAGACCACGAAGATGGCTCCTCGATCCCAGCGGCCAAGGTTCCCTCATTCTATCGCAAGATTTGCAAACGCCTCAGAGTCAACCCAGAGACGGTCAATTGGAATTCTATGGCGGGCACGACTGGAAGATCCTACACAAAGGGATTTCTGACCGCCGCTTTCTCGGCTGGCTGCCGCCTTCAAACCTTCGAGGCCAAAAACATCGATGGCCGTTCGATGTTTGGTGTCGTGCCCATCAAGGCGCCCTCGGCACTCCAACAACTTCGTATTTGTCGGACTATCACCGAGAACCTCCACGCCCTGGAGCTCTCGTTCCGCAATGACACATTGATTAGTACCGCCAATCACATCGAGGCAGTTCGCTCCCTCTTAGAAGGCGCCCCGAGAATCAAGACACTGAGGCTGCGGCTGACGGATTGCAGTGCCAATCGTTACCAGTATGCCGAGGATGATTTGATTTCGGATTTTTGTGGCCTACTGGAAACTTCCGCTGGAACATGGACGTCGGTGCCTCTTGTCCCAAGATTGGAGACGTTGATTGTCGATGCATGCATCTGCCATGATGAGGACCTGATTCACTTCCTGAAGATCCACGCCCCCACCCTACGACGGTTGGAATTATCCAATGTGACTCTCCTCGGGGGTGAAGACCGTCGAGAATGTTGGGTTCGACTGATCAAGCACCTGAAGACAGATCTAAAACTCACTTCGATATCTTTCAGCGGATGGCTCAGTAATGGGGGAAGACAGCAATGGTTTGTGGCAAAAGATACTGTGGGTACAGACAGGTTGAAGGCTAAAGTGGAAGCCTATGTTACCGACCGACGGATTCGAGCATGCCCCCTCGAGTCGATCGCCATACAACCAAATCAAGGTGACGTCGAGCAACCGTCAGATGGAGAAGAGTTTGAGGGAGACCTGACCTGGACCATGGTCTACTCTAATCACACAGGGGAGCAAATGGATTGGCAGCTAACCCAGCCATCATTCGGCGTCCATTCAAACGAGGCATCCCAACCACCATCGGAGTCGGGTGATGTCAACTCGCTAGAGCAGACCAATTCTGAGGGCTGGATAGAGCATGCCGGTGAGGAAGGAGACGACTCGGAACCGGACGAGCCTGTGAACGTCGAGCCTCCCTTTTCTTATGAGACCGTCGAAGTCGCAAATTTGATTGACGGGAGTACCTTCACGTACCAGTCTTTGCCGCTTACATCATCCACGGTCACAGTTTACAAATTTACCCAGTCTACCCAGTCTACCCCGGCAGCTTGGAAGCCTGTCGCAATCCCCGCGGAGATCTTTTTCGATGATGCTCCTCCCCCGGATTACCCTCCCAAGTACTGATGGGGACCACCAAAGGGTTGGTCCAGTGTTCTGACGCCTGTGCAGCATCTTCGCAATGGTAAAGGGCACCTTGTGGCAGTTCGTGTGCTTCTTGTTGATAAGTTGTTTAAAATGGTTAGTCACGGAGATTCCTTCTTTCATGTAACGCAGCTGGCGGACAGGACAAGCTTGGTGCGCCGTGGATTGTCCATATTCTCGGGTCCATATTTGTAGATTCGGGGGTTCGAATTTTGCGGTCAAGGTTCAAGGAGTCAACTTTGGAATGGGGAGGCTCTGCTGCGTTGGAATAACGAAGATCACGACATGACGATGGGAATGCATCACATAATGAAAAAAGGAAATGGAACCTGGCCACGGGGTTGATTGTATTATTTGATAAACGACACTGGTATCGAAGTCTTTGGCCGGTTTAATTACACTGGAATTTGCAAGAAATACTTGTCTAGCTGCTTGTTATCTAGGGCCAGCAGCTGTACGTGAACGACGTGGCCATCACGTCGTAATGTGACCACGAACCGTCCCAATTGGGCTTCCTGTCTTCTCTTGATTCTCGAGGAAACGCGAACAACAGAATCGAGAAAGAGAGAGAGAGAGAGAGAGAGAGAGGAGGGGGGGGGGAGGGAGGGAGGGACAGAGCGAAGGAGAAAAAGATTCTCCCTCGGTGCGCCCGGGGTTTCAAGACCTCCTACTCACTCGATAGTTCTCGGACGACCTCGACGCCGGAGTGAGCCGTAGGCCTTCAGGTTCTAGATGGCCGTAGCTGTATTTAGGTCTACAGAGGAATCGTGTTCGGGGCGGACTTGGATGGAGCATCTGCGTCGTCTTGTCGATCGGTCGATCAATCGCTCGTCAGTCACTCATTCACATGCTGGCAGATGGTCAGAAGAATGTGGTTGTCATTCGCCCAAATCTCTTTGCATTGCGCTCTTCTGCTCGTCTTCTGTGCTTCACTCGAAACTCTCCTATATGTACAACACGACTCAAGGCCCCCCTTGTCGGGCTCGAGCGAATGATTGTAGCTCTTTCCATTTTTCATGTGTCTTCCTCCAACGTTGGAGTTTGGCGGATTCGAAATTCCAACGCAAATCTGCTGTCGTCTCCTTCCCAACGGTGACATCTCCCTCACCCAACAGACTTTCAGAGCTCCCCATCTGCCCTCAGGACGTCTTTGCTATGGTACGGCTCACCCAACAGCGTGGTCTGCCCCGCCCTCGGCTCGCAGGTCATTCTCTGTTTTCCCTCGTACAGTTGCGGTCCCGGCCGCGGGACCTTTGACACATCGTACCCGCTGATTGTGGCCGAGTCCTTGAGAGCCTGCAACAACTGCTTGGTCGTCTCCGGCGTGAGATCCTCGTAGTAATCGTCATTGATCTGCACCATGGGGGCATTGACGCAAGCACCTAAACATTCCACCTCGAGGAGGGAGAAGAGCTTGTCTTCCGTCATGTGTCCCGAGTGGATGCCCAGAAACTCTTCGCACGCCTTCATGATCACGTCGCTCCCACATCCTCCCAGCATGCACGGCGTCGTCGTGCACACCTGGACGAAATATTTCCCGACCGGGTTGCGATTGTACATGGTATAAAAGGTCGCCACCTCGTAGACACGCATCGGCGGCATCTCGAGGATGCGGGCGACCTCGTTCATCACGCTGATCGAGGTGAAGCCGTGCTGGCGCTGGCCCAGATCCAGAAGCGGCATGACGGCGGCTTTCTTGTACTGCGGCGGGTAGCGCTTGGTGATCTCATCGATGAGGCGGAGGTTCGTGTCGTTGAACTTGAAGGGGATTGAAGGGTTGTTTTCGGGAGTGTTGCGATGCTGGCTTCTCTGTTAGAGACAAACGTAGACGTCTTGAGCGAATGTGCTACTGACCACGGAGAGCGATTCACTTCGCGACGACGGCGAGGTTGAGAATTGTCTGGGATGGAACAGCTGTCTTCGAGGAGCTCTGCAAGGTGTTCTAGTCGCCTGGCGTACCAGCTGCGGCACAAGCTTTGACGCCATGGTGGGCGACTTATGGATTGACCGCAATGGAGTTCAATTTACCTGGTAAAACGAGACTGCGATGTCGAGAATGCGAGAACGTCCAGCAGAGCTTCCACCAATGGCAAGGAGGTCAATGTCATTGTGCTCTTGGAGAGGTAATGATCCCCCATACCAAGTAATTCGCTTGACGATGGCTGTGATTTACCGTACTCAGAGTCGTCGTCACTGTTGTCATTTGAAACTCCGCAGGCGGCGCAGCCTTTCCCCTTCTCCACGCTGGCCAGATTGAGTCGCCAACGACGATGCGGTCTTGATTATACTCCCCGTGAGGCATGAGGATGAGGCTCTCATCCGTTGTGGGCGCGGTTCTCGCGCTATGCACAGGAGTATTTGGAGCAGAGTCGAATCTCACAGAACCTCGATCCACGCAAAAGATATTAACAGGCGACTTCAAACCTCCTCAAGTATACGAGAACACCAACCTCGTCCGGACCATCAACCTCGAGAAAGGCTACGTGCGAGAGACCACCAATGTGCTGATCACGAACACGGACAAGTCACCACAGTCGGAATACTATGTCCCCTTTGAATATGACCTGATGAGCAAGATTGGCGGGTTCGACGCCCGGGACAAGAAGAAGCCAGAATTTCCATTGGAGGTCACCATTGCTGCGCTGTCTGCGGTGTTAGACGATCAGGGCGGAGCTTCAAAGTATGCAGAACCTGTTCGGGCTCACAGGGACATTGAGCTGACTATTCTAGACCTACTCAATACTATGTCATCCACCTCTCGGAACCGCTGCCGCCCAAGAGCACCCTCACCCTCTCAATATCATGGAACGTGCTGGGTGTTCTTACGCCTTTGCCTGCCTCTATCAGACAGGAAGACAAGCAATACCTCGTCTACAACTTCTCCGCCTACGTTCCCACCGTCTACAAGACAGTAAAACAGAAAACAAAAGTCAAGTTCCCCTCCGCAGATGTCCCCGAATACACCACCACGACGGGCTTGACATCAGCCGCCGATCCAGAAAAGCAAGGGTCGTCGTTCACATATGGTCCATACGATACCGCTAAGGTCGAGCCAGGTACGGCCTATCCGGTGACTGTGCGCTACGAATTCAACAAACCCCTCCTGGTATGTAGCCTCCTCGAACGAGATGTGGAAGTCTCCCACTGGGGAGGTAATCTGGCAACCGAAGAAAGATACTGGCTTCGTCATGACGGCGCTACCCTTTCCAACCAGTTCTCCCGTCTGGCGTGGAGTACGCAAAACTTCTACATCAGCGCAGGACAGGGGTCTACCTCAGCCCTGAGGGAGCTGAAGGTGCCTCTGAAACCAGGCACTGCGGACCCGTATTTCACAGACGACATTGGAAATGTCTCCACGTCGCGTTTCCGACCCAACAACGTGCGCGAAGCCAGCCTGGAACTCAAGCCTCGCTATCCCCTCTTCGGTGGATGGAAGTATAGTTTCCGCATCGGCTGGAACAACGCGCTCGCTTCCGTCCTGCGCAAGCTCAAGACCCAGTCCGACACATACATCCTGTCCGTCCCACTCCTGGAAGGTCCTAAAATGCCAGAAGGCATCCAATACGAGCAGTTTGTGTTCCGGGTCATCCTGCCCGAAGGTGCCAAAAACCTCAAGTGGCAAACTCACGGCGGGACGGGCGTGCCGCCTCTGCATGCCGAGTACGACCTCCACAAGACGTTCATGGATACCCTGGGCCGCACAGAGTTGAAGCTGACGGCTCACAACGTCGTGGACGAGGCACGAGATGTCACCATCCTGGTGACGTACGAGTATCCCTTCCTGGCCGCCTTCCGCAAACCCGTGACGATCTTCACGGGAATAGCTGTGGTGTTTGCGCTCGCCTGGCTGGTCGCCAGTGTGGACACGAGTATTGGGAAGAAGAGAAGATGATGGTCCTCCTTCGGTCGGGAGGCTGAGGCGGAGGGCTGTGTTGACACTGCCTTGGTGGAATGTATACCTCTCTTTGGTCTGTAGATTATCCAAAAAGGTGGGCCCCCTTTTTCCTGGGCAGTGATAGAAAAGCTAGGTATGAAATCTGGATCGCTCGGATAAATGTGTGAACTGTTCATTTCCGTGGGACATCCCCGGACGTCATCGTAGGCTCGTTTCGCTTCTTCAGAACTCATCATGATGCATGCATGCCCTCTGCCCATCATAGACCAATCGATCCTCGACCAAGAAAAGCCCATGTCTCGCGCATGCAGAAGAACTGATGACTAGAAACACCCCCCCAAAAGCAAGCTCCGATTGCATCAGAAGCTCCGTCTGCTGCCGAATAGACCCAAAACGTTCTAAAAAAAAATAAAAAGAAGAAAAGAAAACAAAAATGCAATCCAAATCAAAAAGCGAATATCGTGCTCAGCCCGTACATCTCTCTTCTGGCGGCCGGTACCCAATCCCCAGGCCGTCCATCAGCCTCCTCTCGCGATCCGCCCAGGTGTCCTGGTCGTCCCACTCGTCGGCCGTGAAATCGCCGCGTCTCAGGGTCCTGCCCATCAACACCCTCTCCAGGGCGCCCTGGTTGCCCTTCGGCCGCGGCGCCTCGAGGTCGAGCACGAGGCCGTTCCCGCGGTTGCGCACGCCCGAGGAGTCGAACTTGAGGCCGTGGGTCTTGCGCACGAAGCGGCGGATGTCGCGCTGGAAGGTCGTGCCGCCGCTCCAGCCGAGGACCGCGCAGCCGACGGTGCGCCAGGCCGAGACGATGATGTCGACGCGGCGGTGGATGTTGGGGTTCTTCTTGCGGGCCGCGTCCTCGTCCGCCTCGGGGTCTTTGCCTGCGTAGTTGGGGTCCTGCCACACGCACAGCGCCTTGTCCAGGCTGTCGAACCCGTGCCCGTGGCTCGTGCCCCCACGGAACGGCAGCGTCGCCTGCCCACGATCACTAGTCGTGGTGTGCAGAGTCAACGTGTGCGTGACCCAACCCTCCGACTCGAGGCTCCTGACCACTTCCACCACGAGATCCCGCGTCTTGGACTCTTCCCGATGTGAGAGAATGACATCCACGTCCCCGGAGAATTGCTTTCCGCGTCGGTAGCCCCCCACAATGATGAGCTCTACATCCTCCTTCGTGCCATACTTCGCTTCCGGAATGTTAAGAACAGATCGCGCATGCCGTATAATGACGTCTCCGATCGACTCCACCTCGCGCCTGGGGATCTTCTCCATAAACTCGTCGTAATACTTGACCCCGATCTGCTGGACGCGTGTCAAGGTCGACCACCCAAACTCCACCACGTCATCTATATCCTTCCAGCCATGCTCAAAATAAAACTTGCGTGCCGTATCTGGTCCCACGCCCCAAATGTTCCAAAATACTCGGAGGTGCTGAAGGTCCTGATCAGCGTCCAAATCGCGGACGACTTGGATGAACCTTTCCGAATCGTCGGCCTCCGGTGGAGCAGAGTCTTGCCATTCGCGCCAAAGCGCAGCAATTTTTGACTCGCAGCCTGGAAGGCGAGTGATCTCTTCGACATGAGTGAGGTGGTAGGGGTAGGCGGCGACCGAGGCAATGGAGGTCGAGTAAGCGCGGACGCCGATGTCATCCAGCCTGAGTACCCGGGCTTCCTTTATCTTGGTCAGTTGAGCGATGAAAGCGTCGTTGGGGGTCTTCATGGGTGTGGAGCGGCAGCATGCGTAGGCTGCATTTGGACCGACTGCCCAGTCTGGAAGAGGAGGCAGTGGGTGTTCGGCTTGGTATTCAAGTTCAGACGTCGTGGTGCGATGAAGCTTAGGCCGCTTGTGTTGGGTGGAGTCTGCCTGCGACGAAGAGTGGTGGTGTGCATGATCGCCAAAACGGCGGCGAGATGAGGAGGGAAGGGTCGCTGCTTCGGCTTTTGCGCGTTCCAGGATGGACGTTGACGCTGTCGGTTTGGATGCTCTTCGTGCCGTGGTGGTGTGAGATTGGGATCCGGGTCCTACCTTGGCATATGTTGACAAGGGCGTCTGCACTTTTGGAGAGACTTCACCCGCAGGCTTGGGAATGATCCTCGCAGCATAGACAATGTAAGGTTGATATGGCAGCAGATGGCCCTCCTTGAGACAAGCTTCCAGCCAGGAGAGTTTGAGGATGAGAATATGGGTTGAAAGATCAGGCCACAACACTGGTGCCGGCGGAGATGGACCATCATTTAGAGGCTCTTCTGAAGAAGCAGAAATTGTACTTGAACTCAGTCGCCTCCGTCCTGTCGAGGGCTGAGTTTTGCTGGGACGATCTGCAAGCTTGGGTTTCTTCCTTGATGGGCCTTCGTCCACGGCCTGTTCGTGATCTCCCGGTCCGTTGGAGCTGCTCTCTGGCAAGGCTGCCTCTTCTGTCCATACTCCCCTGGCCCGAAGATCAAATGCCGCACGCTTCTTCTGAGAGACTTTGCCGATGAACAGTCTTGCCTCGTTGGCATCATACGTCAAGTGCCCGCCAGAGTGAACGATCAGGTCTTCCGTCTCGTGAAGTTCCTTTGGCTTCAAGTGCGTAGGAAGGATGAAGATAGGTGGCGAGGATGTCAGGTCCAAGGGATGAGGGGATTGTGAAGTGGCCATGGGTAGGTCGAGTCATAATCCAAAATCACGGAGGGTTTATTATGTACATAGAAACAGCATTGGCTAAGACAAAGAAGAAGTAGGAAAGGTTGTGTAGAGGGACATATTGAGATGGAGGGGTCACCCATAGAGTGGGAACATTACAGATTCACGGGGACGTCGAGCATCCCTCATCTTGCCATCAGCAACAAAAAATGATGATAATATGATGAGCCTGGGATGAACATAGCGAGATGGAACGATCAGATCGTATTCGGGATTTCCTGGTGTCGGGCACGAGGTGACTTGGATCCCAACGTCCCGTTTTCCTTGTCACTTTCCCGTCCAATCAAGCCACCACCATCCGGAAGTCTGGACTGACGTCATGCTAGGTTTGCGACAATAAATCTCTACGAGGCTGTGGTGAAAGCCTTGTCCCTTTTCTATACCTTCCATGATATTCTGGCTGCCATTATAACAAATATGGCCACCTCCGACATATCTCTGCATGAGGGTATTAAATGGCACCCTTGTTCATCCCGGACTCGAGTTCACGGGTCATCCTCCTCGTCTTCGTCGTCCTCCAAGATATCATCTAACCGAGTCGGTCCATAGCACTCAGTCTCCTGCCTCTCCAATATAGAAGCAAAGGCTGCCGCATAGTCCTTCTTATAATACTTTGTAAGTCTCTCTTGGGGATCCACAGCGAGCGGCAGGAGATCCACTTGGCCTTCAGGTGGTGTGATGGCTATTCCAGGAATCTCAATCGCTCGTGGAATGATATAATTCTCCCCTTCAACCTCTCCATTCGCAAACTCAGACTGGATCCAGAACCAAGTATTAGGTTGGATGAGGGTGAATAACTCATCTTCGGGGATTGGTGATCGGCTTGGAGGAGTGTTCCGGAACCTGGGCCTAATCTTTGACAGGCGTTTTTTGAAAGTCCGCTCCTCCCACAACCAAAGTTTCGATTCCAGCGCAGCTGTCTCGAGAAGGCCTCTTTTGTTGGCTTCGACGCACGGACAACAGGGACCGCAATTTGCGCCGACTGCCTTGTTCCCACCCGGCGTTCTTATCACCCAGTCCGTGATTGGTCTCTGTCTCAGCTTCTTCAGCTGCGAGGCCTCACTCTCGCAGTTTGCCTTGACGACGTAGCCATCTAATTCATGAATGCTCTGACTGCGCCGTCTCTTCCTCCTGCAATCACACCATTTCCAATACTGTCCAAGGACGCTTTGGCGAAGATTGGCCCAGAGAAACTCGGTAATCCCTGCGTCGTCGGCTGAAGCTTCGGACCGTCGATCGACGAAAGCCAAGTAGATGAGAGGGAAGTCAAGGAGGTGAAGAAGACGGCTTTCCCGTGCCCGACCGATGTGGTGCAGGTCGACGTCGCTCTCGAAGTCCTTGCCCCTTTCGACCCGACGCCTTGGGCTTCCGAACCATTTCACTGCCCGTTTTAAGTCTTGTCGGGTCTCGGCCAAATCAAGGGATGCTTTGAACTCCAACGCTGTCCCAGATATCTCTGCTTCAACTGCTCTGGTGTACAAATCTCTCGAATGACGATAAGCGGCCCAGCTGTTCTGGATGATGGAGTTTGCAAACTCCTTGTCCGGATTCTCATCCTCGTATTCTTCCTTGAGTTTTCTGGCCTCCATCACTTTTCCCTGCTCAATGAGACACATGATTAATTGTACATAGTCACGCCAGCTATCATACCTTTCAGTGCCGCCCAGGTTCTTGACGTCGTAGAGCTTCGATGACTGTATGTTGTATCTGTACAAACCTTCGGCTTCCACGGTCCTCCCATGGCGTTGCAGTACTACCGCAAGCTCATACAGTGTGAAGAGCAGATACGCCCGGGTAGTGTCGTCTCCATGCTGGTGGTGCGATGGCAATTCAAGAAGTCGACACACGGCTCTTTCGGCATCATCGGCCATGTCTAGCATACATTGGCAATACACAACTCGATAAGTCAAGCGGCAAACAGAGCCTCCGAGAAGTGGCTTAAGCTCGTACGCTCTTTCCAGTAGTCGTGTCCCAAAAAGAAGGGCTCCCTTGTACTTCTTCATGTTCATTAGATTTAGCATGTGCTTTTCGACCCAGGTCAGGAGCCTGCTGTCTTTGAAGCCCCATTGTTCTGCATGCGGTAGATCTCTCCAATATGACATGGCCATGCTAGCTTGCAGTTAGCCTCGACCACTGTACGAGAACGATCGATACGTTTGCCTCGGCAGGAGTCGACAGCGTTCCGGATTGTACTTACTGCGAATGTTCCAAGGCGCTGATATCTGCACCAACGGCTGCCTTATACCTCGCCATCCAATGGTGTCTCTGCGCGAGGTCGCAGGGATCATCGTTAGTTTCGGAGGTAGCCAGCAGTTTGGTGAGAATCCGGCCAGCTTCGGGCCAGTTCCTCTGGGCGACGCTAAGGAACGCTTCTACATCCTCAATCTCGCGCAACATTTGTGTGCTGCTGGCGCCGCCTGGTAGGTGACGGCGAAGAACTCGCTTCGCCTCTCGAAGTTCAATCCTCGCTTGAGAGTATTCCGATATGCCTATAAGAATTCTGGCCCGCACCTGACGAATCTGGACGTACTCACGGTCCAGTATTATATTATGACCCTGCTGAGATTGTAGGAGAGTGCACATGTTGAATGCATGTGTGATGGTGACGCCGGCCAGGCCCTTCAAGACAACGTCGTCGATAAGGAAAATGGCGACATGCTTAAGGAACGTCATGAACTGCGCGCAGCAAAGGTCCTGAAGCTGCCCTGATCTGAAATTGCAAAGCGAGGTAATATGAGCGAGCATCCGCCAGAATTTCTCGGCATCAAAGATGGGGTCATCCTTCTTGAGCTCGTGTTCTGGTTTGGTTAGATAGTCACTGAGCACACAGATCCATGCGTGGACGAGACCTGTGAGCTCTTGCTTGTCCTCGATTTCTCGACGTTTGAGTTGTAGCCAACGTTGAACCTGAGGGTGAATATTGATGGTACTGATATCAGATCCCTGGTGTACCTCAACCAACCCACTTAGACGGAGCAAGTCGATTGCAGAGTGAAGTCGTCCTTGATTGTTCTGAAACATTGGCAACTTCTCAACAAGATCAACGGGAATCTCCACTCGATCGACGACTGAGCAGATGGTCAGCAACCGCCCCGCAGCTATATCATAGTCATTGAGGGCATCCCATAGAATAGACATTATATCCGGAAAGATCGGGCTGCAGCCTGGCCATGTAGGACTGTAGCCTTGCCTGGCCTTGTGTGCGCACAGTCGTTGAAAATGGCCGGGCGAAACCTGCAGCAGGCGCATGCAAGCACAGGAAAGCGCAAGGTGAAGTGGTGTGGTGTGCCATGAGTTGTCTTGCCAGTGCCAGAAAGCGCGGAGACAGTCGACTGCATCGTTGCTGTTCGGCACTGAAGCTCTGAAATACTGCATGGCTTGTTCCTCGCTGAGTGCGCCAACATACAGGCATGTTGCTCGGCTGGCAAGCTTCAGCCCACATTCCACAGGTGGTCTGCTGTCATCGATGCCGCTCACTGTCGGGAGGACATATGAGGAAGTAAAGAGCATGCGACAGCGGTCCGGAAGAAAGAGATGGGGTGCTTTCAGTTCGGCCTCCATGTCATCTTCCAGGTAGAACTGCAGATCCAAGACGACAATGAGCGATTCATCCCGACGAGCTTCCAGCGTAGACCGAATCTTCAAGATCGTATGAGTCAAGGAGAGACCTTGAGGAAGATGGTCTCCGGTAATGGTGGTGTACGCCGCTCGATAATCACGGATGAAACATTCGAAAGACCGACCATCTATCCACAGGACTTTGCAGCCCGTGCGGGTGGAAAACTCCAGAGCAGCTTCCGTAGCAATGCGACGCTTGCT
Source organism: Cladophialophora immunda (assembly GCF_000835495.1). NCBI lineage: Eukaryota > Fungi > Ascomycota > Eurotiomycetes > Chaetothyriales > Herpotrichiellaceae > Cladophialophora > Cladophialophora immunda. The sequence continues at coordinate 2,176,310 of NW_015622546.1, forward strand.
GCTCAGTATTAGAGGTGTTCAACAGGTAGACAAACAGAGAATGGTGGTGGCATACCCACACCCCGAGGCACCCCAGAGCAAGATCTTTGTACTACAGACCCCATGGCAATTGTAGGTTTGATCGAGTGCTTTGATCACCAAGGCAACATCATGCGACTGGTCGATTGTCGGCGGACTATAGCCATCTTTTTGCGGTGGCTGTTGACCGGTGGGCAGAGAGCCGTGGTGAGAAGGTGACTTGCGATCCATGCATCGTTGCTCGAGCAAATCCAACACCGGTGTACAGATTTCGTCTGGGAGGATTTCATCGAGGTGGACGAGGTCCTATCCGTGACCCATTTGCAAGGAGACTCGGATTCGGATGGAGGAGGAAAGCTTGATGGATGAGGGGCCAAAGTGCCGAGCGACGAAAGACCTCAGAGAGGCACCGTACGAGGTACTTTTAACGTGATGCCTGCGCCCAAAGGGCCCACGCAGTCCCCGGACCTTGTAAGCCACCAAGGCCACCCTGCATTATTCCGCCCAGCTTCCAGCCATCACCTTTCGATCCAAGGACCATGATTTCCGCATGATCCTATGCTTGGCCTGGGGCCTGATGGTGCTGCAAACATGCAATGGCAATTTCCGCACTCGGAACTCCTCTGGAGATGCCCTTCATACGAGTACAGCCGTTGCTACCTGTCATGTGCCAGCACAACCTGGCGACCCGTGGCCAGCGACTCCTTTGACTTGAGCAAAGGCTACTGCCATCGAACAACATCCTCTTCCGCCTGACGGTCGTTCGTCTCGTCTACGTCACTCCGATGCACGCTTCCTCCCCGGAGGTGCTATCCTCTCTTATCCTGGGCAGGCGTGTGAATCCTCGTCCCAATTCTTCCCAAGCGTGCGGCTGAAAAGAGATGATACTCCACCTGTCCACGCACCTCCTTCGGTCCGTCTGGGGGTCAACCTTCGCCAATGGTTTCAGCGTGGGGTGTTCGGCTGGTGCTCGCCTGCAGTGGCGGATGCAGACCGTGGCAATATCCAGCCAGTCTTGGGCGAAGGCGATCCAAACCGGTGAGCAGCTGCGACGAAACATGTGACGAGGGGAAAGGTGCTCGACGGCGCTGCCTGCAGAGTGTGTCCAAAACTGATTGGGTGAACACCAAAACCTGTCTAGAGATGACGAGGAAAAGCCACTCGACGAGGAATTCGGGATCCAATAAGAACAGGGGTCGGTCTTGGGTAGTGAAGAGCAGGAAGAGGCCTTTTGTCACACCCCTGTCCTGATCAGCCTTCGCTACACGCCAGCACCCTCTGTAGGGTCCATCGCCTTTCAGTCCTTGGCCGGCCACATGGTCCCTCGTCTGATCCATCGTATAGCTCAAGCATGCAGATGCAGGGCTGGATGCACACACTTTGATCGTTCTGCGCACGCCGAGTCGGCCAGGTCCAATGACCAAGGACGGTGTCCAATTGTGTTGTAAGTCGTGTCGAAAGACCTCTCTTTGGTAAAAAGCAGTTATAATCAAGCAATTCCTCTGTGTCCTGGAATAACATCCTCGATCTTTTCGTCCCCGTCCAACCTCTTGGTTTATGGCATTCACCATCGCTCCATGGCGCCTCATCCTCTCGAAATGAGCCCCAAGCTCACGACAGCACCCACACCAGCGGCTCCCTCACCCCGACCTGAAATGAAACCTCGCAGTGCAAGCGACGACTCACACTATGCGATCACACCGTCAAGAACGTTGTCTCCCACCAGCACCCTCTCGCCCTTGTCGACGGGGTCTTCGCCACCGCCAACGAGAGGCCACCGCACTTCTTTCTCCTTCCCGTTCCCCAGATCCCGGTCCAAGTCCCCCCGCCCGCCCGCGATAGACCTGCACATTCCGCCCTCGACCTCGACCACCCCGGCGGTCCAGCACACCGCGACGTCGCCAACTCAGAGCCCTTCTTCGCACGCCCCCCACGCACGGACGACACCGCGGCACATTTCCGACGGCACCGTCTCCCCGTCGTTGTTGGCGATGGCGACGACGACGACGAGCAGCCCTCCAGGGTCTCCGCCGGGCTCCGACCTGCAGAAACGGGACAGCTGGCTCCAGAAGAAGGCGCGGCACAGCGGCAGCTCGCCCGGCGGGTATGGCCGGCACGGCGACGACTGGCTCTTCGGCGGCATCAGCCTCACCCAGACGGCCAAGGAGATTGTGCACCGCGGCCGGAGGAGGAAAGAGGAGGACGGCGACGCGGCCGGGAATCGTTGACCCCCTCCTCCCTCCCTGTCACGCCAACAACACGGATCTTGGACGAGCATCCTTTTGTCATGACTGAATGAGCGACCCGACCTAGCAACCTGACTTACCATCCTCAACCAACCATACTAACCAATGGCTTGGTTATTGGAACCCGAGCAAGGCGCCCCTGGAGTTTGTTTGTGCTTGTTACCTTTTTGGAGCCCCGTGGCCGACGCATTGGATGGGAAGACGGTCATTGGGGCTTTGAGCAGGGGGAATCTGCTGGGGATATTTTTCATTCTTCTATTCTCCGGCGAAATGGCCAGTCATGTCACAGTGGTGGTAGTGAAATTCCTATACAGTCTTTGGCAAGAGCCGACATTACCATCCTGCTGGAAGATTCCCAGGATGTTTGTCAACCAGCTTTTTCTTCTCATATAGCCAACGATCTACAGTACCATTGACGCCCTTTCCGTGGTCCACTGTCTCACCGTTTCCAAGAACCTTTTGTACCTGTTCTGCTATTCCTCCCCCCTCCCCCCCCTCTCTCTCCGCGCGCAGGCTCACCTCACATTATAGTCCCTCTGGCGCTGGGACCGCGCGTCCCCGCCGTATCGCTCCTTGCAGTAATGCCCCAGGTACCCGCTGCCGGCGCGCAGGAAGCACACCTTCTGCGCCGGGTTGTCCACGCCGCCGCTCATGCGGCGGTCCGGGTGGGAGCTTGATTTGGACTCGTGGCGCTCGTAGAGCTGGAGGAGCGGCGACGGCGACGGCGAGCTGTCCTTGTCCCTGTCCCCGTCGTCGTCGTGACTAGGCGAGGAGTCGTTGAGCATTTTCTCCGTCACCAGATGCCAGAAGGTCGCGTTCAGAGGGGCCGCGGCGGGCCAGGAGATGCCGTGCCCGTGAGAGGCGGCGGCCGTGCTCTCGGCCTCGTCGTCGCGCGCTCTCTCGTCCCCGACCGCGACCCCCGCGTCCGGATCCGGGTCGACCGAGTAGACGTGCCGCGTGTCGTACTCGAATTCCCAGACCGGCTTCGTCCAGCGCAGGCTGTTGGACATGTTGGCAAAGTACGTCTGCGCGCCCATGACGGAGAAGGTCCCCGCGTCGACCTGGTAGACGCGGTACCCTGAGTTGAGGCCCGTGAGGGGTGTGATCGACGGGCCGATGTGTCCTATCTGTAATGGCCTGGTGATGTCGATCTGTGTCGTGTCGCGCAACGTCTTCAAGTCTTTGGAGTCAGAAACAGCGACGAGCGAGGAAGGCAGGTAGTCGTAGAAGATCTGGACTTGGTCTTGGTGAGTATGCCTAGACGAGGAGTGCTTGTTAGTCCGAAGTGGTTTTTTCTCCAATATACAACATCATTCGGATTCCTGGTTCCACACTCACCCAAAGAAAATGGCTGCAATGGTCGCCGGCGAGAAGCGGCGCACGATCGAGTAGAATAGAGCGGTCGGGTTCGGCATGCCGGCCGAGCCATCGTATCCCGAGAGGACGTGGGCGATGATCCACGCCCGCTGGCCGCGCTTTTCGCACGCCGACAGTTCGTCCGCCACCCACTTGAGGATCCCGCTCGGGTCCGGGTTCGTCACGTTCCAGTAGTTGAAGATGTTCTCCTTGTACCAGAAGTCGGAGTTGATCGAGATGATCCGCAGCCCGTGGGCGGTGGTGGTCGCGTAGGCGCCAAAATGGGTGCGTGCGAACTCCGACTCTGTGTCGTTCAGCCACGCATGGCCGGACCACAGCGAGGACAGGAGATCGTAGTTCCACTGCAGGGTGTTGCTGCTCCGGTTGGCGGGGTCAGGGTTCATGCTGTGAGGGGTGTTGAAGCCGACGGGGAGGGTGTCATGATTCCCCAGAGCAGAGTAGACCGGGATCTTGTCTCCAAGCAGGCGCTTGAAGATCTTGAAGGTGACCTCTTCCTCGTAGGATACGTAGTCACGGGAGAGCATGTCGTCCGGGTCGTGCGAGACGATATCACCGGTAAATATGCTGAACGCAAGCTCGTCCATGTCCAAAAAGTTGGGCATCTCGATGAGCGCTGACAGGGCCAGATCCGCGGGCGAGTCGCAGAGAAACGACCCAAATCTTGATGCAGGAACAGAGGCGTTGTGTGAATCCGTGGCCAGTTCCCGGTTGACCGAGTATGGCCTGCAACACATGTAGACCGAACAATTGCTTTCGGACCCAATGTCATAGCGAGGGTCCAGGTGCCAGTCAGAGAGATGGAGCACGTTGAACGTGTGGCCGGAAGGTTCGGGGGCGACGTTGGCTGAATCCGGCTTCGGGTCAAAGTAGAAGTCTTCATCGATCAAGACCGGCGGCTGGACTTCACAGAACTCATAGTTGATGGAGCACCAATGCTGCATGTCGCCCGTGGCCAGGCTCATCTTGGAAAAGAGCTGCGCCATATAGGCACCGTACCCAGCCCCGCCGTTGAAATGCGACTCGCACGACGCCGCCCGGAGTGTGGACTTGAACTCGGGGACAGCGTTGCAGGCTCTGATGAGCACATTTGTGAAGACGGCTACTGACTGACTGATGGCTGCAACGTGGAGCACTTGGCCTGCGGCAATGCATTTTGAGCAGTTGTCCGGGTAATAGGGAGTGTCCAGTATGGAGAGCAGCTCGTTCACGATCGACTCCTCAATCGCCGACTCGCCCAGAGGAGTGATGGGCTCTGGCAACGGCGTCTTCTTGTCGTACGCAGGGACGGGGCCCGAACCGTTGTAGTAGAGCTTGATGAGATCCCTGCCGATGGTATTGGTGAGCTCGGGGTTCAAGGCTTCAGGAGAGCCAGCGAGGGGCGCTTGAGCCGAAGCATGGGAGGTTGCAAAGGCCGCTGTGACGAGGGAGGTATGCTTGAGGATGGCCCAGTAGCCCCAAAGAGCGCCGAAGAAGGAGAAGAGCATGAAGAGGGTGGAGGGTAAGCCGGCAGCCAGTCTCGCCGACATGTGCAGGGTTGGTAGAGAACTTGTCTCTGTTAATGTGATGGTTGTCTACCGGGATGTCCAGCGACGGGCCACCCGATGAAGCCACTCATGCGTATCGACAGACGGAGGCTGTGATGAGTTGCGATGCGGCTGGAAACGCAGGGTTCATACTTTCGACGAAGACGCTGGGTTGGTGGACGTTGAGATGTGACGAATGATGAACACGACTCGGATGAAGTCATGGCGGAATCCCATCTCCGACGCCGGCCATTCGCCGCCTCCACAAGACAGACATGTAGGTCGAGGCTGAACCTCCCACACCTCTGAATGCCAATACAGCAAGTCTTTCTCCATGGATCCGAAAAGTGTGGCCTGTTGGCATTGTAACGTCGACGGTGTTGATTGACGGCTACCCACGAACGTGGTCCTCCTCGACAATGTCACCCACCGCAACTAATTCCTGACGAGGCTCGCACGCAGATGACAATGGGAATAAGCCGGCATCGTCCATTCTGGATCCCGGTGCGTAGTGGTTGGTGATTGACTGGGGGCCTGGCAAAAGAGAGGAGTTGTCAGCGTCAGCTTCAATGCTGACTCCGACTCCCACGACGTCACGGTCGAGTTTTATTGTAGGGATCAGCTCACGAGCGGGACTGCCCACGGCTGACGACCAAGAGAAACAACGATAGATGCAGCATCGAGATCATATATGCTCGTTCACATGTCGCGTGCAGGGACAAGACGCAGACCGGCCACATTGTCAGGCGTAGAGTATTCGCTAGTATTCGCATGGCTCGCGGCTGCGTTGACTGGGGACAGTATGTAGGGGGTATGTATATGTAGATTTTATGTACAACGGATTCCAATTTCCAACACCCCATTTCCATCCCGTAAATATCCCTGGAGCATTTCCATAAAACATCGCATCGCGTAACGTAACAGCAAAGCAAAAGCATGAATCTTTTTGGTAGACTTTTTGCCGCCGCCCACCTTGAACTGGCCTGACTGCCCGTGGGCGAAATATGGCCAAAGACAGACGAAACACAGACAGACAAACAGATAGACAGATAGCCTCTCCTCCCTCCATTTACCTCTTCCGCGATTGTCCGCCCTTTTCTATCGTGGCCTATTGGTAGGCCAGGGGCCAGAGCAAAGCCGTGTGGGCGCGGATTCCTAGTCCCAATCCCGAGAAAAATCAAAGACGAAACAAGAACAATATCGCTCACAATAGCCGACCCAGATACTCGTGTATAGTTTGAAGTCGCGCGTGGGGGGAGGGGGTGCCCAAGTAAAGATCCCCTCCCCAGTCGCGGCGGTGAAAGGAAAACCAAATATGCCGCCCCAAGATGCTCGTTAGTATCGGAAGCACACACATGCTGCTGGAGTCCGAAAACATCGCCGGGAGGAACGATGGGTTGAGGACGCTCCCGGTCTCCGGTCAGAGGGGTTTTGTTGATATCAAACCCCCCGAATGTTGTTTCCTGTATTGAGAGTTGGTGTAGGTCTCCTTCTGAACTACACCTCTCTTCGTGTCCTTTTTTCCCTTTGCGGTTCCATTACTTTTTGTTCCGTTTTTTGGAGGCCCGGCGCCGTCTCATAAGCTCAATGTCCAAAGCTCCCGATCCAGCTGCCACTGGGCCGCACAATGTCGATGGGGACGCTCCCCACCTGGAGCGTGGGGACGATCCCCAGTCCCTTTTCACCGGCTTCCGCGGAATCTCGGCCGATCTTCTCGCTGATCTCGTCCTCGACCTCGAGATCAAACGCTTCGGCCGGCTGACCCTCCCTCAACGCCGGACTCGCGAGCTCTTCGTCGAGCTCAAAAAACCCGACGCCGCTGCCTCCGTCAACCGCGCCGACCAGGCCGCCGGAAAACCCAGACTCGTCTGGTGATGAGATCAAGCGCGGGGATTGCAAGGGCGACGGCGACGGCGAGCTTCCATTGAGGGCCGGGGACGGAGATGGGCTCGGGTTTGGACTCGCCAGCGGCGAAGGGATGGGCGAGATGAAGCGGCCTCCTCTCCCCCTTCCTCGACGCCTCTCCTTTTCACCCAGTAGTCCGGGACTTCCCTTGTCCTGCTCACCGTTAGCTTCACTGCTAACCCCAAGACCCCGCTGTTGAGCGTCTCCATTCCCATCCTTCTCGGGCTCCAACTCCGGACTCGGGCCTTCTTCGTAACTGCTACTCGGGTCGACGACTTTGAGGTCCGCCAGCTGGAACATCACGTGCTTCCGCCTCCTTCCTCCGCCACTGGCAGTCCTTAATGCACTGGGGAGGCTTGCACTCGGCAGAATGGACGTCGATTGGGCGCGCTTCGTCGCGAGAACGGTTGGGGAGACCGGTTGTGGCGGTAGCGATTGGGACGAGCGTGCTTGCTGTTTCAACTGTTGCTCCGCGCGGTCCTTGGACTCGGCGTCCAGCTGCAGTCTTTTCGCTTCCTCTTCCGCAGCAGTCATAGGCTGCGGACTCCGCACGATCGGAGTGCGATCGCTTGACTCCAACAGGGGCAGGTACATGGGCGTGAAGACACCAGCAAAGGGGTCGGATTGGTCTTTCGCAGGTGTAGGAGTGGACGCGGGTTCAAGGTCCCTCTTTAACTGTGCGGGCGGCGGTGTTGTCGGCCGTGCCGCTGCACTTGTGGGAGAACGGGACCTTGCCCGAGTTAAGAGCGTGGGCGTGGGCGGCGTCCCCAGGTTATGCAAAGGTGGCGTGGTTTCGCCCGCAATGTTCAACTTTTCCAAGGACAGCGTCGGGCCACTGAGCGGTGCCGGTCTTCTGACGATCTTGTCACCCACCACCCCATCTCTTCTGGCCTTGTAGCCAGGCCAGCCATTCACAGAACCATTTTGCGTCGAGGCCAGCAGATTCAAGGCAGACGTCGCCGCCGAAGGGGTCGATGAAGCCTTGGTGGGCGTACCCTCGGAAGCACTGTTGGCACCCGCGCGCGACCTCTTCTTGTTAATCCACAGCTGCTTCTCAAACTCGCGAAACTCGCGGTCCTTTGCCGCCTTGAACCTGGCGACCTCCTCGTCCAACTGCCTCCTCTTCTGGTCGAGAGCATCGAGGATTTCCGAATCAGAGTCGCTTGTGTTGTCGGGCGAAGGGAGGGCGTTGGGCGGAATGCTTTTGATGCACTTTAGCTGCGCCGAATTTCTGTACATGGTAGTAAAGAACCCCCTATCCTCTCCTGTCTTCTGCGTGGTGATTTTTTGTTCCCCCGATCTCTGGGGAAATAAAAAGAACCAGCACACCAAGACCGGTCACCGGGAGGGGAGCGAAGACACTTGGTGACAACACATGGATGCAAATCCGGGTTCCAGATCTTAGGGTCGGGGAAATGGCCCAAAGGAGACAAAGCTGAGGCGAAACCGACGGGGGAATTTCACGAGATCTTGTGTCCTTCTGCGCGTTTGTGTGGTGTTTTTGCGCAAGGCCAGGAAACCAAGACGACACGGGCAATCGACGGGAGGGGCAGCCGTTCGAATGAGATGGCGATTCGTGGCGGGCTTAGACGGAGACGGGCGGATGGAGAGCTTGCCAGAATCGTCAACAACCCGACAGCGCTGCGTGCGTGTGAAAATTGTGGATTATGGAGACGTCGCAGGGTGAAGTCGGTGAGGGAGGGCGTCGTAATGAGGGCGATGATGGAGTTTTGGTCCAGGGTGACACGTCAAGAGGACCTGGGGAGGGTTTTGTCTCACACATGGGACATGTGAACCCAAGCCTGACAAAGCGCGGTCGGAGCTGTGGTTGATTACCAGAGATACGGAGGAACGGTTGCGGGACCGGTCAATTCGGGAGATCAAGGGATCAAGGGAATTAAGGTATCCAGGTATCCAAAGTAACCAACTCGCCCAGGTATGTAGCTGTGGGATGGAAGAAACCACAAGGGCGAGGGGGGGAGGGGGGGATGGGCTTTTTTGCTGGAAACTCTGCTGGAGAGTCAAAAAGGTCAACCCCACTTTTTGTGTGTCTTTGTTTGCAGATGGGGGGGGAAGAGTTCGAGGGTGGATATGAGCGACGGCAAGTCAAATAAAATTTGGGGGTGGGCAGGGGGGGGGGTGGTGGGAGAGCAGAGACTGAAAGGAGATCAAGAGCGTGGGAGGGCACAGAGGGTGCAAAAAGAAGCGAAGAAGCGACCGAAGCGAGGGAAGCGAAGGAGGGCGCGGCCTTGGTCAGCGCAGGAAGGATCAAATGGCTATTCTGAGATGGATTCACAGAAAATGAGGACCAGGAGTCTGGACTGCGCGACGAGGGACCATCCAATACCCTCTAGAAGGGGCAAAAGGTGGTACAAGTACTTTGCGAGTACTACATCAAAGGACCACTGGACACAGGGCGACTCGGTACCTCGGGAACGAAAACGACAGCATCCATAGTCACGGAGTAGCGCAAGCTGAGTCAGTAGGGCGAGAACGAAGGCGATGGGGACGGTTGATCGTGGCCCAGTCATGTCTCCAGGAGGCCGCTCTCAGCCTAGAATGATGCAAGACAAAGGGCAATGGCGACGCAGAAGGAAGGGCACAAGGTGGACAAATGTTGCGTTGACGTTGCACTATCGAACATGATAGACGACGACAACGAGGCCGATTATCGATTATCGATTGGAGACACGCTGATCATCGAACTGTCGTTAGAGGTGGAAGTGTGGGGGGCCAGTATGAAGGAGCAGAGAAAGCCGCGACCAACATGGACAATTCCAACAAGTGCAAAGAAGGAATTGGGAAAGGATGTGCGATCAGATCGAGGGCCGATAGACGAGAGGGAAATTTTTCGCGTTGGGTGGGTTGCCCAGAGCGGCTACTACACAATAGGTGCCACTGGAGATTCCCAGGCACCCCGAGCACCCCCCCAAGGTACCTGTGACTTGCCCGAGGCAGGCGTCAAGGCCTCATCCCAGGGGATCCGAGAGGCCACCGAGGGCAGAGGCACACACAGCCTGGAGCAACTGTCTCTACTTGTAGGTGTCCCCCGGGCTGTACCGAGTACCTCTTCTCTACAGGCAAAGCTTCACTGCCATCGTCCCTCGGCCTCATCATCCCGAGTCGCCCAGGAGAGAACCGGCATGTCCCGCATCTCACGTGAACCCACTTTCTCCGAAACTGCATGTGATCCGAATTTCGAACAGAAAAAAGCAAAAAAGATGGGGGGGAATCCAGCCTGTTTCCACCTTCACCGCCACTTGGGCCCTTTTGCTGACGACCTTTCGCCGCTGTGTCTCGGAGTAGCCTATTCGAGCAATGCCGTTTCCATCGCCGACAATCGGATTGGGGTCTGGTCCTGAACGACCTCGACGAGAGTTAGGTACCTAGAGCGAACCCAACTACTACCAAATGCCCTGCAAAGATCAACCAATCAATCTGCGCAAGAAACGACCAGCAAAAAGCCCCCAGTTCCTGTGACCAATGTACCTCCCAAAACTGCCGTTCTCAACGCGTTCTGTCTGTATCAAACCCCTCGTCTGCTGGCCATTTCCCTTCGCGCTTCTCGTCTCCGGCGCCGATACTGGCGCGAGTACTCCTCGGCCGGATCTGTGTACTGGTCGTCGCTGAATCGGGGCCAGTTGTACTCGCTGAACCTGACCGTCCGCTCGTTGCTCGACGGAGGACGAACCGAGCCCATCGACCTCTCCGGCTTCTGCGGGGTCCCCACGGTGAGAACTCGCGGGTGATGGCCACCGACCTCTCCTGCTTTTGCCGTCACCACCGGAATACAAGCTTCCCTTTCGTACGCGGTCGAGTGCAGCGGTGAACCAGGTGACATCCACGCGCGATCTTCCACGTGTGCAGCTGCCCTCTCAACCACCGGCCTGCGGAGGTTGTCCAGGACCGCCTGCACCTCGTCCCCAAGTCCCCGGCCAGAGAACTCCATGGACGGAATGCGTGGCTCCTGGTACCGAGACGAGTGATTCGTCTGCGACGGCTCGGCATTCAGGAAGATTTCCTTGTGGAAATCCACCAGGGGCCACGAGTAGTTCTGACTTGCATCACCGGTCGCGGTCGCCTTGGGTTTGCCCCGGTGACGAGTCGAGTTGTTGTTGTTGTTGTTGTTGTTGCCGCCGTGCGCGGCTCGAAGAGCTGGCGGGACCCCGTTGACAAATCCAGATTGCAAGGTAGGGGGGATGTACCCGACGTTTCGATGCCTGAGCTTCGACCCAGCCGAGTACGCTTGAAACGTGACAGGACCTTGGTTTTCGGTGTCTGGCTTGCCAGGGTATGCCTTGAATTTGAGTTGTGGACTTTCTTCACCGACGGGGATCGGCGTCGAGTCCACGTTGAAGCATTTGGTCTTTGGTTCTGGCTTCCCCGTGGGCATTGCTGGAGGAACGGATTCGAGCTCGACTCGATGTCTCAAATCCGACCGGAATCGTTCAAAGTCAGCCGGCGTATCAATGGCAAAGTGAAGGCTTGCACGAGGCGACGATGGTTGCGGTGCTCTTGGTTCGGGCACATTCATGGAACCCATCGAAAAAGTCGAGGGAAGGGATATAGTGGACGAGGACGCTCGGTGGTAGGTGTCCAGCACGGTTGAAAAGCTGCTGACGGATCCGGCCTCATATGGGAGATCGAGGAAGACTTCACGATGCTCGGGTTTGCGCTCCGCCGTCTTCGAAGGGTCGCTGCGCGTCTCCGATTGGCGTCGTTTCGATCCACGAAATTCTGGAGCGGCAGCGTGAGTAAGGAACTCGTCGATCTGGGTCGCGGGATCGTCCGACTCACTGTCAACCACGGACCTGAGGCACCCTTGACCTCGCCTGTCACACCATCCTCGAACTGCTGCCGTCTTCTTCTGGGCCGCCGCTTTGAATCGATCGACGAATCTCACCGGTCCCACCTCGCGCGGCTGGGCGCAATTGACTGTCAAAGGCATGCTTGATAGAGTGCTCGACCTCACCAAGGCTTGCGTCTGTGTAGAAGGTCGTCCTGGCAGTCAACCAGCTGGTCAAGAAGTGCGTTGGAAAGACGGGCCGCCGACTCGACTTCGTGCCAGCATTTATGCTTTTCTCTGTCATGGCGCATCTATCGTCTCTTTATCCACGATTCCAAAACACTGAGGCAGCGACCAGGTCTTTGGTTTCATGCCAGCCGAAACAACGGCATTCTGTCGCAGAATGATCTTTGAGAACAAAGCGCCCCTGACTGAGATGGAAAAAAGCAAAAGCTGGCGCCCTTTGTTGATATGGCAAAGCCAGACAAGGGCAAAAAGGGCGGATGTCATCGTTTCTTTGTCGTTGCAATGGCCATGTCTCAGGTCCCGGCGTCGGCGATACCGTGTGTCTTCTCTTCGGGGGCAAGAGTATCCTCACGCCCCTAGTTCATAGGAATGTAGCCTTGGACCTGCCTGACCTGCTCGCACCACTTGAGGATCGCCGGCCACCGTGCGAGGTCGAATCCAGCATCGCCGGCAAGATGAGTGTAAGCAAAGAGGCAGATATCCGCGAGGGTGATCTATGGCCGCCTGTTTAGCCTGTATCCACAAAAGACAAAGAACTTCGCGACAAATATGGGCGCAGTCGAAGGATGGGGCAACTACTCACGCTGTCGCCCACAAACCACCCGTGTTCGCTCTTCGCCAGGTGATCCTCCATGCAATCCAGCGCCTGCTCCCCGGCGGCGAACTTGCCCTGGATCTGCACGCGGCGGGCTCCGTCCAGATCCCGCTCCCCGATGACGTGCACCCAGAACCGGAGCGTCGCGATGTTGACCTCGTGCTGGTTCTGCTCGAAGAACATCCAGCGCAGCATCTCGGCGCGCCGCAGCGGGTCCCGGGGGATGAGGGGGCCCACCACTTGTGGCGATGATGATGGTGACGAGGAGCAGGAGGCCGAGGCCGCGTCGGCGAGGTAGAAGCACGCGGCGTTGCTTTCGGGCAGGAACGTGGAGTCCCCGACCTGGAGGACGGGCACCCTGCCAAAGGAGGAGACGGTGTGGAGGAACTCGGCCGTCCGTGTCTCCCCCTTGAGGATCGAGTAGAGACGGCGCTCCAGCGGGATGCCCAGCAACGCCGCCGTCAAGCGGATCTTGTAGCAATTCCCCGAGATGGGCTCCTCGTGAAGCACGAACGTGTCCATCTGGGAACGATGTGGAAATCCAATCAAAACGTTTTTTCGCGCTGGTTCAGGGGGGAGAAAACACCCCTATGCATGTAGCCGGTGAGGAGATAGATGCTCGTTTGTGTAAAAAAAAAAAAACAAGTTGCAAACCACCCCAAAACCACCTTTGGCTTCTCTGGAAGAAACGCAAAGGCTCTTTGTCGAGGTTGACTTCTCTAGAAGGGCTTCCGTCAGTCGCACTCACCGGTAGATATGCTGTGGGATGAATGAATGAATAGTCATGATCTTGTCATCGCGGCGCTAAAACACGCCCTTCGGAATGGGTTGCATGGTCCTTCTGCCCAGGCACACACACACACACACACACACACACATTCAAATAGGAAACTCGTCCTTGTGCCGCCTCTCTAGGGTCCGCAATGCCTCGAATCAATGCGAAAGGGCAGTCAACGAGGGGGTGCTGTCAATCGTGACGGTCCAGAAATCGCGGATGCTGAGCCCAACCCCAGGGTTGGTTGGACACGCGAGTTCCACCAAAATCCCAAATTGAGGGGGTGGGGAGGGGGACGGTGAAGGGGGGGGAGTTGTAGTTGTCTCTTTTATACCATCCACGCTGCTAGGCGGATGACATGTTAGGCTGTCTCGAGAGGCGCGCGGGGGACCCCTTTTGTCTCGCGAGAGCTGAAGTTCGATCCGAAGAGTTCGTCTGACGCGGATGTTATTACTGCCAATGCCCGCCTCCCAGGAAAACGGATCATTCAACTGGTCCACGAAAACCTTTTGCGAGCATCCGTGCTTTAATGGGCGCGGAGAAGGTTGGACTCCTCCTCCTCCTCCTCCGGAAAATGAATCCACGATTCAGATCTCGCCGTTTACCTCAAGCCCCGGAGCTGCGTGCGCAGCTTTGATTCGTCCCGGGAGTCCCTTGCCCTGGCCTGCCCTGGCCTGCCCTGGTGCATGCATTCGTGTGCGAGTTGCTTGCAAACACGGGCAGGGATGGAGACTACCCAGAGTGCCAGGATATGTAGATCTTGATCTCGAGCAACGCCATGCCGTCCGTATTCGATCGGGTCCTTGCAGTAGTCGGTACCGGTAGTCGTCGAAGATAGATAGGGCTACCAGAACGTCGGAGAGTCGGCGGTGGTTCTGCCCGTGGCTTGCCCGATGCGGTATTGGTCCACGGAGTGGCCGCAGCGTGAAAATATCCCATAGCATGAAGTTTGGGGAGTGGCATGTCCGCGCACTTGTTCCAAAATGTGGGTAGCGGTAATTCCCAGAGGTATCGATACAGGCTTCATCTTGTTTGGTGGTATAGCAGACAGCAATCCAAAGGACAAACTACGGAGATGAGGTCAGACTGTGTGGGTGACAGGGGGGGGGATGGCGTCACGTGTACCTGCCAACGGGACGCACGGGGGCGAGGGGGACCAGATCAGTTTAAGAGTCACGGGTAGGGATATGGGTGGTAAAGATAATTCTATTTCATTTCCAATCTGGCTCTTGGTCATCGTGTGTCTAAGCCCGTGGTTCGTTCCCGCCTGGACATGCACCCCGGTTCCCAACATCCAAATCATTCAACCCATGAAGGAGGAGGCTTTTCTACCCAACCGACTTGTGCTAAATCCCAAGAAGAACTTTTTTTTCTTTGACTGCTGAAAAAGCACGCTCTGGGAAGCCAAAATATTCTCAGCGAATACCAAAAAAAAAAGCTCATGATGGAAAGAAGGTGACCAGCAGGAGAGCCGTTTAGGCAATGCCGCTACCACCGGTGAGAGTGATGATTTGGCCTAGAAGATTGAAAGAGAGTTACGGTTAGTGGCGAGATCAAAATAAAACAGAACACCACGGCAGATTGCGGGCCAGACTCACCGTTGATCCATTCGCTGTCGGGGTGGCACAGGAACATGACAACCTTGGCAATGTCGTCCGGAACGGCGCATCGGCCCAGAGGAATGAGTTTGGCGATGCCAGCCTCGATCACCTCGATGGGGGTTTCCTTGGTGGCACCGGGGGAATAATGCCAGGCATTCTGGGCGAACATGTCGGTCTTGATACCGCCGGGGGCGATGGCGTTGGCGGTGATGCGTCGTGGACCACCGTCGGCGGCGAAGGAGCGAGCAAAGCCCTCGACGGCGGATTTGGATCCAGCATACAGTGCGTGGTTGGGGACACCCAGACGTGCAGCAATGGACGACATGAAGATGATGCGGCCTCCGTCTGGACAAAGGACCCTCGTCAGCCAAAAGGGGATCCGAAATCGGATGCAGGGTCCCTCGGTCTTCTTCACTCACCGCTAAGGTACTTCAGAGCATGTTGGCCGACGAAGAACTGAGCACGAGTGTTGAGGCCGAACACTTGGTCGTACAGCTCCTCGGTGACGTCCTCGGGCTTGGAGAAGGCCTCCATGCCGGCGTTGTTGATGACAATGTCGACTGTGGAAGGTCAGCACGTGATCCCGGCCTGGGTTGCGGTGTGGGTTTCGAGGGCCGACTTACGCTTGCCAAAGTGCTTGATGGCCTCCTCAAAGAGCTTGGTGATCTCGGGGACTTTGGAGATGTTGGCCTGGATGGCAACAGCCTTGCCGCCGGCCTTCTCAATCTCGGCCACGGTGGCCAGAGCGGGCTTGGCCGAGCTGGCATAGTTGATGCAGACAGCAGCACCACGCTCAGCCAGGGTTTTGGCAAGACCCGAACCAAGACCACGGCCGGCGCCGGTGATCAGGGCAACCTTGCCGTCGAGGCGGATCTGGGATTTGCCGCTCATGTTGTTGTTGGCGAGTTTCTGGCCGGGTAAGCAGGCGGTGAGACACGAATTGGACGGGGTGAGAGCGAGCGAGCGAGCGAGCGAGACGAGATATCCGACAAGTGAATGACGGACAAGTCTATATCAGATGATGATGATGGCGAGTGATACTGAAGCACTGAGGATGGCTGAGGGTGGAGGAGGAAGACAGTTTGATGTTTTGACGAACTTGACCGCCAAAAGCAGGGGGAAGAAAGAAATAGCAGTTTGTTCAATGCACAATATATGAGAGCGAGCGAAAATAGGGGGCCAGATTCTACTAAGGGGGAGAGTTTGTGTGTGGCGGCTCTCACTCTTTCCCGACACTAGCCCGGAGTGCGACCACGACCGCGACTACGCTGCTACTATTGATTGTGTTGTCCTCGTAACGCTGCTGCAAGGTCGGTGAGTCGGGCCAAATGGGTTGAGGGAGGGGGAGGGTCTAGGGCCTGGCAGCCTCACCGACGGTGGACGGTTCGCGCGTCGATGGAGAGCAAATGGACCAGTCGAGACGGCTGCTGGCGAACCCGTCCATATCGAGTCGAGGCGGTGAAGAGTGCTTGATGTTGTTGGGCTGCTGCGGGGCAGGCCGCCGAGGGGGCTCTTCAGAGTAATAATAAGAACGATGGAGGGGCTGCGGTGGGTGACAAACGTGATCATCGGGCAGCCTCACCGTTTTGCAGATGGAGGGGAGATCTGGCGGGGGGGGGGGGGAAGGGAAAACTTCCAGTGATTGTCCAAAGTAAAAAGGGGATGTTTGATTGATGACGGGTACAGAAATAGATTGCGGATGAAGAAAGCGACTCAGTAGTAGTAGTCGTAGTTGTAGTAGACAAGGCTCGAAGCTCTGCCGCGGCCATCGGGCAGTCACCACGGAATATGTACAAGTATGAAGGCAGCTCCTGGGGCGGAGAGACGCCAACAACTAACTACCCAAGCATGTGTGCAGGCAGGGCCAGGGAAGACTGCGGTTCCTATCAACGAACTACTACTACGAGTCCTTGCAGCATGTTCGACTGTTGAGAAGACTCTGGCCTCGGAAGTCCGGCGGACTGCCCTTGAGCAATGCTGGAGTTGAGAGTTCATCGCAGAGCACATTGGGCACATGCTTGGCTGCTGCGCCGCCCATTGAGTTCGTGCTGAAGATCAATCGACTCGTCATCCCAAACTCATCCAACTCCTCAGCCAACATGTTTGACTTTGGACACGGTAGTCACCTTCTCTATCGAACCAAGCCTTCTCTCCGATGTCTCAGATTCCAAGATTTGGTTTGATGCTCGAGCTTGATGGCGCCGCCGTGAAATATGGTTTGATTTTCTGTCGTGGGTTATATTACCGCCTGCGTATTCACCAGTACCGCGCCATGTACCGGCCGTTGCTGCGCCTAGCCGTTCCTGGGCCTCGAGAGTCCGACCGCTAGCAGGGGGCTGGCTTTTAGCGCCCGTGGTCCCTTGCTGCGCTCCCTGGCCCCCCTGCCCCCCTGCTCCCCTGCCCCCCTCCATCTTCCTCCCCTCCATTTTTAGCAGTTCCACCTTTTGTCTTGTGCCTGGCATTTGTCTTCGATAATGTCCTCGTATTCTTGTTGGGTGTCTGGCGTCATCAGAGACAGTCGCTTTGTTGTCTCAGCCATTGGCAATGTCGGTTCAACAATGCCCCTTTTTGCCTGATGCCAAGGTTGTCTCTCATGTGAGGGGTCAGGCATCACTTCCTCCCAGGTGCACCTATCCTCCGTGCTCCGTTCGCTCGCCGTCCGTGCCTTAACACCTTAGCACGTATACGGTAGCTGGGTGAGGGGTCAAGCAAGGCTTCCTCTCCAAAGCCTGAGACTGGTAGATTCGCCTCACACGACCTTATGCCTTATGACTGCCCGCATTCGTACTTCAGCCTCAGGCAAGGCTGCTCCTCAGCTGGCTCGATATCCCTTCTTCCCTCCATCTCCTCGTTCTATAGTATGCCTTTAGATTTCATACTCACAACAAAACCAAACCCAAGGACAAACACCCACTAGCTAGTATCCTCCTGAGACGAACCCCGTCTCTAACTCCGTAGCTCCTAAATCTGGCCCTACTGGTCCCTTCCTCTTCCCCCATCTATAGCACATTGTGTCCTTGTAGCCCTCGCTCCGGCCCCGACCACTGTCTCGTTTTAAAAGATCCGCTCCTAGAACGGACCAGACTATGACTTGCTAAAGTCCTGAAGCACGCTGACATTGGGCTTAGACGGCCCAATGCTCCCCAGTTCCCCAGCATTCTACCGGCCGTCTAATTTCCAACAAACCACCGGTTGATCTTCATTTGGCGTGCTACGGCTAGATCTAACGTCGATCGAGCGGAGTCCACGCTGTCGGAACCACGTCTTGTCCGATTGCCCGACATATATCTTCGTCGTCGACCAATGCTTGCGCTCCTCCATATGCTTTGCGTCGATGGAGTTTCATACCACCGAACCTTGGTTCTGGCACCGCCCATAGTGGTTCCGACCGTGATGCAATCCTCTCTTTAGTGCGTCTCTTGTTGTTTGCGAAAATGTGTGCCAACTCGGTCGTGCCCGCTTGGTGCCCCCTGTGTTGGCTCCCGAAATTCCACTCGGGTCCTCATAAAGCCCCGGTAGCCCCAACTTCACCTGTCCCAAGGTTTCCAAAGTCTTCTGGTCCTTGTCTTTTCAGAGGGCGGCGAGAAGGAGCACAAGACCACGGCGAAGCTGAGATATGAGAGCGGGTTTCAAAAGATTCTTCCAATTCATACGGGCTGATCTGCAACTCCCTTGGCTTTCCTTGACACCAAACTAGGTTCGACCCATACCCAGAAGCAAGACCACGACATGAAAATCGACGTACGCCCAACAATTACCTTCCTCCCACAGTATATACCTGACAATTAAATCCCTCCCGGAGTCTCGTTGAGCCTGTTCAATCTTCCCGCCTGAAAGCAAGACATTGGAGTCAACAATCCCGAGAACGTCTCTGCCGCTCATACCATTAGGATTTAAGGGTCCCGTCGTCTAGAACGCCGGTAATGCTCTCGTCATCATCAAACGACATGAGACGTATATTCATCAACTGTACAAGAGGCGGAAACATCACGCCGTATCGAGAAGAAGGGTGGAAATGGCGCATTAAGGTGCCGAGGCGAGAGCGTCGCGTTCAAGACAAGGAGGCCACTGGGCCAGTGGTCATGATGTGTATCTGCCGGCGCTGCTGTCGGCGCCGACTCTCACATATCTTTCCAGCTTGCCATGAAGATGCGGAGTTTGCGTTTGATGCCATCCGTCAGTCGCATCGAGGAGTCGTCATCCAGAACCTCAACGCAATGTTGCAGCAGATTTGAAGGGACATCCATGGGGGCAAGAGATCCATCCGGTCGTGTCAGCATGGGAGTACCTTCTTGGTATTTCATATATCTGCTGATGGCCTCGTTCTCGGGAGTCAAATCATCAATTGCAAACGGCCGGTCAGGCTCGGCCGGACCATGCGTGGGCGAGAACCGGCCATTGCCGTTCGCCATGCTGGTAGCCCATCCGGTCAGTGCCACCCGATACACTGCACCTGCCCACCACGGCGGGCGGACGGGATGGGGCATTGACCGGATCAAGCGAAGTATCTGTCCGCAATGGAAGAAGGCCTCTTCCGGTTGGTCTATACAACGCATCTGCAACCACGATGCGTATCGGAATGAGCCAAGAGCAACCTCGCGTCGAGCAAACTGCTCGATGTCCTTGAAGCTGGTGATGGCGTTGAGTGAAATTAGGTGATACATGATTAGGTTTGCACATGTCGTCCAACATGTGCCTTTGTTGCCCGCGAAACTTTGCTTGCTAATCGAATACCAATGCTGCAGTAAGGAAGAGATCTCCTCCAAACGAGCCTTGGTCGCCGCCTTCGACACCGCGCGGGATGCTTTGGCGTGGTTCCCACCGTCAGGTAGGCACGTAATGAATTGACGGAGCTGGCATACTTGAGCCTGGATAGGGTGCAAGAGCAATCGAAGCTGAGTTGGTGAGAGCTCCTTGCCCGCCAAGTCTCCGTCAACGAAGCTGGTGAAAAAGTCTCTGACGGACGCTGGACTTTGGTATGTCGACCCATGGGCTTTGTCGAACAACTCAAGCCACTCTGATGCGGTCTCCGCATGCCAAAGGTCGTCAGAGTCGGGCATGGGGGCATGGAGGTTTACGATGGATAGTAAGGGGGTGGTGTCGGAGAACAGGCTCATCTCCTGATCGACAATCACCCATGAATGAGCGAGCCTTATTACTCCGGTCAGCATGACATGACGAGACGGCTTCTCTTGACTGGGGAGATAACTCACCTGTGTTTGCCCTCGTGCTCCTTCCAATCCTCCCAGACCCTTTCCGGATCCTGCACAAGACTTTCAGCAGTGACCGACCATTCGTCAGCTTCAAGCATGCCGGAGTGCGCCAACATCTAGGAAAAGTCAGAGAAAACGCTTCAGCCACCAGGAGAATGACTCACAGCTAAGTACATGCCGCGTTGACCCATGGCCATCTATTTCTTGAGTTAGGGACAGAGTTCGATCGAAATATCTGGCGTTCGACTTACATCCATATGCCACTTGTCACCCGACCATGCGGCGAGGCAGGTGAACAAGAGAGCAGACCGGAGCACCAAGATCTCACGGGCTTGGAGCACGTCCTTCTCGATCATGTCAAAGAGTGAGATTCTGCAAGCTTCTGTCAAGCCACTGGCAATGTATCTGGCCTCGACTGTGGCTGTTGCTGAGGCTCCAGAGGCGACCATAAGCAGGATCAGGAGACTTGCAGCCTTGCTGTTGTTTGATCCCATGAAAACATTGGGGTCCAGTCGGCCGGCGGGCACTGATGAGTAGTAGGGCTCATATCGAACCACGTAACTCCTCAAAAAGTACTGCATCACATCTGGGGGTGGTAGCATCAAGAAGGCATCTCGGCTGGAATCCGGACTTGACGGCGTGTCCTCTCGAGCTGCGTGATCGGCCTTGTGAATATCCAGGGCTTTATGCAGGAAACTTTGAGTGATGGCGAGCAATTTCTCTCGAGACCATCCTACGATTGGTTCAGTGGCAATTTTTCGCTCTGTGGCGATGTCCAGAGAAGACTCATCGAGTTGAGCTGTCCATGCCGTCCAGGTAGCCTGGTTACGGAGTGTCTGAGCGAGGCCTTCCAGGTAAATGGAGGCCGTCTTTGGTGGAGCAAACGAATATTGTTTGTCGACCCGGTTGCATTGGAAAAATGGCCAGGCATGATGGGCAGCCACCACAGCATCGGGCTCCTGTAGGCCACTTGTGGTAGAAGAGCTGGACGGCGAGAGGCCGGCTGGGGGCCTGTACTGCAAGTGACTCTGAGGGCTTTCCAGATCCATTCGAAGGGGAAAGGGTGTCGCTCCGTCCGGAATCTGGATGGGGAGAGGAATATGGGTTGGGGTCGGAATTCCCATCTTACTATGCAGCAGGAATTGGTCCGCATGGTCTTGCATCATGGTTGGAGGGCTCATGAAGTCCGTGAGGATGTTGGTTGAGTCGAAATCTAGCATGCTCGGCTGAGCACCGCTCATAGCTAAGAAATGACTGTCGCTTTCATGATCGTAAGGGGTTCCATGCATTTGTATGAAGTTATCCATATGAGACATATTGGGCATCATGGGGGTGATTGGGATAGTCATCTCTGGAGGTGTTTGTGTGAAGCCAGCTCTCAGCATTCGCGGCTCTATATCTGCGCCGAACACGGCCGGAGCAATTGGTATTGGGTGGTTTGTGTCCGGGAGGCTCAACCGGTGTTGAGGTAGGGGACGTGGGCCCATACTGTCTGCCATGGTCATTTAGTATCCAGCCTCAGCACGCGGGAAAAGGGTTAGGCTCACTGGGAGAGACTCCGTTGACGCCGGGGTTTGGAGCAGAGAAGTGAGACATTTGTGATACATGGAATGAGGCAGAGGAATGCAGAGCACGCTCTGAGTTTGGGCGTGGGAGAGGATTGCGCCGATTGGGATTATGAGAGGAGCGACGAGTAGCCCGGGACTGGCATACAATCTGTTTGCTCACACATCTTGAGCATGGGACCTATGACGCTGCTTGTTAGAACGGCTGCTGACATGCGAATATCGCAGAGCTAGACATGATCTCTCCATGGGCTTGCGAAATGCCGGGAGGGCGAGGCATTCTGATGTTCTTCCACAACCCGCTGCCTCGCACCGACACCTCTCCCCCTCCGCTGAAGCATAGAGTATCTTCTCGGCGAGTCAAACTGACCTTCTTGTCACACTTTGCTTTTGCTTTTGCGCAGTGAACGCAGGCAATCGGCATGCGTTCTGTGGGCGAGTCCATACTGTAAGGACTTGGGCAGAGAGAGTCGAGTATAACGTAAAGAAACCCTGATGTTCAGGACGGCATACAAGACATCCGCAAGGTGCCGTCGGTCGGTATGCTTGTGCCCGTTTCCCTTTCTTTCTCAATGTAGAGTGAGAGGAAGTGGCTTGGAGTCTGAGCCTGACGAAGACAGGAGGCTCATACAGATTGGGGCGGAAGGCTGACGGCGAGGTTGGAACCAAATTAGCATTATCTGTAGGGGCTGAGACCAAACGATAGAGAGATAGGACAATTGCTGATAGCGTTGCAAGCGAATGTGGACAATTTCCAACGAGAGAGTCAACGAGAGGCAGGTGGGAGCAACGGTGCTGTGAGCGAGAGTAAGGATAAAGAGAAAAACACGAGCATATACAACGAGGAGGACGCAGTCAGATGCAAAAAAGATCGACGGATGATGGATGAATGGAGACACATGAGATTCTCGAGAGGGAGAGTTGAAGCATGAGGGCCGCGAACACGAACCACTAACCACTCGACTGTGAGTGGGCGCGGCAAAAGTTGACCAGGGACAAGGAAGGGGCAGGCAGGGCTGGGAGGGGAGGGAGGGGATTGGGGGGGTGGGAGTTGTGCAGATGGCCAGGGCCCTAATCTTTTTTTTCTCTTGGGTGCGGCTTGTGGGCGAGTCGATTGCTGAATCGTTGCAGCAACAGCCCTTTTCCTGCAGGCGGGCTTTAGGTGGGCTGGGGAGTGGGTGGGTGGGATGTTTAGGTGTGAGTGGAGGGCTAGCGGGCGTGGTTGAGCTCATAGGGCAGAAACCAACAATTACCGTTTCGTGTGTTTTGGCGGTAATGTCCAATGGTATCAATACCAGGTGAGCAGGTTCAAAGCCTCTCTCTTCGCTCTCTTCACGCTCTACGAACTAGCCTCTGCTTGAACTGGCTCCAGGCCTAGGCTTCAGCTGTCGATCGTTCTGGGAAAGAGTGCAGCTTGGGTGCTGTGATGACGGCATGCATATCGCTCCACCTGTTCGAAGGCCTCTCTCTCTCTCTCCCTTGTTCTCTGTTTGCCCTGGTCATTTTCTTTCGTTGGTCCCGTCCCAAGGCCCGATCTTGCTCTGTTCAATGCACATGGTTGCGCCGTTGCTCGCATTGTTCGACCAGTAACCGGGGGAGAGAATGCAGCCAGTGCTGGCGACGAGCAAGGAGCTCTTGTTCCCTTCGAGGGAGGCTTGCACTTTCGGGCGAATGGCTCCCGCCAATAGATTATGGTTAATTGAGACCACAAACCCAAACCAGGCAAAAGGGATGCACGCCGAGGGTGCTTTTTGGGCGTTCGAGGGCTGCGAGGGCTGATTATTGGTGTGCCCGGCCTGAAATGCGCCCAGAGAATGCAGCAGCCGCAACCTGGAATGCCTGCTGGCCATCCGTCCGTCGCCGCGCGCTGCGCCCTTGACCCCCACCACACCTCTCGTCCTCTTTGGCAGCTTCACCTCGGAAAGAAAGGGCAGCCATCTCCGCCATGCAGCTTGCGGCTTGCGGCATGCAGCATGCACCCATCACCCATCGTGGGAACGACAGAGTTCAATTGTCACGGCCCGAAATAGCATGGGGGCGATTCTTCACCAGGCTCCTTCTTCCCCAATGCGTCCACCCTTCAGCTTTCGCAGCTTCGTATGCTGCACCTCACTGCCCGAAACTGTCAAGAGGCAAGTTGATCGTATGCAAGGGTTTTGTTCAGGCCTGTGACTTGTGGCCCGGCCGCTTGCCTCTCTGGAGGGCAGTTACGAATGCGAGGTGCAGGCTGAGACGGTGGATAGCAGTGGACTGATGCTTCTTCCCTCTGCCAGAAGGCTGTTCCTTGTCTCGTCCCCATCCCATCCAAACCATGACTAAACCATGTTGGACCAATTTGTCTACCACATAGCATGATGTCGTCAAGGATCTCGCATCGGCTACCTTTGGAGCCAGAGTAAGACACGGCAACCGTGCTGTTCCTTTCTTGTTGTTAGACCCCTCGCACTTTTCCCGTCTTCGACCTCCAACTACCCCGGCCCTGGGCTCCCGTTTGGTGAGCTTCCCCGGTCCTGGCAATGGAAACCATGCCGTCTTGTCGTGCTGCTGATGGTTGCACGAGATAATGACACCATGCGCGCTATGGTCCACTGTTCCTGTCAGAGGAGGATCACCGCAAGCCACGTCTACCTCCTACTACTACTCCTCCAACCTGGCTTCATTCCGCGCTGCACCGTCAGTCTGGCTGTTGTTTTTTGCCAAACCCAGGCTAGAAAACAAACGACCCATTATTTTTGGTCTACCACAGACATACGTACTCGTACTGTAGTACCGGCTCGCCAAAGAAAAAACACGGCTAGGCCAGCCGTTGCGCTGTACTTGCGCCTCGATTCTACTACTGCTGGCTTCTTGATTTGGCAAGCTGCCTTGGCGAGCCGTGACGCTACTGGATATCGGAATGTGCCAGCAACTGCCCATTTTACGGGTTGATGCGACAAGATCGTCCGCCAGTGGTCACCGCCCTCAGCCAGCCAGCCAGCCAGCCATCCGGCCATCGTTGGAGCCGCACACGTAAAAGCGAAGCAGGTCAGGACTTTGCTGCGTCTCCTCCGAGCTGCGCATGTGTTTGATGTCAAAAGGCCTAGCAACCGAGCTCCTCCCCGTCCGGCATCTCGTAAAACGCCTGCCAGCTCATCCTCTTCACGTATTTCACAATTTGACAAAGGGATAGGGTGTGGGGAAATCAGTTACCTTCGGGGATTAGGTCGCCGGGGATACAGTATGGAGGACAAACCAGCTCGTTCTGTAGAAAGGTTCGTGGGTGACTTGCTCCCACCAGGCTGAGTTGTCGAAAGAGTACCTGTTTGGCCCTGTCTCTATCTATTACCCTATCTCCTCGGCCTTAGTATTATCACTGTCAGACTAGGTAGTAGAATGCCTTCGAACCTCGGGCACGCTACCATGACCAGACTGGTCCAAGTCTTGCAAACACTATACCTCTCGTCTCTCGAGATTCGTTACACCTTTTGGGACTCCGCAACCGGCCTCCCGCGTCCGCCTCACCCAGGATCGTCTTGTCTAACCTGTTCCCTCGAAGTCGCCGATAACGAAGATAATACCACTGGACAATTGCCTTTTCATAAGGAATGCTTTGCTATTCGTCTGATATCTCTCAAATCTCGGCCCAGAATCTTTCATTTTTGTGCTTGACGAGCCGCGAGATCTCCACCTGCAGGGCCATATTTGGAACTCTATGGAGGAGTGTGGGAGTTTTGCCGGCCCCAATCCCACCCAGCTCCCCCAGGCACTGCCATTCGGAACCGAATGGACAACCGCAGGATTTCAAGATCCCGCCCCTCGACTCTTGTTATAGAAATGATGAATCAACGACAATCATCGGCACCGCTGGGACGGCGCTGGATTCGTCACCACCACCCCAAGGGACTCTTTTTGGCGTGGGCAGTGTGGTGTTTGACCATTGGAGATTTTCCATCCCTCCTCCATTTCCAGATCTCCCGCCCAGCTCTCATTCACGGGCACCGGCTGGAAATGGCTCACGTCGATCTCCAATATGTTCACGTTGATTACCCGTCCCCGTCCTGACAAAGCTATGCAATGTTACATGAGACACCTGCTCGTACCGCTTGAGCCTCGGAATGTGACTTCAAGCTGCAAGGCCCGTCACGCAATCGAGGCACCGAAAGAAGTCGGGATTGCCTTGCCGGAGCAGCGATATTGCGATCGATATTGAACCCATTATGGATCCTATTACCCTCGCTTAAGGCAAAGGGAAGGGGCAGAAGGACATATCCAGACCGCCCGCCTGAGTCAGCCTGATATGGAGCTCGTGCAGTTGCCCAGATCGGATCGGGCATGCTCACATCGCACGCCAAGGCAGACAGGGCCGGCCGAATTGTCGCTCTGACCGGGATATTGCCGAAATTCATAGCAATTGATCGGCTCATTTTTATGCTCCATGGGGTTTTGTCACCCAAGCAAGCACTACGAACACCAGCACTGCGCGCCTTGCGAACATCAGGCCCCTTAGTGCCGAGGCGCCTTGTACCCTTTGAGGTACAAACTTTTCCTGCGACCACTGGGGTATGCCTACATACAAGCTGCCGCTGAAATGCGTGTTGTCAGATCTTGTAAGCGACCTCTTGCCGCGGTCCATCCCTTACTTGAAAAGGGGAAAACATATCCCATCACTGGTTTGACGGCGTTACAAATCGCTATCAGAGACCCGGAGTATAGCTGCGTCGTTGGGAAGCTCGTCCCGACAGGGTTTATGACTCGTTGAATCTCTCCGACCTCGCTTGCGGCAAGGCCCCGAATACGCCCTTTCCCACAGGTGAATAATGTGGCTCTTCGCGGCACGGGTCTTGATACGCTCGCAACGTAGCAATTGACCAAGGCTGCGCGCGCTGGGGAAATCAGTCGCTGGCAACCGTGCCGCCCCGTGGCTCCTGGATCCTGCGGGAGAAGGCTGGATGTGTGCTTCTCCTCGCGGCACGTCTCCGGTCATATTTTAGGCAACACCCTCGTCATACTAAACGTGGCTTGCTAAAATTGAAGGATCGTTATTGGTACTGAAAGACAAAAAAGAAATCGTGAATCTCGATACGGGTCCTTTCTGCCTTTTTCACGTCCAATGCGTTCGGTAAGTTTCAAATTACCAGGCTGCCCGTGTCTCTCCAACTTCTCAGAGTTGTAAAATGTGGTTCGACGCACAAATGCTCTGCGACTCAGAGTTGACGGGAGAGAACAATCTGATTGGATACCAATACTGTGCTTCCGACCCCGTTACTTGTTGTCGTCGCCCGACGTTGCACAGCATATGAAGAACTATTGACGCGTAGGTAGTTGGTTTGCATTTTCTGAGCACCTGTCACAACCTGAATTGATTGCAACCGCTGTGAAGCGTTCTCAGCACCCGGGAGACGGTCACGGGGTCCAAAATGTTTGGAATTGTCACACCATGAATGCGCGGTTGCAAACTGGTCTGGCCTGGAACAGGTGCTCGCTTCCCGACCACGAAAATGCGATCACGTCGCGGTACAACTTGCGTTTTCCGGCAAAGCCGACCGCAAGAACAGGGCGAGTTGGGTTCAACAGGCATCGCTGTTCGGGGGGTGAAGTGTTATCTCTACAGCAGCAGGATTGGATTTGTTTCAGATCCTTCACGGGTTGGCTCGAACTGTCAAGTTGTTGGTCAACCCCAATCGCGTGGCGACTCGTTGTTGCATGAAATGCTGGTCCAACAGGCTCGGGATGCGCGAAACTAATTGATGCGCCAGGTCGGGGTGTATTATGTCAAAAGATGGGCCTCCTGCAGCCATTATCGGAAGTTATCTGCCTAATCTTCCGGGAGAGTGGCTGGCCTTTATCACGGTCGAAGTCGGTGAGTGAAAAAAAAATAATTCGCCTGGCAGTCGATCCGAGTCCCCGGAAATCCAATAGGGTATAACCACGTTTCTCAGAGGAAGATGCATTCCTGTTTCGGATGGGGGTTTGATTCTTTTGGGGAGCACAATCGACGACTCGATGACCCCCCAATGCACACCGCCACCGATGGTGCAAGGCTAGTTTCCTGAATGAAGATACGAAAATATCCGGGTTCAGGGTCCTTGAATCTTGCGGAGATCAAATCCGACTGCCGAAGTTCATGACGCTTAGACTCACTCGCAGTGGGGTCTCAGTTTGAGAGTCTTCAGATCCATCACGAAGGGGGGGGGGACGCCTGGAGGGGTTGAAGGGTTGAATCAAGCTCCTGGGATCTGCTCGCTACCAACTGACAGGGAAAATTACTTGCATTGAACTCCATTGTCAGTGGGTTTTGCATCACGAATACGAACGGCTCGGTTTTTTCCGTGAGGGTGTGAGGGTGTGAGAGTGTGTATATCGACAGGGTGGAATATGGAGACCCTGGGAAGACAGTGGACGAGACCTTCTTCATGTCAAATGTCTCACGTCAGGGAGGGAGGGTGGGGGAAGCCACTCGCCTCGCGTATGGGGGACTCACCTGGAACCAGCCAGGCTTACCGAGTATTACAGGGCTACTAAACAGGCGGTCCAAGTCGTTTGCATATGCATTGAACCCGATTCAGCCCAACACACCCTTTCAATCCAGAAAATCAATGATTTCATGAGTGCCGTGTTAGAACGTATCGGTTCGGTCGCCCCAGGCCCCCAGCCTCCCTTTTTCTTGCCCGGCGAGAATGTCCTTTGTCATGACCAATACCCATACACGTGGTGAGCGGACAAGCTTTGTCATTGATTTGCACCTATCGAACCTTGCCGTGATATTCCAAAGATAAAAGCAAAGTTTATGTCCCAGTGAGGAAACAAGAGTCTGCGATTGGCCCATACGGACTTTAATATACATGCAACTTGCTCCTAGTTTCCTGATGTTACTACTCGTAAATGGGGGTTCCTTCCATTTCTGATACCTTTACGAAAATCGCCCTCAAAGAGCTGTTAGGGTCTCTCGATGCTGGTCGGCCGTGGGATGATCAAGGTCAGGTCCTCCCAACCGCGAGGTCTGGAATTGAATTGAATCAAATCGACGAGCTTCCCCACGAAGACGTCATTTTCAGCTTGCAACGACGGCCGGAACAGAGAAGCTTCAATTTCCGGAAACCTCCTCGATCTGAAAGCCCGTGGGGTTTTTCTTTTTGTACCCTTTCTTACCAAGCTGCTTCTCGTGGTTTCGACGCAGACTTTGAATCGTCTCTGAACCTTGTGTGTGCCGGATTTGCGATTCCTCCAGGCAATAAACCCCGCCGCGAACTCAAGAATCGAGATCTGGAGAAGTTCTCCGGTCTTTGATGGAAGTATCTTCCCAGGTGCGACGGCGGTTTGTTTCCATGTGGCGAGCGAGACAGGTGCGGATGCTCGGTCCTGTTCTTGTTTAATCAGTGATCTTAATATGTCCTGAATCATCATCCTGCTCCGCATGCCCCCGTCGAAATATGTGTGTGCCCTCGAGAAAGTTTTCATGGGTCTTGCACATCACTGATTTCAGCGGGGTGGGAGAAGAGAAAGGAAGGTCGTGAGGTTGGTTCCACACGATACATACACCTGTCATGACTTCTGGCGATCCGCATCATGCCTGCAATGACCCATGGTCGATCTCTTCCCTGGACTCTCCCGGTTGGATCGAACCCCCCCAACCCCCCCTTTTCCTAGTGAAGCCTGCTCACGATCCTGGCTTTGTGGAAGGCATGATTCAACTCTCGGCATGGATTCGGCTTGTATGACTGTTGTGGAAAATTGAACCGAAGCATCATCGTCTTTCCCACCGATGCAATTTCATTGCATGTGGCTCATCGCCAGGCCTGTCGTTGCTTCGCGGTTGCCGAGGGCGATACCAACCTGAAAGACAAAAAGCAAAAACAATATCTGCTCGAAGAGAACACGGCTTCCTGTGTTTGGAAATTAGATATGGACTGGAAGTTGGAAGTGGTCTAGAGCTCTCAAGCACTTGGGATGTTGCTTGAAGGATCGCTTCTGGGTTGGTTTGTTCAAATGGGCGGGAAAGGGCCATGACACCTTGGGATAGCAGACAGGCTTCAGCACAGACTAAGCTGGTTCCCGTGCCCATCTCGTACACTCGCTCCATGTGTTCTTCGTTTCCCCACTGAACAACCACACAGAACCTTTGGAGCGTGCTTCCAGCGGCCAACTCCAGTCTTCATGGCTTAGGTGGCTTGAATCGATCGAGGCAATCTTGAAGACCACGCATTTCATGAACTTTGGCTTTGGCTACCCATTGTTCTAGCATAGCTCTGGAACCCGGTTACGGCCCCTCGGACGAGTTACGAAGGAAATGGATATTTTATACCTTATGACACCCGTTCTTTTAGGCTCCGCATCAATATGTACAAGCATCATCCAAATATTGACACTTCAGGCTCTTCTCACTTTTTTTTTGAAGATGAATCAAGGCCTGTTTGGCGGATGGTATGCTCGATTAGATTGGGAGTATTATCCACAATGAGATTGGCAATCAGTTTTTCCCGGGGAGACTATTTGATTAATTAATAATTAAGCAACACTGGCCCGAGACGCAGTTTATTCGGACGGGGCCAAAAAATTAAGAAAGAACAAAAAAATACAGAACTTGTGCATTCAAAAAATCTATGCTCGGACCTGGGATCGATCCAGGGACCTCG
The DNA here is from genome assembly GCF_000835495.1 of Cladophialophora immunda. Taxonomy (NCBI): domain Eukaryota; kingdom Fungi; phylum Ascomycota; class Eurotiomycetes; order Chaetothyriales; family Herpotrichiellaceae; genus Cladophialophora; species Cladophialophora immunda. The sequence continues at coordinate 2,206,772 of NW_015622546.1, forward strand.
ATGGTACAGAGGCACAAAGCCATGTGAGCATCGCGTGATAACCACTACACTATCCGAGCGGATTTTCAGCAATATTTTTGCCTCTTAGTGTATTAACCTAAATTTTTTTCGGGCGAGAACCTCGGCTCGTTGTAGGTAGGTGGAGACAGGAGTGGAGATGGCTCTTCTTCCAACTTGGACTTCGTATGGCTGCTCCTCGTACGCCTCTACTCGATGATGGCAATCTGCTCCCACCCCAAATTAAGATATCGTGTCAAAGAAAGGGCTGTGGGCTCGCTATGGGAACGATGGCTCAGACACAGCCTACGAGGCAAGCACAGAACGTTGGATGTCCGTTGTCGCCTTCTATGGCCAGTACTGATGGAAAATGAGCTGCAGTACAAACTAGACTGTAGAATCGACTCTGGTTGGCGACGATCACGCTCCGCACATGCTTCCTCCATCACAACTGAGAACGTGCCCAGTCACGTAGGTTGCACTATCTCCAAGCAGAAAGATGACACTGTCGGCCAGCTCGTGAGGCTTGCCCATTCTCCCCATCGGCGTGCCGGATCCCAGTCTATCTGCGACGTCTGGAAACTGCGCAAACGTTGCTCGTTGCATGCCAGACTCTGTGAGTCCTATGAAAAAGAGTTTACACGTCAGCATTCTCCTATGTCCAGCGCGACGATCCCCCGAAGGACTTACCAGGTGCAAGCGAATTCACGCGAATGCCTTCCAATGCCCAGTCTAGCGCCCACGTCCTGGTCAGCCCGATGACTGCGTGCTTTGCAGCGCTGTATACGGCAAGGCCCTTGACAGCTCGAAGACCAGCGCCGCTGGACGTGTTGACGATTGCGCCTCCGCCTCCTTGCTTCTTGAACTGCCAATACGCTTCGGTCCCGCAGTTCCAGACGCCCGTGACGCAGACCGCAAAGATCCTCTGGTACAGCTCGTCGCTGACAATGCCGCCTTCGTATGGGCAGATTCCGGCGTTGGCACACATTCCGTCAAGCCTGCCAAACTTCTTCACAATCTCCTCCACCCAAGCATGGACCTGGTCTCGAGAGGAGACATCGACGTTGGTGTAGATGAGATCCGGTACGTCCTTCAACTCCGGGGGCTGGGGACTAACGTCTGCGACGGCGATCTTTGCCTTTAGGATGATCAACTTCTGTACGATACCAAGTCCAATGCCTGAAGCACCTCCGGTCACGGCGATGACCTTGCCTTGGAGCGAGTTGCGCTCCATTTGGGGGGACTGCAAATGTGGCGGCCCGATCTCAACGGATGGGGACTGTTGGCTTATGACAGGTAGAGGCCTCCCACGATCCTGGTGCTTGTCAGTAATAGTCGACTAGTCTATTTGCGAGACCCACGTGCAAGGAGGTGCTCCCGGCGGAAATGCGACATGCCACGCAAACGCCGAGTCGGCATGGGACACCCCAAGGCGTGACGTCTTCTTCAAGGGCTGGCTCGCGGAGGTGCCATGTGGAGAGAGGAAAAGAACTCCCGAGGGAGAAGGCTGGAGGTTTCTTGCTTCACAGAGCCCCAGTTACAGCACGGCTATAGCATTCGGGGGACTCGCTACTCCTCCTATTACGTGTAGAGGCGCACTCGTAAAGAAAAAGGACCACCGCCGTTCTTGCTGGCAAAGCACCGACAAGTCCTCCAAATTCCAAAGTTCGCCCAGAGGCATGCCAAAATGAACCAATATCCATTCATGCAGAACGACCTTGGACTCGTCACCCCACGGCACCGGGCAGACTTCGAAGCCTGGAGCGTCTGTGGCGACAGCCGCAATGTGCTTGTTCCACAGCCACCGAACGGACGCCATAGACTCCTCCACTCCAATGAATGCCTCCCCTTTGATGACTTGAATTCTCTCCTCGGGCGACGCCGAGTTGTACCATGCACTGTAACCCGTGCGAAGCAACAGAATGTCCCCCTGCTGGATTTCCACGTTGAAGTGCTTGGCCATCTGATCCAATTCCGCGACTGTGATGGCATGGCTGGAACCTGCATTGACCAGACCTTGTGCAGTCTCTTGTCGCCAAAGCGGATAGTCCAGAAGGATCCCGCGGCCAACTATGCCGCCTCTCTGCAGCCACCCTGGGTAAGTCAGTGGCTATTCCTGGACAAAGCACGTTCAAGAACATATACGGACTGTGTGTGCCGTTTCTTCCGTTTCGATTCTTCAACACGTCTTCGAACTTGAGTCCGTTGTAGAAATACCCGTCTTTCTGGGTCGCGCAGTGCGTCATGCCGTCCCACTGGGAGCTGCTCTGCGTGTTGAAATGGAGCTCGTCGTCGTAGACGTACATGCCCGCCAGGGAACGGTAATCTATCACGTTCTGCTCCAGCTGACGGCGGCTGCCGATCCGCTCCCCAAAGTGATCAAGAGGGAAGTCCAGGGACGCGGACCTGCCGCTCTTGACCTCCGCAGCCGCTCGCTGAACCGTGTCTGGAGTGAGGAGATTCAAGGCTGTTCGCGGCAATCAGTGGCTGCTCAGGAGAGAACGAGGACGAGAGCCTTCTTTGAAGGAGATCACTTTTGCTAACTCACTTCCAATTTCGTCGTCGGCGCCCCAGAATCCCCAGGTATTGCCCTGGGGTCTGCCTTCCACCGGTGGCAGGGCATCAAATTCAGGAAGAGTCTTCATCTTGTGGAGGAGATGGCACGATCAATCTACCAGTGGAAAAACTACAACCTAGACAGGGCATAACATCACTTCGTCAAAGGGATACCAAGAAGCACGTTCTGGTCCACGCAAGAAGCTACCCTGCACCTGTCGTCGTGTGCCTTGAGACTGATGCTGATGTCTCCATCGTTGCATGTGCAGACGAGACAGAACGGGATTGTGCCACATGAGTGCGGAGTTTCACATTCGGCCATTTCTTAACTCGGGGTTGCTCGAGTAGGCAAATGTTAAGACCCACCGGAATATGGTTCTTGAGATGGACATTCTCCGTCCTGGGCTTTTATTGACTAGTTCGGAGTTATTGGAGATAGGTGAGTGCTCTTGAATACCTTCCCGCATTGATGGTCGTGGTGGTGAAAAAGGCCAAGTGAAGTTTTCTTTGTGGTGCATCCAATACTGAAAAAAGCCATCGGCAGGGTAGACTCAGAAGACAGGTTGAGGAGGGCATTCGTACGTTTCGACAATGGCACTTCTGCTACCAACTTGCGTTTGGGCGATTCTCAGCGGCCTAGTATTGTTACTCTGTCCAGTTTGATGTTGACAAACTAACTCCGATGAAAGGCTTCTCACTTGAAATACAATCGACGAGAACCGACTCTTTTGTACGTTTGGGATGGTATACAACCCGACAAGTTCGTCAGCTAACGTCCTTGTCTTAGCCGGTATCTTGCAGAATTGGCGACATTGTCGATGCTAGCATTTGTGGCCCTGTTCCATCAGTCCAGAGTGTTAATCACAAGTATAGCGCTCAGCTTTGTCTTCATTACATTGCATCTCTTTGCCTTGGGGTAAGTGTCGACTTGACTTCGTGGCGATGGGAGCTGACTCAGGGGTACTACGCAAAAGTTCAAGCATTACAGTGTACCGACTGTTCCTCCACCCACTCAAGGATTATCCAGGGCCTGTGCTGGCCAAGATTACCAAGTGGTATGGGTTTTACCTCACCAGTTTTGGAAAAACGTACATCGATTACACCAAACTTCACGAGAAGTACGGCGATGTCGTTCGCATCGGCCCAAACGAGCTCTCTTTCGTGGACCCAGAGTCCGTGAAATACGTTCATGGATCGGCGGCAAATAAACTGGCCAAAGGCCCGAACTATGATACTCGCTTGTGGGCAGATGGCATCAGCCTGGGAGACGAGAGAGACATTGTGGCTCACAGAACGCGCCGCAAATTCTGGGACAAAGGTCTGGCTATCAAGGCTATAACGTCTTACGAACCCAGGCTTGTTAGAATCATCAACGTGCTGAAGAGCAAATTTGACACCTATGCCGGTAAGTCACCAACAGGCATTTTTGGGGCAGGCTTGGCTGATATCACCTATTAGAAAAGGAAATCGACGTTGGAGCGTTTATCGACTTCTTCGGATTCGATGCCATGGCAGATCTTGCCTTCAACGAGACTTTTTCGTTCCTCGAGAACGAGAGCTCGGGGGAGCTGGCGGGCCTCGTCCGCAAAGGCCTCAAAATGACAGAGCTCATTCGAAACGTACAGTGGCTGACGCCAATATTCAAGTACCTGCCCATGGATCCCGAGGATAAAGCGCAGACTGAGCGATTTGCGAAAACTTCCGCAGAACAGTTTGAGAAGAGGTTAGCCATGGGGACCGAACCGACGGATCTCTTCACCTATCTACTTGCACATGATGAGAGCGGAAGGTGGGTTTCCCGTTGTTGAGGACCGTGAGTCGATAAGACTGATAATACGACAGGACGCTCGCAAAACGCGACCTCGAATCGGATTCACCTGTAATTATCGTTGCGGGAAGTGATACAACTGCTGTCTGCCTAAGGTTGGTTCACATGTTTGATACCAACACATATCAATGAACTAACGTCCAGGAAAGTTTTGTCTTCTACTTCATCTCCAGAGACGCCACCATCCAGAAAAGGCTTATCGAAGAAGTCGACCAGGCTTGGGCACAGCATGGGGCGAGACTCGATGGCCGTAAACTAGGTACGTACTCCGATACCTTCCTGTCAATCAGGTGTATATTGGCTAGAGATGAATACTGACTTGGGTTGCGACACGTGCAGGGCCTGAACAGATGCCATATTTGAACGCTGTTATCAATGAATCTCTTCGTATGGTTCCGCCTGCCCCGAATGGCAACCAGCGCACCACTCCCAAGGGCGGTTGTGTGGTTGACGGAAGATACCTGCCCGAGAACACGCAGGTTTCCTGCCAACCGACGTTCATGGCTCACGACGCGCGTAGTTTTACTAAGCCAGAACTTTTCGTGCCCGAGCGCTGGATCGACGAGAAACGAGATCCCGAATGGAACCACGACACGAGGTCCTTCATTCCGTTTAGCGCCGGCCAGTTTATCTGCCCCGGCAAGGCCCTGGCGTACCTGGAGATGCGGCTGCTCCTCGTGCACGTGTTCAAAGACTTTTCGTTCGAGATGTCCCCGGGGTTTGACCACGCGGGCTTCTGGCTCGGGCTGCAGAGCTATATGGGGTATATGAAGAGACCGATCACTCTCACGGTCCATCGGAGACAGCATGAGGGATTGCCAAATTGAGGGCTTTCAGACTGCATGGAACAACAAGTAGAGATGTGTTTTGTTCTAGGACCTGTCTTATGTAGTCTCCCGAGAGGAGCCTCGTCACTCCTTTGACCATGGTATTAGAGAGTCAGAGACCACGCATTCGATGCTTTCGTCCAAAGTTGGAGGATGGTAATCCGATTCGATTTGATAGAAAGTACTTGAAATAACAGTATCATGAGCTGCAAGATACTTCGGACCTCAGTGGCTCCTGTTCACATACACGGATGGTTTGGAAAGAGAGGAGATTTTGCAGATGGCAATTCACCCATGGCAGCAAAATTTTCCAAGGTCGTAGTTAAAAGGAAGGATATTTGAGGTGTCGGACAATTTGCCGCAAAACTACCACTCTGCAACTCGAATTTTCTATAGATGCAAGCTTTCCTTCCCCTCTGTGGCTCTCTTCCCCCCTTCTCTGTAAATCTCTTGAATTTGGAACCGGTCAAACCTCAAAATATTGTTGCTCGTCCTTGCCATCCACCAAGCCCAAGTACCACGTCAGGTCTCTGCCGTCCAGGTCCCGTGTGGAGAAGCCGTTGCCCAGCCAGTACCACACATTTCGGCCACGGTACTGGATCTCGTAGTCTTCATACCGAGGCGTCGCAATGAGCTCCATGCTACGGGGCGAGAAGCAGGAAACAGATTAGCCATCCGTCGAGGATCTCAAAAAAGATATTTTCGCACATCTTTCTGAGGGAGTTGACGGGGGATTACTCACTATTGGGTCCTCGTTCCCGGGTGCAGCATGATCTTCCCACCCAGCTTCCCACCTTTGAACCAGCTGCGACAGTTCCCGGACCACACGGTGCGGTTGTGATACAAGTCCGTGTGCTCTTGGTAGTCCAAGGCCACGTGCATCTTCGGGGTGTAGCTCTTGATGTTCTCGAGCTGCAGCTTCCGGATCATCTGGGCAAAGTATTCCGCCATCTTCTCGATCATGCACAGGGCGCTGCCCTGGCCCAGTGGACCGTACGGCCCGTAGAAAGTAAAGTAGTTGGGCATGAAGGGCGCCGACAGGCCGAGGTACGAGATCGGGTTCTTGCGGTACTGGTCTTGCAGGTTGTACCCGTTGGCGATGATCGGAAATCGAGGCACCCAGGTGGTGTTGAAGCCAGTGGCCAGGATGATCACGTCGACTTCGTGTTCGTGTCCGTCGGGATCGAGAAACCCTTGTTCGGTGATCGTGTCCAGGGATTTCGTGAACGTCGTGACGTTGGGGGAAACGAGGGCCTCGAGGAATCCATTTCCAGGGCTGGAACGAAAGCAATCAGTCCGAAGCACATTCAAAATGTATTGGACGGGACCTCAGTGTCGGACTTACGTTGGCCGCTTGCAACCGACGGGGAAGTCCTTGGGAATGAGCTTGTCGATGAGTTCGTCCCTGTCTTTTAGCTTCTCCATCATTTCCTGCCTTGCCATCTAACAACAAGAGGTCAGGAGTCGTGCGAAGTCTACATCACAGAGAATAAAGACTTGCCTTTTCCAGCGCCTTTGCCTCGGGGGTGTTCTGGTGGAATGCCAAAAACCCTTCTTGCAGCTGTGTCTCTACCATTTTGCAATACTTTAGGTAGTAGCCCGGCTCTTCCCTGAATCTCTTTTGCTGCTCCTCAGAATCTTCAACGAATTGTTAGCATTCATTCTGTTTCAAAGAATACAACATTCACCTACATTTGAAATTGAGTCCTCCAGGTCCGGAGTATTTTGAGGCAAACGAAGGTGTCATCCATGTCGGTGTGCTAATCCATGTGTACAGCTTCTCCACTTGAGGCTGGATTTTGGCGATAATTTGGACACCGCTTGACCCGATCCCAACAACGGCAACTCGCTTACCATTCAGATCAAGCCCCTCCGGATAAGCTGCAGAGTGGACAAGCACTCCTTTGAATTCGTTGAGGCCGCGTATCTTCGGCCACTCCCAGAAGCTAGATGAGTTAGAAGTTAGGGGAGGCGTTGAACAGAAGTTTGTACTTTCTGGACTTACTTGAGGGGACCGCCAGCATTTATGAAGATGTCGCATGACTCTGTGAATTGATTTCCAGAGTCCAGGTCTGTGACGGTGATCTGCCAATGGCCCTCTTCGTCATCCCATTCCGCGTGGTCTACCCGGTGCCGAAGCTTGATATACTTGGATAGTCCATATTTGACGACTATGCCTTTGAAATAGTCAAAAATCTCCGGGCTTTCTGCGTAGTATTGAGACCAGATATGTGGCTCCCAGGTGAATTGATAGCTGGCAGAAGGTATGTCGCAAGCACAGCCTCTATGAGATGTCAGTCCGAAAAGGTGATACTACCGTTGTGATTATACATACGGGTACCGATTTTCCAACCAAGTGCCTCCGACATCAGCATTCTTGTCGTAGATTTGCAGTTCCACGTTCTGCATTTGGTCTTGTACGAGTTTCGCTAAATTGATCCCCGAGGCACCGGCTCCGAGACATATTATCTTGACCGGCCGCAAGATCCCTGAGGGAACTTCATTGATGGTGTAGCCCGCATCATTTGTATTCTTCCAGCCATACTTGGTGGCGAGGTTGTTAGTTGAGTTCACCGAGGCCGACTTTGCCTTGTCGCTGTCTTGAGATGCGACCATCGTGGTGAGACCCGATCTATATTCAGTGGCAGTTTGGAATTCTATGAGTGACCACGTAATCTCTGAATCTAAAATATACCGAGTATGGTGTGGGTGACGATCGCACGAGATATCCTGGATGTGTTTGGATCTCGAATATCCTCTACGAGGGACAACCTGTTTCTGACGGGTTTACCGCCGTTCAAGTTAGCATGAATTCCGCCGAGAGAAGATGATCTTGTTCCTCTTTGACGCCGATTCACGTCGCTCTGAGGCCGCCTGTGGGAGGCTCAATGTCCCGGTGCCGTCGAAAACTTGAAGCTAGATGCCACTCCGCAAAACGCTCAGCGGTTGCCTTCCTGATTCGGACGAACTGCATTGGGTTAGTGTGGTAAAAAGTCCGGTCGAACACCCGGGTTGGTCAGTCGCGATGGCAAATTGTGGGCCACCACATCGAAACTCCGACTTCGACACTCGATTCCCCAGAATCTTCATGCATGGCTTTGGATTTTCGGTCACACACATGGCTTCCCCGCGTCAAGCCCCCGGACTTTCTGGTATATGCTGTTGTGGAGCAGGGGACCTGCATTAGCAATCCGGATCACAAGAAATACCACTTCATGAGGCCTCGACTTCGTCTCAATTCCCAGTTTGTTGCCTTCACCTACCCGACGACAGTGTCCGCGCTTCATCACTGAACCAATTGTCAAAATGGCAATGCCCAAAGAAGAATTGTCACCGCATCACGAGGAGCATACTGTGTATCACAGCAAAGCTAAAGAGAAGTTCAGCCTCTACAATTATGGCATCGTCGTCTGTGTTTCCTGCACCTCGCTGGCAACGGGCATGGTGAATGGCATGATCAACACAACTCTAGGCCAGCCAAGCTTTCTGCTCTACTTCGGCTTCCTTCATCAAACAAAGTCCAATACGCCATTGATAGGAGCAATCCTCGGGGTGTTCTTTGCATGCGCCTTGTTTGGCTGTGCCTGGGCTAGCTACTCATCCGACAAAATCGGGCGTAAAAAGACGGTTCTCATCACGGCAATCATCTCCATCGTCAGCACGGCTCTGGTCGCAGGAAGCGTACACATCGCCATGTTGATCATTTTCAGGTGAGGCCCCTACAACACATTCTAAATCGGATGGGCAAAACTAAACATTGTCAACCATTCCCAGGGGCTGTTCTGGCTTTGCTTCCGGAGCATATATGTCAGTTGGGTCATTACTTCAAAGCGAGCTCGCTCCTCCTAGGTACCGGGGTCTCATGGTTGGCCTTGTTGGCGTCATGATTTCTCTCGGCTACGTCTTCGCCAACTGGCTAGGCGTTGCCTTCTATTTTGTGCAAGCCGGTGGCGTACAATGGCGGATTCCGTTCGCTATTTGTGCTGCTCCGTCGTTCCTGACTATCTTCCTCCTTCCTCTAATCCCGGAATCACCAAGATGGTTGGTGATGAAAAACCGCACCGATGAGGCTCGTGCTGTCATCTCAAAGTTGCATGGCCATCATGACGACGAGGGTCACGAATTCGCCGAGCTCGAGGTTAAACAGATGGTTGACCAGATCTCGTTTGAAAATCAACAACAAATGGGATGGTGGGAGCTATTCATGTCGAAAAGGTACCGCAAGCGGTTTATCCTAACAGTCATCACCCAATCTATGAGCCAGGTAAGCTTTTCTAACATCCCAAGCACCATTCATTGTTAACTAACGCGTAATAGTCCGCGGGTATTGTGGTCGTCGCCAGCTACGGTCCGACCATATACGCTAGCCTTGGGTTTGATACAGTGGGCCAACTGTCTATCACTGCAGGCTATGTTACATTCGGAGCTTTGACTGCCGCACTTGGAACACTGCTCATCGATCGCGTTGGTCGAGTACCACTACTCGCTATCGGGACAGCCATTCAGATTGCACTGATTGTGGTAGTCACTCCGCTCATTGTCAAATACGCTGGAACCGCCAACCAAGCCCCTCAGAGAGCTACTGTGGCTATGTTCTACATCTTCGAAGCGGGATACTGCATGTTCGTGGAAGGTGCAAGTTACACTTACGTTTCCGAGATGTGGCCCGCTCATCTGAGGGCCAAAGGCTCGGCTCTTGGAGTCGCCAGCATCTACCTTGTCGACACCATCTACGTCGAGTAAGTACTGGAAAATCTCGTGTTCGTCATTGCGGAGCTGAATTGATTTGACAGAGCTTCCCTCTACGCCTTTGTCTCCATCGGATGGAAATTCTACCTTGTTTTCATCGTTGCCGGTGTATTCTTCCTTACTGCGTTCCTTCTCCTGGCCAAAGAAACCAAGGGCAAGCCGTTGGAAGAGATAGCCGGGCTATTTGGAGACAAAGTTGCGGCCGAGACATTGGATAACCTTATCATTACGCACGATACTGAAGTCGAGGAGACCAAAGAAATCCCCAAGGTCGGCGAACTGCGTGATTCTATGACAGTGTAGGACCTACATACATGCAGATTACATCCAGAGTGAGGTGGGAAAGACAAGAAATATTTTGCTGGGTACTAATGTACTATTCGTCAACAAGGAGGGCTTTCCGCTGAACATCTCAAGCCTAACTTCCAGTAATGCCATTTATCATTAGAAATATGATTGGAGCTTCCTCTCAAAGGGCAGCTTAGTGCATCACAGCACTGTTAGAAACCTTGGTTGATAGCTGAGCGCTGTACGATGAAGCAGACCTCCAGGCGTGCTTAGATTCATCACCACCGTGACTTGCTTTGTAAAGCACTAGGACTTGCGACTCCGACTTGTCAAACCAAACTGTGCTTGGATTCATAATCGTCACCTATTAGGTTCAATGCTCTCGCTTCAGCCATTCGCTGCGGCGATTGGTTCTGGTCCATCGCATTGCTTGGTTTCCGAACCCGTCAGCCACCGCAGATCTCCTGCGACTGCCACCGCATTTCGGAAAAGGAGTTCCGATCACCTTCGGCAAGAAGAAAGTGTGCCCTTTTATCTTCTGTACAAAACGTTTCTCAGGTTTCTTTGCGGCTGAAAGAAGATTCTCTTCGGGGCCCTCTAACTTAGGACTGGCGTACTTTCTCGAAGTGCAAGAGAACATTGCACCCTAAAGGCATGCCGGGGCTGGTGGCGCTCGTGACTGGCGCAGCATCTGGCATAGGACGAGCAGTCGCGAACAAACTTGCCAGTCGAGGGATCTCCATCGTGCTTGCCGACCGCGATGAAGCCCTCGGTTCAACCGCCGCCGGTGAGATAGCTCAGAAGTACCACGTCCGCACAAAGTTTCAACGGGTAGACGTTACTCAAGAGTCGGAGGTCAGACAGCTCGTGGCGAGCGCCCTTGAATTTACAGGGAGACTAGACTATGCGGCCAACTGCGCCGGTATATGCGAATCCGTATGGGAGGAGGAAGAGAGCATTACAACAGAGTTGTTTGACAGGTATGGGGGTGGATATCAATTGTACTTCCAAATCTCTTCCGTTACTGACAAAACGTTTTCTTCCTAGAACACACGCGGTCAACACTCGTGGCCTTTGGCTGTGTCAAAAGTACGAAGCGCTGCAGATGCGTTCGCAGACGCCGAGAGACGTCACCTTCAGCCCCCCAAGCCCCCACCCGATTCCTGGTCAACGGGGTTCAATTGCCAACGTCGTCTCGGTTTCAGGTTTACATGCCGTGGGACTAGCGGCGTATACACCTAGCAAATATGGCGCAGCAGCGGTCACGAAGAACGGAGCCAAGTTCTATGGCCCCAGTGGCATTCGAGTGAATGCAGTCTGTCCAGGCTGGACACTGACGGCTATGATTGAACGGAGTATGGGCGAAGAGGGAAAAGTGGGAACGAAAGAGAATGACAACTCCCCTGTGAACCAAAAGATTGCGCTGCGCCGTATGGCTTATGCTGAAGAGCAGGCTAATGTGATGAGCTTTTTATTAAGTGATGAAAGCAGTTATATGAATGGCTCGCTGGTAGTGAACGACGGTGGATTCCACGATATCCGGTAGCTGAAATCGAGCTCGAGACGTATCGCAGGCAGTAAGAGACAGGCGGGCACCATTTCTCTCAAGATCCGCGGGAGCAGTCATACAAGTAACAATCTTATCTGCAGAATAAAAGGTGTGCATCGCAGGCATCGGATTACGTAGTGGGCTGCTAGAAAGACAGTATACCTCGCCTTAGGTGCTGTTCGTCTTTATCATCGGCCCTACGGAGAAACATCCTCCTAACACACTTCGTTGAATAGGCTCTTTCAGATATGAATCTCCGTGCCCCGGCTCCCAGCTAGCCGAAGCAGATACCTATCGCTCCCTCCCCGAGACTTAAGGCACGCTTTCCCCAAGTCTCAACTCCGCACTCCCCCAAGTCGTTTTCTCCGGACTTATCACCAAACACAGCTGGAGCCACTCACTCAATGTCGCAACAGAAGAGCAGAAAACAGCCCGCAGAAAGGAGGTATATTTCTAGAGCCTGCCTGGCTTGTAGAAAGCGGAAGGTGAAGGTAACACGGGCACCAGCCGTTGTTCTCAGGTGTCTGTGGTGACTCGGGCTGATGATGAGTTCCTGTCAACAGTGCAATGACGACAAGCCTCGATGCTCCAACTGCGCCCTTTATAATGTCGAATGTATTTTTGTCGAGGATCGTCGTCGGTGAGTTCGCATCTAGCAATTGCTAAAAGATGTCGAGAAGGCGAAGAGGTTGTAGGGGCGCTTGGAAGCTGATCTGTTGTAGGATGTCAATGTCCACACGCTTGGAGAGTATCATAGCGGCATCAAAGGCTTCCCAAGAAGACCTCAGCCACGAGAACGTCCTGCATGTGGCAGGAAGCAATGCACAGCTGCGGCAGCTCTCCGGAACTGGACAGCAACCAGGTCCTTCTTTCGTGTGCGACCAGGAAGTCATCGAGAATTTACGACCAGGCAACTACCCCTCGACCTGTGATACAACCAACTCCGTCAGAGGTGACGCTTTACACTCACCTGATTCTGAGCAAGATTGGGGATCATGGATTGGCTTGGAAGATGCAAATGACCTTACGAACGCAGCTGGCTTCGCCGAATGCCATCCGTTATTTGATCTTGTCCCATCACTAGGACTCACTCCCAATCAATTAGATGGGCCCTCTACTTTCGAAGGGGTTTTTATTCTGGATGCAATCTCGTCAGAACAGAATGCTCCGGCGGGAGGTCCAAGCCCACTACTCCCCGCTGAACAAATTGACTCTTCCACGATGAATGCTAGGGGCAAAGTGAGATCGCATGATTTCGACCAAGAAGATGAAGAACATCTGGACAGTATAACGAAGCACCTCACAAGCCGCCTAGGACGCTTACAGATTGCTGAAGACGGACAGCCTCGCTATTACGGAGCAACCAGCAATCTTCACCTCTTGCATAGGGGCCCATCGTCCCTTTGTCAACCCAACATTCGAAAGGTGGTGACACACGGGGATGCAGCGATCGCACGAGCTGGCCTCCAATGGAAAGGGGACCCAGAGTACGAAGAAACTCTGGTCAATTTGTTCTTTTCGTGGCATAATGCCTTGATGTATGTGGTGGATAAAGCAATATTTTTCCAAGAACGACAACAATTTCGATTAGGACATCATACGACTCTCTATTCTCCGGCGTTGGAAAATGCCGTGTAAGTTCACATAAACCGAAAGACTGAAAATGGAATAGAACGAACTGATTCATCCTGACAGATACACAATTGGGGCTGCATACACGGACCGTCTTCATGCAGACATTGACGGAGCTACGGATGAGTTCTTTGGATTTCGAGCGAAAGCACTTTTGGACATCGAAATCGATAGCCCTACAATTGCAACGGCTCAGGCCTTGCTGGTGCTCTCATCACACGAAGCTGCTCATATGCGTGACTCACGCGGCTGGATATATTCTGGTCAGATAATCTCTCCGTCGTCCTCCATTTGCTGACATGATAGCAGGAATGGCGGTGCAGATTTTGTCAGATCTCGGGCTGCACTTGAATCTTGCGCTAGACCTCTCCAAATTCCATCACACGAACAGCAGTACCGGTGAGGTTGCTTTACTGCGGCAAAACCTGTTCTGGTCGGCCAACACAATAGACACGTAGGTCTATCATAAGACAGTCACGAACCAAAAGCTGACGAGGCTAGACTGTGGAGTGCTTATAGTGGACGGCCGTCTCTGATGAAACGGCTTGCCCACAACATACCAAACCCTTTGCCCTCAACCAACTATACTTGGGAATATTATACCGACGAGTATAGCACCATGACCTTCCCAAAAGACTTCGACTTCCATGCGGCAGCGCACGTTCATGCCTATCTGGCCAAGCTGATGACAGTTTTCGCCCGAGTGTCAGAAGTGCTGTACGTTCAATCAACAACTGGACGATGGCATCTTACTAATACGGGGCGGTAGATATTCTGGTGTTCCTGATGTGTTGGACGATTTACAATCATTCGTTGTCGAATTTGATGCCGAGTTGCAAAATTGGCTCAGTACCCTCCCACCGGCGCTCCGCGTTGATTACTCCTCTACGCGCACAGCGATCTACCTTCCCGCAGTCCTCGAATTACAGTAAGGCATTCACATATTTTATGCGAGGATAACTGACTAATAGTGGAGGCTCATTTTCAATGAATGCGTTATTCTCTTGCATCGGCCGCTCATCGCTGCCGACGAGTCGTCGCGACTATCTATCTCGCCCACTCATCGAGATGCCGCCCAATCCTTTTCAAAATGCGTCCAAGCGGCGCGACGAGTCTGTCAGCTCCTCACAATCTTCCGTCAGCGGTATGGGCTCCGTCGACCTCACCACCAGATGGTCCATGTCACAATGACGGCGGGTCTCATTCACGTGTTCCAGATGTGTATAACCAGCACCGGGACCGCCGAGAATCAAAGGGCGCAGCAGGGATTTTTGACGTGCATTCAGAGTCTGGGAGAGATGGGTCAGACTTACAAGAGCGCCTCGCGAGCTCTTGATGTAATCACTTCGCTCGGGCAGAGTTGGCAGAACGATGCTTTCGCTGGGCGTCGGGTGAAGTGGCCGAAGCTGCAATAGCAACAATTGGTGGTGTCCTAGATTCACCCCATGGAAATTCCATAACTCGAATGGCGCAAGCTTTATTACTTAGACTGTGTACTTTCTCCACACGGAAAAAGCCTTCTCCTCTGTTTCATTACCGCCTAGTCGCCATCGCCGCATGCTCATGCCACGGGGAAGGTGGCATCTCCGATGAAATTGCGTCCCCCGGAAAACGACCACCGCCTTGGGTCCCCAACACTAGAAGAACGCGACCAAGTGTCACCTGATATTTGGAGAAGATGCTATACTAATTCAATTCCTTTTGAACGGAGAGAAGCATCGGTCATTTCTCAGTCAACATTCTTTTTCGAATTTTAGTCGGGACGGAGAACCAAGATGGGAGAGGCAACACCTGCTGCTATTTCCACCACCGGAGATTCAAACTTGAACGTTCCCGTCAATGGGCGTAATGATCCTGTGCTGTCGGATGGTGCAACAGTGTTCAAGTGTGCGAACCAGTATCAGGGCCAGCCGCGCCAGATAAGAATAATCGTCGTTGGGGCGGGGATCAGTGGGATTGCCGCCGTCAAAATCTTCAAGGAGACATTCACGGACGCTCCGGTGGAGCTGGTGATATACGAGAAGAACGACGACGTGACCGGAACTTGGTTGGAAAATCGATATCCTGGGTAAGCACTGGCTCTCAACTGTAGAGGGACAAATCTTTCTGAATCAGAGATACAGGTGCGCTTGTGATGTGCCCGCGCACGCCTACACTTTTAGCTGGGAAGGAAACCCACGGTGGTCGCGCGCGTACGTAGGTGCCCTGGAGCTCTATCAGTATTTCAAAGGCCGCGCCGAGGCATACGGTGTAGACAGGTTCGTGAAACTCAATAGCTTGGTCAAGGAGGCTGTCTGGAGCGAAAGCAAGGGCAAGTGGAAATTGCAGATCGAGGACTTGACGTCTGGAACCACCTTCTCCGACGAGGCTGAGGTTTTGATCAACGCTGCAGGATTTCTGAAGTAGGTGTCGGTCGACTTCTTCTAAACCTCTTCTTATCACAGGCTGACCTGTTGCAGCAAATGGAAAATGCCCGATATACCAGGTCTGGCCGATTTCAAAGGCAAACTGATTCATTCTGCGCAATGGGATGCGAAGTATCCCCTGGAGGACAAGATTGTTGGCATTATCGGGTCGGGGTCGTCTGCAATTCAGATCATTCCTCAAATCCAACCCAGTAAATCGCATTGACTCCAAGATGGGAAAAATCAAACTCTGACGATGACTTGCAGAGGTTAAGCATATGACATCTTTTATTCGATCCTCGACATGGATTACACCCGAGTTTGCCGCTGAATTTGCACCCGAAGGCCGCACGGCTTTCTTTTCTGACAGGCAGAAGGACGAGTGGGCCGAGAACAAAGACAAGTTCTTGGAGTATCGAAAGAAGGTCGAATCGACCATGAACAAGTTCTTCGATATGCAATTCAAGGACTCGATTCTTCAAAAGGATGCCTACGACAACTTCCGCAAGACGATGCGAGAACGGTTGTCAAGAAAGCCTGAAATAGCGGATATCCTGGGTAAGCAAACGTTTCTGAGGACCCGAAAAAGAGCCCACTCTTTCAAACTTTGAGATGAAAATTGACGCGTTTGATGCGGACAGTCCCCAGCTTTGCCGTTGGCTGTCGAAGGGTGACCCCTGGCCACGGATACCTTGAAGCACTTACAGAAGACAACGCCACTGTCCGGAGCGATGGAATAGTCTGCATTACAGAAGACGGTGTGCAAATGGGTAAGGGCGATAACATCGCGCTGGACGTCTTGATCTGTGCCACCGGCTTCGACACCAGTTTTCGACCACCATTTCCTCTAATCGGGAGAGGGGGTTGCGATCTTAGGGATGAGTGGGCGGTCGAGCCGAGATCCTACTGCTCCATCGCTGCTCCCAATATGCCCAACTACTTTAGTAAGTCTTATACGTTTGCACTCTGCTCGGTGAACTTGATCACGTCTGACTCAATTTTCTATTTCTACTATTCTAGTCATCAGCGGACCGAATTTCCCACTGGCAAATGGGTGTCTGATCCCATGCCTCGAGACAAACATCAAGTACGCCTTCGCGGCAGTGAAGAAGCTTCAGTACGACTCCATCAAGGCGATTGCGCCGAAACTACAAGCCATCGACGACTTCCAGGAGTACAAGGACGCGCTGATGGAGGACCTCGTGTGGACCGACCACTGTGTCTCCTGGTACAAGAACGGCAAGGCTGAAGGCAAGGTCTGGGGCCCCTGGCCCGGCTCGTCTCTCTCGTACCTCGAACTGATGAGCCAGCCTCGCTGGGAGGATTGGGACTTGACGTACATGACGCGGAATCGCTTCCACTTTCTGGGCCGGGGCAAGACGGAGCGCGAGGCTCACGGCGGAGATTTGGCATATTATTTGACCGAGCCCGGTGCCGCTGTACCTACCTAGCTTGAGGAGTTTGTCTGTATTCTCCCTCCTTCCACGAGCTCGATACTGTCAGTACATCATGGTTTTCTTGACTTCGATGAGTCGCGCGACTCAACGCCGTACCGGGGTAAGCAGGTATTGGGAGGGGAGAACAATGTCTGATACAGGCTGCGAAGTGAAGTGTGGTGGGACCCGTGTGGGCCAGATGCACCGGTTATCCCGAAGCAGTTAGTGGCTCGATTGGCAAAGCGGCCATTTTAGGTTAGCCGAGAATTCGAGCCTGGTGTTTGATCTCCACGGGATGCAATTCCACGGAATTTGGCAGAGGTCCGGATTTCATCGGGCGTAGCCTGTTTCTTCGCAGAGATGTTCGCAGAGATGTTGATTGCATTTTCCCGTGGAAGAGTTGGCCCGTCGCTCCGACTGAAAACGCTTCCGCCTCGTTTCTACCATTTCTGTGCCTTGTCGTGACGGGCACTCACTCCGTGGCTTTCCAGCTAGGCGGTATCGCAATCAGGAGCATTGACGGAAATACATTAACTAGCCCAAGCGGATGGCAAGCATGGAAAAGCACGTGCTGTATAGAAAGCCGAACAAACAAGAACTACAATGGGAAGTCGAATTAAACCGTTATGTAATGGCTCTGCAGCAAAGCATTCAGATTCTCTTTGCCTTTCTTCCCCCAGTCTTGCTCTGATTCAGCTTTCCAACCTGTCCCGGCAGCACCGTTCATCCTGACTTCAACGCATATAAACCGGCGATCTAGACCTTTGCCGATCTAGAGTCTGCCAAGCTTCTGTTAGTGGAAAACCTGGAGTCGTGTTAGTATATCCGGTGGCTTGTTAAAGTGGTCTTTAGCAGAGCATATCACCTCCACTGGGCACTAGCACCTACCACAGAGATCCGGTTGGTCATATGACGTTTGATATTGGGAATGAAGAGACAGAAGCCAAACGCCGCGGCGCTGAACCCAACACTTGCATACCAGACGTATTCCAAGGACTTGGCGTAGGCCCACGACTGGCCCAGAGCGGCCTGGGCGAGAATGGTCTGGTTCACCCCGGGCACTTTGGAAATGTCCGCTGGCGACGTAAGGTAGACGGTCACAAATTGGCTGACGGAAGCCGCTGGAAGCCCGGCCTCGCTGACGTATTGAGCCACATACTGAGGCAAATAGTGGGCGATCTTGTTCTGGAAAATCGCCGAATAGATGGTGGTGCCCAGCGCTCCACCGAAGGTTCTCACACACAGGCTCAAACCCGTAACAGTTGATATCACCGCATCTGGGCAACAGACCATGGCCACCGTCTAAATGCCAAAAGCTTTTAGCTGCGTTGAACCCCTGTCTCCACGGATTAATGTCCACTTACTGCTGCTGGCGTGATAATGCCGCCGATACCAATACCTGCAAACGTTGCCATCACGGTTGCATAGTCAGGATTAGTTGGATTACAGTGCGCGAGTGAGCCGGTGAATGCAGCTGGTCCACGAATTAGCGGTAAAATCACAATGCAGACGCAATTCCTTGGGTAGAAATAGCCTCAGGTTCAGGAATATAGAGCCTCTACTTCCAGTAGTCCCCTGAGTGGAATGGCGCAGACTCACCCATGATGACAAGCGCTACCAAGAGTGGTTCTTTGACATGGCCTTTCGTGTAACTCAAGAGAGAGTTTGTAAAGGTCGCGCTTAGGAAGATTGAGAAGCCGTAACCCAGTCCGCGAACTCCTCTTTTGAGCGCCGACTCCTGTGGGTACAGTGTCTGTAGCAGCAGTGGGAAAAAGGCAAAAACTGAATAGAGACTGATACCTAAAAGCCGAGTGTCAGTCCGAATGAACTTTGGGGAATTGGAACCAGAGTATACCTCCAGCAGTTGCCACAATAAGAGCCAATCCAACCGCTCGATCATGACCGAAGATACCTCTCGGTATCATAGGGTGAGGAGCCAGCCATCCTTCCCAATAGACAAATACAGCAACTGCTGCGAAGCCTATGATCAATGGCGCGAGCACATGTACACTTTGCCACGGGTACCGATAACCGCCGTCCTGAAATGCGACGAGGCTAGTGCCAGGTCAGCTCTATCATCGAAAGTAGACATGGAGTCGAGGGATATACACAAGAGTAACACCAACTATGGAGAGGGCGCCTCCAATCCAATCCATTCGTTTCAGGATAGCGGCAGTCTTGACACCCCGCGTCCTGAATGGTCTAACCGGGAAGTAAAAAGCAGCCGCGAGAACCCAGAAGAGACCTGTCCAAATCCTGGTGAATGGTAAGCAAAGGTGGACTCCCCGGGTCTTTCAGGAACCTACGTAATGATCCATACACACCATCGCCAGGAAGCCTTAGTCGAGAGCAGCTCACAGTAAATCAGATAGGGTGCAAAAGGGGCGATGGTGAAGGTGCATGCCCCTAGGTATACGCCCCTCCGTCGAATCGGGGCTATTTCTGCGATTCTGTTTGCGCAGTCAGCATTGGTTCTACTCGACCATCTGAAGTTTAGAGTCCTGATGAGTTTTTCAGATATGACATAAAGCAAACTTACCCAGCCAAAGCACTTAGCTCGCATATGCCGCCACCAGCTCCAGCGATAGCCATGCCTGCCACGGCCTGACCAAAAGTATGTGTAGTGGCTATGACAATGGAGCCCACAACGATCGAAACTCCGCCAGCAAGCACGATCCAGCGTCTCCCTGTATGTATACCAGCTTTAGCCAAGTTTACCAAACAGCGTGCATGGCCAACATACCAACCAGGTCGGTTACATAGCCGACGAATGGGCAAACGGCGGCATAGGCCAATGTATTCGCGGTGATGAGCCAGGAAGCAAAGCTGGTGTGGATGTCTGCAGAGACGTAACCAAGCGCTCCCCCGACCATTTGTGAAGGTAACTGCGATCCGACGTAGAGTCCAGCCAAACCAATGGTGGCGAAAATGGTACGCCAATGCCACTCTGTTTTACCGTCGGAGTCGTCAGCTTTGGCCGCATGTCTATTCTCCGGATCGATGTCGTCTATCGCATCAAGTTTCTCTTTTTCTGTGAGCTTAAATTCCTCGGCATGTATAGTGGAGGCGGCTTCTTTCTCCGAGATATTTTCGAGATCTTGCTGGCGGTCCGCGATATCTGAAGGCATACTGAGAGACATGCTCCAATGACAAGAAACTAGACGACAAGAGAAATCAATGCCTCGTGAACCGTGGCAAACGTCCTGCGATTACCTTTAAACGTGGGTCGATGATTCCGTGAGAGCTCGAACACGCCGAGCATACCACCTCCGCCTCCACTACTTCGTGGGGACCCCGTAGAAATGTGCAGTGCTCTGGAGTTTGACCCTGTCGGGAGTGCGATCGGATGGTAGATTTTAGGAAACGGAGTTAACACCCTTTCGCATGCTGTACGGAGAAGGAATGCGGGGATTGGATGACTGTGAGGATCTGGGGATGAAGCATGACAATCCCCGGGTGTAAATGCGGCGGAACAAGACCTATGGATCCATACTGAATCGGCCTATGATTAGGTATTTTGGAAAACCATTTAGCTTGACGCTGCAATCCCGCCCTAGGTTTTCGTTCAGTCCCTAAAGTTTGCCATGGTGAACCACATCGGCTTCAACGAACACTTCATATGTGTCTGGAGCGGGAATGATAAGCCGCGGTCATTCGGCGTCGAAGATTGATCGATATTTTCCTTGGGCGATGGCATTCTCGCTCAATAAGCCGGGAAAGCGCTCGAAGAATGCCGGCTCGAGCTTCATTGGAGTCTCTTCGGCTTGAAGGGCAAGAATGAGCTTTGCCTCTAGCCGCGCAGATATTGTTGTTCGAGGCGTACCACAATTTGGGGAATCTCGCTGCTGCACTTTCTGCTTGGTGTAGTCAATATACTCCTCCAGTCGATAATAGCACTTCGTCTTGGGGCCTCCGGTCAGTGCATAAGTCTGGTGCTCGAAGCCTTTCGAGGGCGATAGATTGCTCTTCGGAAGCTCGTTCGTGTCTTCTTCCAAACAATATGAGCGCATGGTAGCAAGTGTGACCTCGCTGAGATCGTATTCCGCGGCGTGTAAGATTAGCTTATCTCTGATTTCTGGCCATGCAATCCAGTCAACAACAGGCCAGTGAAAACGGGTAAACTGCAGCCGTGTAGGTCGAAAGCGCGCGGGCAATCGTGCATAGTTTTCTAGAGTAGGTTCGATTCGGTAGCGAGTGATGAGTCCGATGGTCTGAAAAGAATTTGTAAGTATCCACCAGTCCTTGGTCCAGTGCCAGTAGTGCTTTGAAACCATCAGATCGAAAATGCTCCGAATTAGAGAGTCGAAGCTAACGCTGTCTTAGTGTCTGGAAAAGGGTCGGCTTTTGACAAATTCAAGCACCCGGTGCTCACCTGTGCTGTTTATCCGAATCGCTCAAATGCTGTGTCGTTATGAGCTGACGCACACTACCTTCCAATTCAAGTATATCCAGGCAAAATACCGAAGGGTTTGGGATATAGCTGCTCGAACCGTTCGGCACAGATGAGGGAGATAAAGGCTCAGGCAGAGTTCCGTTTGCCATTAAATGATCTTGATCCTGGTTCCAAAGTCCTTGATTCGTGAACTCATTCGTCGTGCTCAACTCGACTCTTTTGATGGAGCTTCCTGTTGGATCGTCATTTCTCGCCGGGGACAGATCATATGTCAGGACCGCAGGATCTTGGAGCTGAGAGAGACCTTCCCATCCATTTGTATAATGACGTTCGCGGAGTGTTCGGGCTGCTATTTCCGCTCCATGGGCAGCCGCCCCAGAAAGGGCAGATAGCTGTTTCTGCAATGAATTAACGACACTCCTCAACCTTGCTATCTCGTCTTCCGGGCCATGTTGAGTTGGTGCAATGAATGTACCGTGATGTTGAACAGTATCACGGTCCATATTGGTTTAGTCTAGAGGAGATAGCCTGCAGGGTCCCTGGGACCGTGCGGGCTGTATCAATATCAAATGGAAAGGCGGAATACGTGGAGTAGACGATCAGCTCCGTGGGAAATGAAGTCCAATGGACTCCAGATTGTGTAATTTGTAGTCTGGAGTCTGGAGTCTGGAGCCGAATTCTGCGGGGTAAATTGAACCTTGGCTTGGTCGTGGGCCTTTACACGGCTCTCCACCAGCGTCAGCCTTCTTTCCACTCCATGTCTGCTCAGATATAACCCAAATCAGCACTACTTGGCCAAGCACCTTCAAAGACTCTAACTAACAAGTTCGTATCTGTGCATTGTGCAATCACAAGGCGCGACGCCCTATACCAAGCCAAACCCCCGTCATGCCGACCCCAGAAACGAATGAGGGTGATATATTACCACGCTCTCGAGCGAAAGCCGCCAAATCCTCCGCATGGGAATGCCCGGTCTGCAAGAAGCCTTAC
Source organism: Cladophialophora immunda (assembly GCF_000835495.1). Taxonomy (NCBI): domain Eukaryota; kingdom Fungi; phylum Ascomycota; class Eurotiomycetes; order Chaetothyriales; family Herpotrichiellaceae; genus Cladophialophora; species Cladophialophora immunda. Next base: position 2,229,422 of record NW_015622546.1, read on the forward strand.
TCGCGTCGTGACGTTCTCAAGCGACATCTGCTCTCACAACACGAGGAGAAGCGAGGTCCACGTCCTCCACGAAAGAGCAAAAGGAAAAGCTGTCTTCGCTGTGCATTGTATGTACCTGCTGTGGCTGCTACGCGGGCCCTCCCACCTTCTATGGCCGCTGATGTGACCTACCAGGTACCGGGTACGCTGTACCGGCCCCCCAGTATGCACACAATGTGATGAGAAGAAAGTTGTTTGTCAGTTTGACTTCGCTTCCGTGGTAGGGTCGGGCTCTTCAAACGTGGCGAATACGAACGCTTCAAGCTCTCAATCGCCATCCTCGCCAATCTACCTACGAGAGAGCATAGACGTGGATCTTGGGACACACACGTTATGCCGCCCGGAATCCATCTCATCCCCCGAAACCTGTTTCTCGGATGATCATCAGCAAGCCAGCCCGCCCAAATTATTACCTCCACAAATCGAAGAGGCACGTATCTCGCCCTCATCAGTGGACTTCGGTCATTATCTGCATTACGACATGCAACTCGAGATTGGCGAATTATCAAATTCGGGCGACCTCTTCATCCAGGACATGATGCCAGAATTGAACGAGGTACGTTGTTCAGCTGAGACTCTCCTCAAATAAGTGGCCATGTCAGCTAACAAAACAATAATCGGTCTTCAGCAGCCGGAGCGAGTAGCTATGCCCGAGTCTATAAATCAACCAGTCCCTCTGAGTCCTAAGACGCTGAACATTCAGTCCTCAAGTGCTTCGCATGGCGATGGCAATCAACAAGAGTTCGCGGGTGATGAGGGCGGACGTAATCTGGACGTGGCTTTCGTACGGCTTTTCCAGTCTTCTGGCCGTTCTTCGCCGGTAGGTTGTCTGGCCCTCGACAAGTCTTTGGAGTTTGCCAGCAGTTTGCCCCGTGTTGGTGAACGGGACCTTCGAGAATATTGGTTATCATATTCCACCACCTTTCACAAGGTCAGTCGTTCTACGAGTCATGGGCGACAGGCTGCTGACAATCCTCTGATAGATAATGCCGGTGATTCACATGGGTAGCTTGGAATTCGATCCTTCTCCTTCTTTACTGCTCTCGACGATCGCTGCGATAGGAGCAGATTCCCTGACCGGTGATGGGCCGCAAGGATACGCTTCAGCCACTTATGAGAAGCTCTTCAGCTTTCTTGCCGTAGGTGATCTTGTCTATTTTTTCTCCAAGTTGGTTGCTAACCTCTATGAGGCACCAACGGATTGTTCCCGAGCCGAATGCCCAAAATGCTTATTGCTATTGGCCGCAAAATGTCTTCTCTGCTACCGGATTCTAGATCATCGGAATCTCCTCTTTTTCAATGCAGCCTTGGAACTCATAAGTCACCTGACGGTGGAAGCGGCGAGGTTGGGGCTATTTGCTGTTCGAGATATAGATCTCATGCCTCAAGAGGAGTTCTCTCCAAGAGAGGATACGCCAATTCCGCGTTCCTCGGACGCGAACATCCGAAACACAACAGAGCTCATCACCACAGCAGTATCACAAGACGAGATACCCAAATGGAGGAAGTGGGTAAGCAACGAGCAGCAGAAGCGGCTCGGATGGGCAGTCTTTGTACGTTCCACCTCGATTGACAATGATCAGATTGTGGTTGGTTTCACTAATCGCGGCCGTCCTCTCACAGGCAGCCGACCACCTGTCTTCACTGCTTACGAACCGTCCCTCACAAATCCCCGAAACGGACCTGAAAATCTCAAGTCCCTGCATCGACGCCTTTTGGGACGCCCGGAATGCCAAAGAATGGCGTTCCCTTTTCCCCTGGACGCCTGCGCCACCTACCCCGCTGCCCTTCGCGGGAATCGTCCGCAACATCATCCTGGGAGAGTTTCCCCTGAAAAAGCTGTCGGACTTCAACTTGGATCTGTGCATTTTTGCCTTTGAGATGGCGGTTCTGGGACTCGGTGGATCCCACATCATGGGCATGCACGAGCTCCAACTGAAGTCTCTCCCGGTAAGAACGAAGTTGCTGCAAGTGCTGGCACTGTTGAAAAGCAAAAGGACAATAGTGATGCGAGGCTATGACCGGCTGTGATTTCGCAGGGGTGTCCCTCTAGGTTAATGAAGAGGAAGCCACTTTCCATGACGCAGACTATATATATGTTCACCAACTCCAACATCATCGGTGGATAGAGTTGATTGGAGGCAGATTGTGGGATGGACCTAACGGGCTATTGTCGCCATTGGCAACTCTTCCCCCTGGCGGACCGTAGTCGGCCGACTATCCTATTGCTATCTCATTGTTCAAATCCTCGAGACCTGCAGTCATTTCCGCTCTCTGGATTTGATCTTCAACATCAACGGTCCCCGCATCAACGACTGATAACTCTTGATACTGCCGATGAAGCCGGCATCGTCGAAGTCGTCCGGCATGGTGATGTCGAAATTCCGGACAACTTTTGCCACGAACAAGCGCAGCTCAAGGAATGCCAGGGCACGCCCTGCACAAGAGAACGTGCCTCCGGTAAACGCTTGGAAAGCTCTAACGTCATGAGTCCACGAGGGATCTCGGGTGGCATCATTCCACCTTTCCGGAATGAATTCACTGGCTCTGGTCCAGTTGCGTTCGTCATGATGGAGGGATATGACATTCGAAGACACCTAGACCGACGTCAAAAGAAAGAATCTACACATACGACGAGCGAGACGGTATTGTGCGCACCTGTGTATATTCGGGGATGAACGTGCCGTTGACGAGGTGCCCTCCTTTGCCTGTTCGTCTTTGGAACCCGTTGGGCCCTGGAGGTAGGAGTCTCATCGATTCATAGATTGCTCCGTTGATGTATGGGCATGTTTCGGGTCCTACTTCAACTTTAGCAAACACCTTTCTCCGGTGTAGACCGAGATGTTGGTACCGAGCATGTATCCTTCTAGGGGCTTTTCCCCATCCCAAGCACTGTCTACTTCTTCTTTGACGCGCTCATAGCAAGTTGGATACTTGGTCAAGAAGTAGAATAGAAACCTAGCGATGTCAGATTCAGCACCTTTCTTCATCGTCAACACTCACGTTGAAGCTAGAGATGTGGTGTCGCTGCCTGCGATAAAGAGTACAGGCGAGTCGGCTTCGAGGTCAAGCTCCCTTGTAACACTTCTCCCATTTTAACACGAGGTCGTCTGGACAGAAAGTCAGGGCCACTCACTATCCGTCTTTATCTCCAGGAATGAGATGGGTGAAAAGATCGTTGGGTCCAGTCCCCCGCTGTCTCCTCTCGTCGTATTGATTCTTTGAAATCTGGCGAAATTCGGCGGTGTGTTTCTTCACGTCCGCGTCACCGAACGGCAGAAGGTAGGCCACGGGAGAAATCCACGGAACAGAAGAGATGATGTGCATCATCTTGATGCCGCTCCTCACGCAAGCAGAGTAGAACTTGGGGCCGTCTAAGAGAATGGTCAGAATCTCAAGCACCTCGAGCCTTTGCCTCGCAGCTTGCACTCACCGTCGTTCATTAGCCCGAATTTGTAGTCAAATGCGAGCTCGCCCATTGCATCGAATGCGAAATAGTCGCACCAGCTCCCAAAGTCGACGATCTCGCCTTGTTGTCCGTTAGTAATGAAACACGGACTTTGATCTCTTTTTCCATACCGTCGTGCTTTTTGAACTGTCCGAGCAATGTATCCAACAGGTTGAGGATTCGAGGCTCGTACGACTTCAACTGTTTCTGGCTGAAGCCGTGATCCCACATTCGCCTCCTCACCCTATGATCCTCCCAATCTCGTGTACTTGGCATCGCCTTCCCTCCGGTGCTGTAGACTTCGGTATCATAGTAAGGACCCTTAGTAAGACGTGCCCCTTGAGGCCCATGAAGGTACTTTACGGCGCCAGCGTCTGCAAAGGAAAGCTCATTCGGGCCGATTCTCACGATGTCGCCGTACTAAAGAGAACAGTTACGATTTGAAGAATACAAGAGTCGTGCTTTCTCCTACCTTTGCATGCAGTGAGGGCAGCCACACATGTAGATACCCAGTCCAAGAGTGATATACTCCGGTCCATTTCGTGAGTTTTGCATACCACGGTCCGGGGAACTTGCTGAGAGGGTGGAGGAATGACAGCCTATATATAGAGATACTGAGGCTTTCCTCCACTGTCAGCTCTGCTTGTAAAATACGAAGCGGGAGACATACCCTAAGGTGGTAAGGTAGACAGCGGCGAAAAGGGGCACGGCTTGCAGAATAAAGTGGTAGTCTCCAACCAGTTGCAAAGCCACGAGGCCGACGCAGCCGGAAAGAGCAGCGATATGTGAGAGAAATGATCTGTGGCAATCGATATTAGTTATGTCCCCTCTAACGCCGTATGGATAACCAGAACAAACCCCAATGTTGGTTCATATCGATTATAGATTCCATGAAAGAGCTTCAAATATGCATTAGCGAGAAATTCATGCTCTTCCGATCATACCTACGAAACCAGCAAAGGCAGCCGTGTATGCCACTCCGACCAATATCACTCTCATCTTGTGCTGGTAGATCTGTTGCAGCAATGACGGGCAGGCACAAACTTTTTCGGTGCCGCCCACTGTCTGTGTTTTGTTATTTGAGCAACGCCCAACGGGGCCCCCGCAAACACCTGACTCGACTCATCCAACTCATGAGTGACACCCGCAAAGTAAGTCCTCACGAATATCTCGACTGCCATCATGGTGACGCTGAAATCTAGCGCGGAACAGACATGTGGACGCCCACCTCTTGCAGTCCGCTGCATATGCGGCCCGTCCCAGGCACGATCAATACTCCACCCAGCAACTCCGGTATCTGATGCGGAGACGACATGGGAGCAGATGGCTCATGCCGAGGCTCGGTTGGGCTTCGATGAACGGCAATAGTCTTTTTACAAGGCCGGTTCGTCGATGCATCGTCTTGTTCACCAGGCCCTGCAGATCGTTGGGCATTTTGAGGAACAGGCCTTGATACTTGACAGTTTTCATCATGCATATCGACGGGGAAAAGGCAAAGTACGAGGTACTCGAACAGCCACAATCGGCGCCGAACCACATTAAAATCATCCATGTGGGCGCTGGGGCAGCAGGGATGCTGGCGGCCTACAAGGCCAAACGAATGCTGGAGAACTACGAATTGGTATGCTATGAAAAGTGCGTCGGATTGACCTACAATAGACATTGAGCGTCTGGTGTACTTACTTGTTGCGTTGGTAGAAATCCTGTCCCCGGAGGCACTTGGTGGGAGAACAGGTATCCCGGTACGTTGAGTATACCTTCCTCTTGTCTAACCTCAAATAATGTTGATGGATTGGATAGGCTGTGCTTGCGACATAGCCGCTCACACTTATACTTTTTCTTTCGAACCGAATCCCGAATGGTCCAGCTTTTATGCGTATTCGCCGGAAATCCAAGATTACATGATGCGGTTCTATGAGAAGTACGAGCTGGCACCTTTTGTGAAATTGAACACTGAGGTCGTCGGCGCCGTTTGGTCGGAGGAGGAGGGGAAATGTGAGTTTCATTCCAAGTCGCGTATATGAGCCGGGCATGCATTCTAAGCTAAATATCATTTGCCTAGGGCACGTTGAGCTTCGCCAAGGGGATCGTACGTTCTATGATACATGCCACGTACTCATAAACGGAAGCGGAGTGGTCAACCGATGGAAATGTCAGTCCTGGCCCTGAGACCGTCGCGAGTTGCGCTGATTATTGAGTCAGGGCCGGATATTCCGGGGTTACATGATTTTCAGGGAATCTTGTCCCACAGTGCCAACTGGGATCAGAGTATAGATTGGAATGGAAAGCGCGTTGCTGTCATCGGCACGGGTTCCAGTGCCATTCAGATGGTCCCTAAGCTAGCAGAAGGTAGGGAACCCCGCGACACAGCAGACGGCGTCGCTTATATCCCCAAAATAACTAACAAGTACATGCACGCACAGGGGCGGACCACGTCACGGTTTTCATGCGCAACTGTACCTGGATAGCCCCCCAAATAGACGAAGACGTTCAAGCAGCAGCGGCAGATGGCGAGACACCAGCCCCTGCTGGCAAGCACTTTTATACAGAGCGTGAGAAAGAGCACTTTCGATCAGACCCGGACTTCCACCTCCAGTACCGAAAAGGTCTCGAGACGAGAATGGCTCGCAAGTTCGATTTGTTTCTCCGTGGAACAGAGACGAACCTCAAGGCGAGAGTGGCGATGAAGGAGAGTATGCTGAAAAGGATCGGTCCCGGCCACGAGGAACTGAAAGAAAAGCTCATCCCGTCCTGGTCGCCCGGGTGCAGAAGACTCACGCCTGGAGAGGGATATCTCGAGGCTCTCGTTCGGCCGAATGTGTCCACCATTCACGAAGAAATCGCGCGAATCACCCCTACTGGATTGGTGACCAGCAGCGGGAAGGAAGTTGAGGTGGACATTATCGCTTGTGGGACGGGCTTCTACGTTTCTTACGTGCCACATTTCAAGATCGCCGGAACGAACGGTGTGGTGATGCAAGAAGACTGGGCGGACGAGCCCAACATCTATTGCAGTATCGCAGGGCCTGGATACCCTAATTACTTTGTCGTCAATGGGCCTCGGGGCAACTGGGGTCAAGGCTGTGCTTTGCCATCTGTAAGTCCACTTCGCTCACAAGTTAAGATGCCTTTTCTAATGGCTTTCAGCACGAAGTTCAAATAGAGTACGCCTTGCAGTGTGTAAGGAAGATGCAACAAGACCGGATCAAGGCGATGGAAGTTCGACAAGGACCAACGACCGACTTCAACGAACATGTGGACAAATGGCACGAGAAATACTCGGTTTGGCGCGAAGACTGCAAAAGGTGTGAAAAACCCAAAGACCCGGAATTCATGAGCAGGGTTTATTGCTGCTGCTGCCGTCCCGCTTCATCTGAGCCCATTCGCTAACTTTCGATCCAGCTGGTACAAGAAAAACACCAAAGGAGGCCGCGTCTATATCTGGGGCGGCTCAATGCTCCATCACCTGAAGGCGCTCCGGACACCGCGGTACGAGCACTACGAGATGAGGTATTGGGAATCCAACTGCTGGGCGTTTTTGGGCTGTGGGAAAACCGCACAGGAGTTGGAGCCCGAAGGGAAAGATCTCGCTCCTTTTCTGAGGAACGCGGATACTCCTTGGGAGTGCTAGACGGCGGGAGTGAAAAGGGAAGCCTCTTGGCAGTCCTTCAACCAAATGCGAATCTCCTCGTGCGAGTCGGCTCCATCGAGACGGTCTTCTTTTCAAAGTAGCATGAAGCAGACACTTTTGTAATGTCCAGTATCTGAGTGGACGCCACACCAGATTGCTCTTCAAGTTTTTCCTTGCACAAGCCGCAGCACGGCGTGCAGAAGGCCCGCACAGGAACTCCGGTCTCAGCGCGGCGAGGTTCTGAAGCATGTCACGAGCCAATAGGCTTGAGAATCAATCCACATAACCTCGGGTCTTTCTTCAGACACTTCGAGAGCGGATGCTAATTAGAGATATTCACAGTCTCCTGGAGGGAAGAGAGGCGAGACAAGGAGAAAAATGGCCTCGACTTCAAGTGTAGCCTTCATTACCGGTGGAGGTATGTATGTCTCGTCACTCTTGACCCAATTCTTGTTCCGCATGGTGTGCTGACGACTGCTCCATCGCTTCCAGCCTCGGGCATGGGCCTCGCCCTGGTCGAGCGGCTCGTTGCTGAGGGGTGGAATGTCACCGTTTTCGACTTCAACAACGCGGCCGGCGAGCAGGTGCAGAAAAGGCTGGGCGGCCAGGTCCTCTTCCTCCGTGGAAACGTCATCAACTACGATGACCAGGCCCAGGCTTTTGTGAAGACCTGGGAGAAATGGGGACGCCTCGATCTTGGTACCCAAGTTCCAACACCACCCTCTGCCTGATAACACGCTTCAAAATCCTTTGATTTAGTAGTCGTGCTAGTTGCACTCGTTTACTAATACGTCCTTGGCTTCACAACCAGTCTGGGGCAATGCGGTAAGCTTGCATTTCTCCCTGCACCCTTTACTTCCAGAATGAAGTGTCGCTGATGTTAATGAAGGGCATTGGTGACCGCATTGAATTCTGTAGTCCCATGCCAGAAGGACCCAACGGCGCACCACCGAAACCAGATACCTTGGTCGTCGATATTTGCCTCTATGGGGTGATCTGGACGGGTTATCTCGCACTGCACTTCTTCAGGAAGAATCCGTCAAAGGCTGGGAAATTGGTGTTCACGAGCAGCCTGGCTGGAGTGTATCCTGCTGCACCGGTGCCGCTTTATGGCGCTGCAAAACATGGTGTAAGCTTGTTTATCGCCATTTCCAGTCCTTTTCGAAGGCTCTCACATGGTAACAGTGATACCCCTAGGTGATTGGGCTTGTTCGATCGATGGCGAAGCGCCTTCAAGAGATGGGAGAGCCGATAACCGTAAACTGTGTCTGCCCGGGCCTCGTCGCCACGCCATTGGTGAGCCAGAAACTGGTAGAGGTCATGCCCAAGGACATGACTACTCCCACCGAGACTGTGGTGCGGGCGATCCTGCAGTTCGCAGCCGACGCCAGTATCACGGGGCAAGCGGCCGAGTGTAGTGGGACGGAAATCCACTATCGGCCGGTTTTGCCATATAGCAATTCGGCAGCTGAGTATATGGTCGAGGGCAAATATGCCAATCTTGTAGATAAAGATGAGATGATGCAAGACAGCGCAGAGAAAGGGAAGTTGCTGGACGCTATGGTTTCAGACCGGAATGGTACCGTAGCGACATAGAACCAATGCGAATCTGTCTCGGTGGCGGACTTGCTGTATCTTCTTCCAGAACTTATTGCTCAAAGCTGGTTCCGAGTATCTCTCTTGAACGAATCCGCCAGGTCAGCTGCCAGCCTTAATAACTGTTCGCTCCCACTACCAGAGACAGTCTGCAAGATACTTTTCCGACTCTCGCATTCCTCGTTAGTTGATCCCCTACACAGCTCATAATGAATCAAAGCTGCGCAGATCAAGCGCCCGAAGCGCGAGACATCTTGCAGAGCGACAGTCTGGTGCAAGAGTCCTCGCAGGGTGGCTCGAAATGGAAGTTGTGGTGGAGGAGAGTGTGACCACGGAAAGCAAGTCGACCAGGCCCCGGCATTTCCTGCCTCCCACATGATGTCTTCACAAGGCATTTGTAGATTAGGTGCCCCTGGTTCCGACGGAGATATGTCTTGAAGGAATGCGGCTGACAGATAATTGTACGTCTGTGAGAGATTCAGTTTCATTTCAGTGAGGATATAGTGGGAACAAACAAGATAAGCCCATGCTAGTCGCCTCGAAGTCTCTTTCTTCACCCATAGAAGCCACCGCCGGTGGATTTCAAGGTCATTTCCGCGCTTTATCTGCGCCATCCAGTCACGAAGGGATTTATTGTTGACCAGAATCGTCCGATCAGGTTTCAACCTTCCCGAATGGTCATCCTCCTGGCGAAAAAGTTCGATTTTTTCAAGGTAGGACATGTTTACGTGGAGTAGCGTCGTCAAGAGCTGTGCCTGGTCACTTTTTCGGCTGCGAATCGCCTGACACAGCAAAATGCAAACTGCAGCTAGCACAGATCCTTCGACACTTCGGTCGTTCCTTCCGCCGTCAATTGAAGTCTGCAGTAGGGCACACAGCTTGGAAGCTCCTTGTTGATGAAAGAGTCTACTGTGGGCAGTGTCCGCATAGTTGGCCCCAACGACAGTAACAACCGCAGCAATCAGGGGCGAACAGGACATCGGTTTTACCAGGTGATGGTGCAGGATGGGACAATGCTATTATTGGATCAGCGTGGAAAGTTGACAACACTTCCCAAATGGTGAACTAACCTTGTCAAAGTGAACGAAATACAGGTCCCAGAAGGCTGAGAGCTGGACCGAGCTTGGAAATGAAGAAGGAACATCTGTGGTCAGTCTAGTTCGGCCAATGGACGTCTGCTGCAGTATTCGGTGGATTCTCAGCGCCAGACTTTGTTCTGCTTCATTGGCTAGCTCTCTGCCGTCCTCACTTCCTAGAGACTCCGCTATATCGGTGATAGATGCGTAAATATCGTCGTGGACTAGACTCTGCGTTTCTGTAACGAAGCGATTGGAGACGCCGGTGTAGTTTTGCAGACTTCCTCGGTCTTCTAAGAGCTCCTTCAGCGGTCGGGGAGTTTGAAGCCATGTTCCGGAGGTCTGAGGGGGTGCACAACTCCCAGTTGCCAGATCTTCGGGAGTGATTGTGAAATCTGGGAACGCTCCATCCGAAAACTCGGGTATTTGACTCTCAGACGTGGTGCGAGATGTGATATCAACAGCCTGTCGGTCTTCCATGTCAAAGAGTAAACCCCAGTGTTCTGAAGCCATTTGGTCAGAACCAGATTGTTCTAGGCCAACTTCAGGATGTCTCATCAGCCCAGAGTCATGCCTCAGTGGCGTGAACAGACCATGACTATCTACACCATGGTTCTCACTTGTCTGGACGATGTCATTGTCATCGCAACGAGGACTTATCGTGGTTTGCTGGCCAAAAGGACCATCAGGCTGACATATCTATGAACCCACAAATGAATATTAGCAAATGGTAAGACCTGCCTATTACTTAGCAATGCGCACTCACCACCGTTGGGACGTCGATGTCGCTGCCAAATTCGCGATTCCAGGTGTAGCCCCACTGTAGCGAATCAGCATAGTGGTCTACTGAAGTAGACGGGTACAAACCTCTAGGCTTGATTGATTTTCCAAGCTCGGTGGTTTCTGAAGCTGGAATAGACTCGTGGATGTCATTTGTAGTCCAGGAGAAGTCCCGGTATCGTCGGGCTCTAATCTGGGGCGTTTAGGCGACGACGGAGGCTCTTGTTGTCGAGCTGGCTGGTTGCCGCATTCCTCCAGCTCTATATTCTTCGAAGATGGCTCGAAATTGTATTGACAGAGCAATCCACTTTTTCCACACTCCTGGCAGGTAGATTCCCTCGTGCACTTGACCTTGTGTCTGCGTTCGTCAGTCTCGCTGGAAACAGGCATTAGATCGAGGATAGATAAGCCTACAGCGCGCAACGAAGGCAGCTCTTTCGCCGTGAACGTGGGCTCGTCTTCCGGAACGCAGCCTCTCCATGTTGATGCCGGGCATGTCGTCTCAGAACATCCCTTCGAGCGAAGGACTTGGCGCAAATATGACAGACATGATTTGGGGACTTCTCTAACAGTCCCAGAGTGGAGACCTTGCGAGCAGAATCATCCATGATGGTCTATCTCCATTTCGAAAGACGGATGGAAAGGCAAGAATCAGCTGTCCCCGAGAAAGCAGAAACAGTCCACCAGATTGCCACCAGCCTCGAGGAGGGATGGGGCATTGCGGGCACCCCTCAAACGCCCCCTCAACTTTTAATCCCCACGGGCTACAATTGCGTGGAAATGGACGCTTCGGTAACATTGTGATTGGCGAGGTTGCGCCTGGACGACCCGCGGGCTGCCGCTAACTGGAGGCTATACGAACTCACTTTACCTGGGATTGCTTCGTTTGCGTGGCCCGAGGATTGCTGGAGATGGCCTAGATCTTCCACAAATGCAGGGTACCAAACCATGATCAGTGGCAGACTTGCGACATCCCTCGTCTAGCGTAACCCTCACCACGATTTGGTAGCGAGATGATATGGTCATAGGACCACTTCTGCGATAGAACTCTCATCGTCGGCCGTAAATCAATCTAAATTCTCAATGCTCTATCTTGTCAATCGCTTCTGTCGAGCCAACACCTGAATTACCGAAATGTCTAACCAGGGAGACATTGGCGTCTTGGAGGAACGGAATCGACAGTTGACCGAATCCCTCTCCACAACCAGACAAAGACTCGTCGAGATCACCAGGAATCTCAATCAACTATCTGATTATGTGGACCAATATTCCAGACCACATTCATATTCGTCTGCTTTGGGATACACTTCACCGTTTCCACTTAACGCGGTTGCTCCACGTAAGAGAACCACCAGGACGCAGGGAATCTGCACTCAATCCAACTGACCGATTGCTATACCAACAGCCAGGTCTCCATGCCAGCCAGCCAAGAATGGCGGATACAACTCCGGCCCCTTATCAGATCTGTTCGTCGACCATGATCACGAGTCGACGACTTCTGCACATGGGGCGCCACGATCGCCGCCCAACGCATTACTGCAAGGAGCTATCTCATTACCACACGACGAAGAGATCGCGAGGCCACTGAATGACACCTCCAGCAATTATCCTGTAGGCCGACCTTCCGATGCCTGTTTAGACATTATCCATCACGAAGGGCTGGTCCGCCAGATAATGATACAGGAGTTCGCTGAAGATCCCGCCAATTGTCAGAGGTAAGACTTTCAACTAAGAGGGTTGTGTGTTGTTCTCGAGCGGTCATAAACACCAAGTCAAGATGAATCTGGCTAACTGTGACCCATCATCAGTCTCGACAGCCTTATAGCCAGGATGCTGCAATCCCTCGCTTCGTCGGAGAAATGGGAGCGTCTCAGCCTCTTCTGCAATGCAGTCAATGGCTGGGACAAACTTGGGCCCATAACCCGCTGGCGAATCGAGCCAACTGCCAAACATTACATGCAACTCCCACCCTGCTTCCGTCCAACCCGTCTCCAGATGACCCGGCATCATTGGCCGATCGTCGACTGGCTGCCATTTACTAAGATCCGGGACGCACTTATTCTCAATCCCGAGGGGTATGATCTGAACAAGGTTTGCCTCGAGCTAAATGCGAGCTTCTGCTTTGAGATGGAGTTTGCAAACGCATATCCCGACGCAGAACAAGGGGACGATGGAACCACACCCACAAGTTTGGGGCCTGTTTCCAGAGAGCGCTCGACCGCAGGGTCTGGTAGATCGACGGGGAGTCCGACAAACATTTTCAGCGATTCACATTTGAGGCGAAAGCGTCCTAGAGACCACGTGGTGTACGTCCTCTTGCAAGAGTATGTCGACCACCGGACGGGTGCGGACTCTTTAACAACAACGGGGCAAGGCCACCACCGCCGAGTCAATGAAAACGTGTTGACACACTTGCTCCTGGCGTTCAGACAGCTCGAGAATCCTTTCAAGCTGCACTCGAAATTCTTCGACCAGTTTCCCGGCCTCCCGCGAGACTTGTACATGGTCCGAGGTGAACAGGTTTCCATTTTTGGTGACTATCGACCTAGAAAACTCTGAGGTGCTCTGACGCCCACAAATAGCGAATATCCAATATGATTGACAATAAAAAGCCTTGATCCCACCTTGACAATGCGTCAACTTCGAGTCTTCGAGTCGTTGCCTGTGAGCCGACATTTCGACAAGTTGTCCAAATTCCTCCTTTACTGCCTCAGCAGGCACAGACTGAAGAAGTAACGAAGTCCACCAACGACAATACCGGACAGTGATGCGTATTTCCGTCCAAAGCATATCACGACGTGACTAACCAACGATCTGCGATTACCCCTATCCTAGACTGCTCAGGTCATTGATTTGAATTGCACTGCCACACCTCAGGCTACTACTGCGAGGGGGCGGGGCCGATGTGTGGCTTAGAGTCTGCTTCGAGGACATGTGCGAGTTGTTGTAATAGTAATTTGAATATTACTGTACTTGTTACTTGGGCGAACCCGTACCATTGCTTTAGGGACTAGGTTCCTCACTCGTCAATAGTGGAGGTACACTTTCTGTAAAATCAAGTCAACTTTTTCATATCTCATCTTGAAAGCCGAGACAGAGATACAAAATGCCTTTAGAGAACATCAACCTCGAGACACCACCCAAATGTACTGCGGACTTTTGCCTCATCCCGCTCGGCACACCAACGGCTTCAGTGTCGGCGGAAATTGCTGAGGTTCAGCGCCTGATGAAGAGGAGCGGACTGAAGTACAGTATGCACTCGGCCGGAACGACTGTTGGTGAGTGAGCACTGCATCGCATTTCCATTGCCTAAGGCGCACCTCATCCTGCAGCCGTACATTGTGTCTGTGGGCGTCGATGGTCTTCTGTTGTTCCGATACAAAATATAACTGCACATATTAATTGCTAACATCTCACCAACAGAAGGATCCTGGGACGATGTCATGCGATTAATCGGCCAGGCACACACACTTCTGCATCAGAAGGGCATAGTACGCATTCAAAGCGACATTCGCGTAGGCTCTCGCACAGATAAAGCGCAGACCATGGAAGATAAAGTCTCAGCGGTGGAGAAACTGCTTGCGGGAGACACAGCTTGAGATAATTACTCCACGAAACGTCACGGGTTGAGACAGGCGGAAAGTTGGGTGATACTTGCACAACGCCGTACTCCCACGAGAAGAGACAGGTAGATCAGGTCCAACGAAAATGAAGCAGCAAAAGAGAAGCAAACGGGTGTCCCGGGTTCAGCTGGGTTGAAGAACATCCTTCTGCACTGCGCCACATTGACTGTAACGCCACATATGTGGCTTGAGATGTGGCGTTTGGGGCTGTGCAGCTGTTTGGAAGTGATTCCAGGGCGCCATAGATCGACCACCATCGGCCAAATCAGCCAGGAACACGCAGCACGACCTGCGACAATGCTCATTTAATTGGCGACAATGGCCCTCTTTTTGCCGCCCAACTCCTTTGACATTTCTTTGAGCCAGATACAAGGCTTCGTGCAGGCATCTTTGTGACTCTTCATGTTCCCGCAAGTGCCCAGTGCTTGTTGACCGACTCGCTTTCCCCAGCCATGCTATTTCCATCACCAGTCCCCGACAAGCGGCTGGACTAATCCTCACCGCGGTCCTTCTTGACCTAGACACTTCCCTAGCAGTTTACACAAACTCGCATCGATTCCTCCCTGTCTAACATCTGTTGAACGAGCGAGCTCAAGCCCAGCCAAGCAGCAGCCATGGCTGCAATCACCCAGACGATTGCCATCATTGACCGGTCAAACAAGGTTGTCAGCACCACAAAACAACTGAAAAATGTCTTCAAGGAGGCAAAGATGGCTTACTTGGAGCGGAAGGCGGAGATTGCAGCGGAAAGAAGGGCGAAAGAAGAAAAAGAACTGAGGAAAGCAATGAAGAACGTGACAATAGCGGAAGATACAAGGTCGGATGCGTCCCGAAGAGCACACAGACACCACGGCCACAGGAGCGAGGTTGAGAATGTTCGACATCGACCTTCAGAAAGTCAACACCATTGTCCTCCCGAATATGTGTACCGGGGTGCTCCTCACCCAGGCTCGGAGGCGGCAGCTCCCAGGTCGCCAGAAGCGGCCTACCCCAGGCACGTCGGTCTTGCACAGTTCAATGAGGAACTTTACGGCCACCATCAATCTATTCCGGATTATCCAAGTCCACCGTATGGAAGTGGACTTGTTCGGAGGACGACTGATTTACCACTCGATGCTCATCGATCACATCGCCCTCCACCTGCTCGTTCTCACTCAGTCTCTGACGTCGACATGGACCTCGCCTATGGCGAGTTCCACCCAGAGTCGCTTATGCTGGATCCCAAAGTGGAACAGCAGCTGCAGAAACAAGAGATGTCCAGCCTAGTCACCAAATGTAAGATGCTTATGGAGGAGGCCAATTGTGCACAACACAGTGTCCGGGCCATCATCTCGCATCTGCAGACGAATCCGGACTCCATGGCGGCTGTCGCCTTGACGTTGGCAGAGATCAGCAACTTGGCATCGAAGATGGCACCTGGGGCGCTTGCCGCATTCAAAGCCGGTGCTCCCTCGGTTTTCGCGATGCTCGCAGCCCCCGAATTTCTGATTGCCGTGGGTGTGGGTGTAGGGATCACCGTCGTGATGTTCGGCGGCTACAAGATCATCAAGAAGATCAGAGCCCGGGTCGGGGACAAAGAGGAAGAGACAATGGATGAGATGCTGGACGTCAACGAACTCGACCGGATCGAACACTGGAGACGTGGTATCTCGGATGCCGAGACGGCGAGTGTTGCTACAAGTGTCGAAGGTGAATTCATCACTCCACTGGCAGCGAGAAGCATGGGCCATTTGCCCCTGCCCAGGGAGCATAGTGGTGAAAGGCACAAGGAGCCGAGGAAAGAATCCAAGAAAAAGAAACACCACCGGAGGATCGAGGAGGATCCAGATCGCACGGTGGTGGGAAGTGAGAACTCGTCAAAGTCACGGCGAAGCAAGGGCAGCAGCAGGTCGGAGAAGAGAGAAAAGGCACTTGTCAAGGCCAAGAAACCGAGTACGCTAAGGAGGATGTTTCTCAGCAGGGATACAGATGTTTCCTCGAGACGATGAACCTGGGGATGCATCCGTTCTCTTTACTCCGGCGTTACGGCAAGCACTCGAATCTGCATGGATGAGGTTACGACGCAATGATGGATATGGAAGTGCTAGATAGCGTGCTTGCAGAAGCGAAATACGTACTATATCTGGTTGGATTCTGGACAAAGAAAATACTGCTCTTGAGTATCTCCAATATTGGGATTAATGTCACATGACTTTGAATCACGTGCCACTGCGGCGAAATTTTGGCTGCTCGGAGATCTTTTGGTTCATTTCTACCATTTATCGAGAATTGGTCGACCCTGCTGTCCATGCACTCTTATGATTTTCCTGGCCTTTACCTTTCGATATCTGTGTGCTGTATCTTGAGGCGCTACGCTTCTCTCTTGTTCTAATCCCTCGCCATCTCAAACTAGACGATTCCTTGTGTCAGTCGCCTTCTCCGATCGTGACCGCGGCGGCATCTCGAATCTCCAAGCCATCATCGAACCCTCTGTCGCTCTTTGCGCTGTTCAAAAACGCAGATACAAGTACAATTGATCAAGCCACCACAGCGGCCCGAGCTCTCACTATTCCACCATGGATCATTCCCGAGATCCCTGTCCCTGGGTTGCCTTGTCCGACTTTGGCGGAGCGTTCTGTATGGGAGCTCTAGGAGGTACGACGAATAGATTTTTGCTTTGACACTTCTTTGACACAATTCAGGTACATTATGGCACGGAATCAAGGGTTTCAGGAATTCACCCTACGGCGAACGACGAATAGGCATGATCACAGCCATCAAGGCTCGAGCGCCCGTTACAGGAGGTAACTTTGGAGTATGGGGCGGTATGTTCAGCACTTTCGATTGCGCAGTCAAGGGCATCCGCAAGAAGGAGGATCCATACAACTCTATCATCGCCGGATTCCTGACGGGAGGTTCGCTGGCGATAAGAGGAGGTTACAAGGCGGCCCGGAACGGTGCCATCATGTGCGCTATCTTCCTCGCTGTTATCGAGGGTGTTGGTATTGGTATCCAGCGATTAATGGCAGAGAACACGAGACTTGATGTAAGTTGACCAGGAGCACTCGGGCGTCACTTTCACGGTGCTAACATTTCCAGCTTCCTCCACCTGCACCGCCTTCAGAATCGGGACGCATGGCAGCATGACTGGAAATGGCCACAATACCACATTTCATTTAACGAGTTCTTTGGATCGTCCTGCTCCTGCGATTGCGCAATTAGCGCAATATCGGTCCTTGCAAGATTCTCTACTCTCCAGCAAGATTTCCAACTTCGTTGTTTAACGTTGAAAGACTTTTGCAATGGCATAGCGGGCGAATGGACATAAACGGACACAGGCGAACAATTCTCATGGTTTGGAATGACTGAACATTCAAGCAACCCGCAGATCTTCCGGGTTGGCATGCCCTTTTGGTGACAAGGTGATTGTTGCTGGCCGGCAATGCGCTCTGGACATCGTAAATGCGGTAGAGAATTGTTGAAGTGATGTCAACCGTGTACTCCAAAGGTGTAATATAATGTACAACGAGCGAAGGAATTGCAAAAATCGAATTCTGCTTTGTCACCTCTGGCTGCTTGATTGTGAATACTCATGTCACGAGGCTGAGTTTCTGCCTTGCGACGCAGGGACGATCTCTCCGCAGTCGCACCTTTTACACGGCGCCATTCTCTTAACCCAACTTGCAATATTTTCCTCCGTTGCATAAATTTCTACCCATACCGCGATTCTGTCCCTCTTGATCCAATATAGCCTTCTTTAGTGTTTATCTGTCATGCATTTTACGAAGCATGGCTCCAAAGCGGTCTCAGTGGACGAATCAAGTCACGAAGGACCTGAAAAACCACCCCGGGTGAAGACCAGTGAACTTGGCTTCCATGCGCCTGACTATGTCCTCGACGATATAATCCCGATCTCAGATCCTAAACTGCTCTACTCCAATATTCACGCCCAGCGTGACCGGCGACTTCGCCTTTTGATCCGGCGCTATACAAACCAGATCCAATATGGATGTAGAAATATCAACTGTTCCACCCCTACCTGTCTGAGCTACAGGAAGAGGAACAGCACTGGGCCCCTGAGGAAATATACTGAGCTTAGTGCGAGGACGCTGGCATGCCAATTGGTGGACGAATACCATCGAAGTGGCAAGGACTCGTTCTCTGGGCTCTGCCAAAACGAACCCGTTGTGCCATGGTATGAGGATCCGGCGCTTATAAAGAAAAGGAGGAATAGCCATGAGAAGGTTGTACACTTGCGACAGGAGAACGGGCATCTCCCAAAACCACCGGGCCTTGCACAACGCACCAAGGATTCGTCCAAGCCCGTGTCGACGACGGAGCATGCGCCACGAAGAATAAGTCAGGATGGTGTGGTTCAGGCCGGCAGACGCCTACGAGAGATGGATACAAATATTGCAGATGAGATGGTTGATGTCTTGAATCGTACGAATCCCCGAAGCGATATGGAGAATGAGCAACTCGGTGAACACGACGCAAACGATGAATCGGAACAGCCACCCGCAGCTCCTGCGAGAAAGAAAGATCTCGCCTCCTTTACACAGACATTATTTGATATGGTACCTCTGCGGCTTCTTAACTGGTTGCCAGCGAACAGCGACTGCCGCACGACCAATGTTTCAACGCCAGCCGGTCCATCTAGCGATGAGAAGCAAGCTTCCGTCGAGATCACGCCAGGAGAATTCCCTCCATCGACCGAAACTACTCAGACACTCTCGAAAGGAGAAACTGATGAGCAAGAATGTGTGTTGAAGAGGCCGCATCATCAACAGACATACAGCCTCCGAACACTAACCTGGGTCACCCTGCCCTGGCTGAGAGGTGTGAGCCCAGATGACGATGAAGGCTATCATGGGAAATTTGTTCCCTTTATAAAACAAAGCCTTGTCTATTGCTTCAGCGACCCCGAGCGGCTGGTGAACACGGTTAAGGATCTTCAAGCCACTTATTGGAATGGTTTGAGGAAGACGGAGCAGAATGGCGCGGATTCGGACGACAGACCCGATGGCAATCCGCAAACTGACTCTATAAGCCCGTGGCCCCTCATTTCTACAAGCACAAGAGACGATATGCAAGCGCTCTTGTTCAGCTTTGCTTTTGTTCAAAAGTTTGAGCAACGCGATCTGGTTATGAACAGCATATTGAATGCGCTACAGAACGCATACTACCTACCACCATGGCTACAAAGCAGACGACCAGGAAAGCACAGTCGATCGGGCAGTGGAAGTTGCGATCTCGCATTGTTCAAGAGACGTCAGTCTTCGGGCGGCCACGGCTCGCGCAACTCTCCCTCTCCGAGTTCTGCGGAGCTTGACATAGACTCTGAAGTCGGAAAGCCCTTGATTCCACTCAAAGATTCTCAGATAACTGAACTATGCCTTGTGGCACTGCTATCCCTGGCAACCACAATCTTTCATCCCCCCAATGCATCACTTTTCAAGGGCAAGGACCAATTTGTTCGTTTTGCCAGGGAGAGAAACAGTGGTCTTGCGCATTCGTTCTGGCATGTCTTCAAGGGACGAGATCTCATGCTCGTACGCGAGATTATCGACATCATCGACGTCACCGAAGACTGGGCTGTCCATCGGTTGCTCACAGCTTTCATGAATGTTGTCAGCCACCGATTGACCGTTAGCAAGTGGGCGGCAACGCTAAAGAGCTCAGGCGTGTCAAAACCGGAGAAGACCACAATCGTTGACTCACTCATTGACCGCTTCGACCGGGACTACCTCAGTGGATGGGGCCGATTTGACAAGAACGCCAGTTGGATCGGCATTGCGGCTCTCGAGCTCGGAAGGACAGTCATGCTCAAGGACTGGGATCGTTCTCCAGTTATTCAGCGTGCAGGGCCTGTGGGCGGAGCCCTGGAACTTTTGGCTGGGTTGTACCGTGCACGACATCAGCTGAATTTGGACGCAGATTGGTTTCATATGCCGTTCATCGCCGACACCTTTGACGATATGTCCATGCCATCAGAATGGCTGTTATTTCGCCCAGACTCTCGACAGATGCATCTGCTATCTTTCTCCTTCCTCTTCCAACCCCACGTTCTGGTCAAGTATTTCAGGGCAATAAATATTGCGATCATGAAGAAATCGCATGAGGACGCCACCATTGTATACAATGATATCAGGCAATATATGTGGGCACCCGCCATCCCGATCTACGGTGCAAAGGAAGTTTTGGCTCATCTCCGGCCTCACATGGCCAGGTACTTTGTCCTCACAATCCGCAGACATGATGTCTTAAATGATGCGATCGATCAAATATGGCGACGCCAACGCAGGGAGTTGATGCGCCCGTTGCGCGTCCGCCTCGGCAAGGACGAAGGAGAAGATGGTCTCGATCATGGTGGAGTCCAACAAGAATTCTTCAGAGTTGTTTTCGGTGAGGCACTCAGACCAGAGTATTCCATGTTCACGATCGATAGTACGACAAGGATGGCTTGGTTCCAGCCAGGTTCCTTCGAACCACTTTACCGGTTTGAGGCTTTAGGCATTTTGATGTCGATGGCTATCTACAACGGAATCACTCTGCCAATCACCATGCCATTAGCATTCTACCGGAAGCTCTTGGGACTCAAGGTGAAGAAGCTCGACCATATCGCTGACGGCTGGCCCGAATTAACGAAAGGCTTAACAGCGCTCTTGGACTGGTCCGATGGGGATGTAGGGGAGGTGATTGCGAGGACGTATGAGTTCAGCTACGAGCTCTGTGGAACCACCGCGACCGTGGACATGCAGAAGGTTGGTCGATATGACCCTTGGCCACCAACCAAGCCGCGGACGAGCAAGAAAGGCAAAGAAAAGTCCAAATCCACCTCTTTCGAGTTGCCGCTAGAACCAGCATTGACTCCGCCTCCTCAACCGTCGCCGAATCTGAGCCCCAATTTACCGAATGGTTCGATCTTGAGTCGGACCTCCTCGATCGAAGTCAAAGGGATAACCACCCCCTTGAGCATCGATAGTGACATGCTCGAGAATCCTGGACAAGAAGCTGCATTGGTCACCAACGCCAACCGTGAACAGTATGTTAAAGACTATATCCTGTGGCTGGTGCACAAATCCATCGAACCACAATATGAAGCCTTTGCCAAGGGGTTTTACACCTGCCTCGACCGCACGGCATTGTCCATCTTCAACCCTGAATCCCTGAAGGCACTAATCGAGGGATATCCCGAGATCGACATCGACGAGCTCCAGATGACGACCACCTACGACGACTATACACCGGACTCGCCCACAATCGTCGACTTCTGGCACATTGTCCGCAGCATGAGCACCCACCAACACCGACAGCTCCTGGAATTCGTCACCGCGAGTGATCGGGTGCCTGTCAACGGGATGCAGAGCGTGACGTTCATCGTGCAGAAGAACGGTGAGGAGGATGACAGGCTGCCCAGCAGCAGTACATGCTACGGCCGGTTGCTGTTGCCGCAGTACTCGAGTCGGGCGGTGATGGAAGAGAAACTGACAAAGGCAATCGAGAACTGTGTTGGGTTCGGGACCTTGTGATTCGTCCCGGCATCTGCTGTTCGGGGTCCAGACGGTATGAGCAGATGCAGGTGCAAAAAGGGGCGTGCTGGGACGTAAGTCCTATCTGCGCTAGATATTAACGAATTCAAGAAAAAGCGGCGCCTGATGAGAGTGGAACACGGGGACTGTTTCGAAGCGAGCGAGCGAGCGAGCCAGCAATAGATGATTTGGATCTTGATAATGTTTATCGAGACCCGTTGACTTTTACGATGATATGTATTTTTTTAAACAAAAAAGGGGGGAGGGCATGATTGAACTTGAAGTCTACAGCCTTCCTCTCCTATGAGCCGTGCCTGGTCGCTTGTTGGTGTGAGTCTATTCCTTTCAACGTCTAACGAGCTCTATGTTTATGGCTTTACGTCCGCTCTAATGAATCAGTTCCCCAGTCGCGTCGCCGTGCGCGCAAGCCAGCGCGAGTAGCGCCAGCTATCCAATTCCCCTTTTTCCTGTACTCTATGCAATCTAGGTCATGAGCCCGGGGTAATACACCAGCAGAAGCGGGCGAGGGTGTAGAACTCAAAGAAAAACAAATTGGTGTCGCGGGAGAGAACCAGGGCCGGTTTTTTGCTTCTCTCCCCCTTTTTTTGGCGGCGTGCGTCGCCCGAAGGTCCGATCCCAGGCATCTTGTGCAGTGAATATAGGGAAACAGGCCCGGATTGTTGCTCATTAGTTCCGCTCTGCCACAATGATCCCTAATAGGTTATAGCCGAACCCTTAGGCCATCACCTGCACGCTGGCAGGCTGGGGCTGGACCTCGTCGGCGGCCATTGTGACATGCCTCTCTGCGTCCGCAGGGTCTTGTCCAGACTTCTCCTGCTCCTCGATGATCTCGTCGTCGACGGCGGCGGTGGTGGACAATTTGCTCGGGTTCTGCAGGCCTTGGTCCTCCCATCCTTGCATCATTCTCTGGAATAGTTCCTGTTGCTTGCCGTGGTCCAACGTCGGGTGTTCTAGGCCCCTCCGTTTCCGGCTCTCCATTGTCTCCATCAGGAATGCTTCCTCGTCCGAGTCCGAATCGAAGGAGTGCTCGAAGTGGTACGTGCGGTATTCGGTGTTCTCCCACCCAGTGCCGGACAACTTGGTTGCGTCTTCCCAGTCGTCCGTGAGATAGTGAAGATATCCGCCGTGGGTTACGAGGACAATCTCGACGTTTTCGTCTCCACTCTCTGCCAGCTCGCGCGCCTTTTGGCGGAGCAGACGTCGGCAATCTCTAGCGCGGGTTTTAATAGCCTGACTTGCGGGAGAGTAGCGGTTGTCTAATGTTTTAATGTTCCACGATTCCGTGACGAGGGAAAGATCGACAGGCCAGTTCTGCTCGGCGCAGAAGCTTCGTAGGACATCGACGTCGGAACCCGTGTCACAGGGATAGTCGGATGTTTCTTGCGCGTCGGGAATTGCGAAGATGGAAGGCTTGCACTTCGCGTCCGACTTCAAAGCCGGCAGGAACGTGAGCAAAGCCGTGTGCAGGGTTCTCGTCAAAGGCGAGGCGGTGATCAGTGAGAGTGATTGCTGGCGCTCGGGGGGCCAGTGCTGTTCTTGGAGATTGGCGCATTGCGACTCTCCCAGAGGAGTGAGGCGCGGGTCAGGCAGGGAATGGAATTCGGAGCCGAGATTGTGGAAGCCTTGTGCGTGGCGGACCAAGTGAACCTTGGGTTGGGCAGGCATTCTGCTGAGTTGTCGATGCGGTGAAAGACACTGTCAAGGTTGAATGGAGGGGTAGGTTCGTCTCAGTGACAATTTTCAATGGCGGTCAGTACGGGATCGCTTTCGAGCCGTAGAGTGGTCAAAAGAAAAGGACTCGAGGAAATGAAGAGAAGACAGGAACAGGGAAAGGAAATCCAAGGTCTATATGACGGACATTGCCAAAGGGCGAAGAGTGCTAAGTGAAGCGGAAAGAAATTGTGACTCGAGGCCTTGCGTTTGTTGTTCCAACGTTTCCCACCCCGCCCACTCCTCCAATGGGGACCGCCGTCGCCATCGTAACTTACACTGGTACCGCCGTCAGATGGCCCGCAGAGGATCGAATGGGTGGAAGTGGAGTCCTGGAAAAGTCACCAAAGGAGGCAAACACTGGGGACAACAAAAGACAAGGGAAAAGCTCATCGAATTGGGTGGCAGGAAGCGCAGTCGTGAGCAGACGAAGCAAAGAATTCGCGCAGATAGACGGGATGTCGGAAAAACGGAACAAAGTTAGCCCTATACCAGAGAACACAGTCGGCTTTCCATATCAGGCAAAGCCGCAAGGCAAGAAAGTAGCGAACGTCTGACAGGTGCCAATTTCTCGCTGACGCGGGCCCCTCTTAGAACAAAGGGGGAATGCAATTGTCAGACAGTCTGGGGTTCAGTTTGATAGCCATGCTCCTTTGCTGCACGCAGGAAATGGTGACGAGGACCAATGTCACCAAGTCAATTCAATTCCAAATCTCACGCCGGTTTGTAACACTCGTGGATTGACTCGCGGCATCAAAGGGCTGTCATGCCAATGCCTTCGACGTCTATGGAGTACTCTATAGTCTATCCAGGCACACACATCCTCTGGCATCATGCGATTTCTCCACAGGCGGCCTTCACTCGTCCTGGGTCTCGATGGTGCTTCCCCTGAACCATCCCCAAACAGAATTTCTGTTCGCTCGTTTCTGCATTTCTTCTTCGGACGCTGTTTGCTCTTGGACTAACCGTAGCGGCCTTAATTGGTTCTGCTTCATCACCGCCCCGGGAATGCTCCCTTGAACCTGCCGTTCTCCGCTCATTTGTGCTGTCATTGAACCTCCATCAGTAGTCGACCTTTGTTCCTCGCTATGAGAATCGCTAGCAACGCTGTTTGCAGAGCTACCCCCACGCGTGCCAGAGCCGGATGGTGTCCGAGTGGTGGTGGAGTGGGAAGGACCCCCAAAATATGAACCGCGCCCTTGGGACAGTTGTGGGCTGAGTGGACGGATGCCTGGGCTCATGGGCCCTCCAGAGACTGTCCTCATGGGGGATCCACGATTCATTTGCTGAACCACTGCGGCAGCCGCCATGTCAGCCTGTGCCTGATCAGACCTCGCCCTGCGATGTCCCCGGTTGAGCGGTATACTTGGGGCGGTATCGGGATTCTCATTTGCTGTGGGTCCGGTCGACGCTGGTTGTGCGTAAGACATTGGCCGTGCTTTGGTCCCTGGCCGTGAAACAACAGATCTGGCTCGCTGCAGCAAACCGGTAGCCACCCCAGCTACAGTGGCTGGAGCGGCTGCTTGCTGATCTGGTATTGCAGGTAACGCCTTCTCTGTGAACGATCTTGTGGGAGGCGGAGGCGCATCCTCTTTGTCTTGGATGATATGTTCAAACCCTTCGTGCGACAGTAACCGCCCAATGATCTTGTCAATGTATAATGTGAGAGCCTTGTTTTGGTCCCTTAGTGACTTGTTTTCTGCTTCTAGCCTCTTGTACATCTCATTCTGTCCTTCGGTGCTCTCCTGTTCTTCGGTGGATTCGAGCTCCTCGGCCAGCGTGCTCATCGCACTCGGTTCTTCGTCCGTGTGATCGTGGTGGAGAAAGTTGCCCTTGAGCGTCTTCTCGCTCAAAAGCATCTGGAAACTTTCGTTTTCCTCTTTGAGTTTGGCATTTTGCATCTTCATTTCTGAGATTGCTTGGTCTAACTCCAGGAGACGGCCATCTCCAACATGTTCTTGTTGTGTCAATTTTAGATGTGCTTCAGCCAGTTCTAAGCGGAGAGCATTGATCGTCTCATCTTTTTGTTGCAGGTTGTGAGCGAAGTTCGAGGCAAGATGTTCGGGTCGCAAGCTTTCTTCATCCACTTTCGCGTCTACCATCTGAAGCTCGGCCATGCCTGCACTTCGGCTGGCATTTAATCTTTCAGTACCCTGCAAGCGCAAGGCTTCGTTCAGTCTGTTAATGGCGGCCTGCTGCTCCGCCTCCTTATTCATCTGCCGTTCTCGTTCTTGAAGGAAGAGCTGCTGATGTTCCTCTTGTTCAATTTCCAGCTCTCGGCGTTGTCTATTAAGATCTCTGATCTCTGCTTTCAAACGGTCCACTTCGGTTTGCTTTTGCAAGTCGCGTTCCTCCGACGCCATCTGAGCTTGCGAGGCCTCGTCCAACCGTTGTTGCATGACTTCCACTTGTTTTTTGTATCGTTCCGACGCCTGCTCGGCGCGTTGGACTTGCTCTTGGAGATCCTTGATCAACTGTACACTGGCCGACTTCGCCTCTTCGTCTTCTTGGTCGTGGTCAACAGAGCCAGCAAAGGAAGTGCTCATTCGGTTGGGCGTTTTCCTCAAGGGTCGGGTCTGCCGGAGAGACGGAGTACGGGCAAGGCCTGTTCCTGTACTTGCTGGTACAGAACTTCCAACGCCTGGCCTGCTGGGACTATTGTCGTTGGGGTTGCGACGAGATGGAGGAGTGTTGGAGGTGTTGGAAAGCGGTGTCCGAGAGTTTGGAGTGGCCATGTTGATTACTGCTGCGCAGAGTTATGGCCGGACAGTTAAGACGCGTTGAGACGCTGCAGGCAATGCGGCAGAGGCCGGGGCACCGAATGGATGATTTGGAGGCAGTTTTCGACTGTAACATAAATAGTCGAGGGTGTGCAGATGGTATTGGCTGGCGAGGGAGGTGGACACAGGTATTGGCCAGGAAGCGAGCCTGCGCCTCAGTGATGAGCGACGGTGGTGTTCAGCTAGGATAGTTGTGATGGGTGATGTTTTGGAAATCAATGCAAGATGATTTGGGATGAGCAGGCGATGCACTCAGCCATCTGATAACTCGAATACAACGTGAATGGGCAATATTCACCGATTATGCAAATACCTCGTACACACGCACATGCCATAATCGAAATCTCCGGAATGGTAACAGCAGGAGCGACAGCGGAGCCTCGCGTTGCTGGAGGCAGCCCAAAAAGCGGCCCTTGCTTGCATTGCCTCATGCGGCGCTGGTGCAGGATGCCCGTCAGAGGGAAGTTCCGGGGCCCGCTTCGTTAAAACCCAGCGGTGCCAGGGACCATGATCGCCCCTAACGTCGTGCCTGTGTTGAAAAGACCACGTCACGTGCTCCTCTGCCGCCAAGAACGACTTCCCACAGCAGGGTACATTTTCGGCATTCATGCTGGATTGAATTTCTTTTCGCACCACCCACACAACACAGTCGCCGGAGCGCAACATTCAATCAATTCTACTATCGGACCTAGTAGAGCGCAACGATGGCACCAAAGAAGGCCAAGAAGACAACTGACAGCATCAACTCGCGCCTGGCGCTTGTGATGAAGTCCGGCAAAGGTGAGTTTACGATCCAGAGTCCAAAATCCTTCGTTGCACGTCTAACACTTGGATGTAGTTACTCTGGGCTACAAGTCAACTCTCAAATGCCTTCGATCTGGGAAAGCTAAGCTGGTCATCATTGCCGGCAACACTCCTCCTCTCCGCAAGAGCGAACTTGAGTACTACTCCATGCTCTCAAAGACGAACGTCCACCACTTTGCTGGAAACAATGTGAGTGCAAGTTGACATGAAAGACCCTGAGAAGAAGCTCCTACGAGCTTTGGAGGGAATATTGGCTAATATTGTTCCCACCGATTGTAGATTGAATTGGGCACTGCTTGCGGAAAGCTGTACCGCTGCTCCACTATGGCTGTTCTTGATGCTGGTGACTCTGACATCCTCGGTGCCGCTTCATAAATACCAACTTTGGACGCAAGTGCATGTTGAAAGAGCCCGTGCGCTCAATGTCATGATATCCTGGCCATCGAAGGCGCAGAAGGCAAGACATGATGAAGCCGTCCCAGAAAATGTGCGCCCATTGCCGGGTTGGGTATTGGCTGCAATATCAACACAAGATAGAGAGTGGCCTCTAGCTCCATAAGTTCAGAAGAGCAGCTTAGAGAATGGAATACCGACCTATCTGCCCGTGTCCATGATTGTTACTTGTTTCGTGATCCTCAACTGAGACCATAAATATCGCGTCTGACACAGTAGATGCCCAAACCTGGGGCGTAACTTATCGTGTCAGACTCGACGCTCGGATTTAGTGGCTTCCGGATCGGGAATTAGGGCAAGAAGGTACCTTTCCTGGTTTCTGGTGGCGGATTGTCTTGGCATCCGATTTGAAATCAACTTCAGTGGGCGACCCTACAAAGTTCATTGTCGACTCTTCCAACTTCTTCCTCTCGACCATATCGTTCGCAAGAAGTGCTAGTCTCTCTGAACAACCGTCAAGATGGCCAGAAGACCTGCCAGATGTTACAGATACTGCAAGAACAAGGTCAGCAGACAATTTTGCGACAATGTGCGATCGATGTGCTAATTCTGTACAGCCCTATCCCAAGTCTCGATTCAACCGCGGTGTACCTGACCCCAAGATCCGTATCTTCGATTTGGGACGAAAGCGTGCCAATGTCGACGAATTCCCCCTCTGCGTGCACATGGTTTCTAATGAGTACGAACAATTGAGCTCCGAAGCGCTCGAAGCGGCCCGTATTTGCGCCAACAAGTATGTTTTCATCACGTTGGAAGAAACTGTGGAGGTTGGCTAACAGAGGTTTCAGATATCTCGTCAAGATTGCAGGCAAAGAAGGTTTCCATCTCCGAGTCCGCGCCCACCCCTACCACGTCGTCCGCATCAACAAGATGTTGTCCTGCGCTGGTGCCGATAGACTTCAGACTGGAATGAGAGGAGCTTGGGGCAAGCCCAACGGCACAGTCGCCCGTGTCAACATTGGCCAAATTCTTCTGTCAGTCCGAACCCGAGACGCCCACCGTGCCACCGCTATCGAGGCTCTACGACGCTCCATGTACAAGTTCCCTGGTCGCCAAAAGATCATCGTCAGCAAGAACTGGGGTTTCACGCCCTTGAGACGCGATGAGTACGTCAAGTTGAAGCAAGAGGGCCGTGTTTTGATCGATGGTGCATATGTTCAATTCTTGAGAAACAAGGGCAATATCGAACAGAACATGAAGCGATTCCCTGGTGCTTACGAGGGCGGTAGCGAGATCGCCGCCGAGGCATAGATTTCATGTTTTGGCTCAAAGGAGCAGTGAATTGCATATGCAAAGGCCAAAGGTGAAATACCGGAGTAGTTTTTAGTTCCACGGAACAGAGGTATCGGCTGGGCAACATTATCGCGTGCCTTCAGAACGATTCTTTTGCCCGGAATGAAAAATGCGCCCTTCACCCGGAAATGGGGTTCCGTCGGACGACTGGGGGTACTCTGAGATACTTCCGATCATGATAGACGCGAAATGAAGGACATTGACACCATGAGTACAAACCTGTTTTCATATATGGGTCCACATGTACCCAATCATCCTTGAAAGTGACGAATGGACCTGTAATTGGAAGTGCCAGTATTCCTTCTCCCCCGGTACCACTGAGGTAATATGTAAGACTACCCCTGGCCCTCCCTCCCATGTACATTAAAGTGACGACAAGGACGAGTGGCAATGCAAGAACCTGATGCTCATCCCGGACTAAAGTGGTTTTTTCCCGACCGGCGACCGTGACCGACTGCGCATGCACCTCCAGTTAACCACGCAGTATGCCACAATCCAAATGTCAGATTGCGTGCCTGAAGGCGGAGGAATTAGGAAGAACGATATGGTAATTTTTAAATCTTTCGCCCCTATCGCCTAATGATGACGAGCGAATTCACCTCAGAGAAACACGGCCATTGCAGTACGCGGGTGATGGTCCATGAAGGGCGGAAGTGGCAGGATTTCCAAGAGGTCGCGTGGTTTTTTGGCAATCTGTTAGTCAGGAAAGCCGCCCGGGTCCGTAACAAACTTGGCTTGGTGACCAGGACAAGGAGGGAGGTCAGAGTGGCATGTTTAGGCGGCAGATAGGAGATCTCTGGGTTCAACTGTATCTCTTCAACCAAACGCGGCTGAGAGGATGGGGAGGCTAGGCCGCGAGCGGAACTTTGGACAGGGCGCATGCTCCCTGCAAGGCCCTATGATAACGATGATGGGCTCCAAGGGAATCTTGCATCTCGTCATGCACGCCGCAGCTCTGGTCATGCTGTCACACTGCGGCTGGCTTCTCCGACAGCTGGCCTACACCACTGGGTGCCACTCCTAACCATCCTTTTTCAGCGCTGGCTGCTCTATCTGTCGATTACTCGTCTCGACCGACGTGTCACTCACCCAACACTCGCGAGGTTGTGGTGGTACAACCTGCTTCCCGCTTCGTGTGCCCAACACAACACCCCTTTACCCCTTTACCCAACATTCGGTCTAATCCTGCCAATACTGGTGATCGTCATTCTCCATTGTTCATTGCTCATTTCACTTTCAACATATCGTCGGCCTCGTGACATTGGGTTCCCGGAAAGGAGCATCCAAGTCATTCGCGCATCTCCTTGATCGGAGCTGGACCTCCACCTTTGGATTCCGACCAGCTCAGAAACACGCCCTCGCAGAGACAAAGAACATTGACAACCCAAATACAAACTCAATCCTTTGTCAATTGACTCCATCCTCCCTTACCATCACCGTCCTCAGTTCGACCCCCTACATAGCGGCCATTCTCGTGCTCGCTGTAGCACGGCCCACCCGTACGTCCGCGGGTTGGGAAACATGGCCTTCCAACAGTCCGCGGCGCCGCGGCCAATTGTCATCAATGCAAATCAATCTCAAGACTCTTCATCTCAGACCCAATTACGGCGTACGACAGTAGAAGATTCCCAAGAATGGGTCCTGTTCTCTCCCAGCGCGGCAGAGTCAACCATCACCCGGACTCAAACTAGTCAGACTGCGGGGGCCTCAAGAGCAAGCGATATATCGCTCAACACTGCTGGGCGGTCAGGTCGACTTGAATCGTCCGTTTTCGATGAAGAGGTCACGGAAGACGGCGAACTCGACAGCCTTGACGATGGGTTGCATGCCTTCAGAGAACCTCCCTTGTATCCTACCATCTCCAATCAGACTCAGGGCGCCGTGTTGCCGACCCATGACGGCCTGGGAACCTTCCCCGCTTCAAGCCCTCCTGTCCTGGAACAACTATGGCAGCATGAGGCATACAACCCAAAACGAAAATACGACGGACATCACCGGCGACCTTCTAGCGTGCAGAGGAGGCTCGATACCATTGATGAGATTGAGGCGCAGGCGAGCGAAGAAAAGAGAATGCGGATAGAGAAGTGGCGGATGGAACAAAGTCAAGCATTAATGGACGAAGTGGAGCGAGAAACTCGCCGGCGACTGAGGAGGGGATCTCGCCAATCCACTTACCAAGAGACACTGGCGTCTATCAATGAGGATGTGCTCGGAACGACGCCGAAGCAGAGTGACTATCTATCTCGACCAACTCCAGCACCCGAGGAGTCAGAGCCCTTCTGGCGCCGCATCACAAGAAAGTTTATCCGTGATGTTATCGGCATTGATGAACCGCTGCTGTCGGTGATATTTGGAGAGAGCCTTCCAGATGAGGCTTACGACAGCAGGCCATCCTCTAGCCATGTTCTGCCTCCTATACCTGAGCTGGCATCGGAAGGACGTCCGGTGGAGGACTCAACGTGGCGGGACAAGCTTCTTCAACGTATCGCCCGCGAATTGGGCGTCTTTGTGCATCAACTGTCACCGCACCCGGGAGCGTTCACCACCTACTCCCGCAGTCCTGACTATGCTGGCATGCCGGTGTCGGCGTCTCGACCCAAATCTCAGCTTTCATTGTCACCCACCGAGGAAAGCCCAGCAAAGGACACTATCTCATCTGGCATGACGCCTAATTTTCCACCGACCGTCCGTGACCCTGCCCATGCTGAGAATTGGGGATTTGAAGAAGACCCCGTCTCATCCGCGTCGCCACTTGATTCGTCCATGAGCCTTCAGCGAGAGAGGGAATACTGGGAGAGAGAGCTTGATCTGAAAATGGTGTTCCGCTACCTCAGAGACCGGTTTGCGAGCAGGTCATCTGCTCAATCCCCTCAAGCCTCGAGACAGCCTCTTGAAGACGCCGCCACCCGGACGGCGATCATACGCCAGCACCATCCTCTCGTCGCTCGGGCTCAACGATCTCCTGCCCGCTTGCGACGTGAGTCCAGGGCGAGCATCAGGCGACCCGCAAGTAGCTGTGCCAGCGAAAGTGTGCGCAGCAGCAGGAAAGCTTCCCTGGTCAGAAGCGGTTCAAGTCGCAACTACTGGGATATCGGCGGAAGCGTCGGGAGCGGGAGCATCTTGGCGAGTGGTGGAGCTTGGGGTGAAGTGTAGGATATCAGGACATACGTGGCAAGACATGTTTGATATGTCCCATGGCATTATGCATTGGCGATAGGATCGCACTGTATGAGTATGGATCACGACCTTATATGATATTGGTAAAGGAACTCAACTTTTCTTGTTGTCTTGGGAAAGACAAGAATCTGGAGGATGAAACTACTTTAGAGAGTCAGAGACTCGCTTGAACAATAAACAGATTCTGCTTTGATCGAAACTAGGGCGAGCCAGTCTGATTGTTGTTGCCTTTCAAATTTGTATTGCCCCAGAGATGACTAAATCACATGACGAGGACCGGAAAAGCCCCGTATGATTGGATGATTCTGCCACCACAGGCCGTTGACCAATTTTGCCGTTGGATGCCCTCCCACCCCACTGCGCCATTGTTTACAATCTTGAACCTGATCGTATTGCATTTCCCATTCAAGAAGCAACCTGTCCACTTTTTCTTCAACCCCTCTTCACGCCATCCTCTTCAACTTCCGACGCGACGGTGTCCCAGAACTGAATCCCCGTTACTTTCGGCGCAAGTGGCGTTGGCCTGGGTCTTCCGCTGACCAGTGGCCGCCGTCGTAACCATGGCCGAGGAAGACGAACTATACTACCTTCAACCGGGTTTCGACCTGAGCAGCCTCACTATCCCCCGCATCCGTTCAATCCTCGTCGCGCAAAATGTGCACTACCCGTCTTCGGCAAAGAAAGGGCAACTGCTAGAAATCTTGGAACAAGAGGTCTTACCACAGAGGGAAAAGCTACTCCGGGCGCAAGCTAGAGTCCGGCGCACAAGCAAAGGCATAACGGATGTGCCCAGCAGTCAAGAAGGGACAATTGACGGTGACGATGAGGACGACAAGCAATTGATGCCGCCTCCCCCACCTCCGAAAACACCGCGAGGCAGGAAAAGCAAGTCAGACCTCACCGCCGCATCGGCTCCGTCGACTTCTAAGCGAACCAAGACTCCCAGCAGGAAAAGCGCGACCAGAACACCCCGTGCATCTGACACTGAACCAGAGGCGGAGAGGTCGACCGTCCGCAGATCGCGAAAGAGCGCCCCCTCCGAAGCCGTCCTGGAACATTCCATTAAGATCGAACAACCAGACGGCAGATCAAAGAGGAAATCGGCCGAAGCTGAAGCAAGCCCCTTCTCCGACGACAATCCGTTTCAGTCAGGGTCCAGCCCGTCGTCGGCCTCGCATAATCGCAAGACGTCGACGTCTCGGTCACGAAAGTCGTTGACATCAACCAGTACCGTCAAACGCCGGCAGACAACTTCGCCTCCGATCAAATCAGAAGAGTTTTCTCCGTCGAGCTCCAAGGTCTTGTTTCCGGTCTCTCGGATCACCTCTGCCGATGCGGAAGACAGAGTCGCTGTTACAGAAGAGTTTACGCCCGACGCAGCGCGTGAACTTGCGGAAGAAGAGAGGAACGGACAACTGGTCCCGAACCGAACCTCGACACTTGTAAGAAGGAAAAAGAAGAAGGAAACGAACGTGATGGTGAAA
This sequence comes from Cladophialophora immunda, assembly GCF_000835495.1. Taxonomy (NCBI): domain Eukaryota; kingdom Fungi; phylum Ascomycota; class Eurotiomycetes; order Chaetothyriales; family Herpotrichiellaceae; genus Cladophialophora; species Cladophialophora immunda. The sequence goes on from NW_015622546.1 coordinate 2,262,848, forward strand.
AATGCACCCTTAGCTGTCATCACGACCGTGCTTGCTGCTCTGGGAGCATGGTACAGGCAGGAGAAGATCAATATCGGTTACTGTGGGGTAGGGGAACCGAACTGGTCATTGGCTTCCAACCCACACATTCCCACTTGGGTGCACGAGAACCTCCAGCCAAAGTGCGAGCCTTGTCCGCAACATGCAGTCTGCTACCCGAACATGGAAGTAGAATGTGAGAGCGACTTTGTGCTCAAGCCTCATCCTCTAAGCTTAAACGGCTTGGTGCCGCTGCCACCGACGTGTGAACCAGACAGCGAAAAGCAGAGGAGAATCAAGGCTGTGGCAGACCGAGCCATTGAGGAGCTTCGTGAGAGGCGAGCAAGCTATGAGTGTGGAGGAGATGTAACCAGCTCATCAAATCCCGCTGCACAAGAGACTGAGGCCGTGAAGACGGTAGCAAAATCCAGCGCGCCAAAGTTGGAGGTTGCGGAAGAGGAGCTCAAGCAAACGGTGTCCAAGATGCGAAGGAGAGGTATGACGGAGCAGGAGTTTGAAGAGCTATGGCGCGGTGCCCTCGGGGACATCAAGGCGCGAGACGAAGTCGAGGTCACTGAGGATCGGTAGGTTTCGGTCGCATGTCTCCATTTCCGAGCTGTTATCACGCTCACTCTTTGTTTGCGAATCGCTGACTGACTGAAGCTCCGGTGTTCCGACACTTGCAGATCTGGCAGAACACTCCTCTCCTCTTCCTCCCTCGCCAGACTCCCCTTCGCGTGCGCCGTCCGACGATCCCTTCTTCGAGCGTTTACAGAGAATCGAATCCCTATTGCAATTCTAATCTTGATTGCATCGGCCTTGATTTACGGACGCAACAAGATACTATCTTACCAACAAGCCACCGCGCAGATCCCCGGATTGGTGGCCACCACGTTGGACCGATTAGCCACGCAAGCCGCTCTACATCAGGACGGGCGCGCCCCCGAAGCATTTATCAGCGTCGGCCAATTGAGAGATGACGTGCTGAGGAACGTGTTCAGTGCTTCAGAGCGAGAGCGCGTGTGGCAAAACGTCAGGAAGATTGTGGAAGGCAATTCCAATGTGAGGGCCGCAACTCGCGAAGGAGGAAAGACGGGCGAGTGGAGCCGTGTTTGGGAGTGGATTGGGCCTCTGGACCTGGCGCCCGGCTTGGAGGGACGGAGGTCAGGCGGGATGGTTACAGATGGAAGGACGCCAGAAGGGAGCAGTCGTGGTAATAGCGTGGCGAAGGCGGACGAAGACTCGAATCTGGGGGTCCGGCGGTGGGACGAGGGGAGGCCGATTTATTGATTCTTTCCGGGCCAGGTTTGGAAGGATTCTGTTGCCCTTTCAGTGACATGGTTTTGGTTTCTGTCTTCTTTTTGTTTCCTGTGCTTGTGATTATTTCGAGCAACGGGGCAAAGACTTTGGACCTGCTCCGCCTTGCACATGATACTTTTTAAGGATATAGCGCACACGGCCCGTGTACTATTAATGAGTGGACTGATGAGGATTTTTTGTGTCTCGATACTATCTTCTACAAGACCGACATTGCCCTGTATAGTCTCATGGTTTGAACAGTCAGCTAGTGCCTGTGTCGGTTACTTGATACCTCTGGGCGTTGTGCATCTGGGCTAAAACCCCTTGTTGATATCAATTGAGAACTTTGGGAATACTAAAGAATCAAGAATCCACAAAACAACGGCCCTTGCGCGAGACCCATGAAGAACGAAGAACGTTTCTCCTTTGCAGCCTCATCATAGTGCCCCGGCCACCCTGGGTCTCTGCTGTACGCATATTACACAAACTAAGGAACAGCCTCATCCTACCTGGTAGCCTCCCTAGGTACCTTGGAACTCCCATCCTGTATCCACCTCAGCCTTGTCCAGGGCGTCTCATGCCTGCACCGCACTTTCATAAGGGAAGCAGAATCCAAAGGACCCGAACATAAGGAAAGAGACGCCCCATTCAACAAGTCTGTCCCTCCGACGCATGGGCCCTTTCGGCTGCCGATCGCCTGGAGTTTCGAGCCTTTGTTCTGATTTGACATCTAGAAACTCGACGATCACCCCCTGGAGCCCCGGCGAAAGGCGTCAGGTGACAGCCTCCCGCTCCAGGTCGATCATCGTCGCTACAGAAAAGAAGGAAGAAAAAAACAGGTTTTGCCCTCTCTCCAAGGTCATGAAACAAGGGTCTCATTCGCGCTGGACCATCGACTTTTGTCGGAGAGGGCAGACAGCCTTGGCCTTGTACCCTTGCCCTGCATCGCCTCATCGTCTGGCTCCCCGGTCGTCTACGCCCCCCCTCAACGGCCCGACTTTTCATGGTTTGCGTCTTGCGAGTTAGTTCGAAACGTCGATGCCAGGGCTGAAGTACGACCAGCCCACGCCCTGGCTGTTTTGTTTTGATTTGATACGAGTTAGGCAGAGACAAGGGGGAGGGATACGGGTGTTTTTGGGATTCCCTTGAGGCGTCATAAGTCATGAGGTTCGTGTGTGTGTCTCTCATGGCATGGCATGGCATGGAATCGTCTCATCATCCACACCACCCCCTCCCCCATATTTTCATCCGTGCTATTGGTTTGTTTCGGTTCGAACTTGCCCCCAACTTTTCTACTGGAGATTGGACCTCTTTCTTTGTGTCTGTGAGCATATCTAGCACACTTTGAGCGTCTTCTTGTTTGAGGTGTAGCATATTTTGGGCGATATACTCTGCTTTTCTCTCTCTCCTGCCCTTGCCGTTGCGCATCTCTTCTTCCCTCAGCCTCGTTGGTTACACCATAAGGCACGTCCGCAGCATCTACAAGGTGGAGATAGTAGGCTACCTGGGTAAGAGCCCCTTCGCAATAAAATCTACGCCCGAAGGAACGACTTTTGGCTTCGATGCCGAGGGATCTGCCCTGGTCATCGCCTGCACTTCTGCGTCCTCTGATCAGCATCACTGTGTCCCCTCCAAAAACCTCGCTTTCAGTCACCCTCAGCAAATTTGACAAAACCCGCTAAATGCAACGCTTCGAAATGGCCACTGATCCCGCTGACCCTCCGGCCCTCCGCTTCCTCGACACGCTCCTCCCTTGCACCTTTATCCTCTCCACATTCGGCTCGCTCATCACCTTCACCACCGCCGTGGGCATCTTCGGCGGACCGCGGCGGTACTTTGACGAAATCCAGGTCTTTATCGCGCTCGCATGGTTGTTTTTCATGCTGTCCCTGGCGATGGCAACCGTGACCAGCATGGCGTTGACGTTCCACAGGAGGCATGTGAGAGATGCCTTTGAACGAGGGTACAAGTCATGGCGCGGCGGGGCCGGGAACCGCACCGCGGGTGAGAGATCTGTCGTCTTTGGCATCGTGGTTCTCGGGCTGGGTGGGATGTGGCTGATGTTGCTGGAGTGTCTGGCCTTTGTGTTTTTGAGCCTGTCGGTAGCGGCATACTGCCTGGCCGTGGGGTGGATTGGTTTCGTCGTGTCTGCAGGGATGATGGTTCTCACCGTGGTCTTCTGGGTCCTGATGGGACAGAGGGATTGAGATACGTGTGGGCCGAGAGACGGAAGCGGCGGACTCTGGACACTGGTCTCTCTTCCTAGGAAGCCCCATATAACTCGCTCATGACTAAATCACGAGCAATGACTGGAAGGAGTCGGTCCTACCTTTGATGATCCGCTCCTGCTTTCATTTCTCCAGACTAGAAATGCTGAGCGACAAGTTTTTTGTCCTGGTTATTTTCCAAAGTGCTGTTCAGGCTGTGCACTCAGCGGATTACTCAGGATAGGGACTAGCTATCATACGATGCGCGAGGTTGTCAGTTTGCCCAAAGTCCATGTCATTGTTTACAACCACATGGAGCTATCGTTTTAGTGGAATAATAGGGATTATGCCCCGCGAACTAGTCGCGCTAATACACGACAGGCTTGGCATATATGCACCAAAGTATGAGTTTGTCACGTTTGCTCCCTTGTTGAACATAATTTATCTCCAGCATTGAGGACCGCGAACAACCACTCTCTCTCCACCCCGCTCCAATCTCTGGACTTCGACCAAGCCATGGATATAGATCGAGACCCTCCCTCAAAACGACGCCGGACGTCAAGCGAAGATTCGTTCTCGTCGAGAAATTCCGCCGCCGAACCACGATCCCATCTTCCCGCCCTGCGCCATCCAGATTCCCGAGACGCCAGAAGGGGGAGAGGATATTCGAGTTCGAGGAGCAGGAACGCGAGTCGCGATGACACTCCAAACATTCGTCGGTCAAGGAGCCGCAGCCGATCGCGTTCCAGAAGAAGTCTGAGCAGATCCCGCACCCCAAGTTCGGTGTACGAGTCCGGGCGAGAGCATCAACCCCGTTCAAGATCAGAGTCAAGACGGAGGCCAAGGTCACGGTCAAGGTCAAGATCCAGATCATTTGACTCGTCGCTCGACCGTCGGGGCTCACGTTCTCGCTCTCGATTGCCGTCGGCGTCACCCATCCCAGGCCCGACAGAAAAGCCCAAGTCTCTCAACTTCACCCCTCTAATCACTCTCGCGCGCGCCCACGCTCGAGGTATCACCTCCATCAAATTTTCCCCTGACATGACTCTCCTGGCGACCGCGTCGGCGGACAACGCCATAAACATCTACTCCGTTCCCTCAAATCCAACGCCCGACACACCTCTAAAGCACATACGCACGCTACGCGCACATTTAGCAGGCGTAAACGCAATAGCCTGGTCTCCAGTGGGACCACCCTATACCCTTGTCTCGGCCGGCGACGACAAATCCATCCTCCTGTGGTCTCCCCTGTCATCGGACTTCCCTATTGCGCCCTCACCTTTTATGGGACACAGCAACTACGTTTATTCCCTCGCCTTCTCTCCCAAAGGGAACATGCTTGTTTCCGGCTCCTTCGACGAAGCGGTCTTTCTGTGGGACGTGCGCTCCGGCCGCGTCATGCGCAGCCTGCCGGCCCACTCCGACCCCGTCGGTGGCGTGGATTTCTTAAAAGATGGCACGATGGTCTGCTCCTGCGCCGGGGACGGGCTGATTCGCATATGGGATGCCGGGACAGGACAGTGTCTCAAAACCCTGGTCGACGAGGACCGCAAGGCCGTCACGAGCGTGCGATTCTCCCCCAACGGGAAATTCGTGCTTGCGTGGACGCTGGACAACTGTGTCAGGCTGTGGAACTACATTGAAGGGCGATGCGTCAAGACGTACCAAGGCCACGTGAACCAAGAGTACAGCCTCAGCGGGACGGTCGGGAGCTACTCTCACAAAAGCGGCACCGGGCAGCGCAGGCTGGAAGCGTTCCTGGCCAGTGGGAGCGAAGACGGGGACGTGCTGGCGTGGGACGTCACGAGCAAGGAAATCCTCTGGCGCGGCAAGGGACACCGCGACGTCGTGCTGGCGATGGACTTTGGGAGGACCCAGGAGGGCAAGGGCCTGCTCGTGAGCGGCGGCAAGGACCGCGACTTGCGCATCTGGATGCTGGAGGGCGACGAGGCGGATGCCGACTTCTTCGCCGCCACCACCGCCGCGGACAGGCAGGACTTGGACAGAGGCCGCGACGACGTGGACATGGACATGGACATGCAAATGACCATGGACATGGGCGATGTGGTCGACGGGCCGACCTCGCGTGGCAATCACGATATGCACGGCGATGCAGGGGGAGGAGGAGGAGGGGGAGCAGCAGCAGTCGGCGACGGCAACGACATGGACATTGATGGTGAAAACCCTGCTTGACCGATAGCCCCAGGTCGGGAACCCCGAATTTATATGTGATTCCTAGAAAGCGCAAACACTCGACGAATCCCATTTTCGTTGACAAAACAAAGCATAATACCTGAATTGCTCAGATCCCCCCCACCTTCCATCCCAGCCGACCCAGAGACAACGTTCTCCCTTCCAATGGGACCGGAGTCAAACAAACAACCCCTTTTATGTGTTCCGCTAGCCAAACCAGAGACAAGAAGCTGGTGTGAAGATGTACATGATAGAGACGCAGCCCTCCTCCTCAGCTCCATGCATACATACATAAGTCTTTATGACTTGACTTGACTTGACTTGACAATCGAGTCCTCTTCCAGAACCGACGACTATCGCGGCACGCGATAATTGCCCCTCGCTTGCTCGGCCTTGAATCCCTCGCTCTGGCTGGGCAGGGGCGCTCGTCTGCGCATGCTGCCCGCGGTGCCGGCGGCGGCGGAGGTGGAGGTACCGGGGTTGTTGAGGCCGTTTGTTGGCGCGGCGGCACCGTTGCCCGAGAGGCCTGGAATGCCGCCGAGTCCGATGCCGGGAATGCCAGTCCCGGGAGCTGCGCTGAGCATGGGAGGTGGGATTTGACCGCCAGCGGTGGGCGGAGGGGGTGGGAAACCAGGCGGCAGGGTGAGTCTTGTAAAGTCAATCGGCGGCACGGCGGAGGTGGTTGGGAGTGGTTGGTGGCCCGATTGCTGCGGCGGCGGCTGTTGCTGTTGCTGCTGTTGCTGCTGCTGCTGCTGCTGCTGCTGTTGTTGTTGTTGTGTGAAGGCGAGGAGACGCTGGAGAGATTCCGCGTCCATCCCTGGCACGGGAGGGAAGGGGGGAAGTGAAGGCACTGTCATATGAGCCTGGCCCGCACCACCTCGCGAGGAAGGCTGGCCTAGGATACCAGTTGTACCAGCGTTATGCTGCAGGCCTGACAAGAGCGATAATGACGGTGGCGGAACATTGCCTATGCCTGGAATCGGTTGTGTCGACCCGTTCATCCCTATGCCGGGGAGACCAGGCAAACCGGGAATTGACAATGCTCCGGCAGCCGCTGCCTGTCCCTGGTTTGCCTGATCCTCCAAGCCCTCCGCCTCATCTTGCTCTTCTTGCTCCTCCAGCTCCCTGGCCTGCTTCTTCCCAAACTTTCTATCCCAAGTGCCCTGTGCCTCTGCTCCTTCCTCGCCCAGGTGGAACTGGTCTTTGAAGCAGGTAGTCTGCCCGGGCTGGGCGCGGGACCAGAACCGCGTATAGTGGTCGTTTGAGCCGGAGGCGAGAATATGCCCCAGGGGGTGCCAGTCGATGGACCAGATCGAGGAATCATGTGCGTGAGATATGCGGTGGGCGGGATAGATTGATTGTGCTGGCGCGGAGCGAGGGTCTGACGATGCGTAGGGCGAGGTTGTTGTGGAGGAGATGCCAGCGGGGGTGTTTGGTTCGGTGAGCAAGTAGGAATGCAGGGAGCCATCGTCTCCGCCGGTGCTGATGAGGCTCGGGTGGATTGGGTGCCATGATAATGTGGTCACGCCTTTGTCATGACCGCGCAAGATGGCAACGTCGCGCATCATCCGCAAGTCAAAGATACGGGTTTGACCGTCTCTCCCGGCGGTAGCAAGCAACTGATCGCGGAGACGGCTGAAAACAGTGGCCGTGATGGCGTTCTTGTGACCATGCAGTGTTGTCAGATTCCTGCATGTCCGAGGATCCCAGAGGCGTACGCTGTGGTCTTTGCTTCCCGACACCACGAGGCCCTTGGTAGGATGCCAGTCGCAGGCTTTTACATCCCATCCATGCTCTGTAAATGTCGACTCGTTGGTGGAGGAAGTAAAGTCCCATATTTTGAGAGTGTTGTCGTCGGAAGCGGTGACAAATTTCGCGTCCGAGGGCGCAAATGCCAGATCTCTAATGGGAGCATCGTGGCCCTTAAATTGATGTGGGTTGTTCAAGGTGGGTTGTAAATAATACACTGTGCCTTCGTCGTTTGCCGCGACGAGCCAATCCTTTCGATTAGACCACTCTGCAGCACGCAGAGAACTGGAGCCCATAGCAGTAACAGTCTCAAAGTTGAAAGACATGCCATTCCACAGCATGAATTCGCCATTGTGCACCCCGGCAAGAAGTCGACGACCTTCGGGCATCCACCGCACCACCGTCACGGGCTTCTTGGATTTTCCCAGAGAGGTGTGAAGATGGCGAACAGGTATCGACTCGGCGGGAGCATCTCTTCGAGCTGGGGGTGGCAATATGTCGATAACATAGCTTTGGCTTGGTCTTTCTTGTTCATAGTGATAGCTTCCTTTGTAAGGTGGTTTTCGTTTGCTCATCCACTGAATCATAGATGAGCCATAGTCGGTAATCGGTCGCGGTCTCCGTCGACGGAAACCGCCTCCATCTTGGTCATCGTAGACATTGGCCATCGTGACTAAGAGATGTATTCATCGAAAAGAGAATTCGAGGGTAGAGGTAATGGATCTCACGCAGTAATTTTGGAGTGACTAGGATGCCAGACACCAGAGGGATTGCGGGCTCAGCATCAGCGCTCACAGAGAAAATATCACTCGGCGCTTCCGAACACAGAATTTATCAAATTGTATAGCTCACTGGAAATGAGTAGGTAACAGATGGTTGGTGAAGTATGTACGCGCGAAGTCTGAAGGGATGGCAGGGGAATCAGGCACAGGCCAGGGACAAGAGATCTCCACATCACGTGAGCTGGCCTTGGAGCCATAAATGTACATGGGCGGGTGTCAAAGCAAAAACCATCTGCTATTCAACTCCTCATAATACATCTCTCGAACAATGATACTCCCAGTCAATAGGACTACAGTCTAATCACTTCCGTACCCTGCTGAGCTCCCCATACTTTGCTTGCCAAGCAAAGAAGTAGATCATCGCAGCCAATGGTTGTCCGACAAACACGAAATTGATCCAAAAGATGCAGTTCCCAATCACTTTGCCGGTTCCATCCATCTTCGCCAAAGGCTCAGTGATCTGGATCAGAGGTAGTTGCAGCACCATCCCAAGAAAAGCCACTCCGAGAATGTTATGGGAAGGCACTCCGACGGCAAGCTCGTGGAGAAATCCCGAAAATACAAACACCCACGCGCTGGCTGCTCGGTGTGACCAGCCGCGACCGATCAGAGGAGAGTAGATGTGCCTCCGCATAAAATGATAGACAGGCTTATTCCATGTTGACCAGTACATCTTTAAACTGGTGCTGTTCCACCAATCCTCGTAAAAGACGCGATCGCCAAACATCATGATCTCGGCGAGAGCATTGAGAAACGATTGAAACAGGGCAAAGAAGCCAGCGAGCCAGACAATTAGGGATATAGTCGACAGCTTCATCAGACGTTCTGCAATGGAAGAGAAGTCGAGCACGGCCATGCCATCCAGCGAGTTCCGCAAGACCGGCACAGCGTACTGTGCACAAGTGAGCCAGATGAAGACACTGAGGGCAGCGACTTCTCCGACTCGTTTCAGGAAGAAAGTCCATCTTATTCGGTCTGTGCGTGGGTAATACGGTTGATAGACCAGGGTCGGTGCCCACCAGAAGTAACACAGGTTGGGAAGCGTGATATTGCGTGGATAGGGACATTCTGAGTAAATGTCCGGAAGAGCCGATTCAGGGCCACCGGGATTCAACATGGCATGTCGAAGGTCTCGGTTGGTGAAGGCATAAGAGCAGGTCTTGAGCCACACCACAATGGCGTGGAGCTCACTGATCGTCCCTAATCCGGGATTGTGGATGCAATAGTAGACCACGAAGCTCGAGATGAGCAAAGCAAGCGAGGCATTCAAGGTGTGGGCGACAGCAATCCACCACCAAGTATTGAGGAACTCTTTTGTCTGCTTCTCGGTCTCGGGCTTCTTGTTTGAGTCTGGATCACTCTTCTTCCGCCTTCCAATGACTCCTTTGGCATTTTCCATGGCCACTTTCTCGATAATGTAGGCGACAAAAAGGTGACATGGCGTAAGGGCATAGAGGGCTAGAGCAATCTTGATGTCCTGGCTTCGAAGGTTTGACTTGAGAGTAATGAGGAGGCCATATTTTCTAGCATTCTCAATGACCAGTCGCAGGTTCATGACTATGATTGTCAGGACCATGAGATTGCGGAATCCTATAAAGCTCGGTGTCTCCTTTGCCTCATGGCTGAGACATGACGGTCGGACTTTGGAATGCAGAGCTGCAACATGCCGGTACTTGCTGCGGATCTTGGGCTGCGATTGAGGCATGTCGATGGAGGGATTGGGGACCTCGACCGGGGGCTTGACATCGTGAAGGCCTTTGGCTGCGATGTCCTGGGTCTCTGAGATCAGGGTATGGACGGTATAAGCCATGGTAAGGGCCGGAACAATGTGTAGTATGTGGTGTGTGATTGAGTTGTTGCTTGTAAAGGTATCTACTTTTCCCCTCTCTTTCAACTTGGCTAAAGGATCAATCGTCAACCATGATCAACAAAACCCGTCCAATTGTAGAGGAGGGAGCCGGCGAAGGAAGGATACGAGGGAAGGAGGTTGAAGGATGACATGACGGAATGCACTTTCGAAAAGGTAGCGATCATGGCTGGGACGACCCTTCTGGGCGGATGGCGAAAAAGTAAAGGCACAGACGCACATGGCACGGAGAGGGATATGTGACACGACAACCCGAAGATGGCGGAACGGGGGGTTCCTTTTCTGCTTGCACTCGCAGCTGGCGAACAGGAGGAGCTGGGGTGGAGGATTCCAGGCGGGAGATTGACTGCGCTTGACTGCGGTTGGGGCCTCGAGGCTGGTGGGCCTTCTGTTGGGCAGTCTCGCAGCATACGGGATTGGCCCATTCCACCCCCTGGGAGACATGTGTAAATCCCAACTGTTCTGCTGCGGCCTTTTCGACATACCTCAAAAGGTATGATTGCATATTTGGCATTCCACCTTCTCCTCCTATTTCATGGCACAAGATCTGAGACCAATCCTGAATGCATAGAGCACGGCCTGACGCCGACACAGCTTCTGCCCTCGTCCCTGACCATGGAGCCTTGTGTGAACCAACACCCCGAATGTGGTCGGTGGATAGACGTGTTGTTCAGCCTTGCGCCCACCACCGACCGGGTGCCGTCCAAACAATACCCACGTCAACTTGCACAGAAAATTTCACCTTTATCATGTTACTGTCCCCAATTCCTGTCACACAAAGACCCCCTTACCTCGACAAGGGCGAAATCGAGTTCGAGTGCCGACGGCTTCCCAGTATTTATCTAGGTCCTGTCAGGTCAAACTAGCAATAACGGGGCTAGTAGGCAGCAGGCCTCGACCCCAACCTCCTCCTCCTCCTCCGACTCAACTTATATATTACTCGTAGTAAAACCGGCCGAGAAAAACCAACCGGCAAGGGCGAGTTTCGCTTATCACGAACCAGAGTTGAGCTGCTTCGTGTTTAAGTTTCTGCTCCTCTACAGGAACATGGAAAGCAAGAAATCAGGAGGAGATTCTGATAAACATTTCGAGTGGGTTCCTATACAGACATATATACCGTCCCCAATTTGTATATATGTGCGCTCGTCCTGAGCTTCGTGAGCCTGGAATGACCTCCGCAGTAGTGATGCGAGGAGCAAGAAGCAGACCGCCCTCGATTGTGGCCACAGCGTCCTGGCCCTCTCATTCAATCTTAGGTGCCACGATTGCCATGTCGATTGGGATCGTCGCAATCACGTCTTCTTCTCTTCCACTGCTTTATTGACCGTCTCGTGTGCCTTGCTGGCCTCGAGGTCTTCCTCGCCCTCGCCTTCGCCCTCGCTTTGTTCTTCCAATTCCACTTCAATCTCGTCTTTCTCCGTTGGCGGCCCTTTATGTTCTGGATCGATGGCCAATTTGTCCACATCATCCTGTGCCCTCTCGCCCCCGCTCATCTGCCATTCCATCAACTTCGTAAAGGCGCCATCGGGCCGACTGCTGAGTTCCTTGTAGCTCCCCATCTCCGCAACACGTCCGTCGCTACCCAGACATATAATGGTGTCGGATCGCTTGATGGTGGAAAGACGGTGGGCAATCGAGATCGTCGTGTTGCTGCCTCGAAGCAGCGATGCGAGCGCTTCGTTGACCAAGGTCTCCGATTCGGCATCAAGCGCACTAGTGGCCTCATCCAAGATCAAGATGTCGGGCTCCTTGACCAGGGCGCGGGCAATCGCAATGCGCTGCTTTTGGCCACCAGAGAGCTGGGTGCCACGGGCACCGACAGGGGTGTCCAGGCCTTCTGGAAAATCGCTAATGAATTGACAGTTTGCTCTTCTCGCTGCGCGCATGATCTCCGCCCGGGTCGCATGAGGTCGGCCGTAGGCGATGTTCTCTGCTATGGTACCAGAAAACAAGACCGGTTCCTGTGACACGATACCGATCCTGCGTCGAAGAGATTTGACATTCATCTTTGCAATGTCCTTGCCGTCGATCAAGATGCGGCCCTCTGTAGGTGTGTAGAACCGCAAGATCAGAGACGCAATCGTGCTTTTTCCACCACCAGATGGGCCAACGATAGCGACGTTGGCGCCCTGGGGAATTTCAAAATCCAAGTTCCTGAAGATCCTCACCGCCGGTCGAGTAGGGTAGCTGAAGGAGAGATTCTCGAACCGGATGGGACCTCTTGCTGATACCACCTTGTCGCCTTTCGTGGGAGATATCGTAGGCTCCCTGTCCTGCAGCTCAAATAATCGTGACGCTGCTCCGACGCCTTTCATCAACTCTGAGTAGAACGACGAAAGCCCAAAGAGGGAAGAACCTGCATATGCGGTGTACATGAGGAAGGACGTCAGCTCCCCGATACTAATTGTCCCACTCGAAACCATACTACCGCCGACATAAAGGAGTGACAGTATCGTCATGTTGCCCATGAACCCGGTGGACGAGAAGAAAGTGGCACTAATGATCGACTCTCTCTTTCCCAGCTCGAAGATTTTGCGCACCTGTGTATTGTACCGATGGACCTCAAGAATTTCACCTGCAAACGCCTGTGAAGTACGAACATTGCCGAGTCTTTCTTCTGCGATCTTCGTTAACGTGCCAACATTCTTTTGGATCTTTCGACTCAGATTCCTGATGGCTCGCCCATAAAAGAATGCCCCCAGTGCAACCGGAGGAAACAGCAGGGCCAGAATGCCCGTCAACTTTAGAGACACCCATGCCATCAAGCCAAAACCAGCGGCTCCGCTGACGAAAGCGCGAAGCCCATCCGAAAGATTTTGCGTAATTGATTTGCCAACAATGATGGTGTCAGAGCTGAGTCTGGAAATCAAGTCGCCTACACGATTGGCGTCAAAAAATTCGGCGTTTTGGATGTAGGTTTGCCGGAACAACCTGGATCGGAGCCTCGCCACGATCCTCTCGCCCACGATTCGCAGGATGATGATACGTCCATAATTTGCTGCCGCACCCGTTGCAAGAATACAAACGAGAGCAGTGTAGAACGTTGTCAAGCTGAGACCAAAGAGCATATCGGTCTTCAGCTCCGGCTCGGGGCCCTCCGTCTTTGCTCCCCCTTTAGTAGCTATATCCAGGATCTTGCCAATTGAAAATGGTATTGACATAGTGATGGATGACGAGATCAGGAGAAGGAGAAAAGCCAGCGCAAGGACTTTTGCTTCCGGACGTGCAATCTTAATCAACCGCCATATCTCGCCAAAGCCCGCGCCCTTACCCGCGGCACCCTCTTTTGATAACCTCGCGCTGAGGTTCACATGCGATGCTTGGTGTGCTTTTTCAGTCCTGTGAAACGTATCCTCGTCATCCGTTTCGTCGGTGGACTTGGTTCGCTGCTGCTCCTTTATGACCGGAGTGGGCGTTTCGTATAGGGTGCGACCGCTCGAAAAGTATACTGCCTGCGCAGCTATGCTAGGTCGGAAGGGTACACGAAGACCATTTGCCCTGGGCGCAGTAGAGCTGAGCAAGTTCAACGATTGAAATGCGCTCTGATTCCTGGAGGGCTTCGGCCGCACCGACAGATGAAAAGTGCGAGATAGTATCCGCGAATGTCGAGGAGAGGAGTTGTATAATGAAAGAAGGATATTCTGATCAAGTTGATTTAATCGGGAGCCATGTTGAAAAGGCCTGAAAGCGAGCAGCACCGAGGTGCGCATAGCAATCATGCCTGGGATCAATCGAGGGATATTTCAGCGGAATAGAGGAATGGGCGCGTCTCTCCTTCTCCTCATCTCGGCGACAACTGTATAGGGAAACGGGTAGCAGTGAAGCTCGGGGGTCTAATGGCGCACTGAGAGCATTGAAGAAGGTGAGAAAAAGGTGCCTGCCTCTGCGACACGGATGGATCAATGACGATTGACCGGCCGATGAACGGAGACGCGAGACCGAGCCTAGTTGAGCCCGAAGAGCTCCAGCTACAAGCCCTTAACCAGCTAGCTTGCTAGGCACGCCCATTAGTGAATGAGGCTTGAACTGAGCCCCTCCATTTTCTTGGTGTGTGCGGCTAGCGCTCGGTAGGCTGTGCCTGGAGCCCAAGGACACCACCCCCACTACGTAATATCTGGCAGGGGCACTTTGGTTAGATGGCAAACATCGAATTCACAATCACCCGACTCAGGGTGTTCCCTTCTAGAAGGATCCTTGTCCTAATACAGATTCAAGAGTCTCGACAACAGCAATCAACAAAAATAAGACTTGACTTTCCTACACTCCTTGCGTGCTATCCTTCAACCCACCGGCACGCGATCGACAACCTGCTCCCTCTCTTCCCTTCACAATGCCTATTTCCTACGACAAGTGGGATAGGCTCGAGGTGTCGGACGACTCTGACGTCGAAGTACACCCAAACGTCGACACAAAGAGCTTCATCCGAGCCAAGCAGCGCCAGATCCACGAACAGCGAGCCCAGCGAAAGCATGAGATAGAAACGCTGAAATACGAACGAATCATCAACGACGGACTGCTCGAACGTATCAATGCCCTGCTAGACGCTCTGAAGAGGCATCAAGAAGATGCAAACAAGAAGAACCCAGACGAGGTTGTGTTTCAAAGTCTGATCGAGAGCGCCGGTGATCCTGCCAAAGATGAACCCCCCAAGCCCCCCGAGGGTGTCTACACGCATCAGAAGGAACAGCCCAGGTATTCTAAGATGATGGGTGCTCTGGTGGACCAGGTCAAGAAAGAGGTTGACGAGAAGAAAGACAAATCCACAGACAGATATGCAGACTTCTTGCAGGGTGTGAATGGCCATCTCACCAAGGTCCAGAAGTTACAGCAGGACCTATTGAAGCGGCTTGCGGAGCTAGAGAAGGAAGCAACCGCGAAAATCACGAGCGAGGACATCCATTTCGGTTTCGATTCGTCTCATATCAATAAACCGAAGCCAGCTGCGACCCCTGCCGAGAAGCCCAAAGTCAAGGAGAAGACCAAGACCGAGACCGTGGAATTGCTCAATGCACCCAAAGGTCTAAGCTCACAGACACGGGATGCGCTCAAGTCTAGTGAGGGCGCAGTTTCTTCGGGTGCGGAGGCGGACATTGAAGATGATGCTCTCCTGGACAAGCACGAAGATGAGGAAGAAGACGAGGCAAACCTCAAGCTCACGCCAGAAGGCAAACAGTTTGCAAAGATCAAGATTGGAGACTACCGGGCATGCCTGCAATTCATTTCAGAGCATCCGAACATCGTCAATGAGAAGACTCAAGACGCCCTCATGATCGAAGCCTTCAATGCTCAGATGAAAGGACAGGATACTTATGCGCGAACCTGCGTACATCAGAGTCTCCTAATCCAATACTGTCGCCAATTGGGTCGGGACGGCGTTGGATTGTTCTTCAAGCGAATCACCACAAAAGGTCATCAAGCGCAACAGGTATTCAACAAGGACTTGACCGAGACATACGGTCGCATCAAAACTCGTGCGGCCGAGTTACAGAAGGAGGAAGGAAATGACCCAGCGGGTGTGGAACAGATTCAGCTTCATGCTGTCGAACCTGGGACAGAAATCCACATCAACGTGCCACAGGCCGGCTCGGATGATCCTGTCGAACAGGAGTCACGCAAAATCTTCGATCGTTTCCCGCCAGGACTACAACGTGCGTTAGAGAGTGGCAGCTTAGACGAGGTCAACAAAGTTCTTGGGAAGATGAGCGTGGATGAAGCTGAGGAAATTGTGGAATTGCTGGGCCAAGGTGGCATGCTCAGTCTCCAGGAAGGAGTCATTGACGCCACCAACGAAGAGGGCCAGAAGAGGCTGAAAGAGATCGAGGAGGAAGAGAAGCGGAGGAAAGCTGAAATGGCACAGAGCGTCGAGGCTGAAGGCTCGGGGTTGGGAGAGCCTGGCGAGGCTGTAAGCTCGTAAGAACTTGTGTGAATTTCACATCGAAAAGGTCACGGCGACGTCTCCAGTTCCAAAAATAATGAGGCTACGAAGATAATTTTGTCTGACACTGAATATAGCTCAATACTCAAGTATTCGATGCGCACTGTGCAGGCAATGCTTCCTGTCTGACAAAAAGTGGTCAGAGCATGGAAAAGTCTACTGACAGTCACCCTTCTCCGATCTCTGTTCCTTGTTGGTGAGCGCTCCTTCTTCACCTTCTCTCCTCTTGTCTCTGCGTCGTCTGTTCGCGTCCACAAGGCGCCCAGCCAGAAGAATGGCCAATGTCCATTGGAAAGAAAGTTGCTTTGGTGTGCCTGGTGAACCAAAGTTCCCTCTCGGAATCAGTTCAACTCGATTGGTCGCTAACACAAAGTTCCAGCACTAATGCACCTCATCGCCAGTGTCCGGCAGCTTGTGAGGCAGTGAGGCAGACACTCCAAGTACCTGGCGTCCAATGACATCCTTCTCTGTCATCTTCGAGTTTGCTCAGCCCTTTGCAGCAATGTCAGTGAATGCTTCCCAAGTCAAATCCCAGCATAATAAGATTCGAGGCGTCACCATCATGGCTATCTGTTGCTCGCTCAATCGCCATGTAAGCGGACCACATTGGCCTGTTATCTGTCCCAGAGACCTGACAACTTCTGGGGTTTCTCTTGCCCACATATTAATTCTCAAGGGCGAGATTGGGGATGGTTGATTGTGGAATAAAGTGCATTCAAGACACCATGTCGGATTATGAAGATCTGGAGGCTCTCGACCAGATGGATCCCGTGCATCACCATACTGAGCAAGGCTCCCAGTCGTGGAGGATTGTCGGGCCTACTCCTCAGCAATGGATTGATATCAAAGATGTCTTCACCGAGTTGTACATTGCTGAAAACAGAAAACTAAAGGATGTCAGGGCCATCCTGCAAAGGAAATACGGTTTCAATGCCAGTGAGAAGATGTTCAAGCGGCGAATTACTGAATGGAAGATCCACAAGAACTACAAAGCTAAGGACAAAGAGCTTCTGGCGAAAAGAGTCAAAGAATACGTTGATGCCGGACACGATGTTCAGTCGATCTCATTCCGTGGAAGACCATTGAAGCTAGATCGAGTCAAACGCCACTACCGCAGCGACAAAAGATTCACTCAGCTTTGGGAACAACTATCACAGAGTCCAGAATCCATCTCTATTGGCGATATTACAATCAAGGATGAGTCTCCATCGATGATCCCAAATAGATCGAGGACCTCCCCAAACTCCAACAGTCCGCCTGGGGACTCTGACTCCAGTATGCGAGACAGCAGTGGCCCCGGTCTCGGTGTTATGACGGTCAACGTTCTCCCGCCGACTGACTTGTACAATATGCAATCTAGCCTCTTCTACACTCGCGAGGCAGTTCAGTGGCAGTTCACGGCTTTCAACCGACTCAAGTTGAATGAACTGCAACATCGATTCCCGGCCTCCATCCCAGAAGCGGTGAAAGCCGGACAGACAGACCAAGTCTCAGCATTTTGGCTAGGGCTCTACCATGGCTTTGACTACTTACAGACGGGAAGATCGGGCGAAGCGTGGAGTAATTTCCACATCTGCTGCAATATGGTACAGCCATTGATACATTCTGCACCACTTCAGCTCTTATCCTGCCTGCTGGTGCACTTTGCAACTCCATGGGCGGGGATGGCTGCGCTGGAGCAGCATCTACTCAGCTTTGTCTCATCCATGGCAGCAAGTGCCTTGGGGAAAGACCATCCTTATACCAAAGCCTTAAGTACGATGATTGCCGCTGACAACCGCAATCAGGTTGTTGAATCAATGATGCAACTGATAGTTGAGGGCTACGGCGCTCGACGAAAACCCAGCAATTCGTCGCTTTTTGCCTTGCGAGTTGACCAGATTGACATGCTCCGAAAACGCAAGAATTTCCAACCCGCACATCACATGTGTCAACAACTGATCAAAGACAGTCAGTCCATGCATCCTAAACGGTATAGGACTGCGCTAGCGGCTTTAGGGAGGTTATATGCGGATCAGGACGAGGAGTTCGCTGTCGAGGGGGTGGCGCACCGCATTCTGCAGCATGAGACGTCAGATTCAAGTTCGACAAATAGTGGAAGTGCAGCTTGGGCTTGTGATCAGCTCGCCACTCTGTGCTTGAATCGTAAAGAATATGCACTAGCTGAGCGATATCTCCGTCGAGCGGCGCAGATGTCTTGCACCGAGCTCCCTCACCGTGGCCCTTCGACGGGCTCTTTCGTCAAGAAGCTGGTTTTCTGTTTGAGACAGCAGGGAAAAAGCCATCGTCTCAACCAGATCCCTGAAGAACCAGGCGTCGAGCCTGGAGCGACCGCCATTTGACTACAACGGACGAGCGCACTCAGAGTGTCTCAATTTATCGGCGCTCCGCCGGCACAAAATCCTGGATGTCTACAAATGCTTCATTGGGGACTTTGAGAAACGAGTTGATGTAGAGGATCTAGGCAGACCGGCAATCAGTGTGGACCAGTGTCTTATACAACTAAGACCAATTCCGGTTGTGCGCGCCCGAGATTGAGCGCAACCTGAGTCAGGAGACAAGGCTGCTCCAAATCAGATCATGAAGGATCTGGTGATTCAAAATACCGTCTTCATGGCACCTCGAACCTCTTGTTACAATCCGAGCAGAGCAAGCTGTTGTCTGCAATATCAGAATGCCACCAGCTTATTCCCGCCACGCCTACTTTTGCGAGTTGAAATTCCCGGATGTCGACACCATTGACGTATTGAACGGCAAATCAAACTTCTATCAATGGCACTCTGATATTCAGCCGGTGCTCTTGTCCAATCCCTATTCTTCAGATCTGATACTTGGTAGCTGGACGGAACCTCAATATCCCCCGTCGTGGACTGTTGAGGACCAGGCTCTGTTCGACGAGGAACGCAGAGAATGGGACGCCGCCAACACTGCAACCTGCCGCTTCATTCGCGCGACGCTGGCCACGAACGTTGGCCCGTTCGTTCGCCAATATACGGCTGCAAGGACACTTTTCTTCAATCTTGTGTGGCTGTACGGAGAAGAGGCTGGGATCGATTCACAGGGTGGTCCTCCAGTGCCTGTGAATGCCGAGACCCTCAACGCAAAGAAAGGACGTGCCGGGCTTCTGGCCGCGCTGGAAGCCAAAAGAACCATGGACTATCTGCCTGCTGTCTCCACAAGCCTCAAGCCATCAGCTTCGATTGTCCCGGGCCCCCAAACCAAACACAGCAACCATGAGGTCACTTTCTTCTCTGCCTCGAGGACAGAACCTCCTGCCTCTCGTGACAAGTCGACGAAATGGCAGGCAACAATTGCCAGCGAACCCACGGACCTACCAGACCAAAATACCGCCATTGGCCGTCCCATCGACCGGACCCGCATCACTTCTGACCCAAGCTTGGAGACCATTCATGAACACGACGAGCCGCATCCAGGAAGACGGGTGCCGTCCGGGTATGCAATCGACTTCGACTACAGCCTTTCCAGAGGAGATCAAGGGCAGTGGGGGAGGAGCGTCAGCCCTTTGTCTCCTTCCGACTCCGGTAGTGAATATGGCGACGATGACGAGGTGCGCCTTCTCCCCTCCAAGCGAATAACAAGGCCAACGCTAGTGTTGTCGTCCATGTCCCGGGCCGCTGACTTGTGGGACCAGGACCAGGATGAATGCCACCTCGAAGACACCGACGTCGCCGACCCCGCCGGACGGTCCACGTCGCGGTCCACGAAGCGTCCAGCCGGCAGCCCAGACCTCGAGCCGAGCGCTGCA
The DNA here is from genome assembly GCF_000835495.1 of Cladophialophora immunda. Lineage (NCBI taxonomy): Eukaryota > Fungi > Ascomycota > Eurotiomycetes > Chaetothyriales > Herpotrichiellaceae > Cladophialophora > Cladophialophora immunda. Next base: position 2,282,664 of record NW_015622546.1, read on the forward strand.
AAGGCAGGCATCACCTCCATCTTGAGGACCGTCACGGCCAACAACAGGGCCAGGAAGCGGGACAAGTTCACCTTCTCATTCCCTCTGCGGCGGCTGAATCCGGAAAAGGAGAGAGCCAAGGGCGAGGACCGAGCGCGGGCTGAGGAAGCGGTGTGATCGTGGAATGACGGACTCGAGATTGGAGAAGCCTTGATCTGGGTGAAGAATGCCATATGCCGAGACAGATGTCCGTCTTCCAGGACGGGATGGAAGGATTCTTTGGAGAAACACACCTCTTTCGTTGATCATCTGGCGAATTTATGCTTTGCTTTGCTTTCTCTGTATTTTCTATAGGTAAAACAGCACAGACAAGACGCTTACTTCTCATATGCGCCAGCATATACGATCTCGTCATCGTCATCGTCATCATCATCTTCTTCCTCTTCTTCCGGCCCCTCCTTTCGTCTCCTTCAACTTCACCTCCATTCTAATAACGTATGTAACAAAGTCACAAGTCACGTCCGCCATCGTCATCACCAATCAAGCCGCCCTCCCTCGCGCCGACGCCCCCGGCCCTCCTTGCCGACGAACAGCCCGTAAAGCCCGCCGCCGACGTGGTTCCGCACGGCCCTCCAGCCGCCCTGTTCCCCGTCGTCGCGCTCCTTCATGTAGTGGCTGAGGTCGGGCGAGAGCATCTCCCGCGTCACCAGCACGGGCGCGGTGTAGCGGGCGCCGAACCACGAGACGCCGTCGTCGTCGGTGTCGTGGCCGTGGCCGTGGTTCCTGCGCTTCTTGTCCTCTCGGTCTCGACGGGGGAATCTTGCGGCGCGGTTCGTCGGTGCTCGACGCACTTCTTCCTTGGCGTCTGCGTTCGGGTTGTTGTCGTCGTCGACGTTGTGGTTTGTCGATGCGCCATTGTTGTGGCGATGGCGGGTGCGTGCTCGATCGACCCGCACGCCCTGGCGGAGGGCCTTGCTGACGTCGTCGTCAAAGTAGTTGAAGGGCATGAACAGCACGGAGCTGGCGCTGGTGTGCATCAGCGTGTTGGGCACGTCCTGGCTGGTGGGCACGTGGTGGCCGCCCAGGTTGAAGTAGAGCACGAGGTCGGCCGCCTCGACGGGCTCGCGGTCCTCGACCATGCGCGCGAAGTCGACCAGCGGCGCTCCCGGCTCCAGCGCGTTGTAGTGGTGCGCCGCCGCCGGCTCCGTGGCCGGGTGGTTGCGCAGCACCCACAGGTCGGCCGCGGCCCAGGACGCCGCCCGGCCCAGCGCCGTCGAGTTGGCGATCGTCAGGTGCGCCGGGTTGCCCATCCCGGTGCCGGGCAGGATGCGGTACGCGCGCGTCTCCCCCCACCGGTTGGTGCGGTTGGGCGCCGTGACCAGGTACATCTCCCCGGCGTTCCGGGGCCAGTTGAGCCCCGTCTCGTGCGTGACGGCCGAGTGCACCATGTGCATGGTGTTGCGCGGGCCGGGCACCTCGGGCTGGTCCCAGGCGTAGGTGCGCTGGAGGGGCTCGATCGCCGTGCGCACCACCGTGTTGGCCGTGCCGCAGATGTCCAGGTCCGCGCGGAAGTTGACCACGTGGTCGTGCATCGACGTGTGCAGCCCCGGCCGCACGCGGTAGCCGTACTCGTTCGTCGTCGCGTCGCGCCGCAGCGGCGAGGAGCGCGGCTCCGCGTGGAACGCCCCGAAGATGTAGCCACTGGCCCGCAGCTTGACCTCGACCGAGCCGTCGAGGTAGAAGATGTAGTCGATCTGTTGTTCGTTAGCGAGGACACGCCCACGTCAGGGGGAGATAGGCGGGGGGAGAGAGAGATATTGCTGAACAAAAGCTGGGAAGCAATCTTGAAGCGGAACTTGAAGCTCACCGTGTAGTCGTAGTTTCCGACCGTGCTCACGCTCCGCACCACGAGGTACGTGTTTCTGCTGACGGTCGCGCTAAAGGCCGAGGTGTGTCTCTGCAAGGGCGCGTCGGCCGTGTACTCGAAGACGCAGATGGCGTTGCGGTTGGTGTACATCCTGCCGCCGCGGTGGTACGACATGTCCAGGTACTCGGCGTGGCCGGGGCAGTCGAGCCCCGGGACGAGGCTGAACATCATCTTGCCCATGCCGAAGAAGGTGTCGAGAAACTCGAGCCCGGACTGCATGGGCTCGGCGCCCGCGTAGTGCGCCAGCGCCTCCTGCAGGCCCAGCTGGTAGATGATGCGCGACCCGTTGTAGCGGATGTCGAACAGCGACAGCGCCGCCGCCTGCGAGGTCGACAGGTAGAACGAGAAGCCCATCCACGAGATGTAGTTCTGCGAGCGGTCGAGGCGGTACCGGGGCCCGTACGGCTGGATGGAGAGTGGCGGCGGCATGTCGCGCTCCGGGGTGGTCGACGTGCTGAAGTCTTCGGTGTCGGTCCACGCGCCGTCCTCGTTGATCGTCAGGCGCTCGAAGTCGGGCGACGCCATGGCCTCGCGCAGCATTGTCACGTTGTCGTACAGGATCCCGTTGTAGAACCACTCGCCCGTCGTCCAGGTCGCCGGGTTCGCGCTCGGCACGTCCAGCTTGACGTACAGGCCTTGGGGCAGAAGGCTGCGGCCGTCGGATTTCATGCCAGGCCCGAAAAACTCCAGCCAGTGGACCATGCGGCCCGAGTCGATCAGCGCAGGCCTCGAGCCCATGACCAGCCCGTCCGGGTCGTCGAGATCGTCCCGGTTGGTCTTTGCGCCCAGCAGGTCTTGGGTCACGTCGGACGCATTCTCGCCAATGGACAGCGCCCAGTCGAGCAGCGCAAAGACGTCCGAGATGGGGCTTTGGACATAGTTACGGCCCGAGTTGTGGCAGTACGTCAAGGGCAGGAGTTGGGTCTTGTTGGACGGTGGCAGCGGGCCGACCATGTACTCGACGATGAAGGCGTCGTCGCCCTTGGTCTCGACGGCCGAGAGACGAGCCCAGCGGTCGGGGACGGGGCCATTGTGGTCCAGGTAGTCGACGACGCTGGTCTTATTGGGCCGGAGAAGTTCAATCAGGCTCAACGGGTTGTTGCTCCCTCGACTGTTTCCACCGGTGCGGTCGTCAGTCGAGTTGAATATATTGGTGTTCTTCTGCAGCCATATGTACACCTGCGACGCTTCCACTTCATCAAGCTCCGCCCAGGGATTTTCTGCAGGAGCCTGAAAGTGTCTATGAGGATGCTTGGATGTACCATGAAGTGGCTGCCTGATTGGATAGGAGGAGGCGGAGAGGAAGACGACGACGAGGAGATAAGCGAGGCTGGACAAGATAACGACGGCTGAGACGGAAATGCCCAGCAGCCTCCACGATGCCATGATGGCGGGGATTTTGGCGGTCCTACACGAGAGATGAACTTGAAGGAGGAGAAGCAGAGGAGCGAGTAACAGTATTTGGCCCGAGGGTTCTCATGGCGATAGAGATAGATCCCCGTATCTTCTCCAGCAATTGAGTCATGAGCAAGGCATTCAATCCATTGGGCATGGAAGCGGAGATGCCCTGATACATCGAGGCCCCGGACTGGCTACATTCGCCTTCTGAGGTATAGCCTCGTATTTTAGTCTACAAAGCACAAGTCATGTCAATGGACGTGGGATGCCGTGTGGACAGGTGCGAGGTATAGCTATATAGAACTCGACGTACTAATTTGCCTTCATGTCGCAACAATCCCGTCAGGCACTCGAAACTCCTTTGCAATCTCGCCCTTCTTGGCACCGTCTGCATCCCCGTTGGTCACGATCTTATCCTCGGTCACAATCAACTTCTCGCCCTTCTCCAGTGGTTCGTGCGTGAAGCGGGTGTTGTTCAGGTACCATGTCAAACCCTCCACATCGCCCGTTCTCTCCGCCGACGCCCATCCGTCGCCGAACCATCCAAACTCATTGCCATCGGCCGGGGTCATTTCAAAGTCGTCAAACCGCACCTTCTCAAGGGCCTTGACGGCATGTATACTGCTCCCGGGCCATAACGCCGTCACCCGGCCTCGCTTTCGCTCTTCGGGTGTCGCGTTGGGTGGTGAGGACTTGTACCAACTTCCGCATTCCGCTGAGAAGACCGTGCGCTTGAAGAAGGCGTCACAGTAATTCGTGAAGTTCTCCACAGCTTTCCTCTTGGGCTCGATGGTCTTGGTGTTCCCTTGTCCAAGTCTCTGGAGAATCTGCCCGACATAGTTTGCGACTGCTTCGATAATGATCAGAAGATTGCCATTGCCAACTCCAGCATTCGGGCCAAGTGACTGGAAGAAGTTGGGGAACTGGTCGGTGCACAGACTGAGGTACGTCTCTGGTCGTTCTCGGTAGCGATCTTGAAGATTGACTCCGCCACGTCCGTAGACGGGGAATCGGCCCTGGAAGGACGTGTCGAATCCTGTAGCACAGACAATCGCTTCGACGGGTCGATGTTTGCCATCAGTTGTCACAATCCCGGTCTCATCAATATGTGAGATCCTCGTTGGGATCACGTTGACATTGTCGGCGACCAAGGCTTCAAGATACCCAGGACCAGGAGTCAACCGCTTGCAGAGAGGTGGAAATTCGGGGATGAGATGTTCGGCGATCTCTGGTTTCTTGTCCAATCGGTTCCTCATATCCTGGTTGAATGCTGACCACGCACCTTCGTGCTCTTTCGTCCCTCGGTGCGTTAGGGCAAAGCAGCCTTGCATGCCGATCTCGAGAGCCTTGCGATATTTGACGTAAGATTCAGGATCCTTTTTCCACGCCTCCATTTCCTCCTGTGTATAGTCAAAGTTCCCGTCCTGGCCATCGTTCCGCTCTCGAACAAGCTCGTTACCAAACGATGCTGCGATCCACGTCCGTCCACGCACATAGTGGTCCATTGATTTGACTTTGGGTTGCAGGTTGGCAACGATCTGGATGCCGCTGCTGCCGGCGCCAATGACCGCGATTTCTTTGCCCTGCCACATCGATCAGCACGAGAACCTCGACCAAAGAGGGGGGAAACGCACTGATATGTCATAATCAGAATCCCAGTTGGCGCTATGCAGCAGTTTCCCCTTGAAATCATGCAGACCTTTGATGTCTGGCCACTTCCATTCGTTGAGCACACCAGTGCCGGTCATGAAGACATCGCCAATGTCCTCCACGACCTCGTCGGTGTCGGATTTTTGGAACTTGACGTGCCATTTCGAGGTTTCCTCGTTCCACCGAGCTTCTATACATTTGTGGCTGAATTTCATATATTTCTTCACGTCATACTTGTCGGCCACTCGTTTCCAGTATTGAAGAATTTCCGGTGCCCCGGCATAGAATTTGCTCCAGTGGACCTCTGACTCGAAGCTCAGTTGGTATGAATGAGCAGGGATATCTGCGACTCTGTCAATACTGGGTCATTGGCCCCTCGAATTGTACATACCACAGGCGCACCCGGGGTACCGATTCTCAAACCAGGTACCTCCCACATCTGGATTCTTCTCATAGATTGCAAGCTCTACGTTCGGCAAGAACCGAGGGAACTGGATCGCAGCACAAATCCCAGAGACGCCGGCACCGATGTAGATGACTTTGAGTGGCCTCGGCTCGTCGATTGCTCTTTCTGATATCAACGGATGAGCATATAGGTTGTCCGTCACCTTGTAACCGATAGATCCCATCTTGGCTAATCTTTCGAGTCAAAGTACGCGAGACGTGGCAAATAGCTTGAAGGAATGTCCCACGAATGACACGCGATGTTAGATTGGTCAGTCGAGGCCCTCGTATGCCCACAAGTCCAGGGCAATACTCTAAATCCGGAGGGAGAGGGGAGAGAGGGGCAAAAGGAAGGCTGAAAAGTTCAAACACAAACGACAGAGGGGATGCTGCTGGCTATTTATTGTCTCACCGCGTGGTCTCCAAGAGGAAGGTGTGTTTTCACCATATCAAACTTTCAAGAGGGCTAGAGCTTTCAGTCCCATCGATCTGCCGAGAGCAAGGGCATCATAAGACAGTCGCAATACGAAATCTAGCTCGGTCTCCAGGAGCAAATCGAGCCCGAAAGGGAATTCCAAGAGGCCCCGCCCCCCTGGGGAACACATGGCGCGGGAAAATCGCCATTCAGAACTTGAGGGGCCGAGGATTTTGAGGTGATGGATGGGTTCATGTGGGCGCAAACGCCTCCACGAGCTGGATTTTCGGTGCATTATCCGGCTGCCTTAGCAGAGGTATACCCCCACGGGTCTGCGCCATCCGTGGCTTTTTGCGGCTAGATGGGAGGAGGTGGGCTCGCACGCGAGTTCTTCGAGGGCACCGGAGGGATACTCAAGGGCGCTCGCCGCGGCATCCTCGTAGGTAGTGCGTGGTGGTGGCACCCTACGCCAGGTGGGATTTTTCCAGGCGTTTTCCGACCGTAAGCAAGGCTCGGCGCCAGTACCAAGCGGAAGTGGACTGAGATTTTCGAGCCTCTGGCGAAGTTCTCACTCTTGTTTGTCGTCAGATGGATCCTCGTCTTGTTGACAGCATTGTAGAGGCGTGGCACTCAAGGCTAGATATGATCTGACGCTTGAGAAGAATCGACCTCGAGCTCTCCTCACCAGTATATGACCTTCATTCGATGTCCCTATCCGAACGAGCCGAAGGAATTCCCGAATGCTGTGGCGTCGAAGGCACTGTGGAGGCTCTGACCGCGGAATTGAATCGCACTGCACAGCGCTCCAAGTATTAACAGACTCGGCTCCACATGCTTGTACTTGTACACCAAGTTCACATCTTGTAGACGAATTGCATGTGCTCAGCAGATATGTCACTCCACCCGTTGATCTCGCCAGAGAAAGTCTTGTAGGGTTTGGTCGAATAAGAGGAGTTCTTCTTTCATATGAGTGCCCTCACGAATTCGGATACGAACTGAAAGGGGAACCATTTCGTGGTATAGGGTTCCCATTAGCAAGGCTTTGACGGGGTTCAGGAGATAGAACAGAGGTGTGGAAACATTGGCTGGAACTATGAGTCGGTCCGCTGGAAAGTCTGGCCGGAGGTGACTGCTACCGCACATAATATTGGCGACGCCACTTCTGGGATCGTCAAATGAATCCATGATCCTAGCCACTTAGCCAAAAGGGATGAAAAGAGCCGGTTACGGAGTTCATGCGGACAATCTTAAACGTTTACAACAAAAGTCGGCGGGACACATACCATGCTGAAGGCAGGGTGAGATATTCCACACCTTGGTTCTTAGTATCAACCGAACCACCGGGTCCGTCGCGAGGCTGAGCAAGGCTGTACAAGGCTGTACAAGGCTGGCTGAGAGACCTACAAGATATTCCCTGCAGGACGGCAACAGCCATGCATACCGAACAGTCATTTCCGTGCCTCCAGATACAAGTTATGAATATGACAAGTTAATCGATTAAGACTGACTGAAGTCTTCAGTGCTCTATCTTGTCTATGCTCTATCAAGAGGGTATCAAGAAATCTTTCTCTATGGCCCTCTCCAAGCGGATTTGTTTTGCATGCCCTCAAGAACTCCAGGCACTCCTTTTCTAGACAACCATTATTCGTTTCAATGCCTCCCAATGCACCTTGAGCCGTAAAATCATCGAAAGGTAGTCGTGTCAACATCTAGTCGTCCTCATCCGAGAAGACTTCTTCGCCACGCTTTCTCCGGGCCATACGTTCCTTCTTCTTCTTTCTCAGCTCAGACGAAGTCAGCTTCTTCGCTTTCTTGTTGCCTTCGATCTTGTTGCCCTAATGAAAGGATTAGTCTTCGAGTCTGAGTATATATTGCGGTTGAACTTACCATAGCATCGAATTTCTCCTCTTCGTCGTCATCCTTCGCGGACAAACGAGGACCAGAGCCTTGCCCTTGCTAAAGTAAAGAGTCAGTAGAGCTTAACAACGACAACTCTAGGTTTGTTAGACTTACAATCCAGTTGTGTCCGCTGGGGGTCATTCTGCCGTTCATGACACTCCAGACCTCTTCAGTCAGAGACTCGGTGAACTCGGCGTTGTGGGAAATGATGACGACACCACCCTCGAACTCCTTCAGAGCCTTGGAAAGAGCACCCAACGAATCACGGTCAAGGTAGTTGGTGGGTTCGTCCAAAACGATCAAATGAGGGCGTTGCCACGTGCAAGCGGCAAGAACGACCTTGACACGCTGACCACCAGACAGACCACGCATGCGGGAGTGGGAGATCAATTCAGCATCGAGACCGAAGTTGGCACCGTGTGCTTCAATCTCACGTCGGATCAGGGGTCGGAACTGACCGCTGGCCAGGGCTTCCTTCTGATCGACCTCGGCGACCATCTTCTGGTGAGATGCCAGGATTTCAGAGCGAGGAATCCAGGCGTTGTCAGCAGTCATCATGGGAGTCCATTTCTCGTTCTTCTGGCCAACGTTCTCGCCAAGAGCGAACGAACACTCGTACTCGTACGAGTTCTTGAACTTTCTCCGGGCGTGGATGCCAATGACGCGTCGTTGAGTACCATCAATCTTGTAAATCTTGTCCATAGCCTTCTCGTCATCTTCAGTGACAATCTTGTTTGCGCGATCCATGGTTTCACGGTCCTCGCCAGTCTGGAATCGCCATTGGATGTACTCGGATGGCGTCTTGTCCAAATGGTTATCAATGTGAGCGAATGCGTGCTGTTTGATGTAGGCAATACGGATATTCTCGTGCTGGTAGAGCTCACCAGATGTGGGGATCAATTCACCAGTGAGCACATTGACCAGGGTAGACTTGCCAGCGCCGTTGGGGCCAATGACGGCGATACGAGAGCCGAGAGATACCTGGAAAGTGATGTCCTGAATCTGGGGCTTGTCGGTGCCTGGGTATTGGAATGCCATCTTGTTGACACGGACGATGGCCTTCGCCTTCGTCTTGACACCTTCAAGGAAACCAGGTTCTGGGAACTTGAATGACAACTCAGAAGCACCGAGCTCGAAGTAAGAGCGAGCAGACGGTACTCGCTTGGCGAACTCGGTCAAATTGCCACGGTATCTGCGCAGCTTGAAGCGCTCGTAGTGGATGACGTGCTGAATGACGTTGTTCAGGAATTTGGAATCGTGGGAGACAATGATGGAAGTGCAAGGAGAGTTGATCAGGTAGTTCTCGAGCCAGGCGACGTTCTTCACGTCCAAATGGTTGGTAGGCTCATCGAGCAGGAGAATATCGGGGTTTTCGAACACAGCGCGGGCAAGAGCCAGCTTCATCTTCCAGCCACCGGAGAGCGAGGTAATGGGGCCTTCCATCTGAGATTCGAGGAAACCGAACTCAAGGAGCTTGGCCTTGATCTCATCCACAGGGGTATCAATACCGACAGATCTCAACTTCATCTCGGTCCAGCCAATGACGGTGAGTTCAGTATCAGCAGCATCCAGATCGTGCTCAACGAAAACGGTCTTGACCTCAGACTGCTTGGGGAAACCCTCAACCTGCTCGTTGTTGATGGCTCGCATGAGAGTGGATTTGCCGGAACCGTTGGGGCCGAGCAGACCATAGCGCTGGCCACGCTTGAGGCGGAGCGTTGTTTGGTTGAGAAGAATTTTAGCACCGTAGGCCAAGTTGAATGTGCAGTTGCAAAGATCCTCACCCTCCTCCTCATCTGGCTCGGCTTCGGGTTCGTCCTCGATACCAGGGGAAGCACGCTTGCGAAGAGTCTCGGCAACAGCTTTCGCGTCAGTTTCGCCAACGATGGTCTTGAGATATTCGACGGTGTTAGAAACCCAGTCCGGCTCATCGGTGATCTTCTCATCGATCAATTGGCCAGCGATGGCGGCAACGTAGTTAATGACAGTGTCGGCCTTGGCAACCGCGCCCTTGTGCTTTTGCTCGATGATTTCCTTCAAGATCGGCACAACAGTCGCGATTTCGCCAGCGTTGGAGATCTTGGGGAAAGAGCCGTCTTCCTTAACTGCACCGACTCGCTTGAGGGTGTCCAAGCCCTGCTTGGTCTTCTCACGCGCCTCGGGATCGGCCATGTTCTCGTAGTTCTTCGTGAGCGCAGGCATCAATTTGGGCAAGAAAGCTGCAACGATTTGAGGGTCTTCGACCAGTTTGCACATGTTGTCCACAATGACTGCAGACTTCCGCTTGATGGCAGTGTCTCGCTCGGCCAGGCCACGTTCCAGCAGAGGGACCATGATGGCCAAAGTCGGCTCGTGGACATCGGTGACGAAAGTGGTGGCACCAAGCAAGTGAACGGTCTCGGGGACGTTCTCAGGTTTAGCGATACACTTGATGAGCTCGGGAATGAACTTCTCGATATCCTTGTTTTCGATCAATTTGCAGATCTTCTCCATTGTGCCGTAGGCCTTCTTCTTGACTTCGGGCTTGGTATCCCACATTGACTCGGAAACGATCGGAATGAGGGTAGGAACGAGGAACGAGAGCTGGGTGGGAGCGGTTTCGACAAGGGCCTCGATGCAGTCGAGACCGGTCATCTTCTCGGGCCATTTCTGAGCCGTGATGATGGAGTTTCGGATGTGAGGGAGGGCGACCTTGACGGCGTTGGGGTTGATGGCTTTAACAATGGCAAGAGATGCGGCCTGCGCAGCGTTCTTGACGGAAACCATCTTGTCACCAACCGCAGCCAGAGCCAGCGGCAGGAGAGAGATCAGGTAGGGCTCAGCACCGGGGGCAATGGTGGAGTGAGACGCGACGGCTCGGATGCCATCCAGAGCACGTTCTCGCACCACGGCATCCTTCTTGTTGGCGAGCTGCTTCTTCAAGATCTCGACAGCCTTGAGAGGCACATCGTGCTCTTCGATGGGGCCGTTCAAGAATGTGGCAACGTTGCCAGCGGCGCCGTTTGCCTCATCTTGGGACTTGGAGATGGACAGCTGATGCAGCAACTGCTCCAGGGTGGCGATCGACTGCTTCGTCTCTTTTGACGAGGAAGTAGGGGTGGCAGACATGGTGTCGACAGAGGGCATGTCTAGAGGAAACTCGGGAGAGTTGGAAAAGGGATGGAAATTTCGACTCTGGTGTTTTTGTGGGTGGAAAATTTCAGGAATGTGAAAAAAAGGCGGTCTATGTCGGCTGAAAGGGGTGCCCACGAAGACTGCGCTTCCCACGCCGGTCTTTCGCTCTATGCGGCGTCTAACAGAGGGAAGAAGGAATGTGCAAAGACTCTATCAACCAGAGAAAATGCAAGAGGAGTCTAGAGGGGGAGAAGAGGATGGGAGGAGAGATTGTAAGGAAGAAGGATGGTCAGGGTGAGCCGGCCTGGGTTTTATTTTGTATCTGGGCTTCGCCGTTCACTGCTCACAGAAATTTTTTTCGCTAGTGCTGCCGGTCCTCAAGGCCCCTGGTCTCTTCGCCAGTCATGTCCGGGCGCATCGCCCCATTTCACCCGGCGCCCCCATCACTCCCCCATCAAATGCCCTTCTCGCTCCCTGTTGACTTTGACCGCCTTCCTCTAGTCCATTGCCGCGTTGGCCGACCCAGACCGCAAAGAGACACTGTAACCAACATGGCCCCTCCGACATGTCCCAGAGCCAGAACTTTCCCGAACGAATGAGTCCCGCCCGGAGATCTCGACGATCTCTCACCCAGTGTCGAGTGGCACGGATCTGTCTGGCCGAGCCAAAAAATCCCAGGAAAAAGGGGGCAACACAACAGAGCATAACAGGGGGGGAAAGGGTCTCGGTGTTTGCTGCCTACGAGTTCCCTTTGTCAGTCTTCTGGAAGACCTATTTTTGTCGCCACTCAGCCTTGGATAATCAACAAGCTACACCCTTCTGTTACAGCGCAGGCCAGCAGGGGGCCAGGGGGTTTCACACCAGTCCGCAGCCTGCAATTACGCCTACCACGTCAGATCTGAATGCCCAATGTCCTAACACGAGCAGCGGCAGTTTGAGGAGTACCAAGTTCCCCAAGTCGTCTTTTCCCAACCACACGGGGGACAATGTGTAAGCACGCACAGGCTTCGCCTCCCAGAGGGGCTTTTCCTCTGACTACCACCCGAGTGATTGGCGACTTATCTTGCCTCGAATAGACTGTCACCGTCCTACTCGTCAGACTTGCAGCAGTCGTCCCCCGCCCTTTTCCTTGAGGGACACTGGAGTCGCCCTTGAGGGGGGCGCTGTGGGAACATTTCAGGCGTCTCGCGTATCAGAAATCTTTCTTATCGATAGGAATGGAACTAACTGATAAGAAACAATAATTTTCTCCCACATCTCAAAGGCTCCTGAAATCTCCCTGGGATCAACACGACGCGCGACAGCGGCCTCAGAATGTGTGATGCATTCCTTGGATCAGCACCCCTGATCACCTCGCGCTCCTGTTATTGCAGCAAAGCTTGCTACAACAAGAGCACAGGTACATCCCGCGAAAACTTACAGGAGGACACCATCCAACCGCTGGGCCGCCAAAAAGTCGGCGAAACGTTCCTTTTACGTGCTTACCGATTGGCGGAGCCACCGAGCGCAGGAATGTGGCCGTTCTTAGTGGCTTGTCTCTGAGGTACTCGTAGTATCTTCGGTGCGAGCTGACTCTCGCTTGTTCAATATCGGGAATGACAGGGCCTGACGCAATTCGAATACTCAAACCATGACCGGAACTTTAGTCGCCCTTCTCTCAAGACAGAAGATGCAAATTTCTCTGCCGATGGGATTCCCTTACGGCCTTATGCTCGGTGAAGAATATTGATCAAGGAAAATGGCTCACAATGCTGGCCACACCCAGATTGTGGTCAGTCTGTTCATCGTCTTCCCCCGGATTCTGACACTCAAGACTCCAGATATACCCCCTTCTAGCTCTCCACCATTGATAGTGACAAACATGAAGTCGCTGACATGCAGGGTGCTCTCCATGGTAGTGCATGTCGTCCGGCTTTGCCACACTTTATTTCCCCAAGTTTCCTCAGGGCCAAGGGTTTCATGCCGCAATCAAACGGATCCCCTTTGCTAGATCTGAACGAGAAAGCGCGCTTTGGAGAGGGGGAAAAACCAAATTGCGAACAAGCGGAGGGTCGTCTAATCGTCATTGAGCACGTTCTCGCGTGGAAACATAGCACAAACGCCAAAGCACAAGGCAGACAAATGCAGCTAAAGACACTCGACACTCCTCCGAACCCACCGACAAGCGCCACGAACTCTTGACCTCGGTCAGTGATGGTGACGATGCCTGCGCCTGCTGCTATCACTTTCACTGCTGCTACTGCTGACACTTCTCCTCCTGCTCCCCGACCTCCTGCGAGAGCGAGAGACGGAGCGGCTTCTCCGGTCGTCGTAGTCTTCGTAGTCTTCGCCATAAGCCTCGCCTTCCCGGCGTTCTTTCTTCTTGCGCTTGTCCTTCTCATGCTTGGACTCGAGTTTGTGACCGGCATATGCGCCGGCCAGCGCCCCAGCAACGGTGATCAGGCTGTTGCTGTGGCCGAGTTCATGGCCAGCCCCTGCGTAACTGTGTTAGACCTTGTCCAAACGGCATTGCAGCATGGAACTTACATCCACCGACCGCGCCACCAAGGAGCGTTGCCCCTATCTCCTTCCCGGCCTCGTGTTTATCGTGACGTTTCTCTCCCCTTTCTCTTGACCTCTCCCTTTCTCTTTCCCTTTCACGCCTTGAGCCGCGGGAGCTTGGGCGGTCGTCATAGCGATCGTCATATCCTTGCGACGGAGGCGCATAATATGACGAACTGTCACCGGCGCGATACTGGCTGGCGGCAAAAGGGCCCGAGTTGCGACGTTCACGATTGTAGTCGTACTCGCCGGCGTACTGGCCAACCTGCATGCCGGAGGTACGGGGGGAAGATCTGTATTGGTCTTCGCGTGCAGGCTGATACTCTCCATACGAGGACTGGCACAGGGAGTCAGCCAAGACCCAAGGGTGGTCAAATCCCAAAGTCGATCAACTAGCCTTACCTGTGGAGCAGTGTAGCTTTGCCCACCCTCGTATTGTGATCGCGGAGGAGGCGGATATTGGTTGTGCCCGCTTCCTGGCGGAGGAGGATACGAGTTTGGGTTGTAGTAGTCTGACATATTGATATGGGTGAATCGAATCGCAATTCTTCAGAGACGAGCGAAGCAGAGATGCCGTCGCAATGTTTTCAAGGGCAAGGCATAGGGGGGGATGACAGCGGCATCACTCCTTAGTCATGCCGGGTATTGTCGCGGAGGGTGGCGGGGGCTGGCAGGCAGGCTGGGAGGCTGGCCGGAATGGCGGACAAACTATGACCTCATCGCTCCGAACTGCCACGAGGCCAGATGCGAAACGCCAAGGCCCACAAGCCACCAAGCCACCACAGTCACAGGCTGGCGCCAAGACTCCTCACCTGTTTCACAAAATGCCTCTTTGCGACTTACTCAAGCAAAATTGCAGTTCCGCCACCGTCCGTGATTGGGAGACTATCACGTTCAGACCAGAGACTTTGGTCGATCTCCATGGATCCCCCTCGAAGAATGAAAAACTTTGGGAAGCAAAGCAAACAAACAAACCCTTTCGCCCTGATTGAATCCTATCCTGGACCGGGGGAGATGAGAGATGAGCTTCGTGGCTTGTCATCTTTTGGAGCAGATAAGGACAGAAGCGTCTCTCAGCAGTCAGTCAGCTGTCAACAGAATATCGGCACCGAGTCTGCTCTCAATGACACCAGATTACGTCGACCAGACGCTGATTCAGATGGGATTGAAGTCGGGATATAGCAGCCAGCCAGCAGAACCAGGAGAAATTCTCCTGTGACATCAATCGCCAGCACCCTCCCTGACTCGGCAAGATTGACGGATGGGATTATTTGTGGTATACTCCCTGCACCTCAGAGCCTTGCCAGATCTCCCATAAGGCGACCAACCACTGTCGCTGACATGTAGCCCCAAATCGGAGAACACAGCCCATCCAGATGGTTACTTGGTTAGGTTCGGCGCACTCTCGGGATCTTTCAGTCGACTGGATTTTTTTCTCGCTTCCACCCCCAATCAGCGTGTCTGCTAAGGCGCGGCTGTTCTCAACGGTACATTCCAGTTGGCTTCGGTCTGAACTGCGCTGACTTATCAGCCTCCACCGTCCCTCAGGAGTGGCATTCGGTGTCCTCGCTCAAACAAGGGGCATGCCGACTTTTCCTTTGACCTGAGTTAAGCTTAATTGAATGTGCCGTTCCATTGGGTGCAAGGCTGCCTCGCGGCGAGCCTTTCCGCCAACTCACTCCACTTGGGCGACCTCGTCGTCTCTCGCGTTTTGCGCACGGCCGAGTACGGCACTGAGGATCGAACCACATGCATATGCCTCTGAAATCAATGTTGGATCCTGGCGCCTTTTGGCACTGGGGCCGCACAGATTCTCGCGAGATGGTGTCCTGGTTGGGCAGCGAAGCCTCTAGATCGGTTTTGTCAACACTGCACGAGACTTCGTGGACCCATGGTATATATACATCACGTTCCCGGGTCTTCGTTACCCCCTTTGCGTCTCCCAGCTCAATTTTGGCATTCTGATCTGCCCAAAGAAGCAGTCCTATTGTTCCAAACTATTTCCCTTGACTATTTTTAATTCGCCGAGCTCACCATGGACCAACCTCACATATCCCATGGGACCTCCCTAACCACCACGCCCACGGTGTCGGACGCTGGCGGGGTTCTGGAGCATGGCGTCGAGAAATCAGACACCAGGCTGACCCGGGCTTCGACTCGTCGGACGCTGGAGCATTACGAGACCAGACCGACGCAAGATGCCTCGGATTTGCTGGATTTGCCTTACGATATCCTCAGCGATGAGGCCGATATGAACGAATATTTGGAGGAGACGACGACCGGTGTGATCCCCAAGAAGACAGTATCGAGGGTGACCGGGCGGCTCGAGGAACATGAATTGGTTACTTTCAAGATTGGCGATCCAGAAAACCCAAAGAATTGGTCCAAGCCCTACAGTATGTTTTTCCAGCGCCACATTGCATTTGTTTTCGTTGCTGCGCAAGTTGTTGACCCCTTCTCCGAACAGAATGGTGGTGCACCATGACCGTGGCATTCACTTGCTTTACCGTCGCCTTCAATAGCGCTGTCATCACGGCCGACTTGGAAGGTGTTTCTGAACGATTCCACGTTTCAGAGGAAGTCTCCCTCTTGACCATCACCATGTTCGTCATTGGCTTCGGTGTCGGTCCCCTCGCCTTTGCGCCCCTCTCAGAACTCTACGGTCGGAAGCCGGTCTATGTCCTCACCCTGGGTCTTGCCGTCATCTTCGAGATCCCCTGCGCCGTGGCACAAAACATTGGTACTCTGTTGGTCTGTCGTCTAATCGACGGCATCGCCTTCTCTGCGCCCATGACCCTCGTCGGCGGCACGTTGGCCGATCTCTGGAAGAACGAAGAGCGGGGTGTCCCCATGGCTGTCTTCTCGGCTGCTCCCTTCATCGGCCCTGCGATCGGCCCCTTGGCTGGAGGCTTCCTCGGTGACGCCGCTGGCTGGCGCTGGCTTTACTGGATCCAACTCATCCTCGCGGGGGTGTGTTTGGGCATCTTGACCTTTACCGTGCCGGAGACCTACGCCCCCATTCTCCTGGACAAACGCGCAAAGAAACTCCGCAAGGAGACGGGCGACAGCAGATACGTCACCGAACGGGACCTCGACATGCGTCCTCTGACCCAGCAATTGGCCATCTTCCTCCTCCGGCCCCTGCAGTTGCTCTTCCTCGAACCCATCGTCCTTCTCATCTCCTTGTACATGTCGGTGCTTTATGGCCTCCTGTACATGTTCTTCGTCGCATACCCGATTGTCTATGTCGAGGGCAAGGGATGGTCTGAAGGCAGCACGGGACTGATGTTCATCCCGCTGGCCCTCGGCGTCGTCTGTTCCGCCGTGCTGTCCCCACTGGTCAACAAGCACTACCTCTCCGTCTGCGCCAAGTACCCGGACGGCAAGCCGCCCGCGGAAGCACGACTCATCCCGATGATGCTCTCGTGCTGGCTGATCCCGATCGGCCTGTTCATCTTTGGCTGGACCTCGTACCCGGACGTCTCGTACTGGGGGCCCATGATGGGCGGCTTCCCCGTCGGGTTCGGCTTCATCTTCCTGTACAACTCGGCCAACAACTACCTCGTCGACACGTACCAGCACCTCGCGGCCTCGGCGCTCGCGGCCAAGACCTGCATCCGGTCCTTCTGGGGCGCCGGCGTCGTACTGTTCACCGTCCAGATGTATCACACCCTGGGCTACCAGTGGGCCAGCTCGCTCCTGGCGTTCCTGGCCCTCGCGTGCTGCGCGATCCCGTACGTCTTCTACTTCTACGGCGCTCGCATCCGGAGGCTCAGCCGGTACGCGTTCCACGACGAGAACGAGGCTTCTCCCGTGAGAACGAAGACGGAGGGGGAAGTGTAAACCAGAGACTATCAAGAAGTGGCGGTGGCAGCGGCAGCAGCAGCAGCAGTAATGTCGGTGAGAACAGCAACGTTGGAACAAACAGTCGCCGAGAAAAGTACACACGCACGAGGGGCTACTCTGCGCCAGACGAGAACCTCCTCCCCCTCAAAGGTAGCAGGAGGTCCTCTGGCAGGAGACACAGAATGGAGAGAGGGGAGGTATTCTAACAGCCCCGCAGGTCTGGTTTCGTTCTTTGTTTGGCGTGGGTGGATGGAGTCATGGAGGGATGGCACGGCACAGCATGTCCTTGTTAGTCCACGTCCACGGAGTTTTCCTCCATTTTGGACCTTCATTCAGAGGACTTTTGATGAATTTGTTTTTCGGTTTGGTTTGGTTTGGTTTGGTTTGGTTTGGTTTGGTTGTCACAATATTCAGCCTCGGGGGTATAGGATAAGCAGGTGCGGGTGCAGGTGCAGGGGACCAAGGTCCTTGGACCGTTCCCGGGCTGGTTCTGGTTCACATGCACATACATTGCGAGCGAGCGACGCCATCTCTCCGGGCAGGACGATGTTTTTGGACTAAAAGCATGTCTGTCGACGGAAGGTGATCGGGGGTCTTTGTATGTATGGAATTTGTGGTGATCTTGATCTTGATCTTGATTCTGATCTTGATATCTCGTATTGATTCATCGATTCCTCGATTCTTCGACTCGCTGGTTTGACTCGTCGACTGACTCTCGTAAACCACCCTCCCTCCTTCCCTCCTCCCCTACCTGACCTACCTGACCTACATGTGCCCCGAGTGCTTGCTTATCACTGACACCTAGAAGACGTACTCCGTACAAATGTGGCTCCTCGGAGCCGCCGTTTCGGTTTCGGGGAATCGGAGCCGTCAGTCACCACAGGTTTATCGCCATCGCCATCACAATCGCCATCAGTCAGTCAAGTAGTTGTGGATCGGGGCCAAACCTGGAAAAAGGAAAGACGAGGGGGGAAGATTGTCCTTCCACGCTGTCTTCGCACTACTACTACTCCATAGGTACGTACATACTTGGGCATCATCAAGCACCCACACACCCACCCTGCGCCTCGGGACCGACTTATCTACCTGTATCTATATCTAGCACCCACGGAGCTGCGTGCAAGGTCCCACCCGCCATGGTTGAGTTTGCATCCGATGCCCCCTTCAGTCAAGTCCCAGCCTCTAAAAAGGGGAGGGGGCTTTTGTGGACATCTGGATCACTGAGCACATCTACAACAAAAAAAGGGGTTTGTAATCAATGAGTGCCCGTGGTACAGTAAGTGTGTACTCGTAACTATCAATTCCCGTGCTTTTCCCGAGCAATGGCCGAACCGATGCCCCAATCCACTAACGCCGTCGCTATGCCTGCCTACCAAGTAGGATCCAAACAAGGAAATAGAGAAAAAGGAGATCAGCTCGCCCCCAAGATCCTGGTGTATGCATCCTCCACCTCCCTCGCAATCTCCAACAGACTCACAATTGCAATGCTGTGCGTTGCCTCTGGCAGCTTGTCCCTGTGCAGCCCGATCCACTCCAGCGGCGGCGTCGCCTCGCCCATGTCCCGCAGCTGTGGCGTATCAATAACCGGCGGCTCAAGCGCTACATAGGTGAATTTACTCAGCGGGACATTGACAACCGCCGTGATCTTCTCCTGGCGCCCGTTTTCACCCTCTTGGGACGGCTCCGCTGTGACCTTGATGGCAGATGGAGGTAGCGGCTTCCCTAAGCGCTGGGCCAGAGCACGGGAATGGGCCTGCCACATGCCCCGGATGAAACTGATTCGCGCATAGTTCCATCCAACGTCGACTTTGCCTTCGAAGGTGCTCCGGAAGGTGTATTCAATCGTGTTGGAGTCCGCGACCTGCCACGTCTGCATGGCGGACACGAGACGAGGCACTTTGACGATCGTCCCGCCGCGAGAGGTGGTGGCCCTGTCAATGACATCGGGGACCGAGACCTCGCTCAGGGCCTTTGTGGTGGCCCGATTGACGCTCGACAGGGCGACTCTGAGTTGTCCTAGCGTCATTCCTAGGGCACTGTGAGTTTTGCCTTCCGTCGTAGCCACCGCAAACCTTGCCTGCACGTCGGTTGCCTCGACCTTGAGAATCTGATTGTCGAAGAACGTGTTTGGGAAGACACCCGCATCGAGAGCGCCCAATGTCAAAACGACGTCTGTGTGCAGCGCGAACGTGCCTTTTGCAACAGCTTTCTCTTTGCGTTCCCTGGCTGGAGCTGGAGTTGTCCAAGTGCTGGATGGGAACATCGATTTCCTTCGAAGGAACTTATCCAAATCCTGGAGTGACGTCTCGTATGCTTCATGTTTTTCCTGCATCAATCGTTCGAATGCTTGCACGAGAGCTAGCCCTTGAGCCGCAGTCGCCGTGGTACAAAAGACTTGGACTTTGCCTCCGTCGACGAGCCCGACCAGCCGATCGCTGTCGTTCCCAAGACCCTGCCTCACATTGTACATCAAAAATTCGAAGAAAGAGATATCGGCTACTGCGAAGGGCTGGTAATCGAAGGCAGCCTTCACTCGGAAATGTTCGAACCCGATAGAAGCTTGGACAAGAGGAGCACGTCTCTTTGCCGTTGCATCTTCTGGCCATTTGATTGACGTCCGTGCTCGCATGTTTTCCAGCTCAATAAACCCGCTCATCCGCCCTGTGCTATCGACCCCGACTCTGTCGAACCCTATGCACAAATTTTGCTCGGAATCGCTGTTCTTTCTCGACGAAGCCCAGAGCTTGGAGATGGTGAAGACTGATTTGCCGAGCCCTTGGCCAAGGTCGACTTGGAGCTGGACTTCTTGCACAGACGCTATGGCATGCCATGGTAAGGTGCCCTTTCCAGACAACTCCTGATAGCGTTGCATTGCATAGGCCTGTTGATCTAGCGGAGATGCAACAGGCGCAGCTGGTTTTGACTTGGTGCGAAGCTCTGGAGGATACCAGATTTCACGGAAGAGAAGAAAGTCTTGAAGCTGCTTTGCATTGATGTCCGTCTTCATAGGACTGATATTGAGAACCACTGAGACTCCGGTCGTAGCACTCACATGCTTGCTGTTCATCAGTGACATGACGATGGAATCCACTTCAAAGCTGGCGGTTGATTCTCGGGAGTAAACGTGTTGGACGGAAGCCGCAAGCTTATTGAACGTCGTCTGAATCGCAAAGAACCGTTCTTGGTCAGGGGCAGATACCGTATTGACCCTGACGAATATATCTGCAAATCTGGCTGTGGCCGCCACTCTTGCAATAGGTTGACAGCTCAAGCTGAACTGCTGTGGCTGTATATAAAGTCCAGCATTCAACTTGCAGCGACCAAAAATGGCACTCGGGTTCGAGTTGCTGAGAGTCGCATCAGAGAGGTAGCTGCGAGTATCTGGCGATGCGCTAGGCTCAGTGTCCCCAGGCTGATCGTCGCCCATAATCTCTTTGATACTGGCTGATATCTCTTGTATCAAAGGCACCACGGTAGGGTAAAGAGTATTCGAAGACGCCGCGACTCTGACCTCGGTGCTAAGGGATGGATCGTCTTTGTTGTCGTCTTTGTACTCGACTTTGAGAGCAACACCAGGTGCTTTCAACACGGCCGACGAAACGTCCTCTCCTTGAACTGCTTGACCATATCGGCCCGCTCGAGATCGTTTCTTCCCTTTCAAGAACCCAAACACAGAGCTCTTGTGTTCGGCTTCGGTGCGAGGACTGATATGGACTACAGCCCCGGCAAAATCGGCGTCAACTAGGAGCGATGCCAGTCGCTTCCCACCCAACAGATCTATCTGAGAGGCTTGGGGTGTTGCCGGACTGGTCTCACGGAAACTCTTCGCTCTGCGTAACTCCGCGCTGGCATTGCCAAGGGATTTTTGTAAGGCGTGACCTGGAATCACGAAGTCGGAAGCAAGCCGGAGGTCCAGGGCCTTCCCCTTTGCTTGGAATGCAAAGCGTCGTTCATGCTTCGTGGAGAGGTAGGCTGTGGCAAAGACCACTTCCGGTAGTAGTGCAGAGTTGGCTGTCCGTGCGACAGGGCTCTTCGACTGTGACTGTGGGACAATTTGTAACTGCGTGTCCAATATCGATAATCGAGCGGTGCCCTCTTGCCGGGTCTTGAGATCAACCTTTCGGATCGAGAAAACCAGGTCTTCCATCTCACGGGAGGCTGATAACCCAGGACTTCGCGTCAAGTTCCATCGGATCATAATATCCTCAAGATCAAGAGCGTAGGTTGACGCATACAGGATAGTTGATGCGCCGTCGATGCTCTCAGCTGCTTCACTGGCCACATCCGTAGCTTCTCTGGGCTTCAGCCGGTCTGCGATACCGGCAGTAGTCATCCTCCGGATATGTTGGATGTTCTCTCCATCATCAGCGAGTTTGAGAGACTTGATCCGATCTTGCAAAAATGCAATAATGTCGACCGCCAGGGTAGCACTCTCCTCGAAAAGCTCAACGGCAATTCCATCGCTCCAAGCCCTATAAACCTGGACAGTCCCCGAATTTCCGACTGTCTCGGTCTTTCCAGAGGCTTTCAGGCCTATGGTACAGGATCCAAAATTGGTTCGCTCGTATCTTGTACTGCGATAGAGTCCAACGCCGACGCCCTGAGAGTTGAGGATAAATTGTGGCCGTTCATGGATCGAGTCTGGATTCTCTGCCTCGTTATGGATGTGTAATGTCGTCCCTTGAAGCCCGAACTCCATGTCGGCCCGGTAGTCCTGGTCTTCCCTGACAGACGGAGCACTAAAGTGAATCCTGATCCCTGCCAGGGTTCCGTGAATTGCGTAACGAAGCAAAAGAGTCGCGTCAGCTGGTTCTTCCACCTTGGGTTTGGATTTTCCACCCGTTACGTGATCAATTGACTCTTGCAGTTGCTGCATGGCTCTCCTGGCATCTAGTATTAGGTGGATCACGCCAGGCTGGTTCAGCGCATCGAAGCAAGCTCGTACGCCCGAGGCTTCCAGATTGATTTGTTCGACGGTCATGCGCGCCCGGACGGAAACAAGGGCATCTGTCTGAGCCACGGATAGTCGCCCATTGATTGGCGGCATCTTCAAGAGAGACAAATTGCCCCGAGACGCATCCTGCGGTACTTCAAACAAATGCTCGTGCTCTTTAATGTCGAAATTGACGTCCAACCCTCCATTTCGCCGTGGGATGATTGATGTACGGGCCACGTTCCCAGCAATTGCATAGTGCAGCGATGGAACAATCACAAAATTCAACCTGTAGTCGTCCAAAAACATGGCCACGCGTAGATCAAGATTGAGAGCATCGTTGGAGCTTGAGACCTTTTGGACTTTGTTGCCGCTTGCGCTGGGAACCTGGTGGACCAGATCGACAATTGTCGCGACTTCTTCGCGGACAACAGAGTCGGCGACTACAAGCAGCTTGACGATATCTTCCTTCATCTGAAACCGAAACTTGTGCGAGGCTGCACAGAGCTGAACAACCATCTTTTGATCTCCAGAGCTGGCGGGCGGCTGTGGCCACACCGACCCATAGAGCTTTGGCATGCGGAGTCGCCACATCATCAAGGTGTGGGAATGACCTCTGAACTTGGCCATTGCTGTGTATGCTGCAATCGTAAAGGAGGAAATCGTAGGCTGTGAACCGCCGTTGGAGAAAGAAACGCCGCTTCGAAAGCTTTCGGCCGCCCATTTGAGCTTGAGGTTGATGGTGGTGAGGTAAACGGAGGCTGCATCCGCTCCCACCATAACTGTAAAGTGGTTTCTCTTTGCAGACAGGTTTTGCGCTGTCTTTTCGATGGAATTATGGGTGTTTTGTGTTCTCAGTGCCAGAGGGTTACCCAGTTCAATGACCTGACGTGCGAGTTCAACCAGGGCCCAATTGAGATGGAGAGATGTGTCTGCAGTGTAGGCTTGAAGGATGATTCTCCGCGCGTTGCTGCCGATCCCGGAGGTACCTGCAGGGCGCAGGATGACGTTGAAGTCGAGGCCGAGTAGAGCAAGATCACTCTGACGAGGGCCGGGATCCAAGATAATTTCAAATTTTCCCACGATGATTTCCGTCTGTACAACGAGCTTGTTGTCGAATGCTTCCGACGCTTGGACATGGCCGCATTCGAAAAGTGAGCTCATGATGGGCACTTTATCTCGTGCATAATCCCAGCCTCGCCACTCCTCAAAAGAAGAAAGCACCTGGAGTTTGGCTGGATCTTTCAGCTCGAGATCTTCACAGCCGCACTTTTCGATGAAGTCTCGTCCGTGTTCTTTCTCGAGAGTGGAGAATATGTATCTGAGCCTCGAAATGATCTTCCAGGAGTCGCTCAGACGGACATGTTTATCCGCGCTTCTGAGCACATATGAGGGCCTTGTCAGAAAGATAGGATCCGAGATTGCGTTGCCTGCTTGGGTTAGATGATAGATCAAGTGCCTTGATTTATAGCTCTGGTCAAGCCCTTCGAATGCATCGACAATGCGATCGACCATTGACACTGTCCTCTGAATCAGCCCTGCCATGCTGTTTAGTTGATCCGCCCACAAGACCACGTCGAAGTTGCTCAGCTGTAATTTTGAATTGATATCTTCTTTCATGCAGAACCAGAATCCCACGTTCGCGAGCGATACTGCGGTCTGAGCAGAAGCTCTCTCGGTTGCGAAGCTATCGTCCCTTACAGACACGGAGAGATTTTCAATCGAACCATATGCCAGCTGACTGTGTGGGGGGGTGGGCTCCAGCCTTGCACTGGTCTTTGGATGTAAGAGGCGGTAGAACAACTGTGAGCTCCTTAGTTTCACGTCGTATTGGTCTTCCCTCGGAACTGGTGTATCGCTCTCGCCTTCTCCTTGTAGGCCATTAATCAGCCGAATATGTGCATAGGGCAGCTGGACAGCGAAGTCCACAACGTGTCCTTTATCGTCGTGCTTGTGAGTTTCTAGTATTCGCTTCATTACCGTAATTTGCACTTTGTCTAGCTGGTCGACTGGATGATCTTCATTCAATTCTCGGATCAACTCTCCTATTGAAAGAAAGAGAGAGGGGGTGCAAAACCCGGTCAGACCATCCTGGACCATAAAGACAACGCCGTTATGTGGCGTTTCCTCGAATTCGTCTGGTATCGCTCCAGAATCTTTGGTGGCCGCCGGAGTCAAGGATGGGAACTGAGCAGGATCCAAGTCAGGCAGTCGGGGCAGATTTTTGGTATTAGGTTCAACGTCGTGCAGTGTAAAGTGCGGCGGGGACCATGGACTGGAGAATGTCACCAATGCCTGATGCACATCTCGATCTCTGGAACGAAGACGATTCAGATCTTCACGGCTTAGACCAGACTTGTCTGACGGCGGTGGCCAGGATCCTGCAGGGCCATGATCTAGCTGATTCCGTACGCGAGACTCGACGGATAAGCCTTTTCGAAACGGAGTCGACGATGCTGATATGAAGGAGGCTTGTCGTCCAGGACCACGTCTCCGACCATTACGGTCCCTCGATTCCGGGAACGTCGTTTTCTCTACTCTTCCGATGGGTTCGGGCATTGAGGGCACGGGCATGGCTGGCGGATCACGGGCCCAGTCAGGTATCCTATGATTCGACGCGTAATGCTTACCAGGATCTAACACCCAATCTGCACGGTGGGTTCGTTGGTCATGATAGCGAATATGCTGTTGTTGCAAAGCGCGAGTATGCGCAAGGTTATCTGTCTTGTCCAGCGTCCCGATCCGAAGAGAGGTCTCAAAACAGGCAAACGTCTCTACCGGGCCTGGTCTTCGATCGTGATGTCGCAGAGCGCCTTTGTAATCCACAGCTGCGAGAGCAATCCGAGGGACACTGGCACGCAACGTCTTTGCAAAGCTGAAGTTGGCCCAGTCGCTGAATGAGATATCAGATTCGGAAAGCTCCAGCATGTAGGCAGTTCCTCCCGATATCAGCCAAAGACGGAGACCGGCAAGATTGGCCCTGAGGAAGGTCACGTCGTGAACCGCTGTGCGATTGAAAGGTGGCAAAGAGTTTTCATCGTCGTCCAGTGTGTAGATGAATGCCATGATGGAATTGATTAGGGTCTGAACAAACTTGGAAGAGCATTCGCCGGTGATCTCGCCAACGTCAATATCCCAATGACAGGCGTACGTGGGCTCCGAAGGGGGTGCCCCAAAAAGTCTATGGCCGTACACGCAGGCACCATTAATGAATAACTGGCAATTCGTGATTGCGCTTGATGGATCGTTTCCCTTAACGGTTATAGACTCAAGCGAGGCCTCGAGCGGACTCGAGCTAACCTGTAGGTCCATGTAGTAGTTGGTAAAGCGCATGTCGGCATCGACAAGAAGGATGTCCACACGGACGTTTTCTCGTTGCGAATAAATGTTCGCAGGTAACAGCACGCAGGAGTTCTCGGCTCGAATAGTCAAAATGACATCGAGGTCATTGTCTTTTTTGCTGCTTGGTCGCGGTCGCTGGAGCTCGTTACCAGCTAACATGTCCTGGTACTCCTCCAATGTCCTGAAATGCAGATCTTCACCAAAGTAGTTCTCCTTGACATTCACAAAATAGCGGATGAGATACCCATGCAAAAAGAACTTGGGCGCATACCCTGTAATGGTCATGAACAGAGAATCTGTCAAGCCGGGAGACACATTGGGGTAGTAGTTGTAAGACCCCTCGAGATTCAGCAGCTTGAGGGTCATCATCGTTGTGTCCTCAGCAAGAGTATTGATCGTATTCCACACCGGTGTGATGAGTTCCAGGGATGCATTATGGCCCTCGCCAATGAATTTGACGCTGCTTTGACGAGGCGAGAAGTACTGCATGGGAATATCCACATTTCCAGCCAGCGACTGAAATCCTAGGACTAAGAATGCGTTTTCTTCAAGGTCACATGGGTTGTCAATAATGTTGTAATCGTTTGCATTGAGATAGAGCTTGAGATCCGGAAACGCCAAGTGGAGTCGATAGACAAAAGGTACAAAGGTCATGTAGTCCGGCTTCTGGCCTGCTGTAAAATCGCTAACAAGATCTGTTAGCAGAATCATGTGGTCTCTCAAGATGAACATCTCCATGGCACTGCTTTCAATGTCAAAAACCCAGGTGTGAAGGGCGTTCCACACCAGAGGGTTGGACAGGTCACATGAAACCTTCTGTGAGGGACAACGCCAGAGCAATGCATGATTGACGCTAGAAGTAGCTTTCGTGTGCTTGAGGTCAAGTCGCAGGTGATTTCTGTAGCCTTCTGGTCGCGGGACCATGTCCATGTCGTATCGCACCGTCGAATCCTGTCCTGCTGAGACGGTCAACCAGCCGAATGGGCGGATATCCGGGCCAAGTTTTGTCTTGGGCGAGCGACGGAATCGAAAATGTCTCTTTTCACGTTGCTTCCGTACGGCGGCAGCTTCCCTGACCGCGTGCGCTCTGTTTCTCCACTGCCAATCTTTCGAGCGTTCTTTCGTCGGTACACGGAGGCTAACTTCATCTTCAAGGTCAACGCGTATTGTCATTACCGTGTATTGCCGCACGTCGCCTACTTTGACAGGTGGAGCTGGCGACACTGATCGATAGGGGTTTGGGAAAAACGTTGACTGGATTTCAATGCGAAGGCGGTCGGCCCAAGGGCCGTAGTTTACAAAGCCACCTTTGACAGTGAGGTCCATCCCGTAGGCCGGTGGCTTCGACATGTTGATATCGTCAACATGTGCGTGTCGGGCCAGATCCACATCTTCTTCTGAAACCTTCCCCGGCATATCCCAGAAGAACTTGAAGTGAACCGCCGGCGAGTCCAGGATTTGTGAAAACCTGGCATATTCCACATGAGACCAGCCTTCGTGATCGTCGCGCTCATCCTCATCTAGATACCTGCCGAGCCCATGCCACGATCGATTCTCATTCTGGAACTCGTCATAGGGATAGTGCTTCTTGGTTTCACCGTCTTGCGATGCAGTGGTCCGTAGCGAGCCCCTTGAGCTGCCTAAGCCTGGCAGAAGACGCTTGAGACCACGGAAAGCCTTACCGATTCTGCGCCTCAAACCGAAGTTCACTTGCCACCAGCGTCGTCGATAGTTCAGAGACTCTGCAGCTGATATTATCCTCTCCGCAGCGACATACTGAGTTCTGCGAAAGTCAGGGTTAGGTTTCATTTCGACTTTGGGATGGTCAATAGTAAAGTCGAACACCTGCCGGAAGAAATCCGACGACCTCGACGCGCTTGCATCAATATGACCTTTGGCGGCTGCAAAGGTGGTGACGACTAACGCCCGTGTGTTCTCATTTCCAAGCGATATTGCCCCCTTTGAGCATTCGACAGCAATTGGCAGGGCTCGCAGAATCCAGGGATAAAAGGACGGTATATCTGCAGTGGGTCGCTCTGTGTCCGGGGCCACACTGGCGTAGGTATCAGCCCGTACGATAGGGACAGCGAAATCGCTCGATGGTGAGATTCGGTCAGCCTTTTCGCTAAGCGGACTGTCCGCGGAGATGTCGCTGGAAGTAGCTTCTTTCGAATGAGGCCTTGCCTTGTCCCTACGGAGATGCAGCTTGCCCAGCTTGTGTTCGTGTTTCTGCCCGGTAGTATGATTCTGTGGGCCACCGTCCTTGAGATCATGGTTCAAGACATCTTCGACAATGGAGTCGTATACGGGCGTTCTGTTGTATACAAACCATTCCAAGCCAGAAATATGGGCCGAGATCCGGGCGTCCGCAATCGTTTTCCTCCTGAAACGGCCATACTCGGGGTCTTGAAAGGGGGTTTCCGACTCCTCAGATCCGTCCACAGGTGACAATTTCTGTTCCTTGAGCACAGAGTCCTCCTCTTCCAATTCCGACCCTGTCAGATCTACCTGTCGCGAGGAAGATTGCCAATATCTCCAAGTGATGTAGCCATGCTGGATCAGGACAGTTTCATTCTCGGCGTGATAGCGGATGCCCTTGAAGAAGATTCGACCAGCTAAGAAGGATAGCTGAAGTGCTTGAATGTCAATCCAGACTCGGTACTTGTGCCAAGTAAAGGCTCGCAGCCCGTAAGAAACGAGGGTTGCGAACAGGCGATTGAAGTAGAAGAGAAAGAAGAGCGTCAAGCAAGAGCAGGTGGCGAGTTCGATGAACCAGGTCCTGGAGGGCGTTAGCACAAAGCAGTATCATTCGCAGGCCGGCTCACCAGTTGAAAGAGGTATTCCTCGAGATGGGAGCCCCGACCAGGTCATCCAAATCCGACATGATTCATGTGGCTACTACCATGCGACGACGCGCCCATGGTTATCGTTGTTTCAAGAGTGGTCGCATCGTCTGTTGCGTTTGCAGGACCGCACAGTAATCGAAGACGGCTGCCAAAAGTACCTCGAGGGCATGCAACGGAAAGCGAACCCGCGTAAAGGTGCGAATGTGGACTCGAGATGCACGATGATGACTTGCGGTGATGCAGTGTTTCCCCGCAGAAAACCCGACCAGGCGCATGCCATCCATCGCTTGAACATTTTCCTGATCGCGCTGCATTACCCGTCTACACCCCTATATGCGATAAAGCGACTCGTCACATTACCGAAGACAGACTCCAGTCATTCCTCTACTCCTCTGTGGCGTGTTTGCAAGTCGACACAATGTTCGTTTGGAGCTCACGGTAACGGGACTGGAACTGTCGCTTCATTGCAGGTGCCTTGACGGCATTGCTTTGCGTGCATCATGGAAACAATGGCCAGTGGTGGAACGGGCAGCAAGCTCACCAGACTCATCATTATCCTGGCAGGAGTATCGTCGCTACTTGCTACTCTGATATCCTTGGTGTACGTCTCTACGACTTCGACGCCGTTGTAATGTACAGTACTAATCTGCGGCCTAGGTCAATATGGCTTCAATCCAAGAATTACAGGAAGCCTCTACTGCAACGATATGTCATTCGAATTCTGCTCATGGTTCCCATCTACTCCGCTGCCTCATGGGCATCAATCGTGTCCCTGAAAGCCGCCTTCTACCTCGATCCTCTTCGTGACATCTACGAAGCATTCACAATATACACTTTCCTCCAACTCCTCGTCAACTTTCTCGGCGGCGAACGATCCCTCATCATCATGATGCACGGCCGAGCCCCTGTTTCTCACCCGTGGCCCATAAGCCTGTGGTGCAGCAAGATGGACATTTCGGATCCACATACCTTTCTCCTGATCAAAAGAGGCATCCTGCAGTATGCGTGGCTCAAACCCATCCTCAGTGTTGCCACCATCATCCTCAAGCTCACGGGGACATACCAAGAAGGCTACATCTCCTTGACCTCTGGCTACTTTTGGACAGGGCTCCTCTACAACGTCAGTGTGACCTTGAGCTTGTATTTCCTCGCTATGTTCTGGGTCTGCATGCATGAGGATCTAAAACCATTCCGACCTATGCCAAAGTTCTTATGCATCAAACTCATCATCTTCGCATCGTACTGGCAAGGATTCTTCCTCTCCATCCTGCAATTTCTTGGGGCAATCCCGAATGACGTCCCAGGCTACACCCCCGACAACCTTGCTGCTGCCATCCAAGACGCCTTGATCTGTTTTGAAATGCCCATATTCGCCGTGGCACACTGGTATGCCTTCTCCTGGCATGACTACGCCGATGTTACAATCTCAGCAGCTCGCATGCCCGTCAAGTACGCGCTAAGAGATGCTTTCGGTCCCAAGGACCTGATTCAGGATACAAAAGAGACATTCAGAGGAAAGGACTACGACTATCGAACATTTGATTCTGGGGACAATGTCATCGCCCACGAGGAGTCTCACTCGCGCGTTGCAAGGATGATGGACGGCATGAGGTATGAAAGGGGAGGCAAGGGCAAGTACTGGATTCCGAAGCCCCAAGGTCCAAGCAGTCGGACACCCCTGTTGCCAAAGGACGGGTCATCACGGGCTCCTGCACCAGAATCTCGAGGCAAGGCTCACGAATACCGAGCAACGGAGCCTGATATGGAGATTGGTATTGATGCAGAGGATGAGAGATTATTTACCAATGCTCGGGCTTTAGAGTTTGGCGATTGGAACGTAAGTTATTCATGCGTGCGTGGATGCCGGACCATGTTTCTAACTGTCCTCTTCCTACAGTACCCAGTCGTCACCGCGCACGAAGCACGACGGGAAGACTGGTTGCGGCGTGATCCCAACTTACTGACCACCTCCACAAACCGTAACCTCTTTCAGCCGACCCGAGATCGGAAGAGCCGCCGTCAGAGTGAAATCCAGGAGAGCATCCGAAAAGGCAAAAATCGCAGCACGTCACCTTCCGAAAGCTCCTCACACCAAGGTGCCATCGAAGCGAAGTTAAAGCGGCCGAAGGAGCGGTCGCCTTCGGCTTCTGGGAAATCCGACCGCAGCCAGCTCGTAGATCTGGTTGTCGAGGATTCAGAAGCCGAAGAAGTGGAGCGCGTCAGAGCTCGCAAGGAAGGCAGTGACGCTTGGAATCGAAAACCGCAGCGGCATTTTGTGCGCACCTACAGCATCGACGAGGAGGCTCCTGAAGGACAGGAGATACGAGAAGGCTGGGATCCGGCTAGCGTGGCGCCGAGGCCGCCGGCTCCTGAGCGTGCAGTGAGTGATGATGAGAACAATCTTATCAACCCAAGGGACGAGGAAGAGCGCTGGACAGAGCGTGGAGAAGGGCAGTATGCCAACATGATTGAAGAAGATAATGTGTGGAGCCGGAGTTGATATGTGTAACACCATTTTACAAGGCAGGGAGACGCGGTATTGGAGCTCATTGTGCAACCTCCCGGCGCCAGAAGCTCTTTCAGACGGTTGGTATGGGTTACTTCTTGTTCTGGTATATGTTGGGCAATGAGAGCGTTCAAGCGGGCATATCTGAAGCCGTGATTCAGGAGTGGTCAACTCTGGCCTCTGGCCTCCTCAAGGGTTGAGGTCTTCATTACGCCACCCATCTGGTATTTGACTTCGGTATACATTGGGAGCAAGCGCAAATAAAGCCTGTTGAATTGGTCAGTTTCTTGTTCAGGACTTGGTAGACCGAGGGGCAACGGAACTCTCGTCCAATAGTCTTCTCCATGTACAAGTATACTGCGGTATGGTAGTCACGCATGATACGCCTCCGATGACTCACCGACTTTCGCATCGTGCCATATTTGTGACCAGCGCGGAAAGTGTCTGTGCCTAGGTAGAGTCACTGTGACTCCTGGTGGGTGTCTGTCTGACAGGATGGAAGCGGTAGCCAACGGAGTTAACATCTCAAGACGGCGACCCGACGGCGACTGCGGCCTCATTGGCGGGGTACAATCACTCACCACCACTCACTTCTGTACGGGTAGAACTCACGCAGTCCAAGCCCCACGTGAAAGCTTGCTTGGCAAATTGCCGCACTCGACTCTCGCATTTCTAACCACCAAGATTTTCTCATATCATCCCAACCCCTCCCTCACCCTCTTCCCTTCGAGTTCTCCCTCGCAAACACGCGGCTCAAACAGCTGCAACTTCCATCCTTCTTCATCTATACCAGCGCAGGTTCTCGCCCCGTATTTTGGCAGATCGAGCGAGCTCTCGATTTTGCATCAGTACTTCTCAAAAGCTCAAGGGAGCGCACTATTCAGCCGTTGTAGGGCAGTTCAACATCAAAAACCACCAAAATGGTCAACGTACGTCTATGTCCTGCTTGCTGCCGTTAAATGGTCCTGGCTAACTCTTTGGCAGTTCACGATCGAAGAGATCCGCGCTGTAAGTTACCCCTCCTTCGACAACACCTGATTGTGGAATTGGACCTTATTGGGGGCTGGCTGCTATGCTCGATATGGACTAACACCCCAAAAAGTTGATGGACAAGCCGGCGAACATTCGCAACATGTCTGTCATTGCTCACGGTATGTTGCAAATCCGTCGTCGTGAAGACTTCGCCAGCTAACCAAACCCGCAGTCGATCACGGAAAATCCACCTTGACCGATTCTCTCGTCCAGCGGGCCGGTATTATTTCTGCGGCAAAGGCAGGCGAAGCGTAGGTGTTGATATCGATATGCAATCGAGGGAAAGATAGTGACAATTTCGCAGTCGGTTTACAGACACGAGAAAAGACGAGCAGGAGCGTGGTATCACTATCAAATCCACTGCCATTTCCCTGTATGCCCATCTTCCGGATGAAGAATCCTTGAAGGATATTCCCCAGGTAAGAGATGCGCCCGTCTTCCTGATACTGGCAGATGACTAATTCAACCTCAGAAAGTTGACGGTAACGAATTCTTGATCAATTTGATCGATTCGCCCGGTCACGTCGACTTCTCGTCCGAGGTCACGGCCGCTCTCCGAGTCACCGATGGTGCCTTGGTGGTCGTCGACACAATCGAAGGTGTGTGCGTTCAGACCGAGACTGTGCTCCGACAGGCTCTGGGTGAGCGTATCAAGCCCGTCGTCATCATCAACAAGGTCGACCGTGCTCTCCTTGAGTTGCAACTCCAGAAGGAAGATCTGTACCAGTCCTTCCTTCGTACCATCGAGTCGGTCAACGTCATCATTTCCACCTACCTCGACAAGGCCCTGGGTGATGTCCAAGTCTTCCCCGAGAAGGGTACCGTTGCGTTCGGTTCCGGACTCCACGGTTGGGCATTCACCATACGGCAATTCGCCGTCCGGTATGCCAAGAAATTCGGCGTTGACAAGAACAAGATGATGGAACGTCTCTGGGGCGACAACTACTTCAACCCTAAGACCAAGAAATGGACCAAGGTCGCCGAGCACGAGGGCAAGACCCTTGAGCGTGCTTTCAACCAATTCATCCTGGACCCCATCTTCAAGATCTTTGATGCATTCCAGAAGGGAAAGGTTGACCAACTCGTTGAGCTGTGCGCCAAGCTCGAGATCAAGATCACCAGCGAAGAGAAGGAACTTCCTGGCAAGGGTCTTCTCAAGGCTGCCATGAAGAAGTTCTTGCCGGCTGCTGATGCTCTCCTCGAAATGATGGTCATCCACCTGCCATCCCCTGTCACCGCTCAGAAATACCGAGCCGAGACCTTGTACGAGGGCCCAGCTGATGATCCATCTTGCATTGCGATCCGCGACTGCGATCCTCACGCCGATCTCATGCTCTACGTTTCCAAGATGGTGCCAACTTCCGATAAAGGCCGTTTCTATGCGTTCGGTCGTGTCTTCGCTGGTACCGTCCGATCCGGCATGAAGGTCCGTATCCAAGGCCCTAACTATGTCCCTGGCAAGAAGGACGATCTGTTCATCAAGTCCATCCAACGTACGGTCCTGATGATGGGTCGTACCGTCGAACCCATTGATGATATGCCAGCTGGCAACATCATTGGTCTGGTCGGTATCGATCAGTTCTTACTCAAGTCTGGTACTCTCACCACCTCCGAAACCGCCCACAACTTGAAGGTCATGAAGTTCTCCGTTTCCCCCGTCGTGCGTCGATCGGTCGAAGTCAAGAATGCCAACGACTTGCCCAAACTCGTCGAAGGTCTCAAGCGATTGTCCAAGTCTGATCCTTGCGTCTTGACCCAAATCTCGGAGTCCGGTGAGCACATTGTTGCTGGTGCCGGCGAGCTTCACTTGGAAATTTGCTTGAAGGATCTGGAAGAAGACCACGCCGGTGTTCCTCTCAAGATCAGCGACCCCGTCGTCTCTTACCGTGAAACTGTTGGCGGTACCTCTAGCATGACTGCGCTGTCCAAATCACCCAACAAGCACAACCGTCTCTATGTTATCGCCGAACCTCTTGGAGAGGAAGTCTCCAAGGACATTGAGAACGGCAAGATTACGCCTCGCGACGATTTCAAGGCTCGTGCCCGTATCCTGGCCGATGAGCACGGTTGGGATGTCACCGATGCCCGTAAGATCTGGGCGTTCGGCCCCGATACTACCGGTGCCAACTTGTTGGTTGACCAGACCAAGGCCGTCCAGTACCTCAACGAAATCAAGGATTCTTTCGTGTCCGGTTTCCAGTGGGCAACCCGTGAAGGTCCCATTGCCGAGGAAGCCATGCGCTCCATTCGCTTCAACATCATGGATGTGACTCTCCACGCTGATGCCATTCACCGTGGAGGTGGCCAGATCATCCCTACCGCTCGACGTGTACTCTATGCTGCTACCCTGCTTGCTGATCCCGGTCTTCTCGAGCCCGTCTACCTCGTGGAAATTCAGGTTCCGGAACAAGCCATGGGCGGCATCTACGGTGTCCTTACCCGCAGAAGAGGTCACGTCTTCTCCGAAGAGCAACGTGTCGGCACCCCACTGTTCACCGTCAAGGCATATCTTCCCGTCTTGGAGTCGTTCGGTTTCAATGCTGATCTGCGCGCTGCTACTGGCGGTCAAGCATTCCCTCAATCCGTCTTCGATCACTGGCAAATCCTTCCTGGTGGTTCGCCACTTGATTCCACCACCATGGTTGGCAAGATTGTCATGGAAATGCGCAAGAGGAAGGGTCTCAAGGAGCAAGTTCCGGGCTATGACAACTACTATGGTGAGTTTCCTTTTTTGTCCCCTGTCAACTGTTCGTCAATTGCTAACGGTACAAACAGACAAGTTGTAGAGCACTCGGCGTGAAGGCACTAATAGACAAGACCATGACTTTACGAATTGCATACACGAGTTTATGGTCCCGAAGCATTGTATGACAACAACCTCCAAAAAGCATATTTGCACGTAACGAGATGCTGGAGGCAGGAAGGGGAACTGAAGAAGAAATCAAGCGGATGAAATGGATGTTGTATGAGGGTGGATGATGGAGCCTGTCAATCCTGATCCTCCATGGGCAACGTTTTACCGTCTATGTCTATTCCCTCGAACATGGATAGATAAATGCGTCGGCCTCTTGCCAGTTGCAGTGATAGAAAACCTCCCTGCAGGTAGAACAGAATGAATGTTTTTGATGAAATTGACAGTGGTCCTGCTCGCCTTCTTTGCTCTCAAGGTGTTCCTAAGATTTGACGACGCGGAAGGCAACGCCACGTGACCATGCTCAAAGGTTGTCTTTCCATCTTCAGCGGCTGTTGAGAGAATTGCACAATGTATGAGGTCAATATGTCAATGAAGTATGTGTACGCGGGGAGATACGTTATCATTGCTACAAGCTCGATGGAAGCACCCCGGCAACCACTTCATTGCTGTTTCAAAAACGATCGAAGAAAACCGTGGCTCAATAGCTGCGATGTGACTTCTTCACCCGCCATCCATTCACGAGGGGAAATAGGACTCTGGGTGTGACCGGGAGGTGTGCCAGGGTTAAAAGAGGACAATCAAGAGCCACGAGGGTTCATGGTGCCAACGGTGGTTTGTTGGGGTGTCTAACTGCTCCTCTCTGTGAGTGATCAAACATCCCTTGATACCCCTACAATCCCAAGTGTGTTTACCTTTGCTCACTCCATGGCGCTGCTTAGCATTGTTCTCTCGCTGACAACGGGCACATTCCTCCGTTTGCTCGTCACGCAAGGGGATCAACCTCCTGACTGACCGACATGGGCTGCGTTCACCAACCCATCAACACAACGATTTAGGCCCAGTCCATGGTTCTGGTTTGCTCGAGCTACTCCTCGGCTGCCTCTATGCATTCTGCCCCCTCGAAGCATTGCAGAGAATCCTCACCGTTCAAGAAACCCGCAGGATAAAACGACACGAAAGACTACCCAGCCCCTTGACCTGGCGGGATGGGAGCCAGACAGGGGAATCCCAAGCGGATCGAGAACTTTGCCCACGTCGTCAACGCCTTCACCTCCCACTACGGGAAGAATGATGACCAAACCACTGTGACCGAGGAACAGCGGAGGAAGAGACAAGACGCGGCGGCAGAGGTTGCTGATTCGTGAGTCCTATTGCGATTGTGTCTCTAGGCCACCACCGAACCATCCATTGCCCATGGCGAAGATCAAGGTGCCTGATACCGAGAGAGGGAGAGGAGCATCGGTTAACCATCAAACCCCGTCTTTCGCACAGATACTACAACTTCGCCTCCGCGGCGTATGAAAACGGCTGGTCCACCCACTTCCACTACACGCCCTTCCCGCCCGCGTTCCCGCCGTGCGACAGCACGATCGCCACGGCGATGGCCTTCTACGAGCACCGCCTCGCCTTCCTCATGAACCTGAAACCGCACATGAAGGTGCTCGACGTGGGCTGTGGGATCGGCGGCCCCGCGCGGGAGATTGCAAAGTTCGTGGGCTGCGAGGTCGTGGGCGTGAGCATCAACCAGGGCCAGATCGACCGCGCCATCTACTTGACCAGGCTGGAGGGCTTGCAGGACAGATGCACGTTCGTGAGAGGAGACTTCCTTGTGAGTTTGAGTTTTGTGACTTTTACCTCCCTACCATTCTTTTGGTCCGTTCTTCGAATCCAATATATCCCGCCGACATGGCAACCACCCTGCCCCCCCCCCCCCCCCCCCCCCAAACCGTGCTGCGGGAAAGATTCTACGGAGGCAAAAGGACGAAAAAGAGGCAGTTGTTGTCTGCGCGAAGCAGTGCTGAAAAAGGCGCAGGATCTCCCCTTCGCCCCCGCGTCCTTCGACGCCGCGTACTCCATCGAAGCCACGGTGCACTCGCCCTCCCTCTTGCAGGTGTACAGCGGTATCGCGCGCGTGCTCAAGCCCGGCGCCGTGTTCGGTCTGTCCGAATGGGTGCTGACGCCGAAATACAACCCTGACAACAAGAGGCATGTCGGCATCCGCAACCGGGTCGAGAGGGGCAACGGGCTGAGCAACCTGCACACGAGCGACCAGGCGAGGGAGGCGGTGACCGGGGCCGGGTTCGAGATTCTGCACGAAGAGGATTTCGCGGCGCATTTTAACTATGCGAAGAGACTTGTTGAAGATTCCGCCGCCGCCGCCGCCGCAGCAGGTAAGAGGACACCGAGAATGAAGAGGAGGAGTAGCGTGGAAGGACAAGAAACCGCCGCAAGACAAGATCCTCCAGCTCCTCCTTTTGGGCATCAAAGTCCCGTCCTCGTGCCCTTCGAGTCCTCCTCTCCATCTTCCTCCTCCGGTGACGAGCCGCCGCTGGTCTCACTCCGCCCGGCTCCTCCCTCGACGACGCCGCTCCCGCACCCTCTGCCCATCCCCCCTACTATCTACCGAGCATGGTACTGGCCGCTGTTGGGGGCCACACAACTGGCCACGACCTGGATGGACTACTGGACGGCGTGGAAGATGTCCAAGTGGCCGCGCCGGCTGGGCTACTGGATGGTCTGGGCCGGCGAGCGCGTGGGCCTGTGGGACCAGGGCGTCACCGACGCCATGACCACCTTGGCCTACTGCGTCGACAGCGCCGCCGAGGCGGGCCGGGAGGAAATCTTCAGCCCCTGCTGGTGGTTCATTGGGCGCAAGGTGGGGGTGAAGACGGCAGGAACACGGATCGAGATGGACGGGAGCGTTCCGATTTCGGGCCAGGTGAAAGTGGACAAACCAGGGAAGACTTGAGCGCCCTCATGTATTGACAAGATGCATTGGGCAAACTGGACGTGAGTTGTGT
Organism: Cladophialophora immunda; assembly: GCF_000835495.1. Taxonomy (NCBI): domain Eukaryota; kingdom Fungi; phylum Ascomycota; class Eurotiomycetes; order Chaetothyriales; family Herpotrichiellaceae; genus Cladophialophora; species Cladophialophora immunda. The sequence goes on from NW_015622546.1 coordinate 2,320,251, forward strand.
GGTACCAGTTACAAGATGCATTTGCAATGGCGGTCAGCTTCAAGGTCCTTGAAATAGGGAGCAAGTCATGTGCATGTTGCAGAAGCTGCGACTTGGTTGTCGAGCGTAGCATTCGCAGATAACAAATACATCAGCCATCATCTCTCCAGGCTCTGCCAATACCCCGAAATCTGGTCGATACAGAGGACAATGCAACTCTCCCTTGGGTATTCCGTGATAGTATCCTCGATTTCCAGCGAGAGTGATGTCGGAGCAATCCTAGACCCCCATAGCATACGCAGACAAATCCGTGACATTTGGTATCAATTTCCGTTGCACAACTCTTTTTCCGACCTTTTTGCCTTCATAAAGTCTCCACGCTATGAGCCCACAAAGATGCCGCCCTAAAAATTATTGACTTCATTTCCTTAGCTTGCCAGCAAGCTTTGGAAGTCGGCCTGGAAATCGAAGTCGACAAGCGTCAACTGCTGCCTCAAACCGAGCAGTAAAGCTCGACTTGGCACTGTTCTGAGCGAACCCGGCTTTGACGAACTTGGCCCATGTGTTGGTCAGGACCAACTCTTTGATGCTGAGCTCAGCCTTGTCGAAAACCGTCTCATCGAAAGCGTCGGGAATGCCGATATTAACGGGCAGTCTCTCGCCGAAATTGGTCATCTTCAACTGTTGCAGCTGCAGTGATTCACTGTTGTCGCGTTTCAAGTCGTCTCGGCCACCTTCTCCAATCACCGTCGACACGACGGATAGTTGGTCTTTTCCCATCTGGCTTTCCAGATCCTCGGATACTGTAGATGACCAATAGTTTTCAAACGGCGTGGCGGCATTGGACGTCGGTTCTGCGCAGACCAGGGCAGCATATTGCTCGAAGATAGCCTCGAGGTCTCTGAGATGAGCTGAAGAGATGTTTATCGGGAACTCGGAATATTTCAAGCTCACGAAGGAGGCATAAATTCCAACCGCTTGTTGAAACTGTCGTCGGACCAAGTCCTGCTCGTGTGTCTTGGTATGTCCTTGCTTGCGCAGTAACCCGGATTTGGGAGTCCCAGTAAGCCAGACAGTCTTCCAATCTCGGACGTGGATTAGAAAGCTAATGTTTTCTCCTGAGAAGTCCTTCAACGCCGAGAACATGAGAAGAGGAGTGGGATTCAGTTTCAGGGTTGTCTCGAGCGCGCTCATGGTGTACATCTCTCCTTGGCGAGCGCTTGTGGTGCTCTTGACAGACTGGCGCGTAGAATTCCGTGATCGAACTGCACCTTTCGTGGATCCTGCATTCAACGAACCGTTGAACTTCTGCTTTTCCTCCCACTCGGCGATGATCTCTCGTGTTTCAGTTTCAAGTTTTCTGTTCTTGAATATCTGAAAGAAAGGAACAAAGATGACTGACGCCTGCATGATGACGATCGAAGGAGAAAACCTGAATAGAATGAGTGACAATTCATCTCAATAGGACCATAGTAACGCCTCTCACCATAGAGGAGGGACAAAATACTTGTCCACAGTCGTTTGCAAGGGTTTAGCATACAATGCGACTAACCACATGGGTGAGGCAGGTAACCTGAAGTTGTCAGTGAGGGCATGTGGTGAACGGTTGTACGGCGACACTTACCCAGCAACAATGCAGGCGATGGTTTGCGCTCGCCATCCATGAACATCACGGATATTTCGAACCCTCCAGAGAAGTACGGGAGCATACATCCATGACCAGAAGATCTGCCACGCGATTGAGGGCCACCTGAGCAGTGTTAGTTTCCCAGCTGAGGTGTTTGACTATCACCCTTACCATTCCCATCCACGTCGGCAGAGTGATCTTGTGGTCACATCTCCTGTGACCCCGAACCCCGGGTGGAATTTTCGGGAAACAAGAAAGATTATGAGTGCGAAGACAACCTGAGGAGGTTAGTCACATCGTGCCTGCTCAAGTGACGATGACTTACCTGGGCGCTCATGCCGATGCCAATCCATGCCATGGTATTCTTTGTAGCGTTGTATGTCCTGAGTCTGTGCCACCACTTCCGCCATACTGGAGTCTTCAGGTCTGTGGGTGGCTTGGACTCGACCAAGAGATCTCCATGGGCATATCGCTTCTGTGCCGTTGCCACCGAGAGCAACTGGGAGTTTGTCGCTTGGAAGAGAGCAATGCCCAGTGGCAGGTAGATACTCATGATCCAATACTCGGTGGCACAGGGGAAATACCCGTTGAGGACATAGGCGATCATACACAGGACCCAGTAAACATGAAGAGTCGCAACGGCACTGACCGCGAGAGGGATGTTCCGGATACGTAGGTACGGCAGATGTCGGTTGCGAATGAGAAAAACAGCAGCAGGAAGCAAGAGGCAAGTCCACGCGATGACGAGACCGATGTACGTGATTCCGAGTCCGTCGGTGTTGAATCTCAGTGCCATGTCGTAGCCGTTTGCATAGGCATTCTGAACTTGAGTCGACATGGTAATGGTGCCTCGGTCGGGACTATTTACATTCCGTGGCATGGAGCCCGTGCATGGAGAAGTAGCTGAGGCCATCCGTACCAGCGGGTAGCGTGCTCGGGGAGGGTGGTTGGGAATAAGCCAATGCCTTGATGTCGATATGACGGTGAGGGATTGGAAGCAGAAGATGGAGATGCTGGACAGATGAGTGAAGTAAGACGAGCGCGTGTCGCCGCAGGTCGGCTGTATGCGTCGCTCAGATCTCAGAGCGCGCCCTCACTGCAGGAGGTGAATGATTGCAGTAGAAGTGATGTGGTGTCGCGGTGTGTGTGTGTGTGTGTGTGTGTGTGTGTGTGTGTGTGTGTGGCACAGGGCGACGGGAGAGGGAGGAAGAAGAGACACCAGCAGGAAGGCACAGGGGAAGGACAAGATGAACACAGTCAATCACAAAGTAAACACGGGAGTGAGTGAGGCTGAGATGAGAATGAAGGATAGGGGAGCTGGTTTTCTTCTCTTCTCTTCTTTTCTCCCCTCCCTTAGTTGACACTTGATCGTCACTTTCCGCTTACAAGGCTTCGTGTTCCTCTCGATTGCCAGCCATCGTTGCTTTGGGTGCGGCACGCGATGGGTTTTATGTACTGTTTCATGGGCAGTGCACTTGCCTTCAGACTTGTTGCCGCACCCCTCCCAGCAGATTGTTGGTCCCTACGGAGCACCCGAGCGCAGGTTCTCACATGGCAGAACACCAGTTCATCCTCACCCTCGTCCACGACCTGGCCCGAACAAAAACTGTCACGTTCTTGCGGAGCATGATGAAGAAGAAGAGGAGGAAGTCAAGTTACATTCCCGTGTGAGCCTTGCAGGGCGCGCGGCATCGCGCCATTGGATCGCCTAGGGGCCTGGCCGTTAGGAAACAAAGAAAAACGCTCTCATGTGGAGTCGAAGAACCCCAGTCAACTTCCAAACGTCCTTCCACGCCATTTCCCCTGTCAGCTCCTGTGTTCAACCTTGTACCAGATTGAGCGATCGAATGGTGTCGTGCGCCTCGTCTCTCCCCTGGCGGGTGAAGCCCGTCGAACGTCCCTTAATTCCTTCCCCAGCCAGCTACAAAACGCAGGACACAGCCCACCGGAGCGATACCTCCACACGACATCGAGCTGGTCACGGATAGTTGCCACTCCACTCCTCGATGCTCCCGAACCCGAGCCAGTCAATTTAAGCGACAAACATGAATCCCTGGTTGATGGGCTCTCCAGGGCAGGATGGGCTCTGGGCTAGAACCTCTTCAAGTGGGCATGGTTTTCCGAGCACTTGTGGCAGACATTGACAGAAGCACCGTGTATTTCTCGACCTAGCAAATCGTCTATCTGGAGCAGAGGGTCCGCTTTGCCATGGTTGCACGAAGGGGAAGTTTGCACCGGTTCTCGATGCCGCCGTGTCACTACGTTAATCCAGAACGCACTCTACTAGGGAACATATCATCCACAGTGGCAACGAGTCTTGAACACAAGAGTAATCTCAGTGACACTTGAGTTCGGCTCGAGCAACCAGGTAATTAGTGCCAGGCTACGTTGAGCATTTGCCATCAGGTCGTGTACAAGTCCTACTGAAATGTGGCGCATCCGTCGGAAAGACGAAGAGAAAGGACGGCAGCATCCAGCATAAGAGCCAAGCTAAGCGCGCAGGGAAGACGGTCCAGGTCCTTACCTGTAAGCGTCCAAGGTGGCATAGCGTGGAAAAGGTTGTCGGGCACACTGGCGCAATTGGATAGTAACGAGCAACAACAGTTGACTCGTCCCTGACAACAGGCCGTCTCAATCAGGCGATCGTAACCCATCCTGTCGGCAAGGTGCAGGATGTAACGGAAGTGTGCAGAAATGATGCAGGGCGGTGATAGCGAACACAGAGCACTTGTCGTCGGACAAAGCGAGCCGGTCAGGATCCAGGGGGCATACGCGGGATCAAGAAGGTTTATTGGGATGGCCGCCTGAGGAGGGGGTTGCGGTCAGAGTAAGTGAGATTCACCTTTGTCCCCTGATACATAGTCAGCAATGAACTTGTAGAGCTGGACTAAACATCAATGGCTGGCAAAATTTCCTCAGAGATCTTGGTGAAAGGGGTACGATCATGTCAATATTGATCATTTACTATCTAGTGCAAAGGGTATAATCATCGGAAGAAGTTCCACACAGGACAAAGGACGTACCTTGAATCGGAGGCTGTATGCCACAGCGAAGCCATCATCGACAGGGTTCCACAATCAAAGTCACGGATTACTGCTTGCTGAAGGATTTCGACTAGGCAATGGTGAGGAGTGGGGATGCAGCAAATCGAAAAACAACTGTTGGCATTGTCAGCTCATGATTCGAAAACCTCTTGATGCACAACGAAACCAGGTTGCAGGTTTTGGGCTCAGCATATGTAAGAAATGAATATCATCTCTTTGGCACTGTTAAGAGGCTCCGGCGAGAGTCTCCAGTGCCAAATTCAATCGCAAATTATAACATCATGAGAAAGCAGATCAAAAGGGGAGAGAGGAACTCACAAAGGTACCAAGCTGTGACATAAGTTTGCGGGGGACGCGTGGAAATGGACTTGAACATGAGCGTCAAGAGAGTATCAGATTAGAAGCTGATAGCCACCACACACGAAACCAGGACCCAAATAATGAAGGGGACACTCTCCGCAAGGTGTGAGAAAAGCGATGTCGAAAACAAAGAGAAAGACTGGCAGAAATTTCGAGGTGTCTTTCGCGTCGCGGAAACGAGGCCAAGAAGGTTTAGCGCCGACCTCGGCTCTTGGCGCAAAACGAGTCTTGGCGTGATCGCACTATCTCGAATTTCCCTTGCACATTGCGAAAGGTCTCCGAATTGACTGTCGAGGCGACAACATTATTCCCCTCATTACATTTTTCGTATGCCCGCCCAAAACATCTCCTGCTCCAAAACACACAAGGCTAATATCCTGCGCACAGTCCTCTACTTACCGGCAAGATGTCCGCCATCGATATCAAGCCAGCCGGGTGGAAGTTGGTCGAGGTCGGCCGAGTGGTCACCCTCCGCTCAGGGCCGTTCGAGGGCAAGCTGGCCACCGTGGTTGAGATAATAGATCCCGGCAGAGTACGTTCTCTGGCTCTCTTTTGTGAGGAGAATTTCACCTGCTCACGAGAATTTTCCCCAGATCTTGGTCGACGGCCCCTCGACGAAAGACGATGCGGTTGTCCCCCGACAGGCCATCGCCACCAGCACCGTCTCCCTCACACCCTGGGTCATCCCCGGTCTACCAAAAGCCGCCGGCACTGGTGCCGTGAAGAAGAAGTGGGAGAGCTACGAGGTCGACAAGAAGTGGGCCGAGTCGTCGTGGGCGAAGAAGAGGGAACAGCAGGACAGGAGGCGGAACCTGACCGACTTTGAGCGATTCAAGGTGATGAGGTTGAAGAAGCAGGTGAGCCACACTCCGGAAAAAGTTCTACACGCCCCTTACACAACTTTGGGTCTTTTGCTTCCACGATCCAAAGGGGGGGTGTTCTCGGCGGCAAAGCAGCGACTAATGGATAAGGATTTCTAGGCACGATTTGAGGTTCTGAAAGCACAGGCAAAGGTTCGGGCAGCGGCAAAGGCATAAATTCCGGCACGGATACGGCGTCACAATCCAAACTCACAAATTTCCCAAGATGAGCAGAGATATGCGCGCTTCAGCATGTCGAGGGTGGGCACCACTGTCGGTTCGATTGACGAAATGAAAAAAACAATTCCGCGGCTGTGGCTTTTTCTTTACTCTCCGCCCGCGTGGGAATTTCTGCAGAGCATGATTTTCAATCAATTCATGAAATGCGATCAACACATTCAGACCAAAAATCAATGTGGGATCTGCACCGAGTGAGGCGTTGTCCGGCCTTTCCACGATAGCGTCTTGCACCGATACCTGTCCGCTCCGTAACGAGCAGGATGTATCTGAGAATCTTAGACTGCGAGGCTCTGCATGTTCATCTGAAGCGCACTTTTCCAACGCGGACCGTGATTCTACTGCTTTGTCTCGGTCACCCGATGACACGGCGCACAACCTCTGCACAACATCCTCGACTATTAGCCTGGGTATCGTGTATCTCTTGACGCCATTGTTTTCTCAATGCTCAAGATCGATATACATCCCAGCAAGTTGTGCCGAACCTCCCCTGCAACCCAACACCTTCCGTCCCCTATCCCTTCTGTGACCTTTCGAGGTTTGGACGGACTGGTTCCGTCTTGCGCCAAACTCATAGGAAAACTGTCCCTACCAACTCCCGGAATTTGCACACGAGCTCTTCATCCCCGACGCCACGTGTTCCGCGCCAAAATAAAGGGGCAGGTTATAGCACAGGAGTATAATTTTTGACCGTCTCGTGTCTGCCCCAGAAAGTGATCGCGGACTTCTGACGTTTCCCTTAAGCGAGGCTGCAATCTCTGGGACTGAAGCTCGCAGGGCTTATGGCGTGATGATGCTTCGCCTGAGAAAAGTCCGAAAGAACTTGCTCGTCAACGCCATCTATCCCTCAGGCTCAATCACCCTTTCGAAGTTTAGTGGTTGAACTAATAAGTGCGAGAGCTATCGGTCACATGGCAGAGACTCACAATGCCAAGTCATGGCCAAACTGACCGGGATGAGGGTGATGCCGCCCTGTGCTCCAATCATACTGTGATGGAGTCTCTTTTAAAAGCGGCGTCGCTGATTTCCGCTTCGAAGTTGGTCTGGCGAGGCTGACTTTGACTCTCATTACTTAACTACTATCTTCATGCACTATGAAGCACAAGACGAAAGCCAAAGAGCTCGAATGGTGATTCTGGATCAGTTTCCACAACTTGTCCTGTCAGGGGTCGGTGCCAGCTCGGGAGAGCAGGCTCACATGCAAGACTGGGTGTCCACTCATTGTCTCGGGGAGGTTCAGTCTTGCGACAAGCCGATTCGACTTGTAGACTGTCTTGACTGGGTACATAGGTAGGGTCGGAGCGAGATATTGTCGAGTTTCGCTGTGGAGTGGTGTGTCCGAACAGTCTCTGCGTTGGGGTATACTTGGTCTCCGACTTGATGTCTTTCAGCTGGTCGCCGTTGCTGATTAGCTGCGTGGTCGTATATAGCTTGGGGGAGACTCCTTTTGTTGTGGATTCGTTGTTGTTGGCCGCAAATTTAGCTGCGGGCAGGTATTGTGCCCTGCACGACTCTGGTGCAGCTCGGTTTGCCTGGCCTGTTGTCTCGCAAGGAGCTTAGCTCTCGATGTTACTTACGGTAGCGGCAGCAGCAGTCGCGCCGGATGGTTCAGCACTGGAGCTCCTCGAATCCCTGGAGGCTATTCGGTCCTGCGCATCACCGGTGATGGCGGGTACAAAGATGTCGTCGTCGGTGATGAACACCTCATTAAGGTCGTCGATGTCTACTGAGTCCGGGTCTTCTATCCTATCATCGCCGGCCGCACCACCGACGTTTGCCGTTTCCTCTCTCTGAAGCACCGGACGCTGGGGACGATATTCGTCCATCGAATCCGAGTCTGACTCGGAGTCGTCGCGCTCATCCCCTTCATCGTTGAAGTCGTGACCGGGATGCAAGTCGTGGCTGGCTTGACTGCACTTGAAACAGAGGGTGAACTCGTCGCATGTGGTGCATTTGAAGAACAACCCATAGATTGCCTGCGCGGATCCCTGCGGTATTAGCAGATGATTCGACAATGCTCGGTATGAGCACAACGAAAACGTTCATTGACTCACCAGCAGGCAGAAATCGCAATAGACCCCCTGTTCCCGCTCGCCCTTCTTCGCTACCATGCGCCGTCTCCTCGGAGCCGTCAGTCTCTGTCCGAGCTTCTGGAGAAGCGCCGGCGAGCCCTGGTCATAGGTTGCAACCTCATAGGGTGTCCATGTCTTGTTCAAGGCTCGACCAGAGGCTTCGACATCGGCGCCTTTGTCGACAAGCCATGCGACCACCTGATCGTGGGTCTCCGATTTCCGTGAGAGACCCAAGATTCGGGCGGATCTCGCAGCCCACAAGAGAGGAGTCCAGTTGTCGTTGTCTCGCACATCGATCGGGATGCTAGCCGGTTGGGAACGAGCCCAGACAGTCTTGAGAAGTTCGAGCTGGCCACTTGCAGCCGCGTAGTGGAGGGCCACCCTCCCGGAGTAATCCTTCTCCCTGTAGGCAGCATCGACCGGAGCAAGCGCGTCGAGAGCCTCAACCGAGTTGTACGATGCGAAATGAACCGGCCGCCGGCCCATGGAATCCTGCACATCAGTTTCAGCTTCGTTGCGGAGAAGCAATTTGATGATACTGGGCGAAGTTCTGAGACAGGCTGTGTTGAGTGGATAGGCGAGCATGCCGCCGCGACTATTGGCCTTTGCGCCGTTATCCAGAAGATATTGGATCATCGCGTCTTTCACGTCGTCGTCATCACCACGTCTGAAGCATACCGACACCAGCGGTGTTCCTGAAAACCAATTGCCCGGGGAGTTGACATCAGAGCCGCGTTCCACCAGTGCCTTGACGTTGCCGAGGGTCCCTTCTCGACAGGCAATGTTCAATGGCGTCCCATGCACACCCACAATGTTTTTGGCTTCAGGGTACTTGGATTCAAGGTACTCGACAATATCTGGGGTCGAGTTACCAGCGGCTCGGGACAACGGCGTCTCCTGCTGGTTGTTCAGCAAGTCCAATCTGGCCCCGGCATTGACAAGCCGTTTGATTGATTCTTTGGGCGTGTCCTCCGTAATACCATGCAGCACACTTTCGCCCGGTGGGTTTTCGACTGTCAGATCTGGACGATATTGAAGGAGAACCTCCACCATCTCGGCATTGTCGCGCTCAAGGGCCGCCACAAGGATGGGATCGCCCTCAAGCATTTTGCAATTCACGTCCATACCGGCTTCGAGTAAAAGGTTGGCGACCTTGACATACCCCTTAATAATGGCAGTCCTGAATACCTTAGCCAACTTATCAGACTTGAAATCGGGTTTGGCCCTCTTGTCGGCTAGCATAAGTGCCAACGACTCTGCATGATTGTCCGTAGCAGCAAGCTCTATCGGCGTGCCAGAATCCGACTCTTGGTTGACATCGGCCCCGTATTCGAGCAAGACTCGCACGAGTTCAGGATTTTGCGCCCCGACGTGCAAGGGGGCATGATTTAGCTCTCCGCACACAGAGTCAAGGTTGGCTTTAGCCTGTGCAAGGTGTCTCGCGATCTCGACATCTCCATAGACTGCCGCCGCCCATATCGCAGTCCACCCATCGCCGTCCACAGCATTGGGATTGGCGCCACGGTCCAGCAACAATTTCACTGTCTTCATCAAGCCATAGTGCACTGCCAAGTGCAAGGCTGTGCGCTGGAAGCCAGAAGGAGCATCGGCCATTTCTCTTTTCTCAGGGTCGGCCCCATGCTTGAGAAGAAGTTCAATCATTTCGAGGTTTTCGCCAGCGGCTGCCTCGACGATGGCAGGAATAGTCTTCGGGCGAACCTTGTTCGCGTCTGCATTGCGCTCGAGCAGCAACCGAGCGATGTCAAGGCGTCCGAACTGGACGGACTGCAGCAGCGCCGTACCGTACTCATCCTCAGTATCTGGGTTGGATCCGTGGCGGAGAAGGATTTCCGCAATCTTCGGGTAACCTTTCTCTATGGCGATAATAATCGGAGGAACGTCGTGTTGGTCGGGAAGAGGATTGCAGTCTTCGAACATATGCCCTTCAGTCGACTTATGTGTTGCCAGGAGTTCGACCACTGCATGGTGACCTCTCATGCATGCCTCCTGCAGCGGTCTGAAGCCAATACTATTCTGTGCTTCAATGTCGGCCCCGGCCTTGAGGAGTAATTCTATTGTTTCGACGGATCCGTGAGCGGCGGCAGTATGTAACGGTGTCCTGCTGGTGAGACTGGTTACCGAAGATGTACTGGCACCCGCCTTCAAAAGTATTTTCACCGCTTCCATCTGTGCCATGCCGCCTGCAAGATGTAGAGCGGTCACCCCACGGGGTGTAGCTGCCGGGTTGACAGGCACGCCTATGCTGAGAAGAGCCTCCACAACGTCAGTCCAGCCCAAGTAAGAGGCCCGACAGAGCAACTCATTCAACCAAGGTTGACTAGTCTCGATCTTCTTCGGCAGAAGCGGAATGATCTCTTGGAGGACACCGCGGTGAGCGAAATAAGCCGCAGCTCTCGTGGCTTGTTGCAGAAAAGGATCATCAATACTAGGCGTGTATTCTGATTCCTTCAACAATCTCCGAACAAAAGTCTCATGCCCACGCTTTGAAGCTTGCACAAAGGCTAAACCAATTTCCTCCGAGTCGCCTTCAAAGTTTTCTATCCATGTGCTCATCCCGAAGTATGCTGCGACTGGCAACATCGACTTGAAGGTTTCGTCAATTGGAGCGAATGGATGCACCAACTCATTGTAAGCCGCCACCCAACGGTGCAGGGCAGGTTGTTGACTTAGAATCGAGGGAATCGAGCTTCCAAGGGGACTGGCTTCGTCCTGCCCCTCAACCATGACTTTTTGATAATGATGTGTCCATTGTTGAATTGCGTATGGTAGCTGGTATGACTGAGCCCCTTCTGAGGGGTGTTCGATCTCAAAGATTCGAAGGTAGTCGAGGCAGCTCTCCAGAATAACTTGGTGTCGCTGTCGTTTCGACACTCCAGCTGCTGACTCAAGCCAACCCTGAAGAGACGGATGACCAAAGTGTACATCTTCCCCATGTACAGTGAGGAGGCCTCCTAAGTAAGCCTCGATCTCGGCTAGATGCTTTCTTGCGACTACATCTGTCAGAATGCCTCCTTGCTGAATGTCATTCCCAGAAGCCATGTGTGACACGACGCATAATTCGTGGACCCGGAGCGGCCGCAGAGCGAATGTGGCCCAAGATATTAGAACACTGACCCATTTTTGTTGCTCATCCGGAACTGACTGTAAGATAGCCTCAAAGATTATCTCCGGAGTGATCTGTGTAGTCTTTGTTAGTTCTTCTAACTTGTTACTAACCATGGTCTTAGTAGACCTCAGCCATTTTGCCACCATCTTCCAGAGACAGAGATCCTCCGAGCACCTGCACAACAAGTCTTTGATCTGGGCTTCGTAAGGTGCATGACTCGGCGCCTCATGAAGGATCATGGCAACCTCCAACAATGTCGCCAGGGGAGCAACAGGTTCCGTCGATAAGTCGTTGTCGTCCGAAATCACCTCGTGAATATTGGCAGGGACACTTGAGAGCCGGGAGACAATGTGATCATCCCTCCCTTTTGTGGTGGTAATGATGAGTTTCAGAAAGTTCTCGGTGTATTCGAGGCTGCGCACGATGTTTGCGAGGAACCATTGAACCGAATCATCACACTGGTCGAGACCCCCGAGCACAAGTGCGACGTCCTGTTCGCCGTAGTCAAGGACGTAAGAACACCAAAGGCTATAAAGATCAATATCAGAGCCTCGCTCACTGAGTGCCGAGTCCAGAGAACTATCAATCGTCGCCTTCTCGGAGCAGATATCGTGATGATAGAACAAGGCGAGGGTGGTGGTTAGCATTGCTGCGATGTTATTGAATCGATGGTCATAATGATTGAATTGAAAATACATCACCACCTGCTTAGAGGTCTTCGAAGAGTTGAGGAAGCTGTAGATGACCTGTGATGGGGCCAAAGTCTCGGACCTGCATCTGACGTGAAGGAGGTGGTTGCCCAAGGTGGACGAAATATGATTAAGATCGAGGCCCCGAGGCAGCCTTTCAGGTTCCGACAAGGGATGTACAGGCGATGCTTGCTGCAATACTTTCCTCACTGTCACTGACGCAGGAGTCTTGAAATCAGCGGCTGCGGATTTTGTCAGCGTGGGCAGTAATCTCTTGTCCGAGTCTCGCTCACTCTTCCAGTCTCCGTTCCACTTGTCTTTCACAGCCCATTGGCCCGTCGATCCATATTTTGGGAGATCCAGATGTGGCTCGTCAGATTCGATGCGTATTTCAAACGCAGTGTCGAGCACCGCCGTGAACTTATCAAACACCTGCCACCAAATTGAAATTGTGTGTCAGATTAATGCGAGCTCTCTGCACAAGTTACGGACCTGGGATTGCAGAGTGGCCCAACTCACTTGTTTTGAGGGATCGGCCTCCACGGAGACGATATTGAGAATGTGCGCTTGGATGAGCATCTTCGTTGAAATGAATTCAGCATTGACTCGTTCAACTGCTTCGGCAAGGCTCTCGGCGAGCATGGGAATTTGACCAGGTCCGTATGGCTTCGGAGAAGCACCAAGCAGCCGAGCAAGCTGCTCCTGGAGGCTGTAGCGGCTCCGTACTCTGTGTGGACAGCCAAAGAATATCTAGGCCTCAGCGGTTAGATGGCGAGGTATTGCAGATGCAGGGACTGCCCTGTCGCCGCAGGAGCCATACCAGGACCCGAATCGTAGGTAGAATATTGGCGAACTTGGCTGGAGAGCGCGAGGTCAGCACTATCGCCTGTTGGATTGATTAGCTAGAGTCGCAGAATGAGGTTGGATATCTCGCACAGCTTTCACAATCAGACCGCCAACATCATGAGCCACAAACACTATTGGTCGGGTGTCAGCCTGCCCATCTTGTGAGCTGCGGTCGCAGAGTCGCCATATCTGATTTACTTACTGTGGCGCTGTCGGCACGTCGTTCTAAAAGCCCATTCAACAGAGCGTCCGCGTGCTGGTAGATGCCATGGTGGGTGTAGCTCTTTGCCATAGCTTCCTCCGTGTCATAGCTGTATGATAAAAGTCGAATGTGATGATCATCCCTGAATGCATTTTCAAGCCAGGTTGGGCCATCGGGCTCTTCGCCTTCCCATGTTTGGCGAAATCCTTTAAGAATGCCATGGACCGCGACAACACTTTACATCGAGTGTGAGCTCCATGAAACAATGGTCTCTGGGAAGGCGGGAAACTCACTCGAACTCGTCATCATCGAATGAGGATTCAATGTTCAGGCCTGCCATCCTAGACTCATCCTCGGCCTTTGGTTTAACATGCGTTTCGCCCTGATCAACAGCCTGGCTGGTGCGATCCATTCTTTCACCATTCTGTGTGTCGAAGCTGCCGAAAGAATGGATCACACAGAGAGTACAACCACGTCGCGGACTCCCTGTGGCCGAGTTATGCCATGTACGAAGAGGCTGGGACGCAGCTGGCAGTTATCAGGTTTGGTAGTGACCTCGTTCCTCCCCGAAACGAGCTGTGGGGGAGCATGCATTGGGAGAAGACAAGGATGGCGGTGACTAGCCACGTCACTTTCCTTGGTCCGCCAACCTAGCATTGGGGCCAGGAAGAAGAACCAATTGAAGGATAGAGAGGCACAACGCCTGAAAGGGGGTTGCAGGGGGCCATGAGATGATTGCTCTGAGAACTAGGACATTAATGGACGAGATTGGCGCCCAAAGGAAGATGCTCCGGGGCCTAGTCGAAGCTCCTGCTGCCCTCATCGAGGTCTGCTCGCCACCTTTAAGGCAAACCATTCACTGCTTCCCTGTTATCGCAAAAGAGGCTTCAACTGCCATCCGGACTGTGCAGAGCGAATAGAGAGGAATGGCGCCTAGAGCCCCTGTCCCGTACTTGCGAGCCTTTTCGTACACCCTCATCTTCGTGTCTGGATCCAGTGAAGGGTTGAACAGTACCGGATCATCCAGTGAAATCTTTCGATTGCTCAGCTTCTCACTTGTGCGTGTCTTGAAGTCTGCCTCTACCTCCAAAGTGACTCTACCATCGAAGCGTTCATCGCCTTTTCTGCTCAGCAGCACCACAACTTGCACCGAATCCGGCACGCCAGTCTTTCTTCTGGTGTTCTCAAGGATGTTCCAGGCTGCGCAGTTGGAGGTACCAGAGTTCACTCCTTCGCCCAGATCAATGGAACCCGTGATGGTCGTCGCATCGCTGATGTCTCTGGCAACGGTCTTTTTGAGACCTGCTGTGGCTGAGGCATTCACTGGGATTGTTGGCGGAGAACCTATTGTCACGGTGGCACTCCTCTCAACGTCCTCGTGATCCACGGTTGGCATAATTGTCCAACGCTCTTCGGGAGCAATGGCGTAGACAACGGGCGTAGCTCCTGTTGCAGTTGCCGCGTAGAACTCCATCCCAATCCGTACCCGCTTGACTCGCCGCGCCTGTTTCTGAGGGTCGAAGCGGAATTTGAATATCATCAGCGTGGCCGGAGTCTTTTTGACCTCGTCCAGGGTTCCGTGGATAACGTCAAGAAGCTCGCACCGAGTGTGAATATCGCCTTGGGTGCGTTCAATCACGTTGGCGCGCTCATAGTCGCTCATGGAAGAATTCTGCGTGTGAAAAGCATTCTCGTCGTCACCCTCAATGAACAGAGGGACGTCGAAGGATCGGAGGGCTTCTTCCCCGTCATGGGCAGACATGGCGAATGCTGGTATGTGTGTTTATGGATGTTCAGTGACTGCGGCAAACTGTGCTGCTGATGGAGGGCTCCAGCCTTGCTGATATCGACTCCTCGTAGCTCGCTCTTCATGGACTTCCAACACAACCCTCAACCGCATGCATGCAGGCCTGGGGGCGCCACAGCGCTTGTTGCTTACCAATGTTGTCCCTTGGGGCCCCCGACCCTGTTGAGTTTTGGTGCCGATGATCCCTTGTCTAGCCTGCCATCCACCCCGTAGTCTCGACGATGAAAAGTGCGAGGCATCTTGTTATTGGCAAGCAGACTCGTTGCCACTCACCCGGTCTGAGGCCTCTGGCGCTCGTGTTGGCGCTGCATCTGTCCCAGCCTCAACCCAGCCTGTTCGCTGCTCTTCAGGCGAAAGCACGCCAGACCATCCATCCTGATGTTGCCAAGTTTCACACTCTTTGAAGTCCGCTCATACAATTGATATGACGGCTCACAGCTTCCACGGTGCAGAAAAGCGAGAACACAGCCAGGCTGCTAGGCCACGGGGACCTCAAGGAGAGGACGACGAAGGACTGGAACTTGATGACGATGACATTCGTAAAGACATCACAGAGCCAGAAAGGGCCGGCGATGTGGTTAAGGATGAGTTCGAGCGAGATATTGGCGACGCTCGAAACTTGACGAAACAGCTTCGTGCCATGTCTCACGAGAAGAGCACCCAGGCACAAATACGATTTGTGGACGCACACCGCGATAGATGGAAACGTACGACCAAAGACGACAAGACCTTCCTGCACATGTTAATCCACTCTGACTCCGGCCGGCAAAGTATGCCAGGGGAAGTGTCTCTACTGTGGCTTATGGCACGGGCCATGTCGCGGTTCAACGACCAGATGGGAAAGCTGGACAGCACGAAACAAACACCTCTCACGGCTGCCATCACGTTGAGAAGCCACACGTTTGTGCGCACCTACGTCAATAAAATCAAGCCTCCTTTATCCACCAAGATCCAGGAGCATCTCAAGACTGCCGAATGCAGCCATGACTATGATCGGGACATAACGTGCCTCCATGCTGCCATAACGAACGCACTTCCCCTCGAGCTTACAAAACCCCTTATTGGACTTGTTCCAAAGGAGATGTTTTGTGTCCAAGACGCCAAGGGACGTACACCTCTTCACCTGGCTGTAGAATACGAGCGATGCAACTCTGAGCAGGTCGAGATCGTCTCCGAGCTTCTCGCATTGGGTTCAAATGCACTGGAGATCAGGATGGAGCACCGCAATCTTGGGCGACTGTTCTCAGCGTATCAGTACCATGAGTTCACTCGGAAGAAATACTACAAAAGCAGGAGTGCCCAACGGACGCAATCTCCAGAGAGACCATCTGAACCTGCCGAGAGTTCGGAGTCTGTTGAAAAGGAAAAGAATAAATCCACCATCGAAATCGACGAAAATGAGAGGGCCAAACTGCTGGAGGCCAAATTAATTAGAGAAAAGCTTGCAGACGCGAGACAGTTGCGGGAGCCTAGGCGAGGAGTGCAGAGGAGCCGAACGCAACCTGGGCCAAGGGACGATTTTCTGGGGAATCCGGTCCCTGGCGACGCCGAGCGCTTCAGAAGAGGCTCAGTATTGCCTCAGATACGCGTTCAGATGGCGGACGGGGCAACATCGCCAGAACCATCAGCTGCAGAGACGGAGCTCCAAAGCCAAACTAATAAGGGAGTGAGCATACCCAAGACCGTCCAGCGTCGATCCACCATGGAGCACCAGAAGCTACAAGCAGACGAGCTGGAGGTGAATGCAAAGAAAATTAAAGAGATGCTCAAGTCTGCATATTTGAGAAACACGCCACCCAAGGTTGCCTTTCAATGCCTGCACATGCAGGACTCGGATCGGAGAGGTACAGTGTCTTTATGCATGACATGTCTCCTGGATACTTTCTAACCTGGCACTACTACAGATAAAGAATTGTGGTTCACTTTTGGCCTCAAACCAAAGACCAAAATCACTCCTGCCGAGTTCAGGAAAGACTTTGAGCACCTGGAATTTGAGGAAATGCTGCAATACGTGGCCGTTCCCCAGGTTGAATTCAGCCAGGAGAACGACAGCCCCGGCAGCCAGTACCCAGGCCGAACCGACATGATCTTCCTCTTCCACTGGCTAAGGGAGAAAGGCGTGAAACGAATCGTTAGAGTGATCGTGGATGATCTGGGCGAGCCATCCCATAGTGATGAGGCCATCGAAGAAGCACTGAAGGACTTGGAGGTGGAAGTTTTGGACTGGCGCAGGCTCGACATGTGCCCTGTGGCCATCTCGAAGCTGAGTCCGAAATTACGCGAAGTCACACTCCAGTGGAGTGGGAAGAACGCGACTCTGAGGGCCTGGAGTGCAGTAGATGGCCTTGCCCTGACTCCGTCTCTCGAGAAGATTCAGTTGATACTAGTAAAGGTGAGAGAAAAAGTTGATCGGCTATTCAATGAGTTTCAATCTCCAACTGTTCCCTGTTGCAGGCACTTGATTCCAAAGACCGCCTCCAACACAACCTAACCGAGTTCGAGAACAGACTCAAGCTATCCTGGCCTGAAGGAAAGAACCCACCATTTATCGAGCCGAGAAAGTCCAGCGGTGGTGTTCTTCGACGCAAAGACACGTCTGTGCCTGGCGCCGGAGGACTGAACCCGCCCAAGAGCAATGCTGATCCCCACAAATGGATGCAATGCATGGACGAATTCGCCAAATGGCTGAAGAAAATCAAAGTGCTCAACCTCAAGCAAGACGATCCGCTGCTTAACCCGGTCACCGTGGCGCTCATTGATGACGGTGTCGAGATGAGGCACGAGGAACTGCGAAGCCACAAACTTCTAGGAAAGAGCTTTGACTATTCTCAGGACGAGTGGATGGTGCCTCCCTACTGGAATTCAGCCAGCGGCCATGGGACCCTGATGGCGAGACTCATTAAAAGAGTCTGCCCGAGCGCAGAAGTCTATGTCATCAAATTGAAGACATTCAGCCCTGACACTTATTCCAAGGTGCGGATCGACACTTCCAGCGCCATACAGGTATTGTCTCTGACTCTCCGGTCCTTTCCCAAGTTCCAGGCTTTGTCCTCTAACCATTACCCTTATGTCTAGGCTATCGAGCACGCTACAGAACTGGGTGCCGAGGTCATCTCCATGTCCTGGACAGTCAAGGAGCCAGAGAAGACGGACACGAGTGATGAGAAGGGCGACTTCGACCGCGCCATCCAAGCCGCCGCTCGAAAGGACACGCTCATGTTTTGTTCGGCCAAGGACGAAGGCCATTCCCAACCAGGCTTTTCCTACCCTCACAATTCGAACCCCAAGCTCACATTCAGCGTCGGCGCGGCCAACGACAGCGCCGAAATCGCCTCCTTCGTGGGCGACAAACATAAGATCGACTTTGCGTTTCCGGGCCAAGATATTACTATGAGCAGCAACGATCCAGCAGGCGAAGCATTCCGCGACTTCGAATCACATACGGGATCGTCTGTGGCCACAGCTCTGGCCGCGGGACTGGCAGCGCTTGTCTTGGAATGTGTGCGGTTGGGGGTTTTGTACACGAACCGTGCACAGCCGGATCCCAAATACACCATCACCAGGGACGATATCAGGAAGATCAGGAAGCGGGAGCACATGTTCAATGCTCTCCGATCTATTTCGCCTCCGGAGCAAACGAACCGGGAGTACGTCGAAGTGCGCCACACCTTCAAGGGTGTGGCCGAGCTACTGAAAAATGAACAGGGCAATCTGCTTACACAGCTGGAGGTCATCGCGGGCCTCGCACACCATCTCCTGCGGAAAGGCGTAGTATAAACCCGAGGGAAGCTCACTAGCTGGTGGACTCGCCCCCGGGGTATTGTGAAGGGAAGTGCATCAGAGAACCCAAAAACGATATAAAACTGTCGCAGCACTCTGTGGCTTTAATGACGATTCTAAGTCAGCTATTTTTATAGATTCAAGTATAGAGGTGTAGCTGTCCACTATCACATTAATAGCTTAAAGTGGGCTAGTAGTTAGCCTCTCGTATACTCCGTATATACTAAGCTATACTCCGTACTTGAGGTGGGAGGGTGAGACGTGAGGTGATGGATTTTAAAAGCGGCACGATCGGGGGTTGAGCCCCAAGTGACCGCCGAGCAGATTTTAGTCTGCTTGAGTCGCCAAGCCGCATTCAGGACGAGATGGGCAATTTACCCGAGGCTCGTCCATTCCACAATTCAATGAACAGTCGAACGTCCACATTACAAAATCCCGTTGCTCATCAACCGCTTAGAGAGACTTGATTGTAAGGTCCCCCAGCTCTCATTCCTCGTCGGCCGAATGTATTGGTGCCCAGAGATATCGAAATCCATGTCTCAGAGAGCACCTATCCTGCCCCACAAAATTGAAGCGAAGCCCAGCTAACGTTTGCAACTGCGCAGCACATTTCACCCAGTCCTCTCTGCACCAGCCAATCACCATGTCGAACCCGAGAATAGAAGAGCTCCCTGATGATGAGCCTGACAAGAAGGCGGCAGCAGAAGATGCCTCCAGCTCGTCTGACTCCGAACCTGAAGCCGCTGGTGAGGGAGAAGCCAATATTCCCGCCGGTTCTGCAGTCGCAGTCCACAGCCGAAACGAGAAGAAGGCGAGGAAGGCCATTGGCAAGCTGGGCTTGAAGCATGTTCCGGGAATCACACGAGTTACGCTGAGGAGACCAAAAGGAGTAAGTGGTCCTCCTGGCGATCGCAGAATAAGATCTTGGAATATCTGTTGTGGTCGCGTGGACACTGGTGCTGCAGCTGCAGATGGCTGATTTTCACCCTACAGATCCTCTTCGTCATCTCCAACCCTGATGTCTACCGATCGCCAACCAGCAATACCTGGATGTAAGTTGAATTTGTCTTCGCGTTGATATGCCCGTTAACGAAACTGCTAGCATCTTCGGAGAGGCCAAGATCGAAGACCTCAACTCGCAATCCCAGGCCGCTGCTGCTCAACAGCTCGCAGCTGCTGAAGCAGCCAACGCAGATCACTCTGGCCACGACCACGCAGCTGAGAATGGGAAGGGCAAGGCCGTTGAGGACAAGAAGGCGGAAGATGAAGAAGATGATGACGAGGAAGTAGATGACAGTGGTCTCGAAGCTAAGGACATCGAACTGGTCATGACCCAGGCATCTGTGTCGAGGAAGAAAGCTGTTAAGGCTCTGAAGGAGAACGGCAACGACATAGTCAACTCCATCATGGCGCTGAGTGTATGATCAGGAAAAGGCAAACCAAAAGTTTCTGGATCTGCATCGCTTCTACAGGGGTAGTCGGTCTTCCATGGAATTGGTTCAATGGTCCTCGGCAATCTAAGCTGCTATGGCTATGCATGCAGACTTGAACAGCGAGCTATCTGTCCAAATTGCTCATACGCATCTGAACGAATAGAACCGTCAGCGATCATTGCTTCTTTGTCCATGCCCATGTGTATTTGATTTGACTAGAAGGGAATTTGTTCTTAGATGTCAAGTGTAGACACTCGGAGCGACGTCAGACGAAGGAACGGAGAAATGTGCTGATCACGTGACAAGGTTTGGCATTGAGTTTCGTCGAAGCTCAGGGACCTTCAACTTTGGACCTTTCTCAAAATCAAGCTCGACAACTCGCTCTCTTCCCCCAGCATCTTCACCCTCACAGTCCCCAAAATGGCTGCTCAAGTACGTCAATCATTCTTGATCCCTCTCCAGTTTTCCCCTGAGAAGCAGGCCGCCCGAAAGCCGTTTGACTAACAGTGCAACCTCTCTTCTCACCACACAGTCCCGCGCAGCAATGAAGCTCGACTGGAGCAAAGTCGGCAGCCAACTCGGCCTTCGCGGCAGCACGGCCACAGCTCTCGCGAACTTCAAGAAGCGAAACGACGACGCCCGCCGCCGCGTGCAAGTGCTCCAAGACCAGCCCTCCACCGTCGACTTCGGACACTACCGCTCCGTCCTGAAAAACACGGCCGTGATCGATGAGATCGAGCAGTACTTCAAGACCTTCCAGCCGAAAACCTACGACGTGAGCAAGCAGATCAAGGCCATCGAGAGCTTCGAACAGGTCGCGATCAAGAATGCGGAGGAGACCAAGGGTAAAGTCGAGGTCGAGCTGAGGAGCTTGGAGAAGGCGTTGAACGATATTGAGGGCGCAAGGCCGTGGGATGAGACTACCGTCGACGATGTTGCTGCCGCGGCGCCCGAGATTGATGAGTACACGGCCAGATTGGTTAAGAAGGGACGATGGATGCCTCCGGGATACCAGGTACGAATCTCTCCGAACCCCTTGTCTCCATTCCACAGGATGGTATGATTGTGCCTGGAGATCAGACTGCTAACTTTACGGCTCTACAGGAGAGGTTCCCCAATTTGTCGGTGCTGTAGACGATACGCTGCAAGGAGAGAAGGAGAGAAGAGAGAGGAGCAAATGGTTGGGAGCGGCACAGTTTTTCTCAGACTCGATGCTTTTGTTTCCCCAACCGAGAATTTATGTATAGTGGCTTAGATCAAAACATGAGCACTTGTTCAACACCTCGATGCTATCAGAGCAACTGTTCTCTCACCCAGGTGTCGTCCACAAGGAGCAAACTAATCGGTTGACTGTTAGGATGCGAGGAGCTGATCTGAGCCAACGCACTACTTCGTTTTCACTGACGAGCAAAATTAGGAGCGAGAATCCCAGAGCTCGAGAACGCATTCAGCGTCGGATCAGTTCTATGCTCCATCGATCTATTCTGACACAAATCAGTCCCCTTGCTACGAAGAGATACGGCCAAGTCCACCACAAATGCTCCAAGTCATGTGTTGCCAGCTGATCGTAAAACCACACTTTTCTCCACCCTACTTTGTCGCCGGGCTTCCCTACAACCCTGAATCCTCCTGCTGGAACACGGCGGTCTGGCTGTATGTGTTCCAGTCGCTGCACTGCTTGTACCAGTCCTGGCCGATGCCCAGCTGCTTGATCTGGTCGGGTTCCTCCAAGAACTGGGCGCCCAGGCCCAGGCCGACGTGCCAGGCAATGTGGCAGTGCATCAGCCAGGCGCCGGGGTTGTCGGTGATGAAGGCGATGACCAGGTAGCCCGAGGCCGGGAGCATGGCGACGTCGCGGCGGGGCGGGTTCCGGTAGTTGAGGGTCTGCGAGTTGTTGAAGATGCCCTGTCCGGCGCCCAGGACGTAGAAGTCGTGGCCGTGCAGGTGGATCGGGTGCGGGATGGGCGGCGCGATGGTCGGCACCGCCTGGATCACCCAGTACGACCAGGCGTTGGCGTCCGGCAGCGGGATCAGGTTCATGCTCGCCGGGTAGCTGGTGTTGTCCGCGAGCACGTACTGCAGCGTCGGGTCGTCCCAGGGCACCTGGATGGCCGTGAAGTTCAGGTTCCACTGCACCAGGGTCTGCTGCGCCTGGTTCAGCACGATCGCGAAGCCCACGTCCAGCCGCGACGACTGCGGGATCGTGTAGTTGCTGGGCACGTCGAGCTTGACGTACGGGACCAGCTGGCCGTTGGGGTCGTTGCAGTCCGCCGGCCCGGGGGGAGCGTTGGCGCGCGTCGCGTTCGAGGGCAGCGCCGACGAGTTGGCCCCGACGTACGAGAAGATCGCCAGCGCATTGGTGTTGAGGTTGCTGCTGCACCCGGCCTGCGGCACGACGTGGAACCAGTAGTTGCCGATCGGCTGGTTGGCTTCGATGACGACGTCGTACCGCTCGCCGATGCCCATGAACAGCCACTGCGTCGTGAACGGCTTGATGGGGACAAAGTCGGCCGTGATGACGGTGAAGTTGTGCCCGTCCAGCCCGACCTTGAAGTTGTCGTTGGTCGACGTGTTGATCAGCCGCAGCCGGTACTTCTTGCCCTTGGTCACCGTCGTCCGGCTGTACTGGCCGGCCGTGCCGTTGACGTTCACGTTGGTGCCGTTGATGAGGATGTTGTTGCCCGGCGGTGGCCCGCGTGGGAACCCGCCGTTCTGGATCAGTGGCCCCAGCTCGAAGGCGCTGCGGTAGTACCAATCGGTGATCGGGTAGGCCCCCAGATCGAGATCGTAGTTGGCCGTGGCGGGCCCGTTGATGACCATGGTGCCCACGACGCCGTCCGTGTATTGGTCCGAGAAGTGGCTGTGGTACCACGTCGTACCAAACTGCGTGCACAGGAAGGTGTACGTGCGCGACTGGCCGGGGGCAAGTGGGCATTCTGTCACACCGTTGGTGCCGTCCATGTGGTTCGTCTTCCACTGCCGCAGGCCGTGCCAGTGCATGCTCGTCCCGTTGGTGGTAAGGCTGTTCTTCACCGTGATCTTGAGCGTGTCGCCC
The DNA here is from genome assembly GCF_000835495.1 of Cladophialophora immunda. Classification (NCBI taxonomy): domain Eukaryota; kingdom Fungi; phylum Ascomycota; class Eurotiomycetes; order Chaetothyriales; family Herpotrichiellaceae; genus Cladophialophora; species Cladophialophora immunda. The sequence continues at coordinate 2,343,369 of NW_015622546.1, forward strand.
CAGTTGGCCACGATCGTGGGTCCCGGGAAACGGCCGTTGATGGCGTACACGGGCCTGGAGAACCCGTCCGGCGCCATGGTGGTGTTTTGCACCTCGAGATAGTACTCGACCACCTTGCCGGTGTTGGGCCAGGTGCTGTCGTAGTTGGTGGCGATGCTGAAGCCGTTGCCCCAGCATTGGCGCGTAAATGGCCCATTGGTGCACTGGGAATCGGGCGTTAGGCTCGTGGTTGACGGACTGCCAGAAGTCGATGATGCTTGCCTCGGCAGAAGGCCATTGTCGATCTGAATCAGTTCAGCAGTGGGTATATAGGCGGCAGATGCCCCGTGGAAAAGAAGAGAAATGAAGGACAAGAAAAGCAACATAGCGAGCGACTAAGGGTCGGGGGTACAGACAAGCAGTTGACGGGGGCAGAACGCAGAAAAGAGAAATCAGATGGCGCCCGGCAGCCATCAATATAAAGGGAGCCGAGAGATGCTCATATGCCATTGAAGACTCCTCTCCCTTGTTGTGGCAAGATGCTCATCTTGGGACGGCCATCACATGGTACACGCGAGATTTCGACCGGGTGTCTTGGACCCCTCGCAGCGTTCTGGGGCTTGATGTCGCACAATAAAAAGGATTTGACAATTTTGCTCAGCCATTGAAATCATGTCTGCATCGAGTCTCGTCCAGCAGAGCCCGATGCGGACAGACACAGGTCGTCGATGGCAAGAATAGAACCGAGACAGTTCTTGGGATCTAATCTCCGCGGTATACGAGCTGCGGCCATTGTTTTCAATCTGCCCATGAGGAATTTCTTGAGTGAATTACGCCAGCAGTGTAACAGGCCGCATTGAAATGCTGAAGATGGCAAAGACGGTAAACAAAAGCTGATGGTTGGAGGCCTGGAAGCAGCCGAAGTTGGAGCATAGTTGTTCCTCTTTCCGGAAGCGGACTAGCTCACCTCGTGGACCAATCACGCGTTTCCCCCCTTTTCAGCGACAATGTCTATTGTCGTGTTTCCCCCTCGCTTCATCTGGTCCCCTTTGATATTGAACCGCAATTACAATTGTCTGATGCTCCTTGCATCGCCGTAATTGAATCTATCCAACATCCGTCTCGGTCCCGATTGAGGCCCGCCCAGACATTGCGTGGATCTCTCTTAGCGAGAGCAATGCACAATTCTTTTATTGGAAGCCTTGTTGGTGCCTTGGGTTACACGAAGCGGTTTGGCGAAGCATAGCAGAACCAGAGGTCCGTATGCCTTCCACTGCCTCAAAAATGGCAGCCAGGACGCTGTCCGTGTTGTCCGGCGACCTCAGCACCGCCAAACCCCGAGACAGTCTCATGATGAACGAAGCCGAGCTTCCTGAAATAAGAGCGTTCAGCGATCCATTCCATCCCTTTCTGGCTTCGAGCCCTAATCCTCGTCTTTGATGTGGCTGGTTGTCGATGTCTCAGCCTGATTCTCGCCAAAGCCTGATTCTCGCCAATGCCAGATTTCAAGGATACAGGGTTCCCCAGGTTTACATTTCCAAGGGAGCGGAAGACATTGTGTCTCAGTCCCCAATGTTCATCTGCAAAGGGGTCTGATCCTTGATCTCCACCACCAGAAATGAGCCCGAGATAGCTGCTCCATGTGCTCATATAGGCCTGGTACTGTTCCTTCACAGGAATACTGTCATTCTTTGTGTCTGTGTTTTCTGTCGTCAATATGCACTTCGCATCGTGCCTCGTCTCCGTCTTTTTGGCTTTGGCAGGTAAATCTGCTGCTGACTGCCTGTCATATGGGTATGATTTTGTCAACCTTGGAGGACCTTACTGCATCAACACGACTTCTACCGCCTATTTCTCGTTCGGAACGGAATTCTTTGGTGAGAAGAGGACATACCGTTAAAGAGACAGCTATGATTCTGACAAATGACAAGGCTGCCAGCCAAGCGACGTTCAAGATGCTGTCACGCCAATTCTGGTGGACCCGAACAGCGATGAGTATTTTTGCTCCGACATTGCCGTTCAGCCAGATGGCGAAGATATGGTGTCCACATGGTAGTTGATCGTCTCCACGAACGAGTCTGGTCGCTGACAGTACCAAGCAACGTCACCGGTAACGAAGTGACGAAGAACAACATGTTCTCTGGAGACTGGACAATCGTCATCGAAGGACTGACATTCGCGTGGATGAGATCGTTTTCCATCATTGCGGCACCACCGGTGGTCGTGACCTCTACTCCAACTGCCACATTCACCGTCACATCTACCCCCTCCACCACTATCACAACAACGATAACTAATGTCTTTTCGACTACTGCATCCCCATCCACCGTTACAGTACCTACCACGACCATAACGAGAACTATAACCACCACTCCTGCCCAAGTAACGGTATATTCCACGTCGACCATAACCAGGACACGCACCAGCAGGGTGTTTTCCAAGACAGTCTCCACAACGACTGTCACCACGTCGTGCAGAACACAGCCGCCGGCGAAGGATCCCACATGTACCATTCGGCCCACAAAAGCTACACTTGCTGCCGCCAACGAATCGATCACCATTCTTCCACGAATGCGTCAGTTTGGGAGACACAGCAGGGACGGGCATAAACGAGCCATTGAACGAAGAGATGACGCACCCGTCGATACTGGCCCTGGTATTTATAGATGAAAATCGTTGGACGGTAACAATTCCACTGACCGCTGCCTAGATCAATGCACCACAACCATTGTCGATACTGCGGATGCTGTTTCTTCATACACCACAGTGACAGCCCCGACCAGCACTGAAATCGACACGGAAAATGCAACGACAACAACCACAGTGTAAGTCCAGCAGCGAGTGCAAGGTTAGGACCAGTACTAACTCAGCGTACCAGCACGCCTCCGCCCGTAACGGCATACTCTGGAAAGGCAAAGACGACAACCACGGTCACAGCACCTACGCCTACGCGCACTCGTACCACTCGTACATATCAGACAGTCTGGACCACCTCGACAATATGGGCAACGTATGTGTCGTGCACTTTTCTTGGTCCGAGTCTTTAGCTAACGCCAGTGCAGAATCACCTCGACGGTCAAGACGTCGCCCTCTGGTTGGGTCTGTGCTACGTCTGCAGGACATTGAGTGCGAGGAATTGAGGCGGAGCGTAGTGGCTGTAGGAATGATCAGGAACATCCAGGCTATAGAAGGGAGCTGCTGGGAGCGGCTACTGGCTAACTTTTGTACTTTCCTCTTCTTAGTCAACGCACTTTATTTACACGTCGCTAGTTTCCGAAAAGTGCTCCTTGACATTGTTAAATTACCTCTAATATCCTCTGATAACCAACAACACCTTATAGTTGCGAAGTCGTCGCCGCCGCCGATGACAGGTCCCGTGTTTCCTGGGCTGAGGCCGTCACACTGGCGGCCTGCTTCGCCCGAGTCTCCCAGGCTTCAAGCACAAAGGCTACTCTCTTTTCAATCACATTGCATGTCGCCGGCAACGACTCGAACTTGATCTCGCTCTGCTGTAGCAGACTGATGAAGGCATTGTGCAGCGCAAACCACTCGCTTATATCTTCAGGCATCAACCTCACGCCATCGTCAAACAGCCAGGGCAGAACTGGTTCGCTCAGTATGACGATGCTTTGACACATTCTCTTTCTCAACGCTGCCCAAGAAGACGACCCAAGCATTTCCGTTGTGGCCTGCGGTGGACCGTACAGGTTCGCATAAGCGATTGGGTCGATGCCAGATCGATCCGAGATGATGAAGCCGCGGTTCTGGAGCTTTTGCTCTTCGTCAAGTTGCGTCTTGAGCACAAGTCGCTGGAAGTTCATCGCTTTCTCTGTCCCGGCTCGAATGTCGTCTCTGTTCACATCTGCTGTCACCAAGACGCCCCGGGCAAGCTCCTTGATGATGGTAAAGGAAAGGTGGGATCGTTCTCTTCGTATATGTCGGGAGACCGCCTCAACCAAAGTGGTCTTGCCAGTGCACTGAGCCCCAATGATGTATATCGAAGGCATGTCCTCCATCGAGGGCCAGTGGTTTTAGAGGAAGATCAGCTGTAATCAGAGAGAATACGAGTCGGCCTCACGACCCAAGCCTGGGAGGGGTTTGCATGAGCTGGCCATCAAGCCCCCTGCAAGCGCATATGCAACCATCAGGCAGCTGGGTGGCTGCATACCGTCACGTGTCAGCCTGCTTGTCGTCTACCTCAGCTCTCTGACATTGCCTCTTCGTCCTGAAAGATGTGTGTGCATCCTTCATTTTCGTCATGAAAAGCGCAAAGTACACGTTACAAGACGGCATTGCCATTTCAGACTCAGAGTGGCGATACAACATCCCCAGCTTACCAGAACCAGAAAGATGCCGTCAGGCCGGACGCATCAAATCGATCCAACTCTCCTGTTCATCTTCACTGCAGGGCATCTACCTGGATTGGGTCCCCTTAACTCTGAACCGAGCCACTCGAGAACACCGCCTGGAGGACCTTGTGCAGGTCAGCGTCTCGGACTTTCGACCAGTGTACGACAGTCGAGATGAATCTTTACCAAAAGATCACTCACAAGCCGTGGACTACATTTGTCGATTTCTCACATCTGGTGTTGTGATTAATGGTGTGCAGTACTCATTCTACGGGCACAGTAACAGCCAACTGAAATCCCGGTCCTGCTACCTCCTGGCAGGCTCAAAGAAGGAAGTAAGCAAGAAGGTCGAAGCTCTGGGGGATTTCAGCAAGATCAAAACAGTTGCCAAAAAGGCAAAACGAATTGGCCTCTTGTTCTCGACTGCTGACGTTGTACAAGATGTTCCCAACTCCAGATGTCGAGCCATTGAAGACATTGAGAGAAATGGATTCATCTTCACGGATGGATGCGGCCTCGCTTCCAAAGACTTTGTCCATTTGATGGCGAGCAAGAAGCCCATCATATTTCGTGGCCAAAGATACTATCCTTCTGTCCTCCAGATTCGATACCAGGGCTATAAAGGAGTGGTATGCATAGAGCCTCGGATGGAAAAGGGCCTCTGGCTCAAGTTGCGGAAGTCAATGAAAAAGTTCAGTGGAACAGATGACATGAGCTTCGCTGTCGTGGCATTCTCAAAGGTACAAACCCGACTAGATCCCCAAGATCCCAACAGTAACGCTTACAGCCCTACACATACGGATATCTAAATGACGAAATCGTGCTCTTGCTCAATGCCCTTGGCATCGACACAGATGTCTTCACCAAGAAACAGAGAGATTATTTCGAGTTCCTCGACCAGTCGCGGACAGACCCAACCTGTGCCTTTCGTCTGTTGAGCTCTCTGGGAGTGACCGCCGAGGCTGAGAAACTCCTGGTCGAAGGCATGGAGGAGGTCCAACGAACTGTGCGAAAAACAGTTACTCAAGAATACGGCAAGATGCTCAATAAACACGAAGAACAGAAGACGCGGATCCTGATACCCCGGTCTCGACTATTGTTCGGAGTCTGTGATCCTTATGGCTTGCTCAAACCAGGCGAATGTTTCCTGCGTGTGACACTGGAGGAGTTTGGAACTCCTGTCACCATGACTGGGGTTGAGGTACTTGTTTCGAGGAATCCTTGCCTGCATCCTGGAGACCTCCGCAAGCTCAAGGCTGTCAATCGACCAGAACTCAGCCATCTCACAGACTGCGTGGTTTTCTCCACGGATGGAAAGCGACCGGCTGCTGACCTCATGTCCGGCGGTGACTTGGATGGCGATACATGTGGGTTACTCCCGGCAAGGGTGGCTTTTTGCTAACGCAAGACAGTCTTTGTATGCTGGGACTCTGAACTCATTCCCCAGGCTATCTCCGAGCCAGCCGAGTATCCAGGAGCGAGGGAAGCAATTAGATTCTCCCCCATCACAGCAGATGATCTGATCGCATACTTTGCCGGCTACAACAACATGTCACTGGGACGCGTCAAGAAGGTATATCTTGGCTGGGCGCGTGCTCTGGGGCCTCGCTGCAGCCAGTGCCAGGAGCTCAATCGACTATTCTCACAGTGTGTGGACGGCAACCGCATCAAAATACCTGAAAAGTTACTCGACCCTCCTGACGTGGCACCCAATGCAAACCCCTTCGTCCTCGATGTCCTCCATGACGCAGCGCAGCAACATTGCAGTGTAGTGAAGAAAGCAGCCACACCTCTCAATCCTGCAGAACAACACACACTAGGGCATGATGTCCAGACTATGGGCATCACGGATCGAGACATGGTGGAATTTGTCCTCAGCAACCCGACCCCATTTTCGGATTTCGAACTGGCCAAGTTGACGTTGAGCTGGTGCCGCAGAAACAACGTCCCCTTTGAAGAGTTTTGGGCGTATTTCGATGCGTCTCAACTGACTGTCGATGAGCAGGCGTGGATACTGTCGGAACTGCCTCCTTCTCCCAAATACCCGTCCCATTTCAAGAACGGGCTCCTCCAGTCCAACATTCTCTCGCCCGAGGACCTGCGAGCCTTTCGGCTGGACCTACATTTTCTACACTGGAAATGCGTCTTCGATTCTCAGTCCGATCCCTTGCGAAGACTGATGGCGATGGTCAACCAGACCTTTCCGCGGTTCGCGAAGAAGCTCCTCATCCTCCGCCTTGGTGAGCGGCTGAGCATCGCCATTTACTTCCCTCGGCCAATCGAGAGAGAAGAAGATGCCGTGGTCCACGAGACAGTGAGGCTGTTTGCCTTCCCCCATTCCCACAAAGACAGGGTAGGACACCGACGGGGGGTCCCTACCAAGAAGAACTACAGATTCTATTACGACGAAAACATGATGCAGCTGTACGAGAATCACCGCAGCAACACCTTCGTCTTCTTCGCGCGATCACCCAACGACGACAGCGCCTACCGCAGCGTACGAGGCACAAGCAACCGAGCTCGGGCGCGGCAGAAGACAATTGAACAAGGAGTCAACTGCGACTGGAGAGTGAGTATAGCATTGGCGAAATTCAGTGCTCAACTGGCGACTCATATAGGGCGCACGAAAGACGAGCCGGTCACTGAGGCTGTAAGTGACAGAGGCTCAGAGGTATCGAGAGGCTGCTGCTAACGAGTTGCAGGAGCTCTATGTCATCAGCAACAAAGATGTGAGAGCACTGCGGGCTCTAGACCTTTGGCTTGAGAGCGTCGATACTCTGGACGTCCTCCCTAACTTTCCGGACGAGCAGCCGCCATACACCCTGCCGACCCTCAATGACGTCGACTGGAGTCTGTACAGCGACTTTGTCGTCCAAGTGGTTCGACAGAAGAATTACACCCTCGTTCGAGAAGCAACGGCAACCCAGCTTGCAGATCTGCTGAAGTTGGGCTGGAAGAACGATCTCACTGATGTTGTGTCAGAGGTCTACAGTCGTATCCTGCATCCCGAGACCACAGACGAAGGCCCAAGCCTGCGATGCAGCCCTGAGGCCATTCAATGCCTCGCCGAATTTCTCCACTTCAATCCTGCAATGGCCATACACTTCGCGCGTCTATGTCCCTGGTCTCTGCTACCCGCTCCCTACTCGAGTGCCCTTCAACGGGAGGGGTTGGCCGTTCTGCGTGCTTTTATCCTTTGTGCAAACAAGGCGGGAGAGCTGGTTGTGAAGCACATCAATGCTGTCCTGCAAGATACGTCTCTGACCTTGTCTGCGGCGCGCGAACTGTTGGAAGTTGCCTCCATCGCAGTTGCGAGTCCGGACTTGATGCTGACGATCCTCATGGAATGCCGAGATGCATTTTCCCATGCCATTCAGGATCATGACCACGATGTCGTTGCATACTTCTTGCAGCATATGTTCGGGGCAGTGCTCGATCATTGCGCCGAGGCTAGCGACCAGACTGAGGCCACACCTGGGTCATGGATGTTGAAGCCAGGGCCAGCAACCAACGACCGAGTCTTTCTTGTGACTAGCCAGCGTCGCATTGATGCGCCCAGGCTAGCCAGGCTGGCGGTTGGTGACCACGTGCGATTTATTGCAAAAACGCCGGCGATAAATTCCTCGGCGACCCAACCTGCAACCTTCGACGCCTTGGTGGAAGCAGCAAGTGACAATGGGGTCAAATTCCGATGCCTTTCGCAGCCTGCCACATTCCTCGAAAAGACTGCCTGGACCATGAAGCATTGTGGTTCAATCGTGAACACTCAGTCGGCCGGGGAAGCATTGGTGCATCTCCTTGTCGAGAAAGAGCAATCTTGCAGCTTCTACCATACTCTCTTGAGATCCAAAAATGCGCTCACAGAGAGCAAGGAGGGAGGAGAGGTCCTGCCCATGCAGCATTGCGAATTCATCGAGGGCTTGAATGAAAGTCAGAGTCGCGCCGTTGATGTGTCCATTAAGACTCAGCTAACTTGTCTCTGGGGACCGCCTGGTACGGGGAAGACCACGACTATAATAGCATTGTTGCAAACGTTGCTGAAGGAAGACAAGGCGGAGAGAATATTAGTCACGGCACCAACGCACAATGCTGTTGACAACGTGTTGCGACAGTACGTGAAAAAGGCACTGAACATTGACCCCAGTCTACCACGACCGGTCCGAGTCTCAACTGAGGTAGGCGTTTCTTCACGCTTTTGAAGACCATTCTTAACGAGTTTCTGGCCAGGTGACAAAGGTCTCCGATGATATGAAAACTTACACCATTGATGCAATGTTGGGCAAGGACCTGAACATGAATCCAGCTACAAAACGCAAGGCCGTCGAGAGGATTTCTGGGGCTAAATTGGTATTCACAACCTGTGTTAGTGCAGCGTTGGGGCTGCTTCGCAAACAAAACTTCGACACTGTGGTCATCGACGAAGCCTCTCAGCAGACCGAATCGGCATCCCTCATACCTTTGGTCAAAGGCTGTCAGCGGGGGATTCTGGTGGGAGACCATGTTCAACTCCGGGCAACCGTCAGTCCCCATGCGTCCACATTGGATTATGATGTATCACTCATGGAACGCCTCTGGGGAGAAGTGTCAGACAACACCATTGGAAGAGTCATGTTGGACACTCAATATCGCATGCATCCGAGCCTGTGTGCCTTTCCAAGCCACGAATTTTACGGGGGCCGCCTATTATCAGCCGATGGTTGTCGCACGATAGACATCCCCGCCTCATCTTTCCCGTGGCCGAAACGGGCAGTCAATGCCAGACACGAACCGAGTCCCTCGAACAGAGCGGTATTCATTCAATGTGGTGATGCAGAGGACCTCGGGAGGAAATCAAAGGTCAATCAAACCCAAGCCAAGATCTGCAAAGAGATCCTGACGCTGTTGACCACTACGCCGGCATCAAATCAAAGCAATCCCGGCAAAAGCCCTAGCCCGCCGCCGCCCCCATCCATAGCAATCTTGACACCATATGCGCGCCAGGCAGACCTGCTGAGGCAGCTATGTGGAGGACACACTGTGTCGAGCATTGACGGATTTCAAGGCCAGGAAGCCGACGTCGTCATCTTCATTACGGTGCGCTGCAACGTGCAGGGAGAGATAGGGTTCTTGAAAGACATGCGGAGGCTGAACGTTGCACTGACCAGGGCCAAGGCCGGAGTGATCATTGTTGGAGACCGGGCGACATTGACCATGAGGAGGGAGCAGGAGGACGCATGTCAGGTATGGGATCGTCTCATCAAGACGTGTTCGAGGGTGGAGCCTCCTGCTGCAGAAAAGAAAGGTCTAGGGAAGTAGTGGCCTCGTGTATGGCTGGTAAGGCTGTCCCAGATGACCTGCAAGTAGAGCAATTGGGGGATCTGGAGTGGAAGAACCTGTGGAGTTGGGCGCAGTTTGTTTGTGCCGTTTGTAGTAGCCGATTCCAACCAATGAGAAGACGTACGGAGAATTACTGACCAATAGGAGGAACTGCAGCCTCAGTCGGACAGATTATTCCCCCGAGTCACTTCAAAGTCCTTCCGCCTCTTCTCTTCATCCTCTTCTCCCAATGTCAGTTCAGACTTCAGCCCTGTCCTTGTATCCCTCCGCCGGGGCTCCCTCTCTGAACACCATTGCGTCTCTCTCAGCCTCCTCAGGCTGTGTACCATGAATCGCACCGTCGCTGGAATTATGTCTCTCCAGAGCCCTGTTGATCTGAAAATCAAGGATGGGAGTACTGTGTATAAAGATCATGGATGACCTTCGCCCGTTCTGCTAACCATCCAGAGAACTAAACAACAGCAATAGCAACAGCACAAGCAACAGCAACGAATCAACGGCAGTAACATCCAACACACCTCCAAGAAACACCACACATCTCTCACCAATCCCGCAATGTCTTCCCCAACCGTCGCTTTCTTCGGCGCCACCGGCGGCGTCACCAACGCCATCCTCGTGCACACCCTCAAGGCAGGCTACAAGGCGACCGCGCTCGTGCGCACGCCTCAAAAGCTGCGGGACCAGCTCAGCGCCCAGGGCCTCTCCCAGGAGACCATCGCCAACCTGACCATCGTGGAGGGCAACGCGCTCGACGTGGCGGCCGTGCGGCGCACACTCAGCACCGGGACGGGCGGCCTGCCCGCGGTCGTGGTCACGGGGCTGGGCGGCCGCCCGAGGCTGCAGTTCGAATGGCGGCACCCGTTCCAGATCGCGCAGCTCGACAACCCTTCGATCTGCGAGACGGCGGCGCAGACGCTGCTGGCCGCGATGCGCGAGATCCACGCCGAGAACCGCCCCGCGCCCAACGCCGCTTCTCCTGACGAGACGAAACCGGTGCTGGCCTTCGTCTCGACGACGGGCGTCACGCGCGGGCCCGAGGACGTGCCCTTCTTCATCCGCTTCCTGTACCACCAGATCCTCACCGTCCCGCACGTCGACAAGCGCAGGATGGAGGACCTGTACCGCGCCGACGCCGCGTCCGCGGCCCCGGCCTTCCGCGCCGTCGTCGGCGTCAGGCCCACCCTGCTCTCCGGCGGCGCGGACTACCGAGACGCCGCGGGCCTGGACAAGATTCGGAGCGGCACCGAGGCCAAGCCCGCCGTCGGGTACGTCATCAAGAGGGCCGACGTGGGCGCTTGGGTGTATGAGAATGTGGTCGGCGAGGTCTTGAAGGGCGGGAAGAGTCAGTGGGAAGGCGAGATGGTTAGCTTGACTAGTTGAGCTGATGGTTTCGGCTCCAGGCTAGGTAGAAGCAGGATATTGGGGGCGGTTGTACGAGGTATACGATCTTGTATATGTACACGTGGGGAGTTCCGGTTCGGGAAAGCGGCTATACTAAGCTATAGAGTAATTATTACGATCACTTAGTTCGTCGTGGTGGAAACCATTGAAACCATCTCGGTTTGTTTTACATCATCATCATTCGTTCTCTATGCTAGACAGCGCCGCGGAGAGCGCCTCGGGTATCGTGGTACTAATAGTACAGAGGTATTATGCGGTAGTGCAAATGTGGGAGGTCTTCTCTCCTGGTCTGGTCTGTCCAAGCCACGTTTTCGTCTGAAGGAAAGGAAATCAGGTAACTGTGGAAGTGATGTCTCTCTTTCTCTCCCTCTCTCCAATCAGCCCATGCCTCCTCATCTGCGTCATCTGATCATGCTTCCGTAGTGTGGACTCTCTCCTGTCTTCTCCCCCACCGTCTCCTTCGGGTTCGCGAGAGAGTCCGTCGATCAGATAGTACTCGTTGTATGATGCCTACGAGTGGTCCTGGTGCGGTGTCTCCGCGTACGGCGGCCGCAGGTGAGGCAGGAGATGATGATGTCGAAGAAGGAGACGATGCCGTTGACGATGGCGGTGATGATGGCGCCGATGCCGTTGACAATGGCCATCAGCACGGAGCCGATGGTCTGGCAGAGTGATTCAAACTGTAGGCCAGGGCTGTTAGTACGAGATCGGTTAAGAATGGGGACATGGGCGAAGGACATACGCAGGAGACGACTGCACCCATTGTGGCGGTCTGTTGTGTCTAGGTATGTGTGGATCTAGTGAGATGGGGAGGTACTGGATGTTTGAGTGTGGTTTTGTTGGTTTGCGTCTTCTTGATGGTTGAGGGATAAGTCGACGAGATAAAATGATGAGGGCAGGTTTTTGTATGTCTTGGGGAACAGCAGAGGATCGAGATGTCTAGAATCTTCACAGGAGGAGGGAGCAGTGGGGGTTGGGAAACGAAGCCCTTTGTACTTGTATCACTTCCTGGTGATTGTGACTGCCCACGGAAACGAAATACATCACACTGCTTTCTTTGCACCCTTCGTTTAGCAGCATTCTAACCACGCTCAGACCTAGTGCTTGGGCTTTCACTCAAGGATGTCAATGCCGGCCAATACGAGCTGACGGGGAGATACGACGTCATGGGACTATGACGTTGGGAAGTTTGTGCTCGGAGATGGCAGGCAGTTTACCAAGGCGATGTCGAATCAAATGAGGTAGCGAAAGGCTGACCATCTCACGCCTTGGGGTCTTGTTGTTGGAAGAGTTGCGCCAGTAGGTGCTAGCCCGTCTCCAAACATGCGCATCTGACGGGGTTGCCCGTTACACTAGCTCTGGGATGGGAAACCGCCATTATGCCATGGTGGGCACGGAAGGGGAAAGGATGTGTTGTGGGAAACCAGTTGACGTCCGATTTCGAGCACAAAAACAAGGCAAATGCTGGCCGATGGCGAAGATGGCGACAGATGGCGACCGATAAAGAACTGCGGAGAAAGAAAAGGCATCGGCCCTCGACGTCATTTGCAGATCCGTGCAGGAGGCCAGCACAGTTTGGCAGGCAGCATCCCGGCAGCCCAAGTGGCAACAAGTGGCACAACTGGCTCCAGCGGCAACGTCACTGGCTGATCGCGAGATGCATTTGTGGCTGCTGTGGCGTCCTGCATCTCGATTGCAAAACGTCCAGCCACCGCTACGAGCCGCACTGTGGCGTCTGTGGCGGTGCATGCAGGAACAACTTCCCCGGCCTCAATATTCTCCGCCAATGAAAACCAATGTGCGAGCACCGCATCCCAGAGAGATGCTGCAGCTGTTCGAGAGGGGTGCTTCGTCGTCGTCGTGGTTGTGGTCGCCCGATGGGCGCCTGGCAATCCCGGCTGTCTCGTGTCTGATCCTCGTCGCCACGCTGTCTGCAGTCATTGCACACCAACTCCTCTCCACCGACAGAGAACGCGCAGTCCGTTTCACGGTCCAGATCCCCCCGCAGCTGCAGAGCGAATATTCATGGAGCCACGAAGAAACAGGCAGAGGCCACGAACCGCAGGACGAGGTATCATTCCAGCTTATTTTCTGCTTGGCTAGATGTTGACGCTTGGACGCAGGTCTCCAATGGCCGGATATACCCTCGAAGTCCGGCAGACGGTCGTCGTCTCGGACTGCCCATTACTCCCGCAAACCCGTCTGTGATTGATTCTGCCGTCTCAGCTGCGGCGCGAGCTCAAGTCAAATGGTCGCAGACTACCTTTTCCGAACGGCGTCAGGTCCTCCGCACATTGCTTCGATATGTCCTCGACCATCAGGAACAAATAGTGGCGGCGTGCTGCCTGGACTCCGGGAAGACCAAGATAGATGCCTGCTTCGGCGAAATACTTGTCACAGTCGAGAAACTGCAATGGACAATCAAACATGGAGAAGGAGCGCTCCGTGTATCAAGACGACCGACCAACCTCCTCATGTGCTACAAATCAAATACTGTCTGTTATGAACCCCTCGGCGTGGTCGCAGCGTGCGTGAGCTGGAACTATCCCTTTCACAACTTCATCTCCCCTGTCATCTCGGCCCTGTTCGCGGGCAATGCGATCGTGGTGAAGCCGAGCGAGCAGACGTGCTGGAGCACCTTTTACTTCATCGACATCATCCAAGGAGCACTGCGAGCATGCAATCACAGTCCCGACCTTGTCCAGAATGTTGTCTGTTTACCAGAGGCTGCAGATCACCTCACCAGCCATCCGGGTATCAGCCACGTCACCTTCATCGGCAGCAGAGAAATCGCGCACAAGGTGTGTGCGTCGGCAGCAAAATCATTGACTCCCGTCACGGTGGAGTTGGGTGGGAAAGATCCTGCCGTCGTGCTTGATGACGCAAAAACAATTAGGACTATCGGCGACGTGATCTCAATCCTCATGCGTGGAGTTTTCCAGTCCGCCGGGCAGAATTGCATCGGCATCGAGCGCGTCATCGCATTACCTGCAATCCACGACAAACTGCTCGCTGAGGTTCTTCCAAAGATCAAATCGCTGCGTCTCGGCCCCGTTCTCCTCTTATCTCCCAACAACCCACCCGACCTGGGCGCCATGATTTCGTCACGCAATTTCTCCCATCTCGAAAGGCTGATTTCCTCGGCAGTCGCTCAGGGCGCAACCCTCCACTGTGGAGGCCGACGTTACAACCACCCCGAGTATCCTCACGGAATCTACTTCGCGCCCACGCTGCTCAGCAACGTAACTCCTGAAATGGAGATCGCGCAAAAGGAGTTGTTTGGACCTGTGTTCTTGCTCATGAAAGCCGCCGACGTGGACAGCGCAATCCGCATCGCGAATTCGACGGACTACGCCCTGGGGGCCGGGGTGTTTGGCCACAACCAGCGCGACGTCCAGAAGTGCGTCAGGGGGATCACGGCCGGGATGGTCGCCGTCAACGACTTTGGAGCCTACTACGCCTGCTCGCTCCCCTTTGGCGGCGTCAAAGGTTCCGGCTACGGCCGCTTCGGCGGTGAGGAAGGGCTGCGGGCGCTCTGCAACGTCAAGGCCGTCTGCGAGGATAGCTGGTGGGCAAGGGCGCTGGGCATCCAGACGAGGATCCCGCCCAAATTGCAGTACCCCGTCTCCCAGCATGGCTGGGACGTGTGCAAGGGCGTCGTGGGCACGGGGTATGCGCTCGGTTTGGGGCTGTGGGAGTGGGCTGGTTGCGTGGTACAGCTTTTAACGGCTTTGATGAAGAGTGATGAAAAGAAATCGTGACGCGGACCAGAACGTAGATGGGGAGGTAGAGGGAGAAAATTCCCATTTTTGCGGATCATCAATCTTATCTTCCCTCCCTTTTGTACTCTTCGACAAGGACGACCCGCTGGAGGCGTCAACGTCTCTAAGACCATGCCAGAATGGCTACCTAGGTATACAGGGATCCAGAAGAAGTCGATCCAACCCAGTGAAAACCCGAATTTCTAATCTATCGTCTTGGATGTTTTTGACCGTCTACGACCACGATATTGCCAACATGATCGCCGCCCCGACGAACATGGCCGCGAACTGGAGGCCCGTCTTTCTCAACTCGGCCCATTTGTTCGGGCCGGTCTCTAACAGCTCGGGAATCACCGCCACGGTGCCCACGTACAGGAACGTGCCCGCCGTGAAGGGCAGAAGCATGTCTCCCCACGAGAGGCTGGTGCCCCAGATGCCGCCGAATCCACTCCCTGCCCCAGCTCCTCCGGATGCTTCCGCGGCCGCACCCTTCGACCCGCCGCCGTACTCTTGCACGAAGATGCCGATCAGCGTGCCCAGGAAGGCGCCCACCGCCGTGACGAACTGGGCGCCCATGGCTTTCCGCTTCGAGAAGCCGGACTGGATCAGCAGCGCGAAGTCGCCCACCTCGTGCGGGATCTCGTGGAAGAAAACCGCCATGGTGGTCGTTGCGCCGAGGGCCGGGCTGGCGTAGAACGACGACGAGAGCGCCAGGCCGTCGGTGATGTTGTGTGTGAAGTCGGCGATCAGGTTGAGGAGGCCGGCGAGTTTGACGGAGGGATTTTGAGGCGAGGATGATGGAGGCGAGGACGAGGGTAGGGATTTGGTGTCTTTCCCGCCCTTGCGTTGTCTCACGTCGCCATTGGCTGCCTTTCCTTTCTTTGCAGACGTGGTCGTGGCCGAGCCATTGTATGCAGTCTCGAGCTTCTCGTCATGAGAATGCGAGTGCGAGTGGGAATGGCCGCCATCCCCCCCGGTGGCAATGCGCAGGGCTTTATCCATGGCCATGAAAGTGACCAGCCCGACAATGATCCCGACTCCTAGCAACAGGTTGCGGTTTGGCTCAACCATGACGAACTTGATTTGATCGTGCTCATCTTCACCCAGGAAAATCTCGGGAAGCAAGTGAAAGAGCGTATCTCCCAGAAGACCCCCGACCGCGAACGCGACCATGATACTTAGCGACGACGGGTCGATGTTGGGAGGACATAGTGCGAGGAGGAAATTTGGAGGGCCCGAAATGTAGGCTGTTGCGAGGAGGGCATTGATTGCTGGGGACGACGAGGGGAAGAGGACGGCGAAAAGTTGGGTCGTCAATGAGGCTTCCGTTGGATTATTTTTGGCCTTTGCCTCTGACAGAGTCTGCACGAAGGCACATTGCTGTCGTTTAAAGCCTTAGCACTGATGTATGCTGTCCGAGAGAATTGGTCTTGCATACCTGGAGGCTCTCCTCGATCTCCTCCCTCGTCAGCAGGCTGGTGTCCTTGCCTTGGACAGTCTCCGCGCATACTGAGACTACCAGACCTAGTAATAGTGCATAAACGGTATATTTGATCATCCGTGATGGTCTGAAACGCAGGGGAGCCATTGTCTCTGTCTACCGACTGAGGGTGAAACGGCACGCGACTGCGCAAGCATTGAGCAGGGACTATTATTGCTTAAGTGTGAAATTCAGGGGTTTGGCTGCGCTTTATCGATAGCGGGAAATCCTCGGCTGAATATGCATTTTTGGCTGCAAACTGCGGATTTTCTGCTCACTGATATAAATAAATTCCCTTGCAAGGGACAATACACTCTATTATTGGACCTGCAGGACTGAGATATTTTTCTCCCAAGATGGGTCGCGAAAGACAGAAAAAGAAGAACAGGTCTTCTATCTCCAAAGCGAGGCCGAAAGACAACAGGACAAAAGCTGGCAAGAAGAGGGTAAATTTTCTGGGCAATGAGACCATTGCAAAGAATTGGTACGTCTTGCAATTCTGCACAATGCTAATCATAGCCCACGACTGACGGCTTCTGTAGGGATCGAAAACTTACTCTATCGCAAAATTATAAGCGACTGGGGTTGTCCTCCAGACTGAATGCTGCTACAGGCGGTACAGAAAAGAAGGCGGACAGGGACAAGGACGACACAGAAGATGTTAAAAGAGACTCGCTTGCGATCGCCGGGCCACTGGCCGCCAATCTGACCCCTCAAGAAGTCCAGGTCGAGAGAGACCCCGAGACAGGTCGTATCCTCAGGATCATCCGACCGGAGACGGGCGAGGCGAACAATAATCCGCTTAATGACCCTCTGAACGACATTATGGACGCTGAACCTTTACAGCCGCGACAGCAGCCTGCAAATGGGATCGTGGCAGAATTGGAAGCACAGGCTGCAGAAGAGGAAAAGCTGCTAGCAAAGAAGAAGCGACCGCGACAGCAAAGCCAGCGGGAAGAAGAATGGGTTGCCAAACTGGTGGAAAAACATGGCGGCGATATCAAAGCCATGGTAAGAGACCGGAAGCTCAATCCAATGCAACAGACAGAGGGCGATATCGCTCGCAGGGTCAAGAAGTGGAAGGCAAACCATGGAGAAGTCACGACATGAGACACTATCTGGACGAATGGCCGCCCAGAGAGCTTGGTATTCCAACTTAGCCAAGGATGCATCACCCTGAACAGATGCAACAATAAGGAATCAAACGAAAATACGATGCCGCAAAGCCTAAACGCATGGGCTGTGCGCCATCTCCATGTGGAGATAGAATCAGCCAGGAAAAGGCGTGGGCCGTGGGTGGTATACATCCAACAGACAAAAATACGTCCAACAAGCAGTATTTGGCTCTCGGAAGGGTCAATGCCACGTTATGATCCGTGGGGATGTCATCCGGGAGTGTGCTTGCGTGAGGACTATCCATCAGCCTACAGGGCCTTTGATTACCGAGATGTCGGCCTTTGCAGGCCAACACTGCCTTTTCCTGGGAATGTTCAGCATTGAATGCCTTGGATGAGAGACCCCTCGACTGGGCAATGCGACTTCTGGTGGGAGTTGGCGGGGCTCAAGAGCTGGATGGGGAATGCGCTCGCTGGAGGTTAGTGGTGCTATGACTGGCTTGGAGACGACGAAAGTTCAACGAAAACACTCTCCCCACTGTCTTAGTTAGCTATTCTTGACCAAGATGCTGAGTAGACACGGGAGGGATTTGGACGAGATTACGTTGATACCCAGCTGGTTCGGAGGAAATAGAATGATCACACTGATCTTACCGGTGACCGTTTGAGCAGCGGGAAGCGATGCCCAGAGTTTCGGGGGCGGAGACTCACATGCAACTAGACACGATTGGCCGTGGCCACGGCGGACCAAGCGGCTTCGTTTGAATCGCCTCGTGCTCGTTTCGTGCATCCTCCGTTCGCATATCAACACTTTCTCCAGCGCGCCCAGTATCGCCATCAAGCCATGGATCTTCGTGTTTCGATTCCCTTCATTCCCGGGGCCCCCTCCTGGCGTCCTCATGACGGTCAGCGCGGGTGCAGACGCGCCCTCCCTAATATCAGGACAATGTCCCTGCGCGGTCCTAGTCCTTCCACAGCCAACGCGTTCAAAATGCTGCAGAACAACGACCTCTATCCATATCGTCATCAAAGAATATATATAGACAAAGAAGAGCGTCGTTGCGACCCAGGTCTTCTGCCGGACCCATAGTCAACCTGCCTGTGAAAAGGTCCTCCATTTTACTTGGCGAAGTGCTGCCAAATTGCTGCGGCGTTGTGACCATGATGTTGGCCATAGCATCTTCTCCCAGGTCTCTCCGGTCAAACCAGCAGCGCACCATGAGTGTCGTGTCCAAGTCTATGCCAATAAAGAGCCCTTTCACCACCTCAACCACCTCCAAAATGAACAGCCCCTGTGCCACCCCATCCACAACAACAGCTCCACTGATCCCAGACAAGATCTTGCCAAACCTGTACCTGTCAGAGTGAGTGAAGCTTGTCCTTCTCATGCTGTGCGCAGGGTTGGCCTGACGCTGATTGGACAGCATTCACACTGCTGCCGCAGTCCTCAGCCCCAATTACAATGCTCCAAACCGGCCAAGGATCAAGTATGTTCTCTCAGTCATCGACAATCCGGACAAGCAACCCAAAGTGCCTCCTGGACATGAAGCAGAATTTGTCCTCAAGATGATCAGTCTCCGGGACAACGCCAACTTTGACCTGCTGCAGCTGTTGGGCGAAGCCTGCGCTTTCATCAAGGCAGGTCTTCAGAATAACGATGGCGGCGTCCTTGTCCATTGCCAGAAAGGCGTGTCCCGGTCCGCCGCAGTCGTGATAGGCTTTATCATGGAAGAAATGGACCTCGACTACGACACTGCATTCCGGTATGTTCGTGGCGGTCGGTCAAAGGCGAAACCCAATTCTGGATTCCAAACGCAGTTGGAGCTGTGGGGCCAGCTGCGTTACAACATTCACGAGACCGACGGCAAAGAGAAACAAGAGTACGCTTCCTGGAAAGCAGATAACGACGAGCGGATCAAGAAACTGGGGTCCAGATGGACTGGTTAAGGCCTGGGAAAAGCCGGAGCTCTCAGTGGCTTCGAAGAAGTTGCAGCGCTTCGAATTAGCACTATCCCAACACGTGCGGATGTGCCCCAAGCTTGTTTGTCCCGGCGATTGCCTCTGCCTTTACGTGTGGAATGAGCGGGACATGTGTTGCGTTCTGGATGGATAGGGAGGAGTCGGTGCCGTTCAGTTGGCGGTGGTCCTGATGTTGCCCATTCCGTCTGCTGGACACCGAAATGGTACCAATAGAGCAGCCTTGAGTGGTCGTTTTGCTTCAGAGCTGTGCAGAACGGGAAGTGAAAGACAGGAAGAATGCACATCGGAGTGGCGCATTAGCCCAGAGGTGAGCAAAATGCTCCCTGCTGACAGCAGTACCCATTGAAGCAGCAACCATCCTCTTCCTCCCTCCATGCTCTCCTCGATCCCTGGACTGCTGGGAAGGAAAACACCTTCGATCAAGCTGTCTGGTCGGAGTGCCTGAATTTCCTGGCCTGGGCGATGCTGGCGGAGCGGAAGTCTTCGCACTGTCTGTCCCCCCATGCGCCCCCCTCCTCTCAACAGCCAATGGCCGCACGGAGACCGGATAAGCTTATTTTCCGACTCCATACTGAGTGCGATACTCCTCCTGGCCTCTTCTCAGCTCACTTTTGCCTCTATTGCAGTGTCCTTGGCTCGTTGCAATCCCTTTCATATCCTCAGACATCGTCGTTCTGTCCCGTCACTGGGCCGTCATCGACCTGGCACAATTGAGTTTGCAAACTGCGTCCGATTTGAGACCCTGCAGCATCGTCCAGACGTCAGTTTGCATTTACTCTGCCGTCAGAAAGTGAGATTCAACCATTTCTTGTCTCGTTACTCACCCGTCACTCTTTCGTTACCTTGTTCCATTGAGGGACCATCTTCAGGGTATTTAAACCCTCGTCTCGCCGAACTTCTGCAGACTTGCCTCCCCTCAGACACCTCCTCATCGTCGGTTGTGCCTTCTCGCCAGAGACATTGAGCAAGAAAGGTACATTTCGTCTCTCGCAAGTTTCAATGGGACAAGCCTTCCCTTTGCCGTTTCTTCGCTGTTGTCTTCGGCAATTCGTCAATGCGTCTGCGGACGGTGGTACAAAGTCTTGCTAATACGGACAAATGCAGGACACCGCTTGAACCTTTGCCGAAGCCGCCGCCTCCTGGAATTCTTCTTTGTGAGTCTGATGCCCACTAAAAAAACGCACCAAGAGAGTTGAAGTTTGCAGTTTTCAGCTTGTCCATGGCAAACCGGGATGGGATTTGTGTTGGATCCCCCAAGACAAACAGCAAACAGGATCCCCTAAGATTGCTGCTCCAGACATTCCAACTGTTATTTAATCTGCTCCCTCCCATGATCTTGCTGGTCCTCTGATAATCTGACATCCATGAATATATACAGATAACAAATACCGGAGACCGCAACCAAAGAGGTCCAAGAAGCGGCGAATTCTGCGGAGCATTGATACTGCCCAAGGCCGTCGCAGAACACACCAGTTCCACACACGAGAAGTATGCTCTTCCTTCCGATGGGGTGCCTGTTCATTGACCAAGCTGACTCTCTGCAAGGAACGCACAGCCTAGCTGTAAGTCTGTTCTCTCTTCTGCGTCACCGTCTCGTCAAATCTCACTCAACCGATCTCCTCTGTCTGTCCTTCTTCACATGCTACCTTGTGGAAAGTCACTACACCGACCCTTCTGGCTCCGGATCCGAGACATTACGTCCACGTGGTCCTCCGCTTGTCGGCGGAGAGCGGGAGCGGAGGGCGGAAAGGGGGGGATCACGAGGGCAGCAAGCATGTGCTCCTCGTCCTCCGTCTATATATATCCCCCTCCCGCTCCTTCCTTCCTCCGCTTCCTTTCCACAGTCATTCCATCAAGAACTTCTTCTCTGCTTACATTACTTACTCTTATCCAGCCTCGACATATCCACGACCTCATTGCCATCTACGCAGACGCTCTGTTTTCGACTTGCTTTCCACTTCGTCTTTGATTGTTCCGCACAGTTTGCTCCATTCGTCAGACCCACGTCGCTTTGAAATCTTGGTAAGTCATTGCCTGGTCTTTGCTCTCTGCCCTTCAGATTCTGGACAATCTATGTCCGGAAAGTTGGATGTCGTGGCATTGTCGACTGGTTTGGACCCTTTGTCTTTCTGCGAAATCCGACATCGAAATGGCGTGCCATGACTCCAAGCCCTCAGTTGCGGGTGGCAGTTTTCCATGGGTTCCGCTTCCAGAATCCTTCGGCTTGTTATTTGGGACAATGACACACCTCGACGAATCTGCACACCTTGGAACTACTTCCGACAGACGGCAACATCTAGCATTGCTCGCATACACAGAAGCATTTGTCAACACCGCCGAATCTGGTCGTTGAGTTGCCTGTTCGGGAAGGCGGGTCAGTGCCCCGCGTCGGCAAGGCTGTCGACATGTCTTATCGAACAGTCTAGCTTCCGACATGTGAACGTCAACAGACTCTCTGTAATCGACATGTGATCAGCTCGCTATAGAAGCGGGTCTGCGCCGAGAACGACAAGGCTGGCTCCATATCGACAATGTTCAGTACCAGTTGAGAAAATTGCTCGGCGCCGAGACTTTCAGGGGCTAAACCTCAAGTCGACAGAGGCTCAACATAACATGGCAAAGGTGGTCGGACTCAGACTGACAAGGCGGAGACCACATCTCACATGCTTGTTGTGTGACAACCCAGATGGTTGACACCAAGTTCTTCCAGCAGTATATCGCTTCTGCAATGTGTCATGCTCCTGCCCACGCACCTGCCTCTACTTCTTCAATGATTACCCAATCCCACGAAGCTAACAGAATGTTTACCTTTAGTGTTCAAATTTGTTTCCGTTGCAGTTCCAGTTTTCAAGATGGTGTCGACACGAGCACAGCGCTCCAAAAAGACCACTACCCCGGTCCGAGGGACCGATCAAGTCCGCATAACCACAACCGCTGTGGTCTCTCTGGCGAATGCTGCAAGCGCATCCACGGTGTCTGCTAGCGTCAATCTTGATGTCGACATGAAAGACGTTAGTCCATCGACCATGTCCTCCGCCCAGACGTCGAATATGACACGTCGTCTTGTTGTCCGACTGAAGCTTCCTGTCCGCCAGCACGGCGGGGTTACGGACACGAAGATTCTTATGACCTCCAAGTCGGGGATCAAAGGCAAAAACACCGTGGAAGTGAAACGGGTTCGTCGACAGGCCGCTTCTACTTCTCGAGGGACCAAACGCCAATCCACCGATCAAGATTCGCCGACTTCTCCGCCCAAGAAAAGCAAGCAATCCACTGAGGGTGATGATGACGATTTCGAACCCGACAGTGCTACAACTCAAGCTCTGGGTGTCCCCACTGTCGCTCGTGAGCTTCGCGGTCGGGGTGACGATGGTACGGTCACTGGGCGTTTCAGGGCCGCTAAAAAGGCAAAAGAAGACCTCCGTGGACCGTTTATTGTTCTTCAGTCCAAGACCATCGGCGAGTTCCTTAAGAAACTGAAGAAGAGGCGTCCCGTGACTCCTTATACCAACAAACAACGATTCCAGTTCGGCCACGACCAGCTGTGGTTTTGGACGTCGCCAACTCCGTACACCATTCGAAAGGTCTCGGAAATTCTTGAAGAGGAACGGCCGGCCATCAATGAAGTTGCGGCTGCAGAAGGAACGGCAACCAACCCGTTCCATGCCAGTGCCGGCATCTCTATCGACTCCATCGTCCGCGTTATCCTGTCACAAGCCTGCACCAACGAGGCTGCCTTGGATGCACAGCAAGCGATGCTTCTGGCCTACCCATACTGGGTTGACGGCAAATGGGTCGCGGGACAAAAGCCAAACTATCACGGAATGCGTGTCCAGAGCCTATCCAAGCTGGAAAAGGTGCTGAAAAAGGCGGGGCTGGCGAACAAGAAGCCAAAAGCCATCAAAGACATCCTTGACATTGTCTATCAAAGAAATGTCGCACTTCTGGATCCGCTGGAGTATGGCGAAATTGTGTACGACGGCAACGAGCGGGGCGCTACCGACTTTGTTCCTGGTTTGCTATCCGTGGACTACTTCTGGGACATCTACAGACAAGAGGGCAAGCAAGCTCTCCTTGACCATCTCGTCTCGCTCCCATTGATTGGGGTCAAGTCTGCGTCCTGCCTGATGTGTTTCAACATGTCGTTGCCTGTCTTTGCCGTGGACACTCACGTCGCCGGAATGGCAAAGCTTCTCGGTTAGGTGCCGGAGCATTGCAACGACGAGATCGTCATGTGCACTCACCTGGACACTGTGTTGCCAGACAATCTGAAACTGTCTCTCCACCAGGCCTTCTGGAACCACCGTCGGAACTGTGCGCGGTGCAGTGCGAGAAACAATCCGTCCAGCTGGGTCTACAACAACACCAGCTGTCCTCTAGAGCTTCTTGTCAAGCGTCCGCAGCCCAAGACCGACGACACCAAGACCCCCAAGCTTCAGACCGCGCCACCCAGACAAGCCAACAAGAAGGAGCCGAGCGACGATGAACGTCGGGCACAGGGACTTGTTAAAGTCACCTATGAGATTGACGATGATTTCGACGCGGCAGGAGGAACGGGCGTCAAGAGGACGATTTGGATCCGCGATTTTAGCGCGGAGGAATACGACCCTGTGGAGGAGAAGGACATCATCTGCGAGGAGATTTCGATTTCG
This sequence comes from Cladophialophora immunda, assembly GCF_000835495.1. NCBI lineage: Eukaryota > Fungi > Ascomycota > Eurotiomycetes > Chaetothyriales > Herpotrichiellaceae > Cladophialophora > Cladophialophora immunda. The sequence continues at coordinate 2,367,402 of NW_015622546.1, forward strand.
TTTAAATAAAGGGAAGCATAGTCGGGAAGCACCAAACATATGGTGGCCACGGCAAGTGAAAGTTCTGACGATATGGTGGTTTTTGAGCACATTGCAATTCTGATTTGATGGTCGCAAACACCTTTTGAGCTGGTAATAGAATGGATGTGCACGCAACCTGTGTTCTTGATCTCTTCTGATGGTGGACAAGGGCCGCTCCTAATGGCGCAAATCTATATGCACTCCGTGATACGCGGGGCGCCCTTTACGTTCTCATCCTTGATGCTACCACCTGTTGATATAGACACCTTCCGTCTATTTATCTTATCTGTGGTTAATGACAGCCGCTGGTATGCTCCGCCTGTCTATCTTTCCCATATATATGACCTTGAGCTGGGTCTGCGCCTTGACGTCAAACGGCGCCCCGTGCTTGATGGTGTATACGATAAACGAGGCGGGATTTGCGCACGGAGCGGAATCCTCCCTGGTCTATACCCGAGGCGCACCAATCGCACAAGGAATCCAGAGCTGTCAATCCTGGTCCCGTGCGCATCCGGGATCAGGGCCCATGCTTTCGCCTCCTCCAAAACTAACAAGTAGAGCTCACTCCCAATGCTACCTTTCCCCACGACGATTGCCTCTGGAGCTCGACACACTAACCAGGGTATCTTCTGGAGTACCTGCCCATGGAGCCCGTTGGCCTGCAGAAGCTCTTTATCGCCGCCCCTCCTTCGATTCTTATCTGTGCTACAGGATTGAAGAGCAAGCTTTGTCGACGAGAAAGCTTAGGTAGCAGCAGGCTAGCACCCGACGACATGCCTGAAAAGGCAGCTCCCCTCTCCTGGCTCTGCTTCCCTCTGCTACCTTGCTAGCAGGTGGTCTGTTCCTCTCACTCCATACCTTGCAAGTCTCCATCGCGCGAGCTGCAGACCCATCGTCATTGCCATCGCCCCTCCTCCCTGGCCTCTCTTATCCATGCAATGAAGAGGCTTGTGCCATGGGTTCCTTCGGTCAATCCCGAGCTCGTGGGGGGGCAGGATCGTCATCCTTCTGCAGCTGGTGCTCCCTGGTTACCATGCCTCGGATCGAGAATGGTGAGAAGGAAAGCGTAGGTCGTGCATGACGGATGCTGTCGAGGGTCCCTGCGTGGTACAAAAAGGATCACCTCTGCCTGCCTTTTGGTTTTTCTGAGAAACGCGGGACGAGGCCGTGTGTTCAGTGCTAACCTCGCTCTTCTGCTCTCCTTTTGGTCTTTTACTACCCCCTCTCTTCGTCCGCGGCGTACGTGCCGGAGAGCGCAATTCCAAACATGATCTCTTTGCTTCCGGCAGCTCTGCTGCTGGCGTCAGGCGCTCAGCTCGCCTTCTCCCAATTCGTGGCCCCGCCAAAGAACCTGACCAGGAAGGCCGGTTACGCAGGTGTCACGGTGCGCTACAAGTCCGTGCCCGCGGGCATCTGCGAGCAGGATCCCGACGTGAAGAGCTATGCAGGGTACGCCGACGTGTCGCCGGGCCAACACATCTTCTGGTGGTTCTTCGAGGCGCGGAACGTCGACCCCACGACGGCGCCGCTCACCATCTGGATCAATGGCGGACCCGGCTCGTCCTCCATGATCGGCCTGTTTCAAGAGCTGGGACCGTGCCGGGTCAACTCGGACGGCGACGCGGTGAACAACCCGTACTCGTGGACCAACGTCTCCAACGTCATCTTCATCGACCAGCCCACGCAGGTCGGGCTCAGTTACTCGTCGCCCGTGCCGGGCTACGAGGACCCCAACTCGGGCTACCTCGTGGAACTGCCCAACAACACCTGCCCCGACTATGCCAGCGACTGGGCCTGCGGGACCTACTCGTACTGGAACGAGTCCCTGACTGCCAACAGCACGCCCGCGACGGCGCCCAACATGTGGAAGACGCTGCAGGGGTTCATGGGCGCGTTCCCGCAGTATGCGAGACAGGATATCAACTTTGCGACCGAGTCGTATGGTACGTTCTGTCGGGGGACATGGCACAGTCCTTGTCCTATTCCCCATCCATGTCCCAGAGAGATGACCAGACTGACCACCCTTTGCGCGCAACAGGTGGACACTACGCGCCGATCATGTCGGAATACTTCGAAGAGCAAAATGCAAAGAACATCACGGGCGCCCATAACATCCGGCTCGAGCATGTGCTGATTGGCAACGGCTGGTACGATCCGTTGATCCAGTATCAGGCGTACTACAACTTCACGGTGTTCCCGGGCAATACATACAACTACGACCCCTTCAACCAGACGATCAAAGGTATGTTTTCTGTGTGTGGGACATCTTCCGCCCGAATTCGAGGCGCGATTTGGGACCCAAAACTGACGAGGACCCCCCGAAACAGACCAGATGTACAACAACCTGTACGGGCCGGGCAACTGCTACGACCAGACGGTGGACTGCAACACGCGGCAGATCGACGAGGTGTGCACGGCGGCGGACAACTTCTGCTACCAGCAGGTGGAGAACCTGTACGACATCTACCTGAACCGCGACGAGTACGACGTGCGGTACCTGATGCCGGACCCGTTCCCGCCGACCTTCTACGTCGACTACCTCAACACGGCGAAGGTGCAGGCCGCCATCGGCGCGTTCGTCAACTATACCGAGAGCAACGCCGCGGTGGGCAACGCGTTCGGCAGCACCGGCGACGACGACCGCGAGATCGGCACCGTCGCCGCCCTGCAGGCCCTGCTGCGCCAGAACGTCTCGGTCACCATGTACTTTGGCGACGCCGACTACAACTGCAACTGGCTGGGCGGGCAGGTGGTGGCCGACCACGTCGCGGCCCCCGGGTACGGGAGCGCGGGCTTCGTCAACGTCTCGACCCCCGACGGCGCCGTGCACGGCCAGGTGCGCCAGAGCGGGCACTTCGCGTTCGTGCGCATCTTCCAGTCCGGCCACGAGGTGCCCTTCTACCAGCCCGCCATCGCGCTCGAGATGGTCGCCCGCGTCCTCTCCGACGTCGACATCGCCACGGGCAGGACCGCCGTCACCTCCCAGTACCGCACCGCCGGCCCCACCGTCAGCACCTACCGCGAGGGCAACGCCACCATCCAATTCACCCTCACCCCCGAAGACGCCATCTACAACACCACCACCAGCTTGCCCCAGAACTCGACGTCCGGCGGCGGCGGCGGCGGAGCCAAGCTCGCCAGGCGGGCGAAATATAGCCTGCGACAGGCCAAGAAGATCAAGAGGGACAAGTTGGGCGGATGGGCAAAATAATACTACACTCCCAATAATACACAACCTTCTTGAGTTCCTTCCTGGGTCTCGACCTGCGGTGGTCCAGGGTATGGGGCGGGCTGGTGTGGACTCCCGGGGCGACAATCTAATCAATAGGGGGAAAATCAATGACGAGAGCCTTGGCTACTGCACGACCAGCTCTAAAAAGGAAGAGGAGAGAATACCATAGTAAATGAGACATGATCCCAAGTCTTCACGCGATTTCGACGCAGTCTGCATCTGTTCCTGAGATTCTCACGCTCGACACTTCGTTGCGCCGTATGCGAATATACCTGACATCTCTGCCCTTGTTCTTCCGACCGGTAGTCGATATGTCTGTTCTGTTTCTGGAGATTGTATGGCTGACAGCACCGAGGCAGGCCGATACACTTGGGGAAAGAAGGACAAGCTAGATATTGCGAAGGAACGAACCACAAAACTCCTGGTTTATTGATTGTCCATTTCTCTTTTGGCCGTTCTCCCGCACGCCGCAAACTTTTGTGTTTCATTCCATTAGGCTTCCCTCCTTCTCACGCATCTGCTGGCTTCGCATAGGACTTTTTTGGTTTGGAAGATAAATATTCTGGACTCTGCCTGGGCCAATTCCCACGAGAATGGCGGCTATTCCTCCTCGTGTGCAAGCACGGATTGTTCGTCTGTTCGGATAAGGGCAAAGCGGTGCTCGCTAGTCTGATCGGATGGACGGGGATCGAGGTGTCTTTGACTTAGGAGCCAATCGAGCACTCGAATATCAGCCTCCAGACTTTGATGTAGGTAAATTGGCAAGGCACATTGCATCTTGTCATTAGTCGAGCTGGGGCCAGGTAGGAAGGTGTTTTTCAAGGCACTCGAATCTTCTTTTTGCTTTTGGCAGGTCAAGCTCTGGTATTGTTGGTATCATCACGGGCGTATCTATTCATTATAATGGTACACCTGTCAAAGCCTAGGTTAGCACACGAACCACCGATGACAGTCGAGGGCAAAGATCTCCAGCGACTTACAAAGTAATCGGGGAGGCCCCAAACCTCGAACCCAAGCCGCTTCGCCATCTTAGCGAAGCCTTCCGTCTCAATGAGATGATAGAAAGGAAAGGCAGGAAACATGGCCCCGTCTCGGTGCACTTCGGCCTTCACCAAAAGTGCAGTTCCGCCCACACCATCCAACGGCATCAGCCGCCGTTCGTCACGATCCTTGCCCATCTTGGCCAGCTTGGTCATGAGTGTCCTATACGTGGCCATCTCGGCATATCCCTCCAGCAAAACATCGTCGGGTCCCATTTTGCTGGCGAGCTCCTGTGCAACGTCGCTATCGCGCCAGGTGTTGAAATCGTAGGGTCGGATGTCCTCCTCGCCTTCGTCGTTCACAAACCGTTGCATGCAGCTTGGGGCGATGACGGATTTATCGTGACTAGCCAGATCCTGGATCAGTGTAGGAGGAGTCTCGACCACGTCACCATCCAACCACAACACCCAGGATGTGTGAGGGCCGATGGTGGTAAAGAGCAGGCTATTCCGTGCCCGGGCCATCGATGCTCGCCGGACCTTTTGATTTTCCATCTTGTGACGCTCCTTTTCATCTTGTGAAGTCAAAGGTGGCACGAAATCCTGCCGCAGAATAGTCACCGATTGGAATCTCTCCTCTTCTGGGCCTGATTGCGTCTCCCTTATTGCCTCTTGTAGAGCGGCCGTCGCCGCATTGCCTTCCTTCGTCTTTGGAGTGATGAAACCTAGGCTGATATGCTCGTGAGGGTAGGTCAGGGCGAGGAGGTTGGCCCAGTACTCGGGATAGAAGCGGGCCAGGGGTGTTAGGATGAGGACTTTCTCGTGCTTCTGGATAGGCGATGCTGAGGCGGTCAGGTTGTTGAGTTGATAGTGGACCACGGGAGGCGGCCGGCGGACACCATGGGCATTTTGAGCGTTGGACTGCTTGCGAAAGGCTGAGGTTGGAGGAGACAGTGGGTTTTCGGCCGCGGACGTTTGGACTCGCAAGCGGAGTTCGGACTGGTCGATCGAGGTGTTATGGATGCTGTAGAGGAAGTAGATGAAGACGACGCCGAGGAGGATGCCAAGGGCAGTGGTCCGGTTGCTGCTGCGTGGCTGTCGCATGTCGAAATATGCCATGTCCTCGCAACCGACGAGATTTCAACAACGGTGTCACCTTGAGGAAGGCTGCGTGGCCTGAAGGATCATGTTCGGTGGACCAGGTGGCCTGAAAGGGGCGGGCAGGACGAGATTCAGAGTTGTCCGTGAGCAGGACAGGTCCACAAGTAGGAAGAAGGAAAAGAGTGAAAAGATCGACTTCAAAGGAGTGAATTGTAGTTGTGGCGGCTGTAGATGTGGTTGTGGTGTGGTTGTTTCAGCGCATTGGCTGTGAAGTAACACTTTGGGGCTGTTGGTGAAACCTGCCGCAGGATCCCAAACCATGCACCGCCACTTTTATCTCTCTTTGCGAGGATTGTTCCGTACAATTTCCCAGCCACAGGAAATACGACGGATGGAATGCAGAGTACAGTCATACGGAGTAACGTTCAAACGGCATTGGCTTGGATTCATCAATGTCCTCTTTATCCGTGTGGTCTATCTATGCCCCATGGCTATGCAATATAGACCAACCTCTTTTTTCATGCCTATCGTTATAATGCTCAGAAGTGACCTGCGCACTCGCTATGCAGAGAATAGCCCAGTCAGTCCCTAATGGTAAAACCAACATTGCTCCAGGCAACTTCGGCGGTTGAATCTGCGGACTTCCCAACGCCAATGCTAGAATCTGACCTGATACCTGATGCAATCCGTGTCCCAGGTGGTGCCTTGACACAGGGTCAATCTCGTCGAGTTTCAATATGCTAACAACAAAGGAAAACCCAAAGAAAGTCAACGGCAGACAAACCAGGTCTCGGCCTGTGAATGATATTTCTGCTCAACCCGAAAAGTATTGCCGCCGTCATTGATAGACATCGGCTTGTCTGATTTTCTTGTTCTGCTTCAACTCCTCTTTGTCCGACGAGACATCACTGCGCGGACTTCTTCCCGGACCTGGGCTCCCTGCTGGTGATACTTTGCCTGCTCCAGCAACTTGGAAGTAGTCATCACCTTCCTCGAGAGCCAGAGGCGTGACGGGACCCTTGGGGCTGCCCAAGGGATCCAACCGTGGTGCACCAGGTTTGGTGCCCATTGAAGAGGCTGCTATCTTGGCCGACAACGTGGTCCTTTCAATAAATTCGCGTTGCTTTTCACGCATCAGTCTCGGTGACTCGAGCACGACGGGCTGCGTTACCCGATTCAAGGTGATCGCTGGGCTCTGTATGGTAGAAGACGGTGTGGCTGGTGAGTCGAGATGGCCAAAATTGGCAGGATGGAATCGAGGAAGCGTCATGTGCATGTTCCTGGAGGCTTGCCGGCCATGTGTTGCTGGTCGACTGCGGGTCGGCTGAGGCGAGAGTGGTTGCTGGCTGGCGTGGAGTCTTGGAGACAACGGCGAGGTTGGCGTGTAACGCCCGGAATATGTATCACGGTTCATCATGTACCCCATTGAGTGAGCAGGATGAATGTAAATTGAAGAATCGAAACGTCGCAGGCCGTGTTTCTGGGGATCTCTGCGACGTCTCTAATGACCGCCAACTGTTGTGTGCATGCGGCAGGCGTAGTATAGATGCGACCGACTCTTTATGAAGGAGTCTTATGCCCGCAAAGTGGGTTGGCACTGGTCGTAAAGTTCGGAACTCGGATCAAAGGGTCCAATATGTAGGGACAATGCCCACGAGGGATGTTGGCAATATGATTGTCACCAAGTTGTCAATTCTCTAGGTGGACTCCGAGTGACGTCGAATTGTTTGTTGCGGTGAGCCAGAGAGAGGGGCGATGTTGTGTTGATTAATGTCGGTTAAAGAGGAGAGTTCGCAAAGTTGACATAGATGAAAAGCGGATAGATATTTGGCGTAGAAATGTCAAAGGTTGGCGTGTTGTACACGTACGGTAGGGGGAGGATCAGGCACCGAGTCTGTCAAAGATGGGTCCGTCTCAGGTTGTTGCTGTAGCCCTCTTGTCGGTCGTCCTTTGCCAGAAGTGGTACAAATGAGAGTCAGACTCAGAGTCACGAGTTTGGCTTGGTGGGCAGGGATGGCGGCTGGTGCTTGTGCTATTGCGCCTGCGAGAATGTTGGGGGCCCGTCTGATCTGCAGTGTCTGGAAAATTGCGTGAGAAATGATCAACAAGACGCTCCGGGATTGCCAACGCAGCCAAGCGCACGCTGATCTCGGTGCCGGAGGGTTTGGACGTTGATAAAGGATGCCAGCCTTGAGGAGAGCGAGTAGAATGAGTACCAGGGAACACAGAGCAGGGTATAGGGAACCCGGTCACCAACCTCTTGTTTCCCAGCTCTTGAGGCGTCGTCATAACCGAGACCGAAAAGATCTTCGTGCTTATGAAAATGCTAGTATATCAGGAGGCCTCATCGGCGGCCCATGATTTGAAGAAGGTTATCGAAGGGAGACGGTTCCCAATGATCTATGCAGGGCCATGTAGACTGAAGCCTGAAGGAACATGGAAAGGAACTTCAATACGTATTGGCTGATTGCAACGCAGTGGATACGACAAGAGGGTTTCCCTGACAGGGCCGATGACGGTAAGCGTTGAAATGAGAACGCCAGCACCACGCCACCCGTGCTGGCTGACCAACAAGACGGCTGGCCATGGGGCAAATGGCAAAGATGAACAGGGGGGCCAGGGCGGAGATCAAACAATGGGCCCTCCGAAAAGGCCTTGAGCGCCGAGACAAACAATCGTGACCGACCCCCGAAGATTGCAAGCTGTTGATCAAGGGCGGTGTCGCTGCAAATTCCAAACATGAAGCAAGAAAGAGTTTAGGGAAGTCGAAGGATTGTAGAGAATCATGATGTTTGAACAGAGACTGACCGGAGAAAATCAAACGCAGGCAGAGAACTCAATTCAATTCACTTTGCGTGATGTCATGGCGGAGGCTGAGAGGTGCAAAAAAGGGATGAAAATTCCGTCTGACAGCCTATCAATCTGGTGCCCTTCCCGTGCATTTCGTCAGGTCTGCGGCGGCGTCTTTCCGTGCGATCCGAGAATCTTGTCTGTCTGACAAATGCCGATTAATTCATTATCGCACTCTGGAGCCGTGTGCCCTTGGTGTGCACAGCTGCGCTGGTGAGCAACGTGGCAAGCCTGCAAACTTCGACCAGCATCTGTAACCCGTCCACATCTCCCCTTTTAAAATTGCCGAACCATGGATCCCCCAGATCCCAATCCAGGGTACCTACAGTAGGCACCGAGTAGTGGCAGCAATTACAATCCGTCAATACGAGGCCGAAGACTCGTACGCAAAGTGCCCGCAAGCAGTGGCCTCCCACTTGGAAAGGATGTAAAGTACTGACATTGGGACCAGAACAACTCTCCACCCATCGTGTCCCATCGCCCCCGCTTGAACCAGAAATGCCGAAAACCGAGTTTCTCCTCTCCTAGGTTGCCAAGATGCCTCGACGGTTGCCGTGGCCATGATGCAGGGCATATGGGGTCATTGTCCAGACTGTTCGCCGACTCTGTCGTACAACCTCTAGGTGCTTTTCACAGGTGCGGGGCGCAGGATGGTGATACCGTCCATTGTATCGATCCAGGCAAGCGCAGAAAATAGTATCGTCATGAAGGCTTTTGCGGGGAGGGAGAAGCGAACACTCGTTTTCTGGCAGGAATGGCACAAAATCGCTACCCACTAGCCTCTGGAAGAAAAGAAATGGCACAGTCTGACAGAGAATAGACGCCATCTCGGAATCTAAGCAGTCGCTCAATAGCGACGAGGTGGCCGCCAGATCAAATAGCTTAGGTTGTTAATAAGGATAAGGACACCGTCATGCCCAAGGACAGAATAAATGCTCTTTTCAATGATGGTTACCTTTCAGTCAATAGTGAATCACCTCTCTGTACGAGTATATTTCTCGTCAGACTGTGTCACTTATTTTGGACATTGGCTTGCTACTGCTCAGTACTAGGCATAGAACGGCGTGCCAAAGGACAACACAGCCCAGGGTACCGCTGTCAGTAGCCCCAAGCAGAGCGGGATGGAAACAACCTCTGTCGTCGGGACCCGCCCAAGCCTGCCCCCCCCCCCCCCTGGAACCGTTTTCCCCTTGAACATTTGGGTAAATGGAGTACCTATTACCAAAGACAACTGATAGCGGACAACTTTCAAGGCTTGCCGAGGGTGTAGTGCAGTGCGGACTCGCAACCGAGCACAACGTATCTGCGTCTCAAAATACACACCCTCTAAACCTCCGCATTTGGGCTGTTTCAACAGGCGAACCGCCCATGAACATATCCACTGGGCCGAAGATTCATCTACAAATCACCTTGACTCTGCTGCGTGACGGCATGCGCAGTCACAGTTCGAGACGGATCTCCAGACCACCTGACATGGCGATCAGTAGCCTCTCCCTCCGACTGATCCGTTGTCGCTTCGGCAAGATCGTCGATGCGGTTGTTTTCTCTACTGACAGCAGTGGGCAGGTATCTACTGTGTACCCAGCGAGCGCAGGCACGGCAGTGACACAATACCTCGTACAATGAAGAACTTACGGAGAAGCCCAAATGAAGCCCCTCCCACACAATCCTCCTTATCCCCGTTCGCGCGAAAGCGATATGAATAGCGGGAGAAGTCTTGACATCTTCCGAGCCGTGCCCCGAGACCACCTCTCGGGTTATCTGTAAGGTACTCCGTGCATGATACGGGCCACACAAGGAGAAAGAGGGGGCCAGCACCTCAATGAACAACAGGCGGGGCTCCAAAAGGTGGGTTTACTGTGTCTGTCTCTTCTGGGAGGGATGGAAGATGTCCGTGGAGTTGCGTTGCGCGAGAAGGGTGCTTTTGCCAATAGAATATTCATTGTGCCTTTTTCAGTAGACAGAAGAACCAACCTCCTTGCATCTGTCTCGTCCAGAACGTATAATGTCCATCCACCCAGGATTGATTGACATCAGTGAGCTTCAACAGCGGCGACAATAGGTGCCCTTCGCTTAGACACTTCCTACACCGACGCCCCAAGTAAAGAGTCGGGATTTCCTCGCTTCGCTGATGTGCCGGTAAGATGTTCGGTCATCAGCCACCTTTAAACGTGTGCAACGGCCAGCAGCGAGGGTATAGCGTACGAAGGTACATTCTTTCGACGACATTTTGGCTATCCTCAGGCAGAGATAAGATGTACCCTTTTGCGACCGCGTTTGATGATTGTTGAAATCGTATTTTCGTGGCGCAGCACCGCGGATGTTTGAGCAGCCGAGTAGGCCTCGTCTTTTCCCACCAATGGCCGCTGCGCTCCCTGGGCGCAGCCTGGAGAGCCACCAAACAAGCGAACCAACTACTCCTCCTCTATCGCCCATGCTTGCTCAGCGGAAGCTGCAGCCGTGCAGATTATTCCCCCTTCTCGAACTGGCTAGCCAGGGACCTCAATCTACCAGGCCTGTGCTCGTCCACCATTCTTTCCCAATATCGCCTCCTCGAAATATCCTAGCACCTGCGAAAGGATGAGCTTTATATAAGGAGCTCTTTCATATAATGGCTTTGCCTCTCTAAGACCAATGCAGACTGCACACAAACACGCGCCATGATCACTCCTCCGCAGCCCGCCATGACCGCGCCGCTCGATCTGGAATCTGCCGGCCGTGAGTTCGACAAATGGCTGGATTGGAATGGGACTGCAAATGCCTTTCCACGAGCTCTCGAAGAAGATAATCTTGCTACGACAACTCAAAGTCTGCTCACCCTCCCAATATCTCCATCGTCGACCGCGAATGGGGATTCCCACCCTACCCAACTCAAGACCGACCTCCTCACCGCTCCTCCCTCTCAAGATCTGTTGACCCCGCGACACAGTTCAGCTTCTCCAGAATCACGATCCAGTCTTGAGATGCGACTCAGCGGAGATACCCTCAGAGAACAGCCAACCCCAAGCATGCGGCCCATGCTCAAGCGGAAACTGTCACCTACGGACGTACCAACCATGGACTATCGCCATGATGCACCCAATCCTGCTGCCAAGAAGCGGCCGCACAATATAATTGAGAAGAGATATCGTGCCAATCTGAATGAGAAGATAGCCGAGTTGAGGGACAGCGTGCCTAGTCTTCGTTTCGCTCAAAAGTCCAAGGTTCGGGAGTCAGCCAACGGGGATTCTGACGATGACGATCTGGACGGCCTCACTCCGAGCAACAAGCTCAACAAGGCTTCGATCTTGACAAAGGCAGTCGAGTACATTCGCCACCTCGAATTTCGTACAAAGCGTCTAGAGGAGGAGAACAAGTCGCTAAAAGAACGGCTCGAGACCCTGGACAAGGTCATCGCTCAAGGCGGTCACGATGCCCAAAGAGCTGCTGCTTTCACAAGCAACGTGGTGATAGAAGAATCTTCACCCGCTTCAAGCACCCATTCTCCCTCGTCTGCACCGACAAACACAACAGCCAACCCTCCACAAGGATTGATTCCACAACCTGAGAGTTGGAGACGTCTACGACAAAATCAACCCCAAGAACACTATGGCCACATCTACGAAACCCCATCAGAACGCTCCAAATTCAAGGGCAAATGGCCTACGAGGATCGTTCTAGGCTCGATCGCCAGTCTAATGGTGATAGATGGCCTTAGTGAGTCCGATATGGGCTCAAAATCCCGTGAGAAGGGTCTTTTTGGAATTCCTCTCGAGCTACTTGACGGCTGGAAATTTCTACGGTCACCTCGAATATACATGGCCGCTTTCAGCCAGTTCTGTCAGGCCGGTGGCATCATACCTTTGATCAAGGGATTCATCGCTCTGACATTTCTGGCTTTCCTCATCTTTTCATACTTGTTCAATTCGAAGCCTCCGCCAAAGGCTGATGTCGAGGAGTTGGGCACGCCTTCGAGACAGGTTCCAGCTCCGGCCTCGCCCATTCAAGTTCGACGCCGCGCCTGGAGCACCAGCATGCAGGAACTGCATCTTCCTCACCATCACTTCTTCCCCGAATGGATGGCGATCACTTGTGAATGGCTCAAGTATACCTTTGGCTACGTCTTTGGGGCGCGGGCCTATGCTTGGCTTACCGGTCGCACCGCTGACGACGACGTGGCTCGGATCAAGGCCTGGGACATTGCAATTGACGCACAATTGGCTGGTGGTGATGCCGAAGTGAGCCGAAGCCGATTGCTCCTCACAATCTTCGGCGCAGGGACTCTGCCCCGGTCGCCTTTACGGTTGATGCTGAAGGCCCTCCATTGCCGGGTGCTGCTGTGGAATGTGGGCTCACTCGGAACTGGAGTATCCAGGATCGCTAACCGCGTCGGGAAATTCTTTGCAAACAGACAATGGAGCCGCGCCAAAGACTCGCACGACAATTTACCCCTGCATCATCCGGATCCCCTCCCTCCGTATCTCTCGAACATGCTTGAGATGCCGTGCGATCACGTCTTCCTGGACACGGTCTGTCAGAGGGCGTACAATTTGATGTATGATCGACCCACACAGGAAGATTCTACAAATCCTCTGCTTGACGTCGTTGTTGAAGACCATGCGGTCAGATCACCGCTTGACGCAGTTGCCGCCTGGCGGTCAATGGTATCATTGACAGAGGCTTTGGAGCTGTCTTTACACTCACCCGAGGCATCCGATCGCGTCCAAGAGCACTTGAGCGCTGCGCTCAAAATCGCGCCACCTGGTTCCGCCGCTGAAACGCGGGCGTTGGCCGCAAGCTCGGTGCTAAGCAATACTGCTCGCGCGGACTATTTCGTGCGGGCGTCCGATGCCATGAAAATCCTGTCCACTCCTGTTCCGCAACCAGAAGCCGAGACTCGGCCCCCTTATTTCATCGACTCGTCGACTCCGCCATCAGCTAGGACTGATATTATGAATTGTTTGCATTGCGCAGAAGCTTTACGGATCCTTGATCGTGAAGATCACAGTGCCCAGGATAATGAAGAGACGGCGTTGGCCTTCTACAATGCGAAGAATCTCGAGATCGAAGGCACGCACCTGTTGACGCAGGCAGCGAGGAAGCATCTTCTCCAGCGTCTGCCAGCAATTGAGAAGCCAGCGACCGCTGGGAGAGAAGAGGTTCGCGTTCTACCACACGATCACATATTCGCGGCTGACGTGTTGGGTATGCAAAATAGCCAAAACAAGATCCTGCGCCGGTATAGCGAGGCCAGCACCGACTCTGGCTATGATAGTCAGGATGCCTGTATATCCTACTGGGACATAGATGCTGGGTCACTGTCCTCCGCTTAAACAGCTCGATACCTCTCGCGAGACACGGGATTACGGTCTGAATGTTTAATAAAGAATCAGAGCTGGTCTTTTCCTGATGGCGGTATAAATGATAATGAGCTGCCTCTTGGTCGAATAGTATACGGGTTTTGTCGATGTACAACACTTTTCAATATAGGATTATGACGAATTAATCTAAGACCTTATGACCGAGCTATGAAACAGCGTTCAAACCTGCAATCGCTGGACCATCTGCCTCTTTGGTCGTCGGTGATGCCCAGTGACTTCTTCCTGATTTTAAATGACCTAAAATCATGTCATTTGAACATTGCGTCGAGCTTGCGGTGGCTCGTGGTGGTGGTGCTCATGAACTCGTATGTAATTGCACATCTCTTCTGGTGTCACTATTTCTCTCTGCCTCTTTGGTAAACTCTTTCATGTCGTTGACCTTCCAGCCACCTATTCAGAGCGTTTATACGAGATGGACGAGAGCAAGGATACGAACGAAGCCCTCTGGCAAATCGGTGTCTTCGACGCCCATTGCCATCCCACTGATATCATGGCCTCAATCAAGGACATTGCAAACATGAAAGCGAGAGTTCTCACTGTCATGGCCACGAGATTACAAGACCAGGAGATGGTCCGAGACACTGCAAGGAAATACCCGCTGAAGGACTCGACTTCGACTTCTAGAGGCGAATCCTCGAAGTACGTGGTCCCTGCGTTCGGATGGCATCCTTGGTTTTCCCACCAAATGTACGATGACCTGGAGGAGGATATGCATCCTAACCAGGTTGATCATTACAAAGCAGTCTTGACTCCGACACCCGATGACGAGGAGTTCCTCAAGGCCCTACCCGCCCCTCGATCGCTGCGTGAGTTTCTCCGGGAGTCAGAGGAGAGACTGGAGGAGTTTCCTTATTCGTTGGTAGGGGAGGTGGGCCTGGATCGCTCATTTCGGCTGCCCCAAGGCCCAAGTGCCATGGCCGGTGATATCAAGGACAAGACTGGTGGTTCGGAGGAGGACTACACTCCCGGTTCCCGCGAGGGGAGACCACTCTCTCCCTATCGCGTCAATATTGAGCACCAAAAGGCGGTCTTAAAGGCTCAATTCGAGCTTGCCGCGAAGCTACAGCGCCCACTCTCTGTGCACAGCGTCCAAGCTCATGGCTTGGTGTTTGACCTTCTGCAAGCGATGTGGAAAGGCCATGAGAAGCCATCAAAACGAGAAAGAAAGAGGGCTGTGAGCGCCCCAAGGGCTCATCAGGACGAGGAAGATCCCAATGGCGCTGGTCAACAGAAGAAACTTCCCTTCCCACCCCGCGTATGCATGCATTCATATTCTGGGCCTCCAGATGCATTGAAGCAATTTCTCGGCCCTAATGTGCCAGCGGAGATCTACTTCTCCTTCTCGACAGCAATTAACTTCTCAAATGCCTCAACAACGAAGGTCACCGGCGTCATCAAAGCGGTGCCCGACGACAGGATTCTGATAGAGAGCGACCTACACTGTGCTGGGGAAACAATGGACCGGCTTCTTCTGGAAATTATCCACAAGGTCTGTGAGGTCAAGGGGTGGGATCTGCGAGAAGGAGCCCAAAAGTTGAAAGCAAATTGGGAGAAATTCATCTTTGGCTCCAGTGCCCGAGGCTAGAGTACTTGCTCCGTCGTGAAAACTGGACATATCGGTCTCGAGAACAGCAAAATCAAGACGACCTGCCATACGCCCTAGAGACCGACGGAGACTAGCATGAATGGCCGAGTCCAGGATGGAAGAGCCTAGCAAGGCGTTGTGTTCTGGTCTTTGCTGTCTACTGCCGGCTTTGTACCAGGACTTAGAAGCAACAATCTTCACTGACACCTCTGGGGATATAACAGCACGTGGTCGAACTCGAGGCGACACGACAGACACCCACAAACAGTGCAAATGAACTCAGGACAAAGGTCAGATCGTTCGCCAAGTGATCGAGGTCCAAAACTATTCTCTACTGAAGACATCGTTTTCACCTGTGCTGGCATTTGGAGAGGTTGGACGCGGAGTGCCTCGGCGAACCAAGTGACATTCGACTCAGGTTTCGACAGCCGAAGTGCAGTCTGCCACGTTGTGAAGACAGGCCAACGTGCTGCCTCACCAGGTCCGTATGATTTACTTTTCCGTGACTTGTCGCCATTCTTCACAACGATCATCTTCTACAACCGCCCTCGACAGAACACACGGTCGCCATCTCAATGAGCATCAGATATCCCGAGACAGCTCAATGTCAATTTCACCAAAAGATGTCTTTCGTCTGGATCCTCCTCAGAGGTTCGCCTATACAGACTTCGTTATCTGGGCACCACTTCCTCGACTCCCCCAGGGCATGCCCGCAGAAACCGCAATGCGAAAATACCCACGCACGCGCTTGAACAGGCTGATCAGGGCAGTGGAAGCTCGCCTCGGAAGACGTCGTTGCTTTTTCAGCGAGGGCCAGCCGAGAGACCAAAAGAAGGAATCACAATTTGGAGTTAGTAGGCTCTACGCCATCTATGAGGTCGAACATTGGCCCGGCGCGTTTGCGCAGTTTGACTGGACACAATTTGTCATGGCGAATATTGAACGCGACGCACTACGCAATGAGTATGGACGCAGTATGAAACCGGCATGTACGTCTCCATCCGACCACCTCAGATACCCTGAGTGCTGCTGATCTGTTTCCGCTCAGTGCCCACACTTCCAGCGTCCGCTGTGCCGATCTATCAGGAAATGCTGCGACAGGAAAGTAGCGGCTCGGCGAGGATAGAGGTCAACTCGGGCCAGATCGCCGGCGTGATATTCAAGGGTCAGATACGCACCTTTCCAGAGGAAGACATTCCAACACAAGCACGACGAGATGATCCAGACCAACAGCACGAATTGGTGCGGGCCTCTTTCATGCCGCAGCTCTCGACTTCTCCCAACATGCGCGACGCGCTCTCCGAGCTCAGCAGCGAGCAGCTTGAGGAATTAGTCCGCAACGACCAAATGTTTCGTGACGCCTGTCAATTCCATCAAACCGTCGTCCACAAGGAACTGAGACAGATGAACCGTTTTTACCTGCGTTGCGTCGGTCGGCAGCCCGGCATGCACCTATTGACATGGCAGGAAGTCATGCACGAGGCACGAGCCATGATCAAGCTGACGTTCCTCCAGCAACTGGACAAGTGGAGGCGACAACAGCCCGACGTCCAGTTCGACGTCCAAGACCTGACAGGGACGATCGTGGACCTCCAGCTGAGATATCTCATATCACGGGTCCGGCACCACGATCCGATTCCTCCACACGCTCCGCCCCGGTCTCAGAGAGAGCTCCACCGCAAGCATCAGATCGCCGCTATGCTGAGGCAGCGACACATCCTCCGGGAATGGACGGCGGCTGTCGCGACGCGGTCCACTGTCCGCGACGGGGAGAGATATCGGAGGGAGGGAGAACATATCATGGACATGTGGACCGGCACGGTCGAGGAGGTTGAGGCATTCGACGAACGAAATAGGAGGGAGAATACGGCGCTCACCGCCGACATGATACCCATGGCCACCCCGCTTCGCGTTCACGCTCCGCTGGCTGACGTGCACACTCAGACGGAGGGCCGGGAACAACAACAGCAGCAGCAGCAGCACCCGCCGGTCTCGTCAGAACCACCTCTACAACTGCCCGGAGAAGACCAAGCCCAAATCCCGATCCAGGGAAGGGAGCAACAATCGCAAATGCAACCGCAAGGACAGGACCAGGCGCAGGAGGGTCCGGGAGTGGAAAAGGCGGAGACAGGAACACAAGAACGCGGAGCAGACAACGCGTCAAGGCAAGAACCGCCGCAGGAAGATTCTCTGCAGATGGCCACGCCGGTCTGCGAGCAATGCCCGGAGCAGATCCACGCACAGGCACAGGAGCAACCCCTCGCCCCCCGCTAGGGTCGGAGCACGGTCACGCAGGACCACAGACACGGCTTCTCGAGCACATGGAGGTGGAGGCTCTCGACATATGACCGCGCCCACCAGCTGGAGCAAACTGACACTTTCCACGCTCTGGGCCATTTGAGGAGAACTGTGCTGCCGGTCATCCATGTCCATGTCCATGTCCACCTTCTCCTTTGCTTGCAAGAAGACAGGGAAATAAGCGAAAAAAAAAGAAAACGGACTCGGAAAGGTCAACGTGTTGAATCTGCATTGACCTCGTCCGCACGGAGAAGAGAGACATACCCACGAGCCAGTCTGGGTACAGGGATCGGATCCATCGGCTTAACCACCTAATACCCCTTTGTGGATCGCTAATTAGAGCTTAAGCCTGGCAGAGGATGACGGGCACGGAGACATGGGTTCGGGCTTGGGCGCATTTTCACGACTGGATACCTAAATAACTGCGTGGCCATGCCATGCTTGCTGCCTTTGCTGCAAGAGTGCCGTTTCCGTCCTGCCTTGCCGCTGTGCGATGAATCTATTCACGGATCATCAAGACAGGAGGGGGAGGGGATGGAACAGGTGACAGAGGCGACAGGTTGGATCGGGAAATAATGATGATGCATGCACAATAGGACGCCGGAGCAAGAGTCAACGACGCTGAAAGATTCGAGTCGAGTTGTTCTCAAGGGGCAATCAATGTGCATTCCATCACAGCTTGACACTGCGTCAGATCTCATTTCCCTCCGTTCCATTCTGTTCCATTCTAACTGACGCCCTGCCCAGAGCGAAATGCTCTCGTACTTTGTACAGGCTATCGCTCTTGCTCTTAATCTTGCTTCATTTCCCGTATTGCTGTGTCGACTTGGTGGTCACCACTGCAATCATCCCTCATCGGGTCGCATGGCGAATGACCAGACTGACCGCATCATCGGCGATCTTGACGCCCATGCCGCCGTCGACATTGACGAGGGCAAAGTACGCCTTGCCCGTCAGCGGCGCGATCCACGTCGTGCACGCCCACCCGTCGCAACGGCCGTCCATCCATATCGCCTCGCCGCCGGCCCAGTCGCGGGTCGCGGTCATCCAGCACCCCGGCGTCGAAATCTGATCCGGCCCCAGCTTGGTGTAGAAGAAACCACCACCACCACCATTCGCGGCGGTGTTTTCGCCTACGCTGCCGCTGTCGCCGCGCAATACCGCTGTAGGCATCCCCATGGCAGCGCGCAGGTGCATGCCCACAAAGGCCGCGTAGTCGGGCGCCGAGCAGGAGATGCCCGTCGAGGCGTAGAAGGCGCCGCGGTGCAAGACATAGTGTGCCGGGTCGAGCGGCTCCCTTGTATCGGCGTGGTGGCCGCATGGCTGCGTGGGATTGTCAACGGTGGCGGCAGTGCCCATGGACGCGTTCTTGTCCGTCTCCGATCTGCCAAACCTCGCCGAGTACATCTCCAGGGGGTCGAAGACGAGCGACTTGACCAGACTCTCCAGAGAGGTCCCCGTGCGCTGTTCCATGGCCGAGGCGATCAGGATGGGGTTGGCCCAGTTCCACGCATACCCGCCGGTTCCGGGTGTCGTGTCCGGCGGCCGGCCTAGGTACGAGATGGCGACGGCGAAGCGCTGGTCCTCGACGCTGGCGCCACCATGGCGGATGTAGTCGAACAGTTCACCCTCCTCGACGCTAGTGATGTAGGCCTTGAACCCGGACAGGTGGGCCGCCAGCATCGCGAGGGTGGTCTGGTGATGGAACGGGTGCACGCGACTCGCCGCCAGCGACGGGAAGAGCTCCAGCACTGTCTCGTCCCAACGGAACAGGCCCCGCTCGACCAGCACGCCCAGCACCGTGTTGGTGAAGGCGTTACTGTTGGCTACGACGAAGCAGTCGGCCCGCGTCACCGCCGTCGAGCAGCCCTGCCTCCGGTACCCGACGACCTGGATCTTGGGCGGGGCGTCGGCCGACACGATGCCTACTGCCATGGCCGGCGCGGACTTTTCCTTGCGCAGGTTCTCGAGCGCGGTTTTGAACTTCGCGTCCGTGTTCATCTTCCACGGCGCAAAGTCCAGTTGCTCCTCGGGCGCCGAGGGAGGACGTGGTTGTGTTGGTTCCCGTGCGGGCTGCGCATTCTGGATCGCGGGGCTAGGTATAGTCTGCTTCGATAGCTGCACTGGCGCTGGCACTGGCTTTCGATTCAAGGCTGGCTTTGGCCGCGGAGAATCTGCGGCGAGTGGGACATTGGGAGAGAGTTTGGGAAGATAGCGGACTTCGCGTGTCTGCGGATCGATGGTGTACCTGAAGACAGTGAACGAGACGAAAAAGACGTGATGGGGTGCAGCAAAACATACCACAGGTCATATTTGGCATCATAATGTGTGTGCAATCCTCCTTCATGCGATGGGACTTCCGTTGATGCTGGGCGCGATTCGGGAGTGTTCCGGCTTGGACCCAAGCTCATTGATCCAAGGCTGGAAATGATCGGGTCCGGAACATCGCGGTCATGCAAGGCTTTGTAGTCATCCAATGAGTAAATAGTCTGCGTGTCATCGAACTTCATATCCAGAATACTCTCGGCATAGTGTTCCTGAGGGTGCGCCTGTCTGATGGACGCCGCCCCTCGCTGGACCTGATGGAATGTGTCCTGTCCAGATCGCAGGATGGACAGGATCTGATCGATCGAGGACGAGTCGAGTGCTCTGAGCAGCAGGTTCAAGGCCGAGCTCTGGCCGCGGAGCTGCTGGAGAAGTTCATTCATCGACTCTTCCTTCCAGAGGTACTTGATCTTCTTGCCCCTCCCTAGCCTGGCGGCGGGCTTGTTCTTGTCAATGTCGATGCCGTCTGCTGCCGCCAACTTCTCAATCTCCTTGCTCAGCACCGAGAGGGTCAGTGTGCATCCGACCAGGGAGAGGTCGATGGATTCGATCACGAATTCGGGATATCGAGCCATAGCCGACTTAGAGACGGTCGAGAAGTGCATTTGTAGCTGAGACAATGCCGCGGCCAGCACGGTGCACTCTGTCTGCATCATGAAGACGCACCGCTGGGCATCTTGGTACTTCTCGTAAATGCCCGCCAGAGCCTTGCCGCTGCGCACGACGCAGAAGACGAGGCTCGATGTGGCGGTTGCGATGCTGAGCGGATCCATTCAAACTCGTCCGAACCGTGACACGGGTTCCTGCTGGTTTGTTCTCCGCGATCCTTCGTTTTCATCAATCATTTCAGCAACAAAAGTTTGTTGAAGCTAAAGGTGGGTGGTGGTCGTAGGTTGAGGTCCAAGGCAGCAGCAAAGTTAGCCGAATACGAGGCTGAATGGTCCAGACCATTGGCAGCGATAAAAGACGGAAAACTGCAGGCAGCTCGCATGCGGCTCACCTCGACCGTGCCGCCTTTAAAGACCCGTCACCCACGACCCTCCCTCCCCTCACCCTCTTCTCACTTCTGCTCACTTCTCCTCACCTTGTCTACGCACCCGTCGACTTATGCTCGATTCGAAAATGGGTCCTGTCTTGACGCCGATCCGTGCCTCGAGCCTCCTCTTCCCCTACACCTAGAACTGGGTACCAGGAGACGAGCTGTAACCATGGCGCGTAGCTGTGGCGCGAAGGATAGGTGATTGCAGGTAGGAGCTGCACATTCTTGCACTGCCGGGGCGCGCGCGGAAACCGTGGTGCCCGTCACGCAAAGGGTCGACTGCATTCGATCTTCTGCGTACATAGCCAGGTAGGTTTCCTGTGTTTTGTGGAAATGATGCCGAAGTCTTCGTCGAGAGGCTGGATCTAGCGTGTCGTCCAGATCCGGTAGATGATCACCAAGGCGCATGTCCATGGTAATGCGAGCGGCGAATCCAAAATGCAGAGGAGAAACCGAATCATTGATCTCTTTCCACAAATTCAAGAGGAGAAATCCTTGCACCGTTTCCAAAGTGCACGTGCGAGTGAAGAAAGCGTCAGCTGCCAGATGGCGGATTCGGGTGTATAAATTTTCTTCCAAGTCCCGCCACATTGTTGCGGTTTCCTGGCTTGATGCTTGGTGTTCGATGAAGTGCTAGGAGTGCTCAGCCCCTTCATTCTAGTCTGCGAGTCTCGCGCTAAGATGGAGGATGACGGTACAGAGGAAGGTTGAGGAGCGACGGAAAGTATGATAACCGTTCTCAACTACGCCGAGGAGCCCGGGCTAGCGAGAGCGGTGCGCAGGTACCGATCCCACAATCTCTCAGCATCTGCAGGGTCAAGAATTCCAGCGATGACTGGCTCAACTAGAGGATCGCAGGAATGATCGCACGATATCCAAGTGGGCGTTACGCACTCAAGTTGCGAGCTTAGGGATCCAATAGGTGGCAGAATACTTGCCAGTGTCTTCGGACCATGGTGTACGGCGATAGTCGTATCACTGGGGGACGGAGCAGTTACTCTGTCGATGTCGAACGGGACCATCAGGTGTGGCAAGGTACGCCGGCGCCCTTTGCTGTAAACATCGGCCCATAATGCAGATGCTAAAACTCCTGCGCTCCAGACCGGAGTGCCATCCCGGGCTTCTGGCGGAACAGCATCAACTGGTTTAGCTGTTGACCACGCTGACGGCGCCGCAACACTATGACTCGGCTTGGCGCGTCGGTCACTAGAGGGTTTGGAGGTATGGGGGTCTGCTTGAGACTCGAGAGCGGCTTGGTGGTTTGAGGTAGAAGGCTGTAGGTCTTGATTTGATTCCAGTTGGGTTTGACGTTCTGAAGGGAGATTGATTGATGTGCAGAGAGCCTATAATTTTGTGAGATGCCGCCGGTTTGACTGTCATGTTTGATGATTTTGTTGTTCTAGACTCAAGTACTTAACCACTTTTGGGTCTTCTTCCTCTGCGTTTAATGAGCACAAAGCAATCGAACCCATGTTTGACACAACGAGCACAAGTATCAGTCTGGTCAGTAAACCGGTCAGATTTTTGCTTGGCAAGTCGACATTCTATACATGCCGCGGGTCGACTTGGTGAGCCAGGACTTGGAGTCATTGCTATTGCCGACAGAATGTACAAACGAAGACTAAACAACAAATTAAAGTGCCCGCGGGTACTATGAGCCGAAGTCTGAGGCTTTGTGAAGTTGTTGAACCCCTGAACCAACAGTTAGAGAAGAGAACTATAGCTTACTAATCGTTTCCTCAAGGCCGCGCTTAGGTGCGCTCACGTGACAGTGCCGCTTGGAGACCTGAGTATCCACGTGACCTTCTCGTCCCGCTCTGCTCGCGTCTACAATATACACGTCCTTCCCCTAAACTCACCCCTGCTTGGGCGGGTCCAGACCGACTCTGATCTCCAGCCCTGTTTCCTTGTGAATGAAGACGAAGCTGATGTTCAAGCTGAAGCTGATCAAATCGTACCAAGACGAGCTGGGCACGCCAAAATTAGGCTTGAAAAAGCGGAAGATTAACCCCACGATCGATAGCACCCATGGATCTGCCGCATGCTCACATAGAAGATGTTATTAGCAATGTCCGCCCAATCACTCACTCAATTTGCCGACAACGTCTATGACACCTGCACTGCTTGTGTATGCAACACATACCATCAGCTCGGCATTGCGGGCTTGCCCGAGGCCGTACCCGAGACGAGGCAGATCCACATTGCCCGACAGCGGGACGAGAGGGTGATGGGATATTGAAAATGTTTCCAGTGCGTCAAGCTCATGTAGTTGCTATCTCAGGGAAGACGTCTGAAGTTCAGCCTCTGACCCCCGGACTTCATCGAGTGTTCATGTCCTCAGCACTCCATACTGGATCGCAAGAATGCCAAACAAGATCAGAGACGACCTCTATAAGGCGGATTACACTTCCTTCCCGTACATCTTTGAAGAGAATGTGACTATCAAGCTTAAGAGCTTCGAAGGATTGGTCCGGTGCAACATCTACCGGCCAAAAACGCCCCAGAAGGTGCCCGTTCTCGTGACTTACGGGCCTTACGGCAAAGACATCCATTTGAAAATGTGAGTGGCTTCTCTGCCCTCTAGCCCGAGTGAATGCCTAGAGACTTGAGTGTCATTTAACAATAGTTACAGGTTCCATCCAGCGTCATTTGCCGAGCTTAATTCCAAACACAAGTCTGCGCACACATCGTTTGAAACTCCAGACCCAGGGTTCTGGACCGCCCATGGCTACGCCGTTCTCCGAGCGGACGAGGTCGGGCTAGGCCAGTCTCCCGGCATCCTGGACACCATGTCCCAGAGGACATCGGACGCCTTTGCTGATGTGATCGAGTGGGCTGCCGAGCAGCCCTGGTCCAACTCCAAGGTCGCATTGACAGGCATCAGCTACTTCGCTGGCAGCCAGTGGAGGGTAGCCGCGCGGCGCCCCAAAGGGTTGGTCGCCATCTGCCCCACGGACGGAATGGCCGACTACTACCGTGATCGTTGTCGTCACGGTGGGATCCTGACAGGCTTCCTGTCGCGTTGGTTCAACAATTCGGTGCTCTCCAATCAATATGGATTGCCAGGCAAGGCGCAGCGGAACTGGGGTCCCGATTCACTGGAGGGCGACCTGTCCGCAGAAGAACTGGCTCGGAATCGTCACGACCAGGTTGTCGACAACGCGAAACACTTTTACCGCGACGACATGTACTACGCGTCGCGCGACTACAGTCTGGAAGACATCGAGGTCCCGATTCTGTCCTTTGCCAATCTGGGAAGTATCATGATCCATTTCCGCGGGAACTACGAGGGATTCCGCCTGGCGAGCTCCCGACACAAGTTCATCCGTTTCATCACCGGACGCCACGACCTGCCCTTCTACGACGATGAACACGTCGAAGTCCAAAAGAGCTTTCTGGACGCCTTTTGCAAGGATGACGATCGCGACGGCTGGACAGACGGGACACGGCCGCCTGTCGACTTGGTGTTGCGCAGAGGGAACGTCGGGTACAACAACCCCTCCGCAGAAAAGGCCTTCGAACGGCGCTTCGAACATGAATGGCCGCTGGCCCGGACTCGGTACACAAAGTTCTATCTGACGCCAGATAGCCGCTTGGACCAGGTGGAACCGACGGTGCACTATGACAGAGTATCTTATCGGGCGCTCGGGAACTTGGACAGTCCCCAAGCGGTGAACTTCAGCACCGATCGACTACAAGCAGAGACCGAGGTCACTGGGTACATTGTTGCCCACCTCAATGTCTCGGTCACTCCTCTTCCCGGGGGAACCATCCCCACCGACATCGACCTCTTCCTGACGCTTCGCCACTTTGCTGCCGATGGGACCGAGGTTTACTACACCGGAATCACGGGAGAGCCAGTGCCGCTGTGTAAGGGCTGGCAGAGGATGAGCCTGAGGAAAGTGAACCCAGAGCATCCGCGACACCGTCCTTGGCTGCCTCACCGCGACTATTTCTCGTCCGATGTCCTGCCCGTCATCCCCGGAGAGATCTATCCTGTGGACGTTGAGGTTTGGGTCACCTCTGTCGTCGCCGAGAAAGATGACCGCTTTGTGTTCGAGGTCGCGAGCGGTGATACCCAGGGCAGCGGTTTGTTTGGCCACGATACGCCTGAGCGGTGAGTATGCAGCTCCGAGCCTGGATTTCCGCCCCACTCTTTCCCCCCCGCCTTACTCCTCCGGGACAGTGGCTGACTTTGATGGGTGTCTAGGTCTGCAGAGAAGCTTGCCGGGTTGAACCACATCCATTTCAGCCCCAGCTACCTCAACTGGATAAGCTTGCCAATTATACCGGCAGCGTAACGCGAGAATACTGGCTCAGAGGATCAGACAGTTCTATCGGATAGACCATGGCATGCAATGTCCAATACACTGTTCTCTCAAGCCGCGTTTTTCTTTGGATCCTAGATGCAATAGTCGGGAATAAATATCATCATACATCGACCCAACTTCATCATGTTCATGGTACGATAATGGGGAAAATAGTAGCAAATGCGGAAGGAAAGTAATGCCTCCCCGGCACTTTTGGAGCTTTGATGAGCAAAGAGAGATGAGCGGCCTGTTTATTGGCAGTATTGCACCAGGTTTCCTAGTTCTGCCTCTCCAGGTGCTGCCGCACGGATGGCCACCAACAATATGGGGGGTTCACTGGCGCGCCTTGCTGCCAGGGTGTAACAGCTCCAGGGCATCGCGCATCACATTCGGAGTGAAGTTGTACTCGTTCAGGCCATCTGGAGTGGCTGTAGAGACGGTCAGCATTGGGCTGGTCACGCCGCATGCAGCCAGCTTCTGGGTGGAGGGACAACGACTTGAGAAAAACTGACGATATGTGAAGCGGCGAGAGGAGCGACTTACTCGGGATCGGATCCTCAACATATGGCCTAGCTGAATCGATGACTTTGTGGATCTCATCCTGTCCAACGCTCGACAAGATCTGGATGGCACTGACTCGGTCCAGACGCAAGCGTTGGAACATGTCCAGTCGGTCCTGCACCGCATCTCGAGACATTAGATCGGAGAATAGCACGCCTAGAGCAGCTCCATCTTCCACGGCCATCGCACCTCCTTGAGCCTGGTCTAAAGGGATAAAGTCGCAAATCAGAAATTTTTTTTTTTTTTTTTTTTTCAGAGAATGCAGAGCATGGGACATAGGGCAGCCGATGTGCCCAAGAAGGAGGAGGAGGAGAAGGGGTTTGGCTTACGAGGAAGCATCGGATGCGCAGCGTCACCGATGAGGACAACATTGCCTTTTGTCAACGTCGGGATGGGCATTTTTCGCGTGCACAGGCGGAACAATTTGAGGCCTTCCGCTTTTCTGTGACATTTCCCTGTCAGAGCTTTCTGCGCTGGCCGTGGATGGAGCGGTGGAGACTTTGGGCACTTACGAACACACCGCTTGCAAGTCTGGGTGCAATCCGCGGCAGCTTTCCATGAACTTCTCCCTCGATGCCGGGATATTCCAAACTACAAAAGGTCCGAAGGTAAGTAGCCGCCCGTAAGAGTAGTCCATTAACGCCATGCATGTATTCACCTTCGTTTTCGAATCCGTCAATCTCGTCTGGAACAAAGAGCCCAAAATTCTGCAAGGCGCCCCTGCATCGAGTTGTCAGTCAGCTAAATGGTCTGTACGATGTCATGCTATATTCTCCGGGGATGGTCATACTGGCGACATGGATACCACACCAGCCTGGAGTGTTTCAGCCGTGCGATACTACCACAAAAACTCTCGTTTTGAAACAAGGGTTGTGTCTGTGGGTCTTCCAGGAGCCTGGCCGTCGGGATCAAGAATCGATAGACTGCGGTCCCGGTAGGAGTGGCTCGCGAGAGGACATCGTCGCCTACCACCTTGGCTGTGAAGCTGCTCTGCATTGTGCAGGTGTGAGATAAGCCTCTATCCAGATGCCTCGTTTCAAAGTACGTTTAGAAAAGTCACTTACACGAACACCGTCTGCCACTATGATCAGATCCTTTTTCACGCGGTCACCACGTACCAAGGTTATTGTGCCGTCGAGGTCGATATCCGCGACTTCAGTTGCCAAATTGAGCTTGGCAACGGCTTTGGTATGGAGTCGTGGCTCGGTGGCAAGCTTGTTCAGCTGTTGGTGTAAGTCGACGCGGTGAAATAGATACCAAGGGGCGCCGTAAAGCTCCCTGGTGTCTGGTATATCGACGCGTCGCAAGACCTCAAGGCTGTGGGCGTCCAGCAAAGAAACCTAGGACGATATTAGATGGGTCAAGACTCGGAAACAGGGGTATATCACTCGTTGAAGCGGAGTTGCAAGTCCGGCTTGAAAATCAAATTCGTAGAAAGACAGAATTCTTGTTGCGTTCGGGCACATGTGTATGGCCGCTCCGATTTCGTTGGCGAACTTGGACCGTTCAAAGATCTGGAACCCGTTGGATCATCCCGTTCTTTGTAATGGCTTTTAGAAGATCTTGCCTCTACATTGTGACCCGATTGCACCAGAGCAACCGCGGCCGTCAGTCCAGCTACCCCGGCTCCGATAACACCAATGTTCAGAGTCTGATGCCCAGTTTTGGGCGCAAAGTGATTCGGAGGGAACGGTTTGTAGTATACGTCCTTGTCACGACCATTTCGGAGTCGTCTCGAAGCCGTAACGCTGTCTGGCGAGGAAGGGAAGGCCTGCTCGGACCCGTTCATCTTAAGAGGCCGGTTGATCGCAATGATTGTGTCTACACAGCACGGCCACAGAAAGTCATGCGAACTGTACCAGGACGCAGATATGCTATAGGGGCCACACAAAGTTCCAGTGGGCTACCCAATCTGCCGACCCAGGCAAAGTCAGAGCCGACCGTGAGTTCGGGAGAAAATATGGTTTGTTGCATGTCATGCATCGGCTTCGGCCCCACGTGCGAGAACCTTGTGATGGTTGGACATGGGGGTGCCGCTCTCGAACACGACTTCCACAAGCTGGAGACGAGACAACCCAATCGACTGCCCATTGGAGAGTGTTAAAACTCATTGGTATGACTGAAGACGAAAAATCTTGGTCACCCGCAAAAGTAACGCCACATTTTCGAGAGGGATTTCAGTATGCCGCACAAGATTGTCTTCCACGAATATGGGAATCCGGTAGATGTACTGAGACTTGAAGACATCCCAGAACCAGCAGCGCCCGGTCTTGGGGAGGTTCTCATCATGGTCACGAAAAGGCCCATCCACAACGGGGATCTTCTTCTGGTCAAAGGAGGCCACGATCCAATCAAGCGAAAAATCCCTGCCGCCGGTGTCACCGCTGGCTGCGAGGGCGTCGGCGTCATACAAAAGATTGGTGCCGGGGTCGATGGTGCCCGAGGGCTGCACGTCGGGGATAGGGTGGCGTTCTTTGCTGTGGGCAGCTGGCAGGAGGAGATTGTGGTATCGGCTGACTTCGTGGCGCTGGTTCCCCCAGACTTGGAGGACGACATCGCCGCCCAGTTGTTCATCAACCCGATCGCGGCCATGATGCTCACGCGCCTCGTGGCACAGATCGCGTCCAGTCCCCAGGCTGGCGTGCTCCGGATCGGCGCGGTTGAGGCAGTTGTGGAAGATCTGAATGGGATCAGCTTGGATGCGGGTGTCGTCCTGCTGTCGGTGGCGGGCTCGACGGTGGCCCGTCTAGCCGCCGCAGTCCTCAAAGCACAGGGCTTCACGCCCATCGGGCTAGTTCGTTCTTCGTCGTCGGCAGCTGCGCTACAAAAGGCAACCGGAATCGTGGTGATTGCCTACGACCGCGAACACTGGCAGGAAGACGTCCGCGAGGCTGCTGGAGGCCGGAAGATCTTTGTGGGCCTTGATGCCGTTGGTGGCCATATTGGCGAGGCTATGCTGGATCTCTTATCCCCAGCGGGCACCTTGATCAGCTACGGCTCGCTGACGGGCGAGCCACTTCCGGTCGATCACGTCCACTTGTGTATGACTGCCAAAAAGATCTGTGGTATCGGCATGGTCCACTGGACGCAGTTGTCCTACGAGACCAGGGCGGCCGATATATCCTACCTCATCCAGATGGTGAGAGATCATCGCCAGTTTTTCCAGGTGGCCGGAGAGTTCCCTCTGTCGGCTGTGGCTGATGCCGTGCGCCTCTTTCGCGAGCCTGGACGACAGGGGACGGTCCTGCTCGGCAATTGAGACGAACGAGACCAATCTGGGAGGAAGGGAGTCGGGTGTCACTTCTCGTCACACAGCTTTACGATAGACAGTGGGGATGCCATCTCGGCCGAATAGTGGGCACTTTGTAGACTCGACCAGGATCCAGCGATCAGACCTATCCAGCTTGATTTCTGTTCACATAAGCCTTGGTTTGTAAGATCTTCTATTTAGGTGCCATCTGCCATGCACACGCTGCTAGGAAACTGTTCAGGAGTAAGCATGCTCAGCTGCTGGGCTTGACCCCCTCAATTTCGCCGTAGTCCTCAGCTAGAGTGGACGAGCCGATGGTCAGGGGTTCGGCCTCCTGGAGGATGAAAATCATTCTCGCCCATTTGTCCTTGCTCGCATTCACCCAGGCATGGTTTGTCTGTCGTTGAATGACTATATCTCCAGTCTTGAGATGTCTCTTTTCGCCCGAGTCAAGCAAGCACTCCACCTCTCCTGCAAGGACGATACCATAGTCCAGACTCATTGTCCTGTGCATAATGGCCGGCGGTCCGCCGGGGGCATAGTCGCATATCCGCAAGACGGTACCCCCTTTGATGATGAGCCCGGGCTTCGCCCCTTCCAGAAAGGTGCGATAGTTCTGAATGTCGCCTTCAGCACCGAGCTGCACGGGAAAGTTTGAGCTCGTGTATGCCAAGAAGAAATCCACGTCGGGTCTGATGGGTTGAGCGGGCACGGCGGCCGGAATCTCGTTCGAGAAAACCGACTTGCCATCCGGCCGGTGCGTCGTGATGTATCTGAGAGGTGGCGGAAGCCCGCCGGTAATCTCAACGGCCGAGGCGACTTCTTTTGAAGTCATGTTTGCGCAAAAAGTAGCCTGGAGCGAATTTCGATGTATCCTCACGGGCGGAAAAGGGATTGGAAAGAGCCGAGCTATATATGCTACACCAACAGTGGGGAAATTGTGAGTTTACGTGCCTTAGGGTATTTCTATCTCCTGGGAGCCGAAACATATGGAGGCCATGGTCGTTCTCGGCCCGAAAACCCCCCCTTCCCTCTCTCCAGGGAGAAGGGGTGATGGATTACGCAAAAGCTTTGTTCGGCCTGAGAGCCAGGACCGCCAGGACCGCAAGGACCATCTGCTGGACCGAGTATTCCAGAGACTACACAGCGGGGCGCTCCCAATACTCTCAGTCGAATCGAGGATGGCCACAGACTTCCTAAATTGACTCGGACACTCTATTCACATCCCAATCACCCGCACAGAACTGCGTTTCGGCTTGATTTCTCTGTCGTTTCATTGTCAATTGCGAACGAGAAGCATGACCCGGCAGGAGGATTGAGGAGTAGCTTACCAGTTCCCACACCTCTGCTCCCAAGACTACCTGGTCGTCCCTGTCTTCCTCTTCGCCGACCACGCCGGCCACGAAACAAGTTGCCATGTAGTGATCGTCAGTCCCGTGCGCATCCCGGTAATTGGGATGCTTCATGAGACGGACCACTCCCCGTTTCAGCGCTGGCCCACCACCATTCTTGCACAGAACATCCTCCAGGGCTTGCCTAAATTCCAGATGGGTTGCGTCAGGGGGAAGATCCTGCGCAAAATTGTCTCTCCATTTCGCGTTGTACTTCCACTCCGTTCGGTAGAGATTGTGCACGCCGCCGCCGGATCCAATGAACAAGTACCCTTCCCTCCGCAGAGGCCGCAACACCCGCCCAATTTCCAGGTGGAAGTATGGCTCGAAGAAGGAATTGAGGGATATGATGGTGACTGGCGGCATGCCTCCCGGAAACATGCGTATCAGCATCGGGAAGGTGTCGATCAACCAGTTGAACTCGGTGTCTGCCACGGCGTCGAACCCGGCATCCCGGAGCAGTTTCACACACCGGTGCGCTGTCTGCACATCTGGATTCGGCTTATGATGAATCCATTCAGACTTTTTGACCAGACCAATGGGTTCAGGTTTGGGATTTGGGTTGGCTGCCACATGCACCTTGCGTCCGCGGACGTCCCAGTGCGCCCCCTAAGTAGTCATGGCATTGGCCATTGCTTCTAACAGCTTCATTCTGCAATTGCGCTCACCATCATGATAATCCCTCTGACCGGGTACTCCAGCGCCTTGTCCCCGTGGTATCTCCAGTAGTCACGGACATGGGATTGCTCGCCTGTGAGCATGGTGGTTCCATGTGACAAAAGTAGGACGGGAGGAGGTCTGCGCGACTCAGGCATGATGCCAGTTGTTGGAGAGTTGTTTTGGGAAAGCGGCGCAGGATGACGGGGAAATCGATCGTGGAGAGGATCGAAAGGTACTAGGCTAGGAGTCCAAGTGTAGAGATCCGCCCTATATCTGCTCTCGGATGACAGCATTTCCGGTTCGGGGAGCAGCCGAAGGGCTGAGTGGGATGCACCATGGCTGTAGCCAGCCCAACGAACTTGGACTCTGAACAAAATGGTTCACTACTGGACGGAGCCTTTGTTTGAGACGTACTCAAAACAAAACGTCTGTCAGGAAATGAGAGAGGTTCCTTGTCTATTCTGAAGAGGATCTGGGCATTCCTCGTCTATATAGGCCAGTTGACCTTAGTTCTGAGTTGGTCTGAGACTGGGGCTGGACTCCAACCTCCTACAGTTCAACAGTATGACACAGACCCAACGAAACCATTCTACCATTCCCCAGCAATGCGACTTGTGAAAAAGTTGTTTTCAAATCCTAGTCTCCTCAAGATGCGTTCGGCCATCTAAGCTTGAGATCAGCACAGAGACTTCACACCCAGATCACCGGTACTTACTGCGAGATAGCCACATCCTTTAAAGAGCACCAGAATAAATACATCTGCGACCAAACTGTTCCCCGACAGCTCATGCCATTCGGGGTGATATCGAACCTGGCGGTAGTTGGGAATCCGACGATGGTCTGTCGGCCACCAGGCGGGATTGTTGGCACGTGTGTGATCGCTGGGAGATCCCGAAGTCACAGATGGTGAGGCATGGCTGGGTTCGATAAAGCTCGTCTCTCCCACTAGTCTCGCTGTCCTCGCGAGGATCTGCTCCGTTGTATTCGTGGTTGTCGTGGTACTCGCAGACATTTTGTGACGGCGGTTACCCTTTTCCTATGGAAGAGACTACTTTCGATGAGTGAATGGCCGGGAAACGAGCATGCGATTACATGGTCGGCCCCGCCGTCACGAGCAGTATGCAACTGGGCTGCCGACAAGTGGAGTGGCTTCGGCCCGGTGAGTATGCAAGACTGATGCGCCATGGGTATGGCCAAGATTCTCGTCAGCCAGGCGACATCCCATACGTACAACAATTCTCGACGTGTCGTGTCCGCCTCCAGACAGCCGTCTGAGGTCCTTGACCGTCAAAAATAGGTCTCGCGACCCATCATTGTGAGCCTCTCACGATGTCATCTAGAAGGTATGTGCTCTGGCCTAGGTTGGCCCAATGCGACAGTCCAGTGGATAAGTGGATGTTAGTGCCGAAACAGTCGACCTTGTCCTCAGCACTATTCAAGATGGGCGTACACGAGATTTGAGATATAGACAGAGGCAATTGCGTTCATTGCACGCATGGATCACCGGTCATGTGGCCGACATCGAAACCGGCGTGCAGAAAACCGACCATCTATCTCGACCCGAAACTCGACTTCTCACGATCCTCAGTTTGAGCAGATTACGGGAAGTTTATGATGCGCTGGACCTAAAGACAGAGCTCGCCGACGAATATCGCATCAAAAATGGTCAAGACCACGCCGGTCGACAAGTGCCCGAGGAATTGACATATGTGGTTCCGGAGCGACGCCTTCTCTTCTACAATATCATGAGCATTTTATACGTCTGTATAGCCGCTGGTTCAAGCGTTATTGTCGAGGTATGCGGCATTGCGCATCCATTTGTGCCAGGGAATCTTGCTTACAGTGTTAGCTGCCTGGAGACCTGGGGGACGCCGGAAACCTTGTGCAGAGTGTCTTTCGCGAAGCACTCGACAAGACCGCTTTCGTCACTCTCCACCATCGGGGCCCCGCTGATCTTCTCTCGTGCTGCCTGGTCGTTGACCAGACTGGGCTTGTATCGACTGCAGGGGTGGGAAGGCTCATCGGTAGTGAAATTGGGGCCGCCACTGTGGCAATCGTAGATCGGACAGCCGATCTCGACTTCGCTGCACAGGAGATTGTCAAGTCGAGAGTCGCCTTTGCGGGCAAGGGAGCCTACGCCCCAGGATATATCCTCGTCAATGAGTTTTCGGAGACCAGATTTCTAGACCTGGTCTGCAAATATGCTGACGAGGTGTCTACGCCGTCTCTCAACGGCACAGACTCCACTCCGATCAACCGCCCAAGCGACGCAGAGAAGGAGAAGGGCCAACAAGAGGGCAAGGTTGTCTTCGAATCCCCTGCTTTCCGCCTCATCAAGCTCTCTGACCGGTATGCCTGTCTTTAGGTCAATGTTCATGTGCACCGATGCTGACTCTGCTTCTTTAGCTCGAGCTTGTGGGATTCTCGCCCGGCGAGATCAATTGCGTTTCTGGCAAGTAGCAGCCACGAAGATGCTATCGACGCCGTCAACGCCGGCGGTCAAAAGGCTTTACTTGCGTTATACGTCTTTGCAGATCCGTCGGCAGCCAAGTATTTGACCCAGTTCGTCCGGACTCGAGTCAGCTTTGTCAACTACATTCCAACACAGATACTAGGTGAGTGGGTCGTGGATCCCCTTGCCCAATGGAGTAGCTCTGCGCATGTCTAACGAGTATACATACAGCTTGGCCAGCCGCGCCGGCAGGATATCCAGTCTCCCCAGACTTCCTCTACACCCGTGCTATGATTGAATCTGCGAGTCCGCAGTACCTTCGTCCGAAAGAAGCAGATTTGGGTCTGGAAGAAATGAAGCAGGAGACCTCTACAGTCTGGGAAGCACGGTATTCGTCCGCTCTGGAGCCGCTCAAGCCTACGGGACAGCCCAGAGAAGGAAGTGCGAATTTCTTTTCGCAGAGCTTGGTGGTTGGCGTCATCTTCTACTTCGTACCACTCCTCTTGGTAGCGGCCGGTGGCTCAGTGGTCATAATCAATCGGCTCTGGAGATGGCGGCCGTGAAGTTTACTGTTGGGAGATTGCGTTTTGCTTCATGCATTGGATTACAGTGGTCACGTTTTATGTTGTGCTAAGTCCTCGTCAACATTGATGCTATCATCCAGCACGTTCAACTATCCATTTTTACGAATGCTTTCCCCCCAATCTCTTATTTCACTAGGCACATGCTGAAACGGAATGATCAGCCAAGGCGGTCGGTTTTTGGTAGGGATGTCTTGTGCCACGGAAAATCCAACCGTACACATGGATCCAAAACATGAACTGCGGTGACATGCACTTGGACTTTGTGCCCGTGTGGCCAGTGCCTCTCACTCGAAGATGCAGCTCGACAGTCCTGCACATCCGACCCCCTGTCCCTGCATGGTATCGGGTGTGCGGGCAGTCTGTGGCGAACGCCGACGACGAGTGGATATGCCTCAGGATCATCAGAGTCAGACCCTCTTGTCGTGTCTGAGATGGGCCATGACTGTACAAGATGTTTTCACAGGACGCCTACGCCTGATAATTGGATTTTGCACAGAGCTTTACGAATGGCGAACATACTCGTGTTGGGCACTGGCTGCGTGGGTTCAGTGTACGCTTGCATTCTTGCCACGGCATCTCCGACTCGAATCACCTGTGTATGCAGGTCCAACTATGCCGCTATCAAGGCCAACGGCTTGAAGGTGTCATCGTCAGTCCTGGGAGACCTATATTCCAAACCCAGAGTCGTCCAAAGAGTGGTCGAAGCCGTCGCCGCGCACCCGAACGAGCCGTTTGACTATGTGGTTGTCTGCACCAAGGCGACCGCCTCTGTCACCGCGACGGTGATCGAGCAGATGAGGCCGGCTCTCACGCCCCAACGGACCGCGATCGTTCTCATCCAGAACGGCCTCGGAGTCGAAGAGGCGTTTCACAAGGCATTTCCGGAGACGACAGTTATTTCCGGTGTCGCCTACGTACCAACGACACAGATTTCTCCAGGGGTGTTCGTGCACTCGGAGGTCGAGGTCCTTCACCTCGGCCTATACCCGTCCGCTCCCGCCTCAGCCCAGCTGAAGACATTCGCTGAGCTCATCCGCCGCGGACAAGCCACGGCCCGGGTCCACGACGACATCCAGACCGAAAGATGGGCCAAGATAGTGGCCAACGGCACGGTGAACCCCATCTGTGCCTTGTCCCGGTGCCGCGATCGCGAGCTCGTCGAAATCCCAGGATCGGGACTTGCGCTGTTCCAGGGCGTCATGCAGGAGATTGCGTGCGTTGCGGCGAGGGCAGGCTACGGGCACGTTGTGACACCTGCGCTGGTCCAGGCCCAACTGGGAAGAACGCTGTCGCGGACGTCGCCGGGCGTCCAGCCGAGCATGATGGCAGACGCTCTGGAGGGCAGGCCTATGGAAGTCCAGGCCGTTGTGGGCGAGGTTGTCCGCATAGCTGAAGAGAAAAGCGTCGACATTCCCCGCCTGGCTACGCTGCACGTGCTTTTGACTGGACTGGACAAGGCGCTACAGAGAGGGAAGGATGTGTGAGATTGCTTTTTTTTGGTGTGTATTGAAGCGAGAGTATCTAGAATTGTATATAGCTACTGATCGACAATGAACCCGTCTTTGTGTGGTCGCATCTTGATGGGTTGAGTGAGAGGAGGCCTTATCTGGGACGCGTCCTCTCGCAGATTGACTCCCAGCCCTGGCCGGGTAGGAATGGTCACGAATCCTTCCTCGACCGGAGGGCAGTAGTCGACAATGTCACTGCCGAGGTGCTGCATTGTGGACGTGAAGACGCCAGCCTCGAAGCCCGTGGCATATTCCTGGATCGCGAAATTGGGCACGCTGGCCGCAACCTGCAGACAGGCTGCGAGACCTATGGGCGACAGAGGGTTGTGAGGCACAATCTGGACGTTGTGCGCCTCGGCAATGGCTGCCACCTTCATGGCTCCTGTGATCCCGCCGCAAACCGCGACGTCGACGCGCGCGAATTCCAACGCATTGCGCGACAAGTGGCTCTGGAACTCGTAGAGAGTGCAGAAGCGCTCACCGGTCGCAATGGGAACAGCCAGTCGGTCGGCCACGCGCGCCATCGCATCGGCGCTTTCGGGCCGAATGGGGTCCTCGACGAACATGGGATAGGTGTCTTGGATGTTGTTGCAGAAGGTGATGGCTTCGGCCGGGGTCAGGCGGCGATGGAGTTCAATGAGCAGGTCAACCTTGTTTCCCACCACCTCTCGCATCCGTCTCACGTTCTCCTCAGCATCCTTCATCTTCTTGATATGCGTCTTGAAGTACACGTTGTCAGTGCCCTCATCGAGGAAAGGGTTGATGTGGCCAAACGCCGTGAAGCCGTGGTCCATCTTGCGTTGGCATTCGGCCAAGACCTTCTCAATCGTCTTCTCGTAAATGTGGCCATACACTCGGGCCTTGGAACGGCATCTCCCACCCAGCAGCTCATAGACCGGCACGCCGAGCGCTTTCCCTTTGATGTCCCAGAGGGCAATGTCAATGGCTGAGATGGCGGCGTTGATAGCCAGGCCTTGAAAGTAGCTGAAACGGTGCATGACATTCCAGTGGTGCTCGATTTCAAACGCTTTCTTCCCAAGCAGATACTCTGCGAACCTGACGATGGCCGTTGCAGCGGTCGTGATATGGCCCCAAATGCCGGCCTCCCCGTATCCCGTGACATGTTGGTCAGTGGTGATACGAACAAACATAAACTGCCCAACATGGAGAGGCTCGACGCTTGTGATTTGCATGTCACTTGGTGCCATGGTGGAGGACGATTGAATAGTTCAGACCGCTGCCGCCCTCGAGATGAATTGATCGAGACCTGACTAAGATCCTAGACTCTCTTTGACTGCTGTCGCGCTGGAGCGAGAGCGCGATCGGGAAGTGGCCCAGTGTCCCGAAGTGAGGGGCCGAGAGCGTGCCCAGCGCGCTGCCGGTCGCCGACTCCACAGGGAGGTAGGAGGTAGGACTCAGGAGGTCGGAGGTTGGAGGTAGCAGGTAGGAGGTAGGAGGTGAGTGTCGTGCTGAATCTCAGTGACCATTTTCCCAAGCAGCATCTTTCTGTCAACCCTAAGACATCGTATCAGCATACCGTAGCCCAAGCTGTCGGATCTCCGAACCACTTTTCTTAAGGCCCCTGTGCCTGGCGCTGCCTTCGCCTGTAGACTCTGATGACGGAGCGAGATGACTTGCACCGCCGTGCTGCTCGCAGTTGCAGGGATTACCAAGCGTCCGTTGCAGGTCGAGACGGCTTAAGGACGTGGATCAAAGAACTGAATTGAGTCTTGCGGGGGCGCCGGGGTTTTTTTCAGCGTGGGCGCTGTGGGGAAGCCTTTAGGCCAAGACAATGGGAGGCTTCCAGTTAACTTAGACACCGCCAGAGCTTGTTTCTCTTTTCTCTAGCCACCCTCGATCAAAGCAGCTCATCGCCATGATGACCCCTCCCCCTCCGGGAACCAGCGCGTATCAATGTGCTATATGCAAAGAGCAGTACAGTCGTCCTGACCACCTCATCCGCCATGTTCGAACGCATACAAAACAGCGACCTTTCGTGTGTGTTGTCTGCACCAAAGCGTTTGCGCGACAGGACTTGTTGAAACGCCATGCGCAAGGTCATCATAACCAAGGCCACACCTCGAAGACGTTCCAACAGAATGCGGACCGGTTGGCAGATTTGGGACGGTATGGTCCACGGGTCCGCCAAGCCTGCCGTGCCTGTGCCATGAAGAAGCTCAAGTGCACCGATAGCAAGCCCTGTCGGAGGTGCACGGAGAGAGGCATCTCCTGTGACTACGACCAGAGTCCGGAGCCTTCCCAACATGACGTGCCAATGGACTCTGAGGAGGCCCCGATGGACCACGACTCGTTGCTGCTCGCAAGACCGGGCCAGACTCCTGAGGCGAGCTGGCCAGAAGTATCAAGACATCACGACACCCCGGTCCAAGAGGACGACTTTGCGCAACCCCTCGCGGCTGCTGACACCGCCAACCTTCATGCAGTCCCAAGCGAGTTCCGTGCCCACATGACACACACAGAGACGTTGAGCTCGGCTGCTGACGGACCTTTTCAGACCGTTATAGGCTGCACGTTTGACCTTCCAAGCTTCGGCGACTTCATACAGGATGATGCCGACCCCGTCATGGGCGATCTTGACTTCCCTTTCTTCCCCGATCTCGTCACGACGCCTGCTGGGCTGTCCATTGGGTACAAATCATCGGACTCTATGACCGTGGAATCGCCGGTGATGGGAATGGGCACAGAAGCATATCGAGGCTCTCACGTCCGGAAAGGATGGAATCCGCAACCTGGGGATAACAGCCTCGAAACGGAGAGCCTCGAGTTGCCATCCACCGCAAGGTTGGAAGTTTCGTCTACCCTACTCAACAGTAAGCAGATGCTGCGAAAGGAGGACCTGACCGTCAGCACCAGAGACCGGCTCTTGGCCATGATATACGCAAGGACGTCGCGATCCATTTGGGAGCGGCTGAGCTCGACTTTCGAATCAGTCGACGTCATCAAAGGCATAATCAACCACGCCTTGTTACATTTGCAAGAACATCAGATGATCCCCTTCATCCACATAGCCTCTTTCGATCTCAACCAGCAGAGGCCTGAACTGCTCGGTGCGCTGATGGCATACGGCGCGGTCTGTCTTCCGTCCGCCAACCTGCGAAAGTTTGGATATGGCTTGCAAGAACTGGTCCGACTGGCTGTCAACCATCGGGTATGCCTCTCTTCTCATCCACTTTTGATGCATCTCACTGACGCTGACGAGTATAGCTCGAAGATGAACACGCTTCGGTGCGAGATCTTGGGATGGCGCAGGCATATTACATCCAGTTGTATCTGGGATTTTGGAGCGGCATCAGTGCAAAAATCGAGGCCGCCGAAAGCAGCTCCATGCTGGGAGCGACGATTCTGCGCCGGGGAAAGATGTGTCAGGCAGGCAACTATCAGCCTCCCGAAGCATTCCTCGCCCTCGAAGGCCTCTCGCTCCAACAAAAATGGTTCAAGTGGGCCGAGCAAGAATCTCGGAAGAGACTGGTCTATTTTGCCATGCTCCTCGACGCCGGAGTGTCCTTGGCCCGAAAGATCAGCCCTTTGTTCGCCTACTCGGACATCACGACACCGCTCCCCACGGTCAGCCGACTATGGGAGGCTGCCACCGCCGACGAATGGCACCGCATCTTGACGGACGACAACAATTTGAGGCTCCAGCAGCCGCAACCTGTCAAGTGGCTTTTGCGCGAGCCCCAGCTGCTCAGCGCCGACCAAACCATCGTAGACACCACGGCCGCGGGAGCGGCCATCCTGGCCGGCTATTGGGCGCTCGTCTACGAGTATCGCCAGATGGAAGCCCTTCATCGCAACGTCCAAGGTTGGAACGACTTTGTGCTGAAATCTCGACACACAGAGCTGGTCTCGCTCCTCGACCGATTGCGAATGGAGATGTCTGACATCGACAGCCGGCGCCCGCAGATAGTGCTCCTGCAAGAGCTGATACTTCTGCATCTCAATGCTGCCTACTACGAGATCTCGGCATACTCGGGCCGCAGTACCATGGAAGATGCCCAGGCTGCAGAGCCCTATGTACAGTGGTGGTCCGACAGTCAACAAGCCCGCCACGCCATCTGGCATGCAGGCCAGATCTTCCGCTTCGCCCGCAGCCTTCGGCCAGGTACCCTGACCGACATGTCTGTCATTGCCCTCTATCACGCCACCGAAACCATGTGGGTGTGGGGACTGCTGCGACGCATTCGGCATCCCGACCTCGACCCCAGCAGCGTCTCACCAGTTGTCCTGGATGAAGATGAAAGCCCGGCCGTGACCAAATTCGTCAGGATGTCGAGGGGACAACCAGGCGTCACGGGCTTATCAAGCTCCTTTGTGCCACTTGTTGAGCCAGCCTCGGTATCCGATCTCGCCAACGATATCCTCAAGGCCAATTGGGGCGCTCAAACTCAGCCCTGGACCACAAGCGAAGTGTCTCGACTCGTGCAGGGATTTTCCAAAATCTCGCGCCACGGACTCGCCGGGTGATGCGGATCTATCTACAGGAGGTGTCGACCGCCGTGCGCGAAGAAGTTAACTTGTATAATATACGTGTAGCTCATTCGATCTCCTTGTCAACCGTGTACATATCTCGCTCTGTCAGTCTACAAGGAACAACAAAGCTACTGAAGAATGAGCGTCACGGTGGTCGGGTCAACGTTGGACAAATGCCATTGACTGGATGATGACTATCACTCTGTGCCATCGTGTCAACGCATCCTGGGATCTATGATCGGCCAGCATAGAGGCTCCAGCATGAGAAAAGACCGCATCCAATCAGGCTTTGCATGTCAGCCTTCGGTACCCACGCCCACGCATTCGTCAAGTATAGAGTTCATCCTCAGTCTCGACAGGGGCATCGATCTTGTTGTTCAGATCTTGTGTTGGGTTGATGGTGAAGAAAGAGACTTTGAAGAACTTGTCAGCCTGCATTATCCAAACCTGGTGTGCATGGACCGACGATACCATCGACCGATGGAAGACTTGACTTACTGATCACACCCACAGCTGCGAAGGGGATCGCTGCGTACCAAACGGCATGGAATGAGTCCAGATAAGCGCGCTTGAGCGCCAATACCGACGCCGCTATGATGGTAGGACTGACACCCGGCACGCTGGCCAGACCGGTGGCGTTGCCGGCGGTCAAATCCGCGAGAAACTCTTGCAGCGATGATTCTGGAAGGCCGTTTCCAACCGCGACGGCGATCACCTTCGCGGGCAAGAGACTGGTGATCCTTCCATGATAGATTGCGACGCCTGATGTGTTGGTGGGTCAGCCGTAGGCTCCGACGATGCGACGCTTACCCCATGCAAAAGTATATGAAGCTTACCTATGGCAACCGCGAGAGTCACTCCCAGAGAGCGGATGGCAGAGATCAATCCGCTGGTGATAGATCTACAGCAGTTCCAAGTTAGCCAAAACCACCCTGACTAGAGGACGTTGCACACAAACATCAACTCGGGCGGCGCGCTGAGCTGTGCCGCAGATACCAGGGCCGATAAAGACAGCGTGAGGCCGCAGCCCAAGAAGGCTTGATAGCCCCAAAACGCCGCCTCTCCTGACACGGTCGACGTGGCTATGGTGATGCAGAAGAGGAGAAACGAGATGAATCCTGCAATTGCCAGGAGTCGAAGGTTTTTGAATCGATACGAGATATAAGCGGCTGGTACTGCTGCGGCGCACGAGACCAGTACTGCGGTAGTGTAGCTGCCACGCTCGTCAGCCTCAGATGCATCATAGGCAAAGTGGGAAGAACTTACACCATGGAAACCCTCCATGTTCCCGAGCCGTACACGGCCGCCTGCTGCAACGGTGAAAAGACGTTGGCGATCTGGCAA
Source organism: Cladophialophora immunda (assembly GCF_000835495.1). Classification (NCBI taxonomy): domain Eukaryota; kingdom Fungi; phylum Ascomycota; class Eurotiomycetes; order Chaetothyriales; family Herpotrichiellaceae; genus Cladophialophora; species Cladophialophora immunda. The sequence continues at coordinate 2,408,744 of NW_015622546.1, forward strand.
CAGTCAGCGACTTCAACGCCGGCTCTTGGGCTGGGCGCCCGTCCGACACATACTCCGAAGACTGTTTCGAGTAATCAGTACACATGATCTTAAAGGGTCGCCGACGAGAAGAACTCACTCATTCCTTCACAGAAGACGCCTGCGAAGCCCAAGGCGCAATTGCGGTCCCGCCTGCTCAGATCGTCAGTCTACAACAGGGGAATGGCCGGTGGTCAATGGCGACGGGCGATGCTGGAGAAGGTCTTACGAGAAGAGGCCGTGATGGATCAATCCATCCTTCTTGACTTTCCACGAATATAGCCCGAGCGCGATGAGGAAGGCACAACCAACCACAAAAGACACCAGTACGTGTTTATCTCGCCACGAATCTAGCGGGGAGGTTAGTGATAAATGAACTCGGGGATAAAGATTTTGCCTCACATGGATTTTCAGCCCACGATAAACCCATCACGAAACAGACCGCACCAACAAGCACGAGAGCATAGCCGGTCCAGTCGAGCTGGACGCTAAATTAGGGCCAGCCTTGGGGGGGAGGACTGAACTCCTGACCTTGAAAAGTTTCTCCCGTGTGGTCAATGATACCTGGAGTTCTCTCGGCGGAGGTCGATACAACCAAAGCGTCACCAGAGCCGAGAAGACAAACAAACCAGCCTGAGAAAACCGTCAACAGGGCTGGGATGAACACAGCCAAAGTTGTTGCCACGTACGTTTATGTAGAACAACTGGCGAACCCGATGTCAGTACGATTGCGAGGTCCAAAAATTTTTCAACGTCCGCTTCAACTCACAATTCTAAATCCGTCTGGCCCGTGGGATTTTATAAGAGATGCCCCAAGCAGCAGTGCAAAAATAGCACCGAGGTTGTTTGCCTGAATATTGTCAGCGTCCGAGAGCAACCTTAAGCGAGCCTTTTCGTGGGAACCAGGGAACATACAATGCCTATCGCCGCTTGACCGGCGAGCCGGAGTCGATGGGGCAACACCTCGGATACCACCGCCAGAGTCAGAGGCTAGTCATGTCCCAGTGGTCAGATAAATTCCTCTCCTCCCAGTGATCTTCCCAGACTTACCGTCGAGGCAAAACACACACCTACAAGGACTTCTCCCGCAATTGTCATTTGCATCTGGAAGTTGTCAGAAGGATCGCCGCTTCCTACAGGTTTTCTCCATCCGTGCCCACGTACTGAAGTGGCGCGCGAGGCAACCAAAGTCCCCACGAATCCGAAGAGGCAGAGGATGATCAAGGGCCAACGTCGGCCCCAGTAGTCGGCCGCCTGGCTGATAGGCGGTGCAAGCACGACGAAGGTGATCGTCAGGGCGGTAAACATCCAGGATGATATGTCAGCGCCTCCGACCACGGCAGCGACGTCAGCAGGGTACTTTGGGAGGATATCAGCCTTAGGCCTTGGTATATGATCATCTGGAGCTCTTACCACGCCTGCCGAGACGAGTTGGATCAGCAACGCAAATTGAATGATGCACATGGCCTTCATGGGTCAGTCAGCCTCACGTCGCCACCAGAATAGGATAGTGACACACCAGCACAATGAGCAAAGTCTTGCCGTGGAGTCGGGGGCGGGCATCGTTTTCGAGTACTGAGCTTCGGTCTGGGTGGACATAAGCTACATGTTCGGCGCTCTCCACCTTTTGTGTGGCCTCGTTTTCTACCATTATGGGATGGCTGGCGGTGAACCCTTGGATTCCGAGGCAACAGAAAGGCGTAACTGATTGAGAAGATACCAGATGGAGACGCACGGTGTCCTTCAGTGCCGCCTTAGGAGGATATATGTCGTGTCGGATTGCTTCTAGATGCGGTCACCCGAGGTGGACTTACCCGCAGCTGATATTAGATCGATAATCTGGGTGAACCTTCAATCCGGGGTGGTGGAGAGGCGCGGAGACGGCCAGAGCTAGCACATACCAGGTACCTCATCGGTTTTGTGGGCCACTCTTGCAGCCAGCGGAAATCAGAGAGCGGCTTCATCGCATTTCTCAACCTCAACCGAGTGTTAGGTTTTCGGGACGATCTTCTGTTATAGAGCTGACTTATCTAGCATATAAACATTCCACGAGAGAACGATGGCACAAGTGTCTTGATAAGCAATGGACCAAGGGAAGCCCAGAACGACCATTCTTGGGATAAGGTATTTTTCGCCATTTGAGCTCGTTCCTAGCGCTTCTATAAGGAGTAGAGAGGGGAAACTATTTTCATTCATTGCTTTTCTTACTTCACCGCGAACGGCGTTACATAAAACTTAGGATGTTTAGGTTCCAGAACACCCTTATCCTCCTGCTGCATGTATGCAGGCGTCATATCGGGAGTGGGAACGACATCGTAGAGCTGATAGAGCCGGGATACGGTCAATGCCAACGCCATCTCAGCCAAATGCTGCCCAATACAATTCCGGGGGCCGTAGCTGAAGGGACGGGACATCTTCTTCATTTCTGGAGTCGGCGCCTCCCAGCGCGAAGGGTCGAAATTAAGTGGATTTGGAAAGATTTTGGCATCTCGCGCCGTTGTGTAAGCGCACGTCTCGACGATGGTACCTTTCGGAACCCATCGGCCGCTCACCATCTTCCCAGGAGAGACACGTGGGCCAGACGCGTTCAGAGGCCCCCAGAGTCGCAAGGTTTCGGCGACAACGCACTTGAGGTATATCTGGGGACTGTCAGCAAAGACTTCGACCTACGGGGGCCGTTGTGTTGTGGGCTTACCAGCCCAGAAGCTACCGCATACGTTGGCATCACACCCGGGTCGGGGAATGCACTTCTGATTTCTTCAGCAAGCCGATTCCTACATACTTCATTTCTTCCGCATTCCCATAGCAGAAACGTCAAGGTCGCAGCCGTCGTGCCCGAGCCTGCGGCAAGGAAGAGAATACTGTGTTCGACCAGGTCGTCTCGCGTCAACTTCGAGCCTGTTTCCGGATCAACTGCTTCCGCCAGATTCTGAAGAAGAGACCGTTCGGCTTGGCCGTCGGATTTAGAGTCGGCCCTCTCGAGGTAGGCATCGACGTGCTTGGCGCTGAAATCTATCAGCCGATTTAGGCCTGCCAGGCCGTCTTGAACTCCGCGCAAAGGAACGTGGCGCATGAAGGGCAAAAATGCCACCAGGGGGACCACGCTGAAATAGACGGCGACATCCCCCCGAGCTGTTGGGTTCGCTCCGCTCAAGCAGTCAAACGACTGGCCAAAACTTAGCCGACTCACGATATCGAGGTACAGCTCATAGGTCTTGGACAGGATTTCGACGGGTTTGCCATGATTGCCAACCATGGTGCAGTCCACGAATTGTTGCACCTTTGTCGCAACGATGGATTCCAAGTCCGACAGCCCGCGCAAGGAAAAGCTATGAGCCAACAGCCGGCGGAGACGGCCATGCACCGCACGATCCGTGGCACTCAAGACATTGGCGTTGCCGAGCACGCTGAAACCAGAGTATACCTTGGGATCTTTCAGGCACGGAGTCGAGCTGGGTCCGTAGATGTCGGTCCAAGACTGAATGTCCGAGAAGATGAGGTGATCTGTCCCGGCGCGCACGGGACTTCCGTATCGCAACAGCAGATCATGTTGCCGGAATGTTCGGGCACCCTTGTATATGGCGTAGTAGTCCAAAAGGTCGGAAAATCTGGCGATCCAGGGACCGGGTATGGACGAAAGTGGGTGAAACCAGATCCGCCGGGCAACTAACGCGACGCAAAGCAGAAGAGTGGTGGCGATGAGGCTGGCAAGCATGGTTCTGGACACAAGACGAGAGATATGCTGGAATCCAAATGTGCGACGGTCAAATGGTGATATTGGCAGTGTTAGGCATGATCTTGGACTGGGCGATATTAAGCTGAGCTCCAAAGTCCGCCGGTCGTGTGGGGCCGAATTGCGCACCCACATCCCGGCCCGCGATTCTTGGATGCCCGCCGGAGCGGAAACTCAGATCTTGTCCCGAGCCATGTCTGTCGGGCCACGGCCAATTTTGAGGGGGACGGTGGTGGAGAAGCATTGGCACTTGTAGAATCATAGACAAAGTCGAATGGTGGTCACTTCCAGACTCATCGTCTCCTTAATGTTTACTGCTGGTCCAGGATCGCGTTTCGGCGTGAGTTGGTTGCAGCATGGCACCCGAGAATGCTCTGCCCAGGAAGCTCTGGGAGCACTATGACCCGAAGTCCACTCAGATGTGGAAGTTTTGGAAAAGCATCGAGAAGGCTACGGGGGTTGACTTTCCAGTACGGTCCGATCGAGCTTTCGTAATGCAGACTATTTTCGCTCACAAATTTTGCAGAGCTTTGAGACTCTACACCAATACTCCTGTGACCATCGTTCAGACTTCTGGCGGTACTGTTTCGAGTACTTCCCCCTTGTGTACAGCGGCACGGTTCCACAGCGTGTCGTTGACGAGGATGCGAGGATAGACAGCATCCCAAAGTGGTTCCCAGGCGTCAAATTGAACTTTGCAGAAAACATTCTCTTCCGTGGCAATGCTCAGGGAAAGCCGTGTGTGAGCCCGGGGAAAGAAAATGACAAGACAGCCTGCACCGAGGTGCGCGAAGGTTGTTTTTTGGAGCCCATTCGACAGATCTCGTGGGGAGAACTAAGGAGCCGAGTTGGTCGCTTGGAACAAGCAATGAAGGCACATGGCATCCAAAAAGGCGATCGTGTTGCCGTGGTTGCAAGCACTTCACTCGACACCCTCACGGTCTTCCTGGCTGTCACGGCTTTAGGGGGGATCTTTTCCAGTTCCAGTACGGATATGGGTGTGAAAGGGATTCTGGACAGGCTGACACAGATCAAACCAAAGCTGCTCTTCATGGACGATTCAGCACTCTATAATGGGAAGAAGATCGACTTACGAGAGAAGATGACCAACATTGTCAACGGTATGAACGGCGTTGATGAGTTCCAAGGAGTGGTTTCTCAGGTGCGATGGTGGGATTCACCAGCCGATGTGTCGTCAGTCCCACATTGCTCGACCTGGGGTCAATTTTTATCAGCAGCCACCTCGTCGCAGCTTGAGTTTGAGCCACTGGATTTCTCAGACCCTTTCCTCATTGTCTACTCGTCAGGAACAACAGGCCAGCCAAAGTGCATTGTTCATGGAGTCGGAGGCATTATCCTCAATGGTTACAAGGAATATAATCTACATCGACAAATGGACGATAACTCTTGTCAACTACAATATACCACAACGGGATGGATAATGTACCTCAGCTCTGTCCAAGCGCTTCTGACTGGGTGCCGAATGATAATGTACGACGGCAACCCTTTTGTGCCGAACATCACGAACTTCCTCCGCCTGGCTGGGCAAGAAAAGGTCACACACTTGGGTATCAGCCCCCGATACCTTCATACTCTACAGATTAACAACGTCATACCAAAGCGCGAGGCGAACCTCGACAGTCTGAGAGTGATCACGAGTACTGGGATGGTATTGTCGGACGCCTTGTTCGAATGGGTCTACGATGTGGCATTTCCACCGTCCATTCAGCTCGACAACATCTCGGGAGGAACTGATGTGGGCGGCTGCTTCGGATGTTCAAATCCCATGTTGCCGATATATACCGGTGGCTGTCAGTCGACATCGCTAGGTATAGCCGTTTCTGTATTTGACTCTACTATTGAAGGAGGCAGGGGCGTGCAGGGTATCCCCATCGAAGATGGGGTACCTGGCGAGTTGGTGTGTACGAAAGCGTTTCCTACGATGCCCATCACGTTTTGGGGGGAAGATGGTGCTCAGCGATATTTCGCCAGCTATTTCGAGAAGTACGACAACTGCTGGACGCACGGGGACTTTATCATGATCATTCCGACGACGAGGCAGATCATGTTCCTAGGGCGCGCCGACGGAGTGCTGAACCCCAGCGGCGTAAGATTTGGAAGCTCGGAAATTTATTCCGTGATCGAGGCCAAGTTCTCAGACGTTGTTGCTGATTCTATCTGCGTCGGGCAACGACGGCCACAAGACCATGACGAGAGAGTAATGCTCTTCTTGTTGATGAAACCTGGCAATCGCTTCACCCTGTCGCTAGTCAGAGCAGTCAAGGAGGCGATCAGAAAGGAATATAGCCCCCGCCACGTCCCCAAATATGTCTTCGAGACACCCGAGATCCCGGTAGGTCACCTCAACATCGCTCGGACCCTGTGCTAAAACCTGATGCAGACAACTGTGAATCTGAAAAAGGTGGAGCTGCCTGTCAAGCAGATTGTGAGCGGCAGAGTGATCGAACCTTCTGGGACGCTGCTCAATCCTCAGAGTCTTGCTTACTACTACCGTTTCGCAAAAGACGAAAACTTGATTGTGGAAGCAACGTCGAGACTGTAGACCTAGATTCCATGGCGCATGGCTGTTAAGAAATACCAAAGCTATACCCAAGTATTTAGGTCACGTGCAGGCAGACGTAGCGTGGCGAACCATCCGTCTCCGGGCCGGAGTGGTCAAAGATGGTCATAGAACAAGTCCCGGTTCTCATCCGTGGGCATGACCTGTAAACAAACATGTCTTGACCCCCATCTACTAGCATTTGTATGCCAGTAATGTAACCTGCCATGGCGAAGAAAGCCGCACAATAGCATTGACAATGTCTTCTGGCATAGCGTTCATTCGTAACGGATTTGCTCGTGCATTAGCCTTTATATTGTCTTCGCCCATAACAGCTGGGACATCTGCGTCACAGTGTTTCCCGGTGCAACACAGATGACTCTAGTCCTGTCTAGACCATAATCAAGAGCGTCGGTCTTGCTAAGCCCAAGGATGCCACCCTTGGTGGCCGAGTAGAATCTGTGTCGACTGTCTTTTATCGGTCAGGCTCCCGCCCGTATGTTATGAACTCATGTAAACCCTTCCCACCGGGTACTACAGGCCAGACCGGGCTGGTTTGCTCGGTGATCACTTCCAGAAGAGCCGGACCATCCCACTGCAGGAGCCAACGCAGCTTACTCGTAACCTCGACAGGATTTACCCATCTATCGGCCTGGACATTATACGCTGCTGAAGCTTTGACAAAATCGGGGTTGCTCTGGCGGTTTTGGGAAAATCTTTCCTGGTAGTACAGACGTTGTAAGTCTGAAATCATTTCCATTTGTTCGTTGTTAAAAAGCAGTACCTTGACTCCAATGTTGTATTGCGCGGCTGTGGCGAGCTCTGCAATCGTCATGTTGAAAGACGCATCACCATCGATATCAATAACAAGGTCATCAGCACGCGTGAGCTTGGCCCTGAGCGCGGCAGGCAGGCCAAAACCCATCGTTCCTAGACCACCAGACGTTAACATGGTACGAGGATACCGCCACCGATAGTGCTGAGCGGTCCACATCTGATGTTGCCCTACACCGGTCGAGATAATCGTCCGGTCTTTCACATGATCGGTCAGGTCGCTCAACTCTTCACTGACTGCTTGAGCACGAATGAGTCCAGGCTCTGGAGTTGTGGGTGTTTGATTGTATGCGCCAAGAAGGTACTTTAGTTTCCATTCTTTGATCTTGTTGAGCCATTGCGTTCTGGTAGCCACAGGCTGAACCAGATCAGTGAGCTTGAAAAGTTGTTCAGCACAGTCACCTTGAACCGTCTCGGTAGTTGCGACAACCTTGTCGATGTTTTTCGGGGTAATATCAAAATGAACAATCCCACCACGACCTGTCAAAGCGGCTAATCTGGCCTTAGGTGCGAGTCGAGAAATGTTGCCCGTTACACGGTTGTCGAATCGAGCACCTAATGCCAGGAACAAATCAGCTTCCTGGATGGCTCCTAGTGATTAAGTTGTTGAGCCGGTTAGGTGGGACCCCGCGAGGGGATAGAGGGTTGTAGTAAGGAACTTGGGATGGGAGACGGGAAAGCTACGAAAGTAGCGAGAGAGAGAGGGGTTGTTTATCAATATATCTTCTGTCCACTTTGTAGAATGCGACTCGCAACGCGTCGCGATCCTATCAGCACCAGCCTTAAAGCGTCGAACCTACAGCGCTGCTTTTGAGCAATTGAGGGGATAGAAGGTTGTAGTAAGGAACTTGGATGGACGACCGGTGAGACCCGGCTGAGCGCGCACCCGACTCACCCCAACTCGCGCGAGGCCGGGGTGAGCACAGGGCAGCATAACCCTCTGTCCGAAACGGGGTGCGGCGTCTGCAGGTTTCCCTCACATTGGGCATTGCCAACTCATTGGTATACTGCATCTCCCATCCAGTCCCTCAACACTCTTGAATACGGACTAGAGATGGGGGCCAAATCTCCCATAAGCCACCTTCTTGTAGAAAATACATCTCCAATTCGACTCGAGTGCCGCCGTAGAATCTGGTTTGTAATAGTGATCTTATTTCCCGGGAAGGAGATCGATCAACTCCCCGCTCAACTGGAATGTTCCTTGATGTTCTGGGCGTGATCAGTGAAACCAGCCCGGCGTAGAAATGTTGTGGCCCATTACTCCCATCCGCGGAATCTCCCCATCCATGAGTTGGGTTGACTCCAAAGCCTGCTCGCCCGCCTCATACGCAACAATCGAGTGGTCGTGACTGCTGAGACACGATGTGGTTCTCTTGGCCTCGTCGGTCACGAATCTAGCGTTGTCCAAGATATTCAGGTAGTCACTTGGAAGGCGCCAATCCCACAGTCGTTGGAAACATCTGCTGAAGAGGCCACTGTCCTAGTAGCTAGTGACCGCCGTATTGCGGACGACATAAGCAGCATCCTCGCAAAGATGCCTCAGGGCCAGTGAGAAGTTCCGCGGGCCCTAACTGGCCACCACTCCGCTGGTGCTCTTGAGTAGATCCGGCGGGGCCCCTGAGAGTCTCCCTGAATGAAGACATTCTTGCGTAATGTCGAACCTAATGCTGTCGATCTTGTATTCGTCATGCCAATACAGGCAGACCGCGCTGACGAAAGTGCGCGTGCAATAGCTGCGTTAGTCTCGGTTCTGCAAGCCGGTGAACGGAACCCTTCTGGACCGTGCACGGACTCTTGAGGTGGTTCAATGAGAAGTCGCCGGTTAGGCAGCTCGGGCCCCAGTGGTTAAAGACACCCTCCATGGTGGCCTGGTGTTCTCTTCTGGTGGCATCCTCAGATCAAAGCTTTCAGCTTCGAGATCTTTTCTGAAGGCACCCTCGCTTTCAAGTATCTTTTCATCAGAATCGAAGTTGCTCCCTCTTCCCATCTCAGCTGGCAGCGGAGAGATACGCCGCCTCTACCTGGCCACTATTGTCAACAGTGTTCTTTGCTCCCCGGTCACTTTTCAAAAAGCAGTTCCCCTGGATACCACCCCTACTCAGTGCAAGGGTAATGTTGGCGCCATAGACGACCGCCTCACAATCTCCGCCAGCGACGTTGTATGCAGCGCATTGATCGATGCAAGCATCAATGCTGTACGCAATGACGGCAGTGAGGTCGACCACAGCTCCACCGTTCATGGCGTCGACGCCACTTGGCCAATCTGTGTCGCAGAGAACAGTCCAGGTTTCGGTGCTGAGCAAAGGGGACACATAGTTTGTGTTATTATCTGCGGGGCAGTTGTAGCTTCCTTCGCCGGAGGTTGAGGTCGTGGCAGTGGAGGTAGGGGCTGTGGAGGTGCTGGTTGTGGTTGTGGTTGTCATAGTGGTCGTGTACAACGGTGAGGATGACGTGGTTGCACTCGTGGATAAGGAAGCGGGTGGGACATTCGTGGGAGTGGCAGGCTCGGACGTGACTGTAATAGCTGATGCTGAGGTGGTTGCTACTTCTGTTGAGAGTGCAGCAGCGGGAGACGTGGTGCTAGTCTTCAAAACACAGTGTCAAAAGGAGCACGAATACAGTGTGAAAGCAGCCAAACTCACGTTCGCTAACTCGGCCTTTGCGCTTCCTGAGTTGTTTTTGTTTGCAAGTACGCCGCCTATACTTCCTCCGATGATGGCGGCGACTAGCAAAGCCGTGGCTACCCCAACCACGATTATGAAAGCCCTACTGCTGAGACCACAGATCTTTCGTTGTGACTTTTCCTTTTGCCAGGCAGGGTTCTCTTGATCTTCTGTTAGGAGGTGATGAACCGCTTCGAGACCTCCACCTCCACTGCCGCCATTGGAACTGTCGTTATTGGTATTGTTAGGGTTGGCATATGCATAGGCGTCCGGAAAGGGCTGTGGCTGCGTCACGGCCTCTATACCATGGTCGATGCTCGACGCAACCTGCTTGTCGCTGTAGGATGAGTGGTCTTCGGTAGGCGAGCGAGCTTCGGCAGACACTGGCGAGGCCATAGATGCTCTTCGGCAAAAAGCGCAACGAACTTCAGCAAAAGTGGTCCTGGTGAGAGGAATGACATGCGACCGCGAGATGGAGGCACGATCATGCAAGAGCGGGTCCCAATTTTGTAAGTCTAGTCTGGAGATGTGGACACCGCCAGGCCGTCGCTCTTCAAAGTGGACGTAATTTGATTTAGCGGCGCAAGAAGTTCTAATGCACGCGTTTAGTACCTCGTACAGGGTGGCCTTACCTGGAACGGGGGGCGACACGTTTTGGAAGTGTGCCAGATACACGGAACACAATGTAAGGGCAGAGCACCAGGCGAGACAGATCCATGATTCGTAGCAAGACGAGGTCTGAAACGAGCCATAGCGCCACGCGCAACACACGAGTGTTGAGCAAGAACATATTCAAAGCATGCGTAGATCGCTAGGTCATCATGGCACAGCAAATCTGCGAACAGAAATGCGATGCGTGCGATGCACCGACTTTCAAGACTAGGAAAGGAAGAGATGACCTTCAATCAGGCGGCAAGGAAGCTCTGATTCGGATTGGTGACGGTGCTGAAATGGGGAGTTTCAGGTGATTGAAGGGGATTGTAGGGAGCCAGTCCACAGTAAAACAAGGCGAGGACAGATGGGCCTTGGCGCAAGGCTGGAGAGCTTGGCATGGACAGTCAGGTGACGGCGCTAGCCGAGCACGTGGGCGACGTTGATTCAGCCTCGCCAATTCCACTAATGGCACAGCGACACACTTCTACAGGCTCAAAGTGGCTTAGCCCCGGACCTGCCTACTGTAGGCATTCCTGGAGTTGCGATCCCAGCCTCACTTTCGTACCCCGCTGAAAGCTTTGTTCTGGAAAGAGGCACTGTAGCACTTCTGAAGTTAGAGATCGGTTTTTGATTTTGTACAGATTCTTACATTCGGTGCCAACACCTGATTTCTCTCGCTATATCTCACGAACCGGCCTTGCAACGGGCAGCTACGGTTTTCAGCCTTATTCATGGTCGGTTGCGATGGACAGACAGTCGGATCTGATCCTGGATTCGAAACTTGAGACACAGTTTGAGTCATCATTTACGGTGCATACATATCGAGAGATTTGTGCCATTTCCGAAAGGAGAGTGATAAGGAAAGAGTATTGGCATCGAGAATCTCATATTCGAAATGGTGCCTACGGAGGTGTCTGGCTTGAGAAGTGCGTGCAAGGCCATCGAGATGTCCAAATGCGCGCTGTGAAACAGCTTTCGATAAAGCCATCTAGGAATGCCGAGCGGATTGATTACAGTCGAGAGTTGCAGGCAATCGCTAAATTCTCCCATGAGAAGGTGAGTGTGGAATGGGATCAATTGTCAGCATCTGTTTGCTGATATCTTGAGAGTACGTCCATTGCTTTATTAAGTCGTTTGGATGGTACAGGACCGAAGAGTCGCTGTTCATCACAATGGAATATCTTCCGGACGGTGATCTACATCAGTACCTGTCCAAAGCGTCTCCGCTGGGCGAGGAAGCTGCAGGTGATATAACGTACCAAATCCTGGAAGGGCTTTCCCATATGCATGAAAATCGGTTTGCTCACCGGGACTTGAAATCTGGGGTAGTTACTCCCATTACTACCAAGCTCATCATCTGACTACGGAGACAGAATATCCTAATCAAATCATGTCCTCCTCGCCCATGGTAGGTCAAAATCGGAGACTTTGGAATCAGTAAACGCCTTGAAGGTGAAACTGCAAATTCGATGCTTCTTAAGGGAACCATGGGCTTCATTGCGCCTGATTTACATGGCTTCACTAGACCTGGAACCCCATTTGCTGCCGACATGTGGTCTCTGGGCGAGATCACTTTCCAGCTGACGACCAAGCAACCTGTGTTCCAGAACTTGGCCATGTTTGCCTCCTACGCTACGGAAGCAACTCAGTCCTTCCCTTCGACTGCGGTGTTGTGTTCTCAAAATATAAGCATCTCCGGACAGGGCTTCGTCTCATTGCCCATGGTATTCAGCGGCAAATCTGCACATGCCCTTGGCACCCAATTGGGAGCTGGGCTTGCCGCTCTACTTAGGCTTTACATGACTCGACTCAACTTCGGCTCAGCTTCGGAGCCAAGTGCTCAGGCTGATCGGACCGCTTGCTGAGTCTCATCGCCCCCTCCATCATCTTCACTCAGTCCCGTTTCTAGACCCCTGCTGCCATTAGCTACTCACCCTATGCTGTGTATGTATCTCTCCAAGAAGATGGAAACATCACATGACCGCCAACAGAGGTCCATACTTGGGCACCCAGGGTCCGAAACTGGTCCCCTTGCAAAGACAGTAGATGCATCTCTCCGTCCAAGGTGGTCGTGCAGGATAAGTCGCGTCTCCTATATTGCCTTCACTTTGGCAAGGCTTTCCCTAGGTGATGATCCACGCGCTGTATATATCCTATCACATGGTCCTCCCCTTCTCTTGTGTACTCACCTGTCACAACCCCAGCCGCATAAGGACTGCGGCACCTCAGGGCCAATGGTGCCTGGCAGACCCACTAACCCTAGGGGAAGGATAACCCTTTTAGCGCCCTTCGTGAGGCAGAGCCTCTTGGCTCCTTGGTCAACACAGGGGTCAACCTGAGGCCCAATTAGAGACTGGATAGCGGCGCAAAATGGTCTATATCTTGGGCGGTGAGCAGACACACCAGCCTATAAATAGTGCCTTATCTACGTCATTGAAAGGAGCGCTTATAGAAGAATATACAGTATCCAAAACCTAGTCAAGAACCCCTTTATCAGTTGCAATCCCACAAACAAGATGGCAGCTTCATGATTCCAACAGATTACGCCTTTCCAGCACCCTGGCTGAGCGCTAAGACCGAATATTAACTGGCAGGCTGCTTCCTAAACCTTGTTCCACCCACAGGCTGGCATTGAGCCGCGAAGCCAGCCTGGTGACACTCACGATACCTAACAGTCAAGGCGCTCTCACGGCGCAATGGCAGAGTTAGCTCGGCGTCGATGGGATCTATTTCATCGAGGTCGATCTTCAAAAGCTGTTCACGTCATTGCCTGGCTGGCGACCGGATCTTGCACTGAGGATATCATCAGGCTTATCAAGCGCCAACGAAAGCGGCACCATCAGGTCGTCACCCTCGGACCTGAAGTTCGACAAGGCAGGATAAGACCCACGCCAGTCACGTTCGCGCTCCTGCCGTGGCAGGCCGGTAGCTGCGAGCCCATTCTACAGCTGCGGCACAAACGCTGGCCGTGCTTGTGGTCGCCTACTCCGCCGCCCAGGCACTACAGCGCATTTGACACGTATCCTACTCTTGGGATGCTGCAGTGTCACCCAATAGCGATGGCAGTTCAGGAGTGCAGGCAGCGCAGTGCATCCAGCGCGTGCTTGCAGGCACGCCGACTGGCAGTTTATGATAGACAGAGACATGGCAGTAAGACAGCCAACTGCCAACTCTTCTTCGCTACGAAATAGCAGCCACGGCTGTACAGCCAAAACGTCTTTGGCAGATTTTATAGCCTGCTCTAAAATCTACCCACGATGCATACTGTTCATCTGAGACGCAGGAAGCACGGCCAAAGTAGCATCCATCCAGAACAACAATCGCCTGGAGCCGCGCATGGCACCACCTTAGCAGTCAATATGGCAAGTCACGGGCGAGGACGCCTTCCGGCATAATGTGGTTAGATTAGCCCAAGCACGCAGCGGCGTGGGTGGAGGACGGACGTCCTAACGCGAACCACGCGGCCGATCGTTAGCATAGCTGTGGCCTCTGACTAAGGCGCTACCCGCTGGAGCGAGGATCAGCTGCCGTTAGTGGTAGAGAGCTGGCTCAGTAATGACCTCGCGTTCATCGCGGCCGCATAGGAGGGCGTGTACACCAATATACTCAGCGGCGAATTTTGACCTCTCCCAAGTCCATATCTATTTCCAGGCCTAAATTCACTGATATCAGATGGATCCTGAACTTGTCCAGCCTTCCAGACTCGCAATTTCCAAGCGTTGTAAGATTTTCGTTCAGAGACGCGGCCCTTGGGCTCATTTGCACGAAACACAGGAACAGAGTTGGCTACCAATCGAGACCAGGCACGAATTTGAGATGGCTAACCCTTATGGCTGCACGCTGATGTTGACATAGATTTGGTGTATTCTACTTATAAGGCTGTATAACCACGGTGAACATGGCGCATTGGCGAAACCCATAATTTAGGAACACCGGATGATGAAATACGCTGTGTTGTCAGTCAGCACCGTCTGATCATGTGCCATCACACGCGCACCGTTCATAGCCTCGCGCTGATAGCATGCTCCTGCACTCCTTCTACCTGCCTCTGACCAACCATATCGAAGTTGATCTTTTTGCCAGTTATCAAGCTCTCCTGTAGAGCCTGGGCGATCTTCAACGCGTTTACTGCCCCCTCCAACTTGAAGGGAGGCTCGGTATCGTCCAAGCAACAGGCCGTAAACTCGTTGGCCTCGGTGATGAAGGCGTCCCTGAAACGAGAGTAGTAGTCGGGCTGGACTTCTCTTCGGACGCCTCCTGCTTCGTGAATGTTGACTAGGTTTAAGCTGGGTTGGACGTTGACGGAAACTTTGCCCCTGGTCCCTGTGATCTCGGTTGCTTTGGGGTATGTCGTTAGCAAACACCATCTTAGGCCCTATTGGATCGGGGGATCCTCTTACTATCTTCCTGGCCGGCCGCCATCATTCTGCTGCAAAAGAGCTGTGCAATCTTGCCACCATAGAACTCCACCACCCCAAGCGCGTTGTCACGGTCGTGATATTTATTTAGCTCCTGCGACAGGGCTGTGATCCCAATGGCAGTGACTGATTTGACGACCGCAGTTTCCCCAAAGAACCACAGGCTTAAATCGATGTCGTGGATGGAGCAATCGACAAAAATACCCCCGGAAAACTGCGCATACTCGACGAAGAACCCCGACGGGTCAAACATGTCGCAGGTCTGCGACCGCAGGACACAAGCTCGTCCCAGCATTCCCGAGGTCATTTTTCGGTGGGCGTCACGATACGAGGCATCAAACCGTCGAGAGAAGCCGCAGACGACTTTCTGCTGTGGATAGGTGACTTGTGACAGTCGGTAAGCGTCTACGACAGCTTGAGACTGCGTGAGGCCGTACTACTCGTCAGTCTTTGCTGCTTTTAACATGGCTTTTCCAATATGCTAAGGGAGAGTCAAGGATTGAACCTTTCGGGGCACTCACCGTAACGACGTCCGTGCTCAAAGGCTTCTCGCACAACACATGCAGACCTCTAGAGATTGCCTTGATGCTTTGTTCGGCGTGTACCGCGGTGGCAGACGCGACGACGACAGCCTGGAGGGCGCTGCCTTCTTTGTCCAGCATCTCGTCGTAGTCGGCATATAAACGCACTCCCTCCAGGTTCTGCGCCGCCCATTCCAGCTCTTTGGGCTCCGGCGAGCAGGCCGCGACCAGGTTGGCCCGGGGCGTCAGGTGGTGGAAGTGCGTCGCGTGCCGCGCTCCCATGCGGCCGAGGCCGACGATGGCGACCTGCAGTTTCGAGGCGCCCATATCGGGGGATTGGAAATGGAAAGAAAGATGTATATCGAGAGACTCGTATCGGAATCGACGCCTAATGTAGGCAGGAACTGGGAAAGAAGTGTTGTGGCTTTGCAGGAAATGACACGATCAAACAAAGGTAGTGGGAAGAGAGGGGATAGGAGAGGAAGAGAAATATGAGCTGTGTCGAATTCTTGACAAATAATCAGCTTGCCTTCAATTGCAAGCATTCACAGGTTAAGTTGACAGCACGCCGATATACAAGTGCTTTTGCTGCCAGTGATGCGCGAGCTAGAGCACACTTTGTGTTTGGGGTCCCGGCTACTGAAAATATCGTAGATTCCACTTTCGCCTGTCGTATCACGATGATTCGCGATGACCATAGCATCTCCGCGAGGTATTCGACCATGTGAACGGCTACAAGCTTGACACTGTTCGCCACCTGGACCTTTTTTCTGAATTTTCTCGAAATTTGCCAGTATTGGTTTAGTGTGACGGGGCAGCTTGGGTTTCGGTTTCTGCAACGGAGCGATATCTTGAATATTTCCTACCTTGGTTAGCTATCCTGCCCAGGGAGGCATCGCCGTCCGAGATTCTGCTTTCGACAATTGCTGGACTGCCGCAACCTGGTAGTAAGTGCCTCTTCGCTTGTCCAGTCCGCTCATGGTGAACAAAATCGCGAGACTTTCATGGGTGCAGCAACAAGCTAGAACGGTATGTTTGTGGCAGAAAACATTTGCTGAAGTCTGCCTCATATGCTGGGTCTGAAACTGACGCCGGAGTTCGGCTCAGTTCTAGAAGCCCAGCTTACCAAGGGGAGTATAAGATCTGCCTTGTATTAGATATTGGAGTCTATCTAATGTTGCCCGTACCAGACGCATCGAACGTACGACTGCGCAGCCTCAGTTGGCCAGGCATGCAACTCGCGTGTCAGCACCAAGACATGCTCGAGTGCCGACTGCGTTGCAAGGTCGGTGAATCTTTCGGCACCTATGCAAGCTGTCAATGTGGTCGGGGTAGCTAGACGAGGAGATACATACACATGGTAATAATCATACTCGCCGCGATCAGACCAGAAGGCAAAGATTCGTTTGATGTGGCAATTCCACATATCCTTAGGACGCAGTCTCTGACCTCAGTCTGGCGATTCTAGTTAGTCCGAGTGTCTTGACTCGATCAATGCTCGAAGCGCTCAGAGACTAACATCGGTCTTCTCTATCGCTGACCGCCGTCTCAATCCAATCGTTGGACTTCTGGGGTTGTTGACGGCTAGGACGATACGGCAAAGGTAGAAGTGAATCATGCCAATCACTGGCGAAGTGAGAATACAGCGGACTCCCGGGGTGTTCTATCTCTAGAACAAGCAGCACTTACCATGGCAGTCGTTCATGTACCAAATCTCAGGAAGATGCATGCCGCCATCAATACTCGGAGATTCCTCCAGTATCGGCAGAAAGGAACCAGGTCTCGCTTCTGCCCAGGCATCAAGGTATTGACACAATTGGAAATACTTGTCCCCCAGTGTCGGATCGACGGAATACGCCAGGCAATCTCGATAGTGCATGATGATGCGCCAGGCCCATATCTCGTCCGGTGCCGGATCGAAAGTGCGGTCGACGTTGCATACCTCCGCTGGCAGGGTTAAAGGTTGTTGATTGACGAACGAGACATGCAGCTCCGACCTGAGCATTGCTCGGTATGCAGCCAGTCGGAAGGAGCTGGTCGGAGCATGCTCCAGATCCTCGGGGCGAATAAAGCCACGAAAGCCAGTGATGTGACCTCTGGATTCTAGGCGAAGAGATTGTTCGAAGGGGGTGTCAGTTCGAAAACCAGTTGCGTTTGCTAGACTCCAGTCGTACCTTGGAGTTCTTCAAGAACATGGAGCAGAACAGCCGCAGCCAAGACCGAATCGTCGGCATCGACCCGCGGATCAGCCGTGAGGGCGATGAGATCTGTGAGGCATTGCTGGTAGAGTGCGTTTGACTGCCCTTCGTCAAACTTGCCTTGGCGGCACAAATGCCACGCCGACAGGGCGCATACTGCTTTCATGAGCACCTTGCAGTGCTGTGCTTTCTGGGGAACGATGCGGCGGAAATTTTGCTCCGGGTCACAAACGTCAAACTAACGCAAGCAACGATTGCCATGGTTAGCTCACATTGTCTACACATTCCCGGAGCACTCAGCCAAAGGGGGAAGCAAAACGTACCCATTTGTGCATTACACTAGTGAAGTGACGAAGGAGGATTGCCCGGTCTCGAGCGGACAACATGGCGTCGCTGCCTGTGGAAACAACGTCTAGACGGCTATTGTCGGCCACGACGGCAGGGACGGATGTAGTTGCTGAGGGATCAAAGAAGAAGCTTGAGCGAGGCTCTTCTGGTCCCAGCGCATCGGCTGTGATATCGCGCTCGGGCGTCTCAGTATGCGGGCCAACATGATGAGGCGGGTTTGTGAAGAAAGGATGTCTCAAGTTGCCCTCCGGAGAGGCGGACTGTCGCCCAGCCACGGCACTTTCCGCACCAAAGAAGATGTTTGAGGTTGGGTTGTCCTCACCACGCCCAGATGGTCCGCGAGCTGAAGCTGACGTTGATCTTGGCCGAGCAGGCAATGGGAACTTATCACCTCTTGAGATTTCATCAGACTGGGGTGAGATAATCTGCTTCTTCGATCGAGGCCGCGGCCCGGGCTCAACATGCTGAAAGCGATGCTGAATAAGACAATACTCCCCTGCCGCAGTACAAGGTTTGCAATAAGTGTCCCCTGGTTCATAGACACCTTGGGAGAGTCAGCCGCGGTTTCCACGAGGGTCCCAGCGATTGACTGGTCCGCACCCATCCGGGGTTTGGGTGAGCCATCGCACACTTACATCTTATATGCTTCTGTTGACACCTGGCACTGAACGACGCACACGTTAGCTCTTAGCCAACGCGTGGCACAAAATAATCTGTCAACCTCACCAACGTCTTCTCGCCCTGGTGGGATCCTCAACCTTCCTCTTGACCCCCATAAAGTTGTACGGGTCCTCGAAAGGGGACTCTATCTTCAATAACCGACTTGGTCGAAGCGATGTTGCAGGAAGGAGGATCAATTTTCTGGAGAGACTATCGAGCACAAAAAGTTACCATTTTCGTACTGAAATTCGCGGGAGGATCCTGCCTCTTATACCCACCACGGCCCCGTTTGGGGTCTCGCTCTGTTACATAGCGACGAAAAACTTTCGAGGATGCACCGAAGACCGACCCGGGGACCCAGCGCTCCGCTCTAGTGACGTCTCGGCCAATGAGACCGCAGATATTGTCAAGCGGCCGTTTCTGGCTGTCGGTAATGTTGGCATCTAAGTCCGACTATATCGCCGACTGACTCGCACCACTATCCGCATTCCCGTAAGACCACCATCGTAGACCTTAAAGTGTTGTTTCTTACTCCTTTTGGAGTCACGATGGAGCAACTGGTGATCTGGGGCTCCAGGCTTCTAGAACTTAAGAAGGCCCCGGATCCCCCCCAGAGGTGTCTGCATCACGCCCCGGCCAAGTGGTTTTCTCACCTCTTCGTCTCGAATTTTCCACCACTAGTCGCATACTAGGTTTCTCTTCTTGTTGTCTTCGTCCCCAAAGCGGCGATGGACCCCATTAACAACGACCCCGACAAGACCGCTCTAGGTCACGTCGAGCTGCTCGGCCAGGTCAGTGAGACGAATGAGGTCGCGCGACGGACTTCCGAAGTCCTTCGGAACCAAGAGAACCTGTCCTACGGCGAGAGCGGCTTAAAAGGGCTGATCAAATCGCCGTACGTTTTTTCTGCGGCGTTCCTGGCCAGTATGGGCGGCTTCTCTTTCGGCTATGGTAGGCGTTTGCCCCTTTCATTTCGCCGGACACCCAGCGCTAAGTTCAGCATCGACAGACCAGGGCGTCATCTCGCTCATCCTGACGATGCCAATCTTCCACAGGCAGTTCCCCGAGACCGAGCCCGGACACCCTCACCAGGGCTTCAACGTGGGCTTCATGACGGGCATGCTCGAGCTCGGCGCCTTCTTCGGGTGCCTGTTCTTCCCACGGTTGGCCGACAGCATCTCGCGCAAGAAGGCCATCGTCACGGCCGTCATGTTCTTCTTCATCGGCGCCATCATCCAGACGGCTGCGCACAATTACGGCACCCTCGTGGCGGGTCGCGCCATCGGCGGCATCGGCGTCGGCACCTTGGCCATGGGCGCGCCCTTGTACATCTCCGAGATCGCGCCGCCCAACCTGCGCGGCAACCTGCTGGTGTTGGAGCAGTTCTCAATCGTCATCGGCGCCATCGTCGCGTACTGGATCACGTACGGCACCAACGACATTCCCAACTCGTGGTGCTTCCGCCTGCCCTTTCTCCTCCAAATGGTGCCTGCGGGCTTCGTCGGCGTCGGCATCATGTTCTTCCCATACTCCCCGCGCTGGCTGGCCATGGTGTCGCGCAACGACGACTGTCTGGACGCGCTGTGCCAGCTGCGCCGCCTCCCGCCGGACGATGAACGCGTGCAGATCGAGTACAAGAGCATCCTAACCGAGGTCGAGTTTCAGAACGTCATCCACGGCCGCGAACACGTCGGCGCAGGTCACGTCATGCGCGAGGTCTGGGAGTGGCTGGACCTGTTCCGCCCGCGGTGGCTGCGCCGCACGGTTATTGCGATCGGCATGCCGTTCTTCCAGCAGTTCTCGGGCATCAACGCGTTCCAGTACTACGCCCCGACTCTGTTCGCGACCATTGGCATGAACATCTCCGAGGCCAAGATCCTGACCGGCATGATCAACATCTTCCAGATCATCGGCGTGACCATCACGCTCTTCACCATGGACAAGGTCGGACGCCGTCGCTTATCCATCTGGGGCGCCGTCATGATGGGCGTGCCGCACTGCATCATGGCCGGGCTCGTCGCCAAGTTCAACGACAGCTGGCCCGAACATAAAGCCATCGGCTGGTTCGGCGTCGCCGTCTTCTACTTTTACATGTTCTCGTACGGCCTGACATACGGGCCCGTGGGATGGACGCTGCCGTCCGAGGTGTACCCGAACGCGCGCCGCTCCAGGGGTGTCGGCCTGGCGACGTCGGTCAATTGGATCGCGAACTTTATCATCGGCGTCTGCGTGCCGCCAATGATCCAGGGCATCGGGTACGGGACGTACGTCTTCTTCGCGGCCTTCTGTGGTCTGGCGCTGCTGTTTGCGTACTTCTTGGTGCCTGAGACCGCGGGAAAGACTCTGGAGCAGATGGATGAGGTTTTCCACGACAACTCCGGTGCGGAAGAGCTCAGGATCAAGGCGGAAATCCTGGCTCGGCTAGGATAGATCATAGATGTTGTTTATCAGCATCAGCTTGGTCAAAGCATCAAAACGCAGCATTAATCTTCACTGCGTAGCCTGTGACAGAGTCGAAGTATTTAGGGCGTAAAGAAGCCAAGGCAGTGAGAGCAGAGACACAGCGCACTGAGCAAGTTGATATCACGCTTCGCCACTTCAACACACCGGAGAGCCTTCACAAGGCTCTGTAAGGCTGGGGGAGGGATGGTAGCCTAGGAGACTACATCTTCGAAAGACAAATATGCCGCAAGTCTTTCGTTGGAGCAAGGCACACCCAACCCCTGATTCCAGATCGCTGGTTGAGAGCGGAGTGCCATCCTGGCAAGGCATATCCGCCGCAGATAGTACAGTAAGGTGTAGCTCACTGCTGATGTCCCTACCTCCTCCAGGCAGAAGTGTGCCTCCTTTAGGCAGCAGCTTAGCCCTAAAGTTGGCCCTTACGTCTAGCAACAATAAGCGAGCCAAGCCTACGGAACTTGGCTGTCCCGAGCATGTGAAACGCCAAAAACTGGGAACCTTTAGGGGTGCCCATCCCGCCTTGCTCAGGTCGCTGAACATGCGCCTCAGGGGCTGCCAAGCGGCGCTCAGGGTTGCACCGCCACAGCTCAAGATCGCTTCGTCAGGATTCAGGTAGAGCAGCCCGGTGCTCAGGCCTGGAAGTGGATATGGATTTGGGAGAGGAAAAGGTTCGCCGATGAGTATTGTGGTATGCGTTCACCACTTGATCAAGATATCAGCACCTATAGAAAGCTGCTTCTGGCTTGTGTCCGCGAAAGACAGTTGCGGGACTTTTATCCACATGGATCACCACGAATTGAGGAAATCGCTAAGAAAGCCACGCGACAAGTTCCCGTACTGGCACAAAGGTGGCGCATAGGCCCGACGATCGCTTCGGACATTGTGAAACTGGCTCTTTACGACGTTATTGTGCACGTAGACGACAGGTGGATCCCGGGTAATACAGAGCTCCTAGACGACCTCGAGTTTGTTCTCATTCATATCGCTTTCGCCACCTCACTATTCAACGACAAGGGAATTGAGGTCCAATTCATGAACTCGCCAATAAGAGCCACCAAAATACACAACGCCTAGCAAGTCCAAGAGTTGATTCCAAGGGTTTTTGTCTATGAATGGACAGGACCATTGGCTAGCGAGCTGCCAAAAGAAGTCCTTCCGCGACGAGTATTACAGGCTACAAGATCCCATCAGCTTAACAGGCCTATCTTGGTAATCACCGTCCTGCACAACCCAGAATGGTCTTATGATCTTTCCAATATTCTTGACGTTATTGAGCACCGCCCCGAAGTTTTCGACGTTGTCGAGGAGTCCTCAAAGATTCTGCCGGACCTTGTTTACCCCCACAGTCACATAGAGGACTCAGTCGCTTACCAATTTGTCGAAGTCGGCAAAAACTTCAAGACCTTGAACTCTCTGCGCAGACATGTGAACAGGTGTTCAAGTGGTAAACCGGTTGACTACACGATTAGTAGGTGTTCGGGTTGGATGGTGATAGGTACATTGTCCACGTATGCTAACCTGATACAAGATTTTGAGCACTTGGCCCGCCAAATGAGAATCACCGATCAACCTGTGCAATTCACACGGCAGCTGTGGACGCATAAATTACTGCTGGGCTTTATCGACTCGTCATATAGAGATGCTGCATTTGCCACGAACTCCTCGAACAAACATCTGTGCCGCAAGGAAGAGTGAAAGGCCATCAAATGCAAAACGACTACTCGGTCAACCTCCCAGATAGTGGCAGACGGAAAGAGTCGGCCAATAAGCCCTGGCTTTCTCGACTATTTAGACATATAGTGGGTTGTGGCACGATCTGAGCTTCGAGGCACGACCGCCGTGCACAGCGATGTGTCTTGAGACAGCACAGTAGGAGCAGGACGTATTCCAGGGGGAGTTTGGAGAACCAGAATTCCTGGTCCAAGAGGATCTTTTATTTCTGCCTCATAATTGCTCACTGCTTGACTTCCCCTGACAATCTATAGTGCTCTCCAGCTTTCTAGGAGAGGGGGTTATTCCTGTTTGTTTTGAGCCAACTAACGCTTGACCGGCTTGTTTCCTCGTGAGGTCAGAAGTAACTCATACTGTATACTATTCAGCACTCAGCAATTTTCCATTTCCCTGACGTCCTAGCAAGAAACTGTGCCAATCTAAATTACGCGCCTCGAAGTAGGATAAGAGCCCGGTG
Organism: Cladophialophora immunda; assembly: GCF_000835495.1. Taxonomy (NCBI): domain Eukaryota; kingdom Fungi; phylum Ascomycota; class Eurotiomycetes; order Chaetothyriales; family Herpotrichiellaceae; genus Cladophialophora; species Cladophialophora immunda. Next base: position 2,431,999 of record NW_015622546.1, read on the forward strand.
GCTGATTTTTAAAATTCAGACGCAGATCCTGTTCAGCCCCAGTACAACCTAAAAAGGATGTCAGCGCATGTACGATGATCGATCCGCAGGAGTTGGGGCAGGCCGGGGGAAGAGGGAACCACCTTTTCCACGTATCTTGCGTCCACCAGAATCCCGTCGGCGTCTGTGAATTCGTCCTCGTCTCCAAAGTCAACGTTGTCGTCGTCGAGGCACGTCAAGCACGTCTCGACAATCTCGGCGTATCGGGTGCCCATCCGCGTGGGGAGCACCTCGCGGGCCATGGAAACCAGACGGTCCTTGATGAGCTCCGGGTCCAGGGACTGCAGGCTGTCATTGGACAGACCGAGCGCCGCTGAGGGTGAAGGGAGCATGCCAACGCCACTGCCGCCGCTGCCACCGCCGCCGTTCGGATCAGTGTAGACGACAAAGGACTCGCGCAGGCCGAGTTCAAGCAGGCACACCCCGAGGCTGTAGATGTCGTGCTGCATGATATATTCGTCCTGCGGTCTCAGGCCCTGGCGCCGCGGGTGGCGGTAGATGTTCTTCTCCCACAGGCAGTCCCCGTACGCAGCGTGCTCCCCTCGGCGTCGCGGAAGTTTCCAAACCCGACCATGCAGACAGCGTGGACGGTCGTCGGTGCGGTGGTTCTGGTGGTCATCGAGAGGGGCGTGTCCATGACCAATATGGTTTCGGGCAGGATGTTCTTATGCACGAATCCAAAGGTGTGCACGTGCCCGATCGACTGCGCCAGCTGGGCGGCCATCTTGAACCGGGCCGACAGAGAGTGCGTTGCCTCGCTGTCCAGAAGCCAGTTGCGGAGGCTCCGGGGCGAGGAGAATTCTCGGGGCAGTCGGAAGACCATTGTGAAGACGGTACTCTGGTTCTCATCAGCATTACTACTGGGAGTAGTGCTGTCGCCGTGTTCCACAACGCCTTTGCAGTTCAGGAGCCCGAACGTTAGCGGATCCGCGTGGGAGAGTTTCCTCACCAGATCGCGGATACTCCTCTTGAAGGCGCGGGCGTTGGCCCTGGCGACGGGGAGCGTGATGTGGTCCAGGATCACGTCGCTGGTGGAATTCACGCGCCGCCCAAACTCGGCCGAGCACAGAGGGATCGCGGATACTTGGATCGAGTCAAGACCGTCGGCGCGGAGGAAGATGGGTGTGGTGGCCCCGGCTTGATCGTTCAGGGCCGCTCTCACCAACCTCGCGCTGGAGATGGACGCACGGGCATGGCCCGGCTGATGGTGACGATTGAGGTTGTCCAACTCAGCGTCGATCTGTGGCGTCGCCGCCTTCATGATGAGGTACCACGACTGGTCAAACGTCCTGTGCCAGACTTCCAGCTCATCGATGGCCTTGTCCAGGCCCTTGCCCAACAGCGCGTATCTCAAATTCCCGACTTCCCACCCTTCTTCTTCCCTATCCGCGGCGTGGCTCGGTGTCATATTCTTCGCTTTCTTCGTCTTGACGTACGAGCGGAGTTTGGCGCTCGCGATGTCCAACTTGCTGGCAAAGACCCGGGGCGTCTCCTCTTGGACGTTGCGGTGTTCGTCGTCCAGGATGGGCGCGAGCCGGCGCACAAATTCCAGCTGCGACCGGGTCCGGAGCCAGATGGCTTGGAGGCGGGTGATGCGCTCGTCGAGTTCCTGCTCTGCGTTCCGGTACCGCTCGCATGTCTCGGCCAGAACCTTGCCATATCTGTGATAAAGAAAAGTTGGCTGGTTAGTATTTACTCAAGGTTGACTGGGGGTTTGTGGAAGAACGCGCTTAAAACATAGGTCCACTGTCGCTACGATTGCCAGTCCCAATTCAGCGCCAGACATGGCTTTATCAGGTATGTATAGTTTCCTTGATGAGACCGAGTTTGCAGTACAGGGAAATCCTCCCGCCAAGAGTCCTGAGGCAGGACGCGGTTCGATTTCTTGTCCAAATTGTAGTGATATCAGGCTGCTACAGCCTTACACATGCACAGCCTCGTCCTGACTTCGCCTCATCCGCTAGTCCCCGAACATTCAGCCTCATGCCAGCGCACGATGGTCCGACACCTCCACGTCGCATTGGCCTTTTCTAAAAATAGAATACAAGAATTAGGCCCTTTCCTTGGCTGCTACAACTGCAGCTCCTCCAGCCTTATGATTTATTCGACTTGAAAAACGTGTTATCTTCCTTAACTTATCTGTTCTGAAGTAGTTTCATCGAGTGTTAGACTCAGAACATCAATATAAATGACTGTCTTACTGGCACTATTGTTTGATGAGCCCTAGGCTTAGCAGCATCGAGCCATCGTCCCCAGAATGCCTACTTTTCACACAAATTGCACTGTTCCTTCTGGAAATTTCAACTTTGTCACAGCGCCTAATACGCGAGGGACACTCGGGATTCTCTGGAACTGCATTGGCACCTTGGTCTTGTGCACATGGACAGTCCTACATCTCAACGTTCCAGAACAGTGGACGCCTCAGAATAAGATACAGGGCTTTCGAAGACGTCTGGAAAGATTTGGCACCAAATTGAAGTGGATGACAATCACGCTATTTGCGCCCGAGTTCATTCTTGGGAAGGCTTACAGCGATAATTGCTCCGCCAGACGACACTTCGTGGAGGGTGAGCCAATCGCGAAGGAAGATGGCGTGGCTTGGACTGTCGCTCATGCATTTCTCGCAAACATTGGTGGAATTGGTATCGTCTTTAACAGTCAACTTGAATTCAAGGGAGAATCCATCGAAACGCTTGATTCGGCTTTGCCACTTGCGGGCCCTACTTCAACAGTGAACCTTCAATCGCAGCAGCAACGATTCCAAGGCGCGAGTCCCGGCGAGACTCAGCTGCACCATAACAGCAATGCAGAAACACCATCTGCGAATTCGTCACGAACAGATCGAGTTCCACAAGATCCTAGCCATACTGGGACCCAACAATATGAGCTTGAACCAGTTGAATCCCCTGCTCAAGAATCGCATTCAGCGACACCGAGCCCGGTTTCGGCCTCGCTCGCTGCTGAAGTTGTGCCCGAATGTACAAAAGGTGCGAATCCCCAACGCGAATGCGCGGTGGAGTCGATCGAGGAAACCTCACTTGAGACGACGCAGTCTCCGGCGCAAGTACTTGAGGAGAGGCTCTGTCCATCCCCAATTCCGACGTGTACAATGAAACCGGAGCAACTTTACCGGAAGGATCAGCTGAAGGGTTTGAACTTGTCTCTAGGTCTGATACCGGACCATTTGCGAGCGCGCAAGATTGATCAAACCTTCGGCCTTCATACGTTCTTTCAGTCTCAAAGGGTGGATCCAGGAGCGATGGAACCTCGCCTGTGGACCCGAAACGCCGTCAACGCCGATCTTGTCAGCGCAGCTATCGATAACTTGCAGCTGGACATATTTCCTACGACCTGGGAGAAACGTAGATTGCTCGATCGATACATTCCTTGGTATGCGAATTTGGGTGCACTTCAAGGCAATGTCTGGATCGTGGACGCTTGTCAACTACTTCTTGCCAGAAAGATGGGGATCATAGATCGATTGCCCTCTCTATCCGAGGACGAGGTTGATGACCGAAACAAGGGCGACTTTCTCGTCAAAGGTCTGGCTGTTGCTCAGGTCATATGGCTGTTTGTCCAACTAGTTGCGCGCGGTGCCAGAGGTCTCGCCCCATCGCAGCTTGAAATTGTTGTCCTTGCCTTTGCAGCTTGTACCTTCGCAACTTACATCCTGCTCTGGAATAAACCGCAAGATGTTCGAACACCCACATATGTCTATGCACGTCGGTACCCTTCCACCCAAGAGTTAAGTCGCCTCGCGATTTCTGGACCAGACCCATGGCCATATTACCGGAAAGCCTGCCGGATGCCAAACAATGCCTTGCACTGCGACGGTGGGTTCTTTTCGAAAATGGTACTTGGATCCTTGTTCGGCGCAATGATATTTAGAGTTCTGCACTGTGCTGCTTGGAATTTCCATTTTCCCACTGTTATAGAACGATTCTTGTGGAGGATTTCTGCAGTAACTACTGTCGTTATCCCACCTACTATGGTTGCATTCGTCATGCTTGTCAACGGCTTTCTCATGTGGAAAGCACGTAATAACGGAACCTTTGCGGCAGGCAGAGATCCAACAACCCTCATTAATTGGGTTGGGTTGGCTGCGACGGTCATATATGTGGTGGTCCGCCTTTATATCACCGTCGAAACATTCCGTAGCCTATGGTTTTTGGAACCTGAGGCCTATATGAACACTTGGGCGACCAACATACCACATATTGATTGATGGCAAAGCTAGGCGGGCCAAAGACGACAACTCTTTTCCACGTTCTCTGGCACATGACCTTTCTCCTATGGTAGCTTCTGTCCTGTTCCTAAAGGCACCCTAGGAAAACCCAAGTGCAGCACATCCACTGGACTTGTCCTCCAACTAGAGGCGAACCATGAGTGTACCGACCGACCACTCAGCACACTCTTTTACAGCTTGCCCAATGTTCCCTTCTTCAGCGTAAACAGGTTCCTCTTCCCGTCATTCCGGACCCGCCCCGTGCGTCCAATCTTCTCATCCGTGCCGGACGAAAGCTGCTTCAACGTCTCGTCGTCCGCGTGGTTGGCGATGAACCGGTGGTCTGTGCTCTTGAGTCGACCGACGATGTATGCTCGGAGCGGGGTATTGTCGCGATTGAATTCAACCGTATATGTCTGTTGTGGTTGGTTGCGCGAAACAATCAGCCATTCCATCCCGCACTTGAGGGAGTCTCCATCCTGTCCTTCACAGAACAGGGTCTAAAAGGTGCAACATCTTAGAAGGCTAACATACCTCGATGACAGCATCCTGCTCTCCTTCGACCTTGCCATCGACCTTGGGAACGGGGATGTCGGTCACGAACTCCGGCAACGGGTCACTGTCAGGGTAGGGGAGGCCGCCCCGTCGGCGCGTCGTCGACAAACATAAAACATGCTGGTAGGTCATGACGCCACCGTTCGCGAGGATCAGGCCGTATCGGCCCTTGCCCTTTCTCAATTGCCGCGTCATCTCGGTTATAGCCTGAGAGAAAGAGGGAAAGAGTAAGCCGCAGCCCATCATTCTCCCGACGAAGTGTGCAGAGACTTACGTGCATGGAGTAATTGTTTCCTGCGCCCCCAAAGCTGGTCAGGCCTCCGAGGAGAGTTATAGGCTTGTTGCCGTGCGTAATGGGCAAGTTGAGATGTGAAGCAGCCATTTTCGGGACAATCGGGAAACATCTGCAGCAACTACATGTCAGAGACTGGCTATAAGGGTGACCCAGCTACCGGCGCTGGCTTACGAATAGAAGTCGAAAAGGTCGATGTCTTCCTTGGTCAGACCAGAGACTTGCAGACCTGCGTCGATGGAGCGTTCGATTGAGGGACTCGTGAAAAAATTCGGTCGTTCCCAAACTGCGCCGCCAACATTCAGTAACTCTGCAAATCACGGATCTTTGAAGGGCTGATTAGATACGCACAGTTGCTACTGTCCTGCGTGCCAGCACCACCGAGTGCGTATATCCACTGGGTCTTTGGAATCCCCAGTTCTTCTGCGTAGTCCGTCGAGGTCAGAATGCACGCACCAGCCAGATTGATGGTGTTGAATGCGTTCATGAGAAGTGGATCTGCAATCTCTTTCGTCAGCAGACCTGCAATCACACAATCCTGCCGCCTCTGTCCGGTGGTCGGCGATCACTTACAGGGGAAGCAAATCATGCGATTGCGCTTCGTTACCGTGCCGATGACCTCCTTCGTGGCTGCCGGCTTGCCATAATTCCAAGCGTACGGCTGATTCTCTGCCACTTTTGCGAATTCGGCGTACAGTTGTGACGATTCGTCGTGGTTTTCGGGTATTGATTGGCCGCGGTGCGCACGGAAGCTGTTTTCGAAGAGCGGATAGACGTGGATGGGGGCTCCTATCGAGTGAACTGCGCCAATGTCTTGGGATGGTGGTGAGCGAAGCTGGCAAATTGAACTCGGTTTGTGGGATCCCGAATTTACCTTTACCCAGGTCTCTGCCTGTAGGAGTGAAAGGTGTATCGACTCTTTCCTTTGTTCTGGTCCATCCTGGTGGTGGCAGCTTCTTGGCCACGGCGCACGCGGTCACTATTTCGAAGGACACAATCCGTTAGCGTCGAAGAGACACCCTCTTGCTGGAGAGAGTTTTCGGTAGAGTATGTCTCTCACAGGACGCCAATGCTTCTCCACCCGTAACAACTGCGACTTTCGTCTGCCCGTTCGAAATTCTCCTCGCAGCCTGGTCGAAAAGTTTGGCCGGCTTATTCCCGCCGTGATCACTGTAGAACTTATGCCGTGCATCAACTCCTAGTCCGCGGCTGATCTCCCCTGGGAGGTCGTCATACGGCCAAGTCCACGTGCGGACCACATCGATACTGTCGATGGCAGCCTGAAGTTGCTGCTTCTTGTCTTGGGGAAGACCGGTGTCATCCAGCGCGATGTTGATGGAGTTGAGGATCAGTGTCAACGGCTCCTGTGCGTCGGCAACTGAAGTTGACCGGTTGACGAAGTCGCCAACGCCGACAACGATGGGAATCTGAGGCGACATGGCTGGACGGGGTTTGGAATCACGCAACGAGACGCTCTCTCTCTGTATCGACGACACCGAGTCCTCTTCAATGAAAACTTGATGCCAGTCTCACCAGTCGAAGCCGTGTCTAAAGGCGGAGAAAGACGCGCGTTGATTGGATAGAAGCTGCTACTGCCGAAGTGACGCTGATGACCACCCACAGTAAGCCGAGGTATCGTGGCAGCAAAAGGGACCCCTAGATGCCGTAGCCGCTGCCGGCACAGCGGCTGTCACTTGGGTCGAGCTCGATTCGAGATTCGGCGTGCTGCGGGCTCTAATTGCGTCCGAATCGACATCAAGCGAGCAATCGAAGGAGCTTGAGATGACTCTCCAGCATTGTTCCTGACAGCCTTGCATGTCCGAGCCTTCCGGAGAGTCAGTTGTTCCGGCCGTGGCGTCAAAATCCGTATCCAGCACTCCGAAATCGGATTATCATTAATCCAGCAGTGCAGACGCCTGCAACACCCTGGTTAGATCTCACGTCGCAGTGTCCAGAAGGCATATCAAAGCGTTGGCAGATGGTCATATGGATCTATGTCTGTGAAATATGTGTTTCCTTGACCGAGAACCAACTGAATACGGAGCCGGCTAATGAGTCGAACGGTATCATTATGCTCGGGATAGCGTATGGATTGGGAGGCAAGATGCACGAGAAACTCCTTTGCGAGTTATAGAAAGTCTCATGGCGCAGCAGTTTCGAGGTTGCGATCCTCAAGCCGATGACTGAAGCCGCCCTCCACGAGTCATAGGCACAATGTCACCCACGATTTAATCACGAAAATATGGCAGCCCCAGAACCCGCCTTCGAACACGCACTAGTAAACAAGCATGGCGCTTTGGCCGCCCCAACGTTCCTTCAACCAGAGCCAGAATGGGAGATCTAGGACTGATTGATGCCTGACCGAAGCTTCAACCCGTACGTGGAGCTAGAACGACCCATCCTGAGATGCTGAAAACCACTTTGTCGGGCTTCATGATGGGTTGTCGGCCCTGAACCAGAGGCCCCGGCGGTATATCGTTTTACCCGGCGGCCCACTGGGTGAGGAGTCTGCGTGAGGACAAACCGAAGAGAGGGATAGAGCCTCTAGCCAGCGGCGTGCACGTAGTTGATCGATGCAGATACAAAGTCCACATTGACAACGGAAGCACTGGGCGCTGATGGTGCATCTGCACGCACTTTGCTGGCCACAGATATGAAGCTGCAAAGCTGTAGCTGGCTGTTTGCCAACGCTTGGACCTCCCAAAGAAGAAGACTCCTTGATGGTTTGGCAGACGTCTACCAGCACCACTTTTCACTCGGCACTTTCCTGTCGGCGGTTGCACTACGCCAGCTTGGTTGTCTGCGACATCTCGCAAGGAGGTGGAGCATACCTAAGGCAGCACAGGTGCATGCATTGTTCCAAAATTTGCCAGTGCCAGAAGGTCTTGGCCGCACAGACTTTAGCTTCCCTCATCAGATACAATTGCCGTGCGGTCTCACCTAGATATAGACGAAGAAATGTCAACTGCATAGCTTGTACATAGCCTAATGCTGGGTGTCGGTGAATGTTGAGGCTGATCCGTGCAAGGAATGCTTCACACCGTTTTGGGTCTGACACATGCTCCGGACAAAGACGAGATATCGATTCGTCTTCGCGTTGACTAGTAGCTACAGATCGGAGCAAAGCGCCGCAGAGCCACTCAAGTGATGTTTCCGGTGGATATAAATGGACCTTGTTCAAAGCATTGACCAGGGTGATGCGTAATACGGAGCCCTGTGCTGCCGGTTAATCCTTTATGCGGACCTGGATAGAAGCCAGCCCCCCTGTATGGAGATCTCGTCTGCATGGAGATCTTGTGGAGATTTCGCCGGCAGAGTTTGATGGCTATGCGGAGAAGTTGCGATGGGATTTTCGCGCTTGGGAATCCCCATTGCAGCGCCCAGCTCCAGGGACCAGGAACCCTCTTCATACTTTAGCCGTCACAGGCTGTCGCCACCATCCCATTGCTTGTGGGGGGTCCGCCTCCACGTCCGGTTAACGGAGGCGTTCCGTAGTTGTTGGGAATGGTACCTCGTCATATAAGCATCGCATTCTCTTGGGCGTTGGGCGTTCTCCTATTTCACGAATTGAAGACTCTATCCCTTGTGACACCAGACGGATCCGGGTGAGGTTTGAACATCAAATATCAACATGGCCGAAGAAAGCAGCATGGACGACTCGCTTGAGCTCTTCAAAAGAAGAAGCCGTATGGCTCGATGGCGACAGTATCTGGCAGAAGACGCGAACAAAGAATGGGGAGATTTGATCTTGATCGTCGCCTGTTTCATATCAGGTTTGGTTGACAGTGCAGTCTTCAACGTCTGGAGCTGCTTCGTGAGCATGCAAACCGGTGAGTCTCTGGAAGGGCGTCGCGGTCAAAACTAGGGTTGCTGACGTGCCGGGCTGCAGGCAACACGGTATATGTTGGTTTGGGCATGTCTGGACAACCTCTAAGTCAGCCATATCGTTGGGTTAAGTCTGGCACAGCAATCCTCAGTTTCTGCTTGGGGACCTTTTTCTTCAGCCGCGCCTGTCGTTTCTTTGGCCCACTTCGCCGAGGGACTTTGAGCGGCTCGTGCCTCTTCCAGGCTCTGCTCTGCTTCATCAGCGGGATCCTCGTGGTCAGCGATGTGGTCCCCAATGATGCCGGCACCCAGTTACCCTACAACTACATCGTCCTGTTGCCTCTGGGGCTCCTCTCATTTCAATCGGCCGGTCAAATAGTGATGAGTAGGATGTTGTTGTACAACGAACTCCCAACAGTCGTCCTGACGAGTACATACTGCGACCTGATGTTCGATCCGACCCTGTTTACGGCGCCCATCACTCAGAATCCCAAGCGCAACCGCAGATTTGTGTCCGCCGTGGCGCTCCTCCTCGGAGCCGGACTCGGAGGAGTCTTGACGGAGGGTGGAGATATTTCTAACCCTCTCTGGATCGCGGGGGGAACCAAGGTCGTCATGTCCGTGGTGTGGCTCTTTTGGAGAGCAGAGGGAGCAATCAGGTTGGAGTGAATGGGTGGTCTGGTGTCTAGAACCGGTGCAGCCCTAGGGGTTTGAAGACGAGGGAATTCCGTCTTGTGTTGACACGGCACGATGGCAACAGGCGTCTGGAGCGGCGAAAAGGCCGAACCTCATGTATATATTCTTTTCAAGTGAGAAATGGGCTCGTTGATCATTTGGTCAGCAACGATCAACCGCACCGTTGGGCAGAGCAGTGAAAGATCTCAGCCTGCCACACGTGACAGCCGCGGATAAATATGTTGTTCCGAGAAAAAGGGGCAACTGTTGAAAAACTCTTTGGTTCCCATCCTCAAGCTGCCGTGAATACGTTTTTCCCTCACGTCCTCTCGACTCCCACCGTCTCGGATCCCGAAATTGACCGATGGAGCTGGCCGTCAACGGGCTGGAAAACATGTCTTATCTCTCGCAAGTCCGTGGCGACAGAGCCCATCCACCTCGCCGTCTGTGGAGAAAACCGGATCAGGCTCGAACTGGCGGTGAAATTGCGGCGCCGGCTAAATGTTACAACAACCGGGGGGGCATTATTGCATTGCTTCTGAGAATAGTGGACCATAGGGTCAACGAAAGAAAAAGAGATGGTATCTGCTGATGATAGATATCCTGCATCCACACGGCCTCATTCATATAACAGAAGCCCGTTCTCGTCTGCCTCTGTCAGACTGTACAAAAAGAAAACGCCTTTTGGGAGGTCGCGTCGTCGCACTATGTGCACTGCCCTCGCCTGCCCCCCGAAAAGGATGGGATCAGCCCTGCCGGCTCTCCCAGCTGCTTCCTATACGCGTGTCATGCCTTTGTGCAGCATGCTCGTCGCCATATAACGATCATCATTCATACACTCATACACTCGAACCGACCCGATGTCCTGCCGAGCGCTCGCGAAGACAACATCCAAAACAACAACTCGAGGCAAGACCTGCTCCTCGTTCAAACAGCGTGCTGGGGGTATTACATCTTCTCACGATGGGTGATGGTCGTGTTCTCCTCGACGCTGTCCGTCTTGACAACGACCTCGCAAATTTCATGGTCTTGTCGAGAGGCCACAACAGCGTCGCCGACAGTTCGGAAAACCCTCACCGACGTCACCTTTGAGGTGTCCATGGAGGTGTCCCCGTCCAGCAAGGTCCAGCCGGCGCGCTCAAAGCGTTTGCGGGTCATGCTGTTGAGAGCAACAAAGCGGACTTCGGTGCCGTCGCCGGCATAGTGTCTTAGCTCGGCAAAGAAGTTCTTCAGGCCTACGACACCGCTGGTATCGAAGTAGTTGACCTTTGAGAAGTCAAGGATCACGACGTTGATCGGTGGCAAGCTGACTCCTTGAGTCTTGGCCCTCCGGCGCAGCCGTGCAATACGTTTCTCCGCCTCAACAGACCAGTTCCGTTCCGCCTCCTCGCCGTTGCGGTTGTTATATTCGGGAGCATGATATGTTTGGATAACGTCCAAGATGTTGGTCTTGACCCTTTGGATGTTGGGGAAAAAGAAGGATTCTTCGAAGCGGAAGACCCGGGTGTCCGGAGGAATATGCGGCGGCATCCCGCGCGAACCGTCCAATGAAGCCGCAAGTTCCGCACGAGAGTCGGCTCCGACCGTCTTCACTTGCTTGAAAACTTGGCGGAGCAAGACGTATACAACATTGAAGCCCACAGCGCTGGCGATACCGATCTCAGTCGATGTGAACAGAGACACCCAGAATGCGACCATGGCTGCAACAAAGTCGGCCAATGAAGTTTTCCAGAAGTGGTAGTAAGTGCTTGGCTTGCCGATGAGTGGCCAGATGGCCGTGATGACGATCGCAGCAAGCGTGGCTTTCGGGATCCAGTACAGCGCTCCAGTCATCTTGTAGATGGAGAGGACGATGACACCAGTGGTAACGAGGCCTGAGAGCGGGGATTTGACGTTGCACTGGGAGTTGACCGCCGTCCGGGACATGGCGCCACCGACACCCATGACGGTGAAGAAGCTGTTGAAGATGTTCGTCACCCCCAAATAGCAAAGCTCTTGACTGGGATCTATGACATAGTTGTTCCTCAAGCCGAAGGCACGGGAGATTCCGAGATGCTCAATCGAGGCACCAAGGAAAGCGGCAATGCTGCGACCAGCAACTTTGCCAAGGAGAGCAGAGTCGACTGGTTTGGGAGTGTGGATGCTGAGGGATGGGACCTTGCTGACATCGAATAGGTAGTCGTCACTATCACGTCCCTTGTTGACGCCGTAGCTGATGCCGGTGAACAACAGAAGAGCGATGAAAGCTCGAGTGATGGACAAGAACCAGATGATCTTGTTCTTGCTGCCCCATCTCTCACCAGCCTTTTGCAGGGCGACCAGGAGAATGATGCCAGCAAAGCCGACACCTGCAGCACGTCCGTTGCAGGTGCCGAAGTTGGTCAAAATGTCATGAATCTGGTTGGCGGTGCCACTGCCCACGTTGTCCTCGCCGATGAGATTGGCGACTTGGCCAAGGCCAATGGTGATGGCAACGGCAGAGATGAAGCCGGTGAGCACTGGGTAGGAAATGAAGTCGAGCAGAAAGCCCAACTTCAAGACACCGAGACCGGCCATGTAGATGCCCATCGAGAGGGCAACTGCGGATGAAATTGCCTCTGGAGCGTATCCTTCCTTTTTGAGGTCGTCCACGACTTGTGCGGTCATCAAACCGATCAAAGAAGTCGGTCCAGTTGAGACATCTGCAACAGTGTAAGCAGGCCACGTTTCCCCAGCGCAGAGTATTCCCAGGGAGAAACTGCACCTTTTGATGTTCCCATGATGGCGTAGATGACTGCCGGCGCCCAGCACGACATGAGACCATATTGCACGGGGATTTTGGCGATTTTGGCATAGGCAAGACCTTGGGGGATCAACATGAGCGACAGGGTCAAGCCAGCCACAAAATCGGTCAGGAGCCATCGATAGTTGTAGCGAGGCAGCCACCCGACAATGGGGACCTTCTCGACGACATATCTCCCTGATGCTTCTGGGGCGGCACGCAGGCCCTGAATCCCGTAACGGACGACCCGGTTCCAGGTAACATCGGTCTTGAAATCATTCTTCACCCTCTCGTAGAGCTGCATGGTGATGGCAGTCTCTGAGGAAAAAAACACAAAAAGGCAGTTTGGGTATCAAAGGGAAAAGAGGGCAAAGCAGCACGACAAGAAAGGGGGAAGTAGATGGTCGGGAGGGGTGATATTTGATCAGGATTGAAAGAGGCTGTTGATAAGCTGGGGAAGATGGCCGGGAATATAATCAATATGCATGTCAGGGATGTGACACAGGCAGGCCCCCTTCATGCAGGATAAACCGGCAAACCCATGTCGACGGCCTGTTTGTATTGTTCTTTCGCCTTTTCGTTTAAATGTGCATTGGCCCCGTCGCTAATCCGGGCGTTGTGTCTGGTCCAGAAACGAACAAGACGTGTGAGGTTGATCAACCACAATAGAGAACGTGGAGAAGGCTAGCGGGGAGCTGCCGCAGGAGGCAGGTGTGTGTATTGTGTGTGTGTGGAAGTGTAAGAACAGGGCAGAAGATCACAGAGAGAGTGTGTGTGCTAAGGGGGGAACGTGGGTGAGCACCAGCTAAGCAGGATTGGCGGTGGAGCTTAGTAGCTTAACCGCCCCACTAGGACGGAGTAGGGTGTTCCAGGGCATACTATCCGCCAATCACAGCGTGCGGGATGCCCCAATGCCCCCAATGGCACATCTGCAATGCGGGGGTGGAGACGGTAATTGGAGGAGAGCAACCTGCGCCTGTCATCCATGGCCCTTGACTCAATCCAACCCCCCCAAGCTGAATCACACCCAGTCGCAACTCTCTTCGTATTCTGCCTGTCACAAACATTCAGGGATCGTACGCTTAAACCATCTCCCGAACCGCTAGTCCCAAAACCTTGCCACTTCATTTACACGACTCTGAAAGCAATGCATGAGCCAAGGCATATTTCTGCCATGCAATTTCCCTCCCAAGCCACGGAGCCTACTTCCAGACATGACGAAAAAGGCCTCTCCAGAAAAAGCTTGTCCCCACACGTGGCAAAACCCCCCAAGAAGCGTCGTTCACCCATCCAAATCCGGGGTCTGGGGGTTGGGAAGAACAACCATTTTCTGGGGAGGTGAACATACTCGCACGGTGGCTTCATTCAGGACTAGCTGTCATGAATACAATATCGATACCATAAATCGTGTCAGGGCTTCAGACCGGGAAAACATATAAGCTGGATCTGAATAGCAGTCGAGAGGGCGGATTTGTCGACACCCCCTCTGTGAACCGACAACGTGCCCAGCCGGTCGCCTCTCACTTCGGTTATGAGATCCCTGATCTAATTTGGACGTCAACATTCGCAATCCTTTGCCGTGTGCCGCACCTGCTGGGTGACAGACACACACTCCCTGATCAGTTGCTCCGCCTTGCAGGGAGCTCGCATGACCGCCTCCAGGTCAGGGTCCCTCTTCTAGACCGTGGACCGGTGGTTCAGCACCGTGATCGGCGGTCCAGGACGGATTTCTCCAAGCCCAATAAGACCCTACACAGATCTCACACCGTTGTAGTTCCAGGATAGCCTGTGGCAACGTGCATGGGCTTCAGCCCAGGCGTACCCAGTTGGACCCCCTAGTCTTGAGGCGGTTAGCATGATCCGAGGCAGGGACAGTGGCGATAGCAGTTTCCATCGCCTTGACCGGGTTCGCAAAAGGAACAGAACCGTGAAGGAAAGGGCCCTTTGAGCAAAGAAATCGATTTATCCCGACCTTTATATTCATTTCCAGATGATGGGATCGGGCGCATTCGGGCTAATAGTTATCACAATCTAGACCGCGGCATCAACACCGGAGACCCAGACGGCTGTTCTCCCCTTTGTCGGGCACCGACAAATTTCCGTAGCACGTCAAGCTTTTGCCGTTTAATTATTGATAAGAAAAGTTGATAGCCCTTCATGTGCTGGGGAACCCGTGACATGCAACGGCTCCGGTCGAAGGTCGAGGCAGCGAGGCAGTGACAATCCACACCCGAGGCAGCGACGGGCAAAGATCGACCCTTCTGCCGACCAAAGCACCGAACGCAGACCTCAAGAATAGTCACCAATGTTTCCACACCAGTACCTGGCGCTGAGAGCTCGGTCAAGTGCTCCTCGAACGATACCGGACGGCAAGACTCACTGTATTCCCATACCCCACGAGAGTACAAACCTCGAAAGTCACTTGATCTGCTGGGTGAACATTTAGCCAGAGGCACCTTCGTCGCCCACCAAGACAGGTCCCAGTTCCAAAGGGTACGTGGGTACACACTCCTCAGCAGGGAATCCCTCTTAGTGCAGCCGGAGTGTGTGTCTTGCTCCAGACTTCCGGAGCATGCGGTGCCCCAGCTCGTGGGGAACGGCAGCGACGTGAGAAGGTCAGCCCATTGGTTGTTCCGACGCAAAGATAACAGTTGTGTGGCTAGCCCGGCTGATTTCAGCGAGCACTTGCGATCTGGCCTGTCGAAGTCTTGCCACTCACCTCGTGCCGGACTTGGCAATTCGATTTACCGGCAGCCTGCTCATGAGGACATCTATATCGGTGGCGTATTAGTCCTCAGACGGTACGAGTACCCAGGAACCACATGCCTGAATTCGTGGTAAGTCGTGTGAGGTATGTTGGGTTTTCGGCCCTACTTGGTCTCAGCACAGCAACATCTCCTCGAGTGGAGGCAGCAACCTTCTCAACCGCTGCATGGTATTGAGAATGTCTGTGGAGTTGGTCGTGATGGGTCCTCATCGAGCGATTGGCGGTCTGGCGACACGGTCTTGCAGCAAAAGTTGCCACTCCACTGACAATGGCCGAGGCCTCTCGGGGCGAGAAGCATCTAGCCAGAAAGTGGCCTCCACCTGCCTTTCAGCGCGGCGCCTCTTTCGAATCCCTCATTGCGGAATCCAGTAAGTTGTAACACTCCCTGTGAAAAGATCTCTCCTGGACAGGGTGTGGCGTGCGGATAATGAATCAACCAAGGATATCGGGCTTGGGATTGGAGGAGAGTCGCGCAGGTCTATGAGGTACCACCGTGTCCCCGTGTGACCTGTGCGTGTAGCTGCGATCTCGAACTTGGGCCTGTATCGGCATCGATCAACCGTAGACCCAGATTTGTAATTATTATCTTCTTGGTCAAAACATCTTCCGTAAAGAGGTTGCAGACCAAGGGACTTGTTTGCGACCAAGACCTGTTGTGGTCTGATCATGCCACGGTGCATGGCTCCATTATCGCTCCAGGCGACCCAGTTCAGAGACTCACTCAGGGTGGGCGACCGAGGACCGTTCAATCTCGGGCGTGATCCAGGATCCAGGTAAGAGCAGCCGGTGAGACGGACGAACACTTTCGAGTCGCAATTCCAGACAATTCCAATCCATTCGTACTATGTCGAAGGCCGTGCTGAGGTCCATCGTCGTAGCTGCCAACGGAAGTATCGTTCTGTGAATTTTGGTGCCCATGGAACGCGTCTGGGATCATCCACAGAGAAACAGCTACGAGGAATGAAGACAAAGTTAGGTACACGCTATATAAAAAGCTAGCCGTATATGTACTAATCTAATCGATTACGCCGTAAAGCTTGTTGAGTTAGGTGCGCAGCGAACCAATCAGATGCCATGGGGCGTTGCTTGTTTGTTCTGTCATTACCCGCAGTCACAGCACGTTCTGGAGCCACAGGTTCCATCACACGCACTCAAGATGTTTCTCCATTGCAAGTTCAACGGCGTCGGAAGAACGAAAGGAAGCAGAGTTATAGCGCCGCCTGATACTTCATCCTAAATATTCCCATTATTTGTCAAACAAGACGTTGCTGACGGAAATCAAGTCCCTGCGCTATCCCGTGAGACACGAATTTGTAGATTAACATGAACTGATCACGATAGAACAAGTCAATAAGGGAGGGCGGAGACTATACTCGCAGCCGCTGGCAAAATAATTACGGCCGAATGGCACGGAAAATCGCCTTCAAAGCGGCTCAAAGATTTCGCAGGCGGTCTGTGGTGTCTCAAAATCAGAGGCTTGGGCCTGAATACTCGGATTCACAGTCACTCTGGATAGAGTCGAACTTATCAGCTTGACTTGGAGGTGTCTCATGATCAAGGTATTCCTGACTTTCAGCCCCCTCGACTCCGCCCCAGGAGAACATTCCCACCATTTTTGCTTCCGGGCTTCTCATACCCACCATGGGCGACTCCACGCAGCTATCCAGGAGAGGCGACAGTTACAGGAGATCGACGAGATGGAAAGGGAGCTCGCAGGAGGCTCCCCTGCGAGTAGCGTACTAGGCGCAGGATCATCCCTAGGTAAAAGACGCGCATCGCAAGATGTCACTATGCGATATAGGCGCGCTTTTCCACCGCTACTGTATCGCGGCGCATCTATAAAGGAACTTCGCGACTTCCTTTTAGGGTGTAACGTATACTTCGGCGAAGTGGAAGAGTACGACCAAAGTAGGCGAGTCGCAGTCGCCGCGTCTTACCTGCGCGACGAAGCCCTTCGATAGTGGAGCCGACCCCCAATACCGCCTACGACATGGACCTCGAGGATGAGATTCCCGACCTTACGGTCGAGGAACAATAGTACTATTCCAGACGCACATACACACTGAATGAGCGACGAAGAAAACAAATCCAGAAAGGCCTTTGCCGTCTGAGGTCTTAGAGCAAACCCCCCACCCATTGGGCGCGTTTTCGTCGGCCTAGATTGTAATCGTGGCACATCACGCTCGGCCTCAAAGTCTGATCTCTTCAAGTGATTCCAGGCTCATTTTACTCTCAGCGACTTCCCTTCTTATCGTTGTCTCAAAAACTGAGCCTCTAACTGCGATCGAGACTGTGAAAGGTTTCGGCTTTGTAACAAGCCCGCCTTGAGAGATATAGGTGGTTAGACTTGCGGAGGATAGGCTGGAAACTAGAACATACCAGTCTTGTCACGCATACTCAGATGACATTCTGGGCGCTTCTTAATATCATATCCCCAAAGAATGCGGGCGATCGTGATGTATAGAGATGATTCTGCCACGTAGATTCCTTGGCAGAGACGCCGCCCGAATCCATAGTGAAAATGATCTCGCTTCATCCAATCTTGATCGAGCGCCGATGCAGCAGCGTGTAGCTCATCTTCCATAAAGCGAAGAGGTTGAAAGATTTCCGGTTCAGCGTAGCGACCTCGATTCTTACTCAAAGCCGGCAGGTTTGGAAATAGTATCGCTCCTTTGGGTATAACCCATTCACGATAGGTAATTTCTTCAGTCGTTGCGTGAGGTACACCTGCACAAAAAGGTTTAACAAGAGAGCACACATCGAATTCGAGGAGGATGTTACCAAGACTTCCGATCGGAGCCCACCGATGAAGCTCTTTAATTAGCCCCCGTAAATATGGAAGCTGACTCTCATCATGCCAAGAGGGAAGGCGGTCGGCGCCAACGACACGATCCAATTCTGCATGGGTTTTTCAGTTGGCAATCCTTCTTATCTCGCAGCAAAGAGTGATGACTGACCAGCTTGCGCCATGCTGACAGCTTCGGGATGAAGTGCCATGACTTTGAAGAAGGTTTGCAATACACTACTCGTGGTATCCGAGCCAGCTCCAATCAGCATTGCAAGGATGTTCATACTCTCCTCATCGTCAACCGTTTTGTCATCCTGCAGCTGCTTCCTTCAGCCACCTTCGATGCAAGAACGAATTTCTGTTCAAACTCACCTGAATAAGCGTATTTCCGAAGCACTCTGGCGCAGAACCGCCATATATCTCCGATTTCAGGTGTTTGAGAAATTTGTGGTGAAGAACGGCCTCACGTTTCGTGAGGCGATCTGCTAAGCAATGCCACGGTTGCAACCATGTCGGCAATCTCAATAAAATCGGAAATATGTCGAAAGGACAAGTCCCCGGAAGGAAGTCTGGACATATATTTGAGTAGGAACGTTGGATTTACAGCGGCGACTTACATCGGAGTAAAGTCTCCCAGATTTCGTAGAATTCGACGATTATAGGATGCTCGAGAGATGCCAAACGAATTCCGTAGACAGCACTGAAAATGACACTTAATGCGAATTTTTCAGTGGCCTTGAGAAAGTCGTTCGGGTTATCAAGCAGATTCCGGAGGAGAACCCTTGATTCCTGATCCTGGTAAGTCTGAAAGGAGGCGGATTGCTGAGGACTGAGTAAAGTATGGTATATCTTGCGCAGCATACGGAATGTGCTGCCAACTGGCGTCATCACCAATTTGCCCGGTGAAATTGTGTACCGAAACGCATTATGTTCTGGTCTTGAGGAGGTCGAGACGCTCATCTGGCTCTGGAGATTAGTCATCTTTCTATTGTGCGTTGCGTGGATCAAGTTTGATTCTTTACCTTGCAGAGAATTTCGTAAGCAGCATGAGGACTGTTGACCAACACAGCAGGCGAAGGTCCATACCAGAGCATACAGATATCTTTGTAGTTATCAGCAAGGCTGAGACATGTCTCCTCAGCGGCGACATTCAACCTGTGGATAGTCCAAAGATTACCCACCAATGGTAGCGGAAGGGGACCCGGTGGGTGTTTTCGACATGTGTGGATACGCAGGACGTATCTGTGAAGGAGAAAGATCATGGCGGCAAGACATATTTCGTATGCAAGCATCTTGGGTATTGAATAGATTTGCTCTCATAGTCTTGAAATGAAAGGTTGCGGCGCAAAAGATTTTGGCTAAAGAAGGTTTTACATGCGGATGATCAAAGTTCAGCACGGAGATGACATTATTTGGTCGTGGCTTAAAAGTGCAAGATCCGAACAGACCGCACATCTTCAAGGCATTAAAGGCAATATACGAGCTGAGGCGTGCACAGTTGAACTAAAGCAACCAATCGGACACGATACCCATCGTTGCTGCAGCAAATAATAACATATTATGCGCGTCAGACGACAGTCCTTTGCACCTTAAGAAAGACGGGAGGAAAACCCGCAGATAGTGGAAATGCCTCATGTATCACCTGTGTTGGAGACCGTGAGTGTTTCGACCACGTGGCAGCTTGCTGGGCCGTGTTTACGCCTTGCAACAGAGAGTGATTGTCTCACAGCTGCAGAGGATGGGGCTGAAGCGCCCGATGCAGCAGGAAATCCAAGTCAGAAAAGAAGCTTAGAACTGCGTTTGATTCTATAGCCCTCTGCCTTGAACAGCTCTGGGATAGTGTTTTGATTCTACAGATGAGGCATATACTCAGCCCAATCAACAGTCTCATATACCGAAATCGGCATCCATCTCAAGGTGACCACAGCTTGAACAAGGAGCAATAGTCGAGCTATAATGTAAATAAATGCACACGTCGCCGCAGGTACGTCCAAAGCCCTTCTCCTGAATCTAGAATTCGACGTGGTTCTCTTCTCCCACACAAACAACAAACTTACGGTGAAATCAAACCCAGGTTTGACAGCTAAGACTTCTAAGAACCCCCAGACGACCAGTATTGCAAGCATTGTAGCGCTAGCAGTTCGCCATAGATATAGTTCCATGGCTGTCGGGAATGGAAAATTCCACCCGGCAACGTGGATTCCACAATGTATCATGGAAAGCATCCATAATGGAAAGGCTAGCCGAATGGTTGCTGGTGGAGGAGTGTAGTCGTCTGGAATTCGCTGGATGGGCCGCTCTTGAAGGCCTCCGAAGGTCTTGAAGTATGATCGCCTGCCCCAGGCTCCCGACTCTTGTTGTACACCGCACCCTTGAACAAAATCCATCGGTGTATCAACATAAGGTTGGTGTGCGACATGGCCAGCATTCTGAAGAATCTCGGCAATTGTTGTCGATGTGCGGAGCCGCGAGTGCTCTGCAACGTCAAGCGGTTTGTTCATCCAAAATAGGAATGACGCGATGGTACAAATTGCGAAGGCCACCGTGACGAGTTCCAAGGGGATAACATGTCGCGATTGTACCAGCCGCGTGATGCACTGTGCGATCATCCAACTTGTCTGAACGATCGCCATACCCATGGAAAATTTATTGGTCTTGCTACGATCCATGATATCGTCCCTCGTAAGTGTTGGTAGTTCCAGATATTTCCGCTCGACGAGGTAGTGTATAGCTCGAGTATTGATAGGGAAAGGGGGCATGTCAGGGCTGTGAAGGAGGAAGGCCCCTCCGTCTGCATAGAAGCCGTGAATCAGGGTCCATTGGGTGGCTCCTAGAGCCTGCATAGAAGCAATTGTTGATTGGGCGGAGGACCATTGGCAGCCCGCGAAAAGAGTGATTAATTCTGGTGCAAAAACAGCCAGGACGGCCCAGCGGCTTTTTCGAAGCCATGTTGTGAGAGAGGTCTCATTTGGTGCAGGAGGGTTAAGATGGAGGACCGTCCAAGTGCAGGTTAGAAGAACGAGGAAAGATGACAGGATGATGCCAAAGGTGCCACGATATTCTGGTTCTCTAACCCAGCCACAGAAGCCGGCAACGCAGTCTTCTGGAACAGTGTCGTTTTGATGTGAAGGCATTGTCGTCATAGTGGGAAATTGACCGTCACGGTTCATGTATAAAACGAAAAATCACGTTGATGTCGGGATCAAACAGCGAGTAGTCCATGCAAGGTGAAATGGAGTATTGCTGGTTGAATCGATCAATCCTCGTATGCTCGCAGACTTCGCCTTGAGGACCAGTCTCAGCTCGATCACTCGACAAAGTTTTGTCTAAATCTTCCCGTGGGCAGCAAGTGCAATATTTGACTTGTACTTCTGGACAGAGGAGCTGAAATCCAAATCAAATTCAAAGGCGTTTGGGTAGCACGAAACAGGGT
Source organism: Cladophialophora immunda (assembly GCF_000835495.1). Taxonomy (NCBI): domain Eukaryota; kingdom Fungi; phylum Ascomycota; class Eurotiomycetes; order Chaetothyriales; family Herpotrichiellaceae; genus Cladophialophora; species Cladophialophora immunda. The sequence goes on from NW_015622546.1 coordinate 2,453,359, forward strand.
TTAGGACGGCGGACGCGCCACAGCCTCGTTGTAAAATGTTCCCCCAATCCCAAGGCCCAAGGCAGGATGAAAATTGCACATGACGGCAAGGAAGACATACACGATGCACTACATGGCCTGTCACACAAACCAATCATATTTTAAAGCAAGTATCACAATCACACCTGACGCCCCTCACCATACGAATGGGTAGTGTGGAATCCTTGTCATAAGTGTAGCACCAGACAGGGAGTCAGACGGTGACTGCCTCCTGCCTCATGATGTGGAGTCCTGCAACAATGGGGCTGAATCTTTCAAGTCGCGGAAATCCATTCTTACCTCTCAACTCCAGCTTTGGGCTATGTGCAGTCGCATACTGTGGCCCAAAATGTGTAACTCCTCGGGAGAAAAAGGAGGGTCATTATGTAATCACATAAGGCTTGGCACGCTCCTGTATAGTTTCACCTCCATCTCAACTTACCTTCTCTTCTTTACCCTTTGGTCACCCTCTCAGTCATTCTAATCTTTTTGACCTGCATCAAGCAATCTGGGATCACCGCCTTTCATCTTGATTCCAGTCTGTACGTGGTTTCATCGACCTGAAGATTTTGAACAATGGGTTCTAACGACATCCCTCCACCTCACGTTCCTCTCCATGTTGTGCCCCTCTGCAATTTCTTTCTTCAAGTTGGAGGAGGTCTCTGGACGGTCTGTTACATCCTATATGTCCGCGAGTCCCTTCGCTCGCGATCATATGGCATGCCTCTCTTCGCTCTCGCTCTCAATTTTTCCTGGGAATTGGTGTATGCCCTCTACGTTGCCGAATCACCACTGGAGAAATCTGTTTTCACTCTTTGGTTGCTCATAGACTGTGGATTGGTGTATGGTATTGTCCGATATGCCAGGTATGAATGGACGCACTCGCCGACAGTGGCGCGTCACATTGGGGCTATATTCACGGTGATGACGGCTGTTGCCACGCTCGGCCATTGGACGTTTGCAAGGTGGTGGATCGAAAATGAAATTGGCAAGAAGGATGGCAAGTTCTACAGAGGTGTTGTGGGTCCCGATACGACAGAATTGGGCTTTTGGAGTGCAATACTTTGCCAATGCTATTTGTCGGCGGCAAGCTTATGCCAACTGATGGTGCGACAGCACTCTGGGGGGGTGAGTTGGGCAATATGGTGAGTCTTCTCCAGCCTTGTCTTCAAGTCTCCCGTTAACAACAACCAGGAGCACCAGAACCGCCGGTTCAATCATTGGATTCTACCTTGTTTATGGCTGGGAGTGGTACTTTTGGAGGGAAGCTCATGAATATGTCGTGTCGCCGTTCGCGGTCTTCTTATGGGCAACAAGCTTTATCTGCGACTTTGCATACCCCTGCATGCTGTTATGCGTTCAGAAGACAGAGAAGGTCCTGCCTGACGGAAGAAAGGAAGCTGGAGAGTCAGAGATATCCTGGGAAGCGAAAAAATCAATCTGAAGCTGCATTGCTGCAACAACCTTGAACGGACAGAAACAACCGTGGTATCCAGTGGATGATGCGGAAAAAGATTTTCTGGTGTCAAGGAAACTAATGAGCTACGACGATGAGACAATAACCGGCGCTAATTGAAGCCCTGGGGTTTTTTGTTCTAATACAGTGTGCATGCTCATCCGAACGGTGTATAATTGCCACGGTATGGCTTCGTTGCTTTTCCTGCCTTTTCATGGTCGAACCGCCATATGCCTTTTGTTCTCTCGGCATGGAGCTGCCACCCTGTAGTTGCAGCAAGTCTTTCAAATGTGGGGTCTGATTGAATCGAAGAGAAGAACTTTGGCTCCCACACGGCACCCTCAGCTGACTCTTTCTTTCTCATTGCTCTCTGTGCTTCCTCGAGTTTTGTCTTCTCTCTCACCACTTTCTGGATGTCACCTTCTTTCAAGGCGGCAATGACGTGCTTCCATGTGTTCCGGGACTCCCAGGGATCCTGGTTGCTGATATCAACCATCTGAAGCGGCGCCGCAGAGGACGGATCCACGACACAAGTCACGACGTCGTTCTCGTCATTGGCGTTCCGTATAGTGAAATTATCACTCCATTGTCCGCTGGCGAGGTATATGGGGGTTTTGTTTTCGTCTGCCGCTCGATACGTCTTGGCTCTGAAGTGGTTTCTGGTGCCGGAAAAGAAGCCTTGGCCGGAGAAAGTGATCTCAGAGACAAACCCAGCAGATGAAATGATGTGGCATGTGCCATAAAGCTCAGGATATAGCTTGCCTGATAGAAATCCTTTCACTTTGCATGGCGGAAATGGTATCAGGTAGTCCTCGTCGTGCCTGTCGAGATGCAAAATAGCGTGACCAGTTTGCTTGACATTCAGAGAGCCTGTGAAAGTCATCTCTACCCGAGTATACCCGATGCCCTGAAGTCTTTGTTAGATGGTGAAACAATTACGAACAGACGTGCAAGCTCACCCGAATGCCATGTTGATCGTCCCACATATAGCAAGCTGTGATGGGAGGATGATGACTAGCCAGACATGTGGAGATTGTATACGTCAGGGACAACTCTCAGCAGCTCTACAGGACTAGTCTCTTCTCTTACCTAACTTGCTCTGAGATCATCCTCACTGCTGATGCCTCATCGGTCCACTGGCCAAAAAACAATTCCCCCAAGAACGCATTCAGTGGTTTCCGCATGCCAACTTTTACATCCTGTCCAATGTAGAATTGCGATTTGAGCGAACATAGAATCCATTCCAGCACACGTAATGCACGGTTTTGAGGATCAGATTCTAGTGTCGGTGCTATGAAGAGCGAAGGGCGTTCTGTCCAGCACGAAGGGAGCTCAACCACCGACAGAGGTGCTAGGAAGAACGGAGGGGCAGTGATATTGGCGATATCCCCGCGTATCGATCCCAAAAACTAGTAGACATTCGCACACAAATTAGCCTCGTAGAACAGAATCGGGTTGAGAGCTTGGGTGGCGGTGACATTCAGGTTCGCCACTTACCGCAATGAAATCTTTGAATGATGACCGATGCTCCATTTTCGATTCTTGTCGAGTACATGGGCGGCTAAGAAACTAAGAAACCCGTATTATTCGGAATGTGATGGAATAATATTCAAGTATGTGTGTTTGAGCAAACAGGTAGTTTCTGGGCGAGCCTGGGGCTACGCGCGAAGTGTTGATCCTTGTTAGCAGGAGCAGGCCCGGTTGCTGTTCGGAATCACAGGTTCTCTGTGCCACCCGAAGAAAAATGGCAAATGCTTCAATGTCTGACAAAACATTAACAGATTGAGATAGGAGCATGGCCTTTTGGTCGCACGAAAGAGCTGTGGAGGGCCCATGTCGTGTTTCAACGAAATTGGTTGGCTCAGATGGTGAACATCTCTGATATCTGTAAAACTCCTGACCACTCTGGAGGGTGCGTTACTGAACGATGAGTCCAGAGGACCGTGCTCATGCCCAATGCTATGCATCATCCATGATCTGTCGGCACATGGGGGCCGTTCGTTGTTGGACATATTTTAGAGGCGGTTATCTCGAAAGGGTCCAAAGTTTCTCCGAGCAATGTACAATTTCCAACCTCACCGGTTAGCTTTGTGTCACCCAGCATGAAATGTTTGTGTAAGGTGTTGAGGCGAACGAGTTCGGAACGTATACGGGCACCAAATCTTGGCGACTACGTACCGTATTCATTATCTGACGCAGGTACTCACCTGGCGCACGAATGTACCGAATATTCGCACTTGTTCACGCGCCTGTTGCCCAACTCCCAGAGGTCGAGACGGCGAGATATTTTGTAAACAGAGAGTTGCGCCAATCCCGAGCCTCTTTGTTTATATAGATTCCGTACGGAATTTCTGTGAGAGTGCTACTCGCCTCCCTCACCCCGTGACACTATACTAGGCGACTTGCTCTTCGACCGGCGATGGTGCACAGTCATCCTGCTCATTTTCGATAACTAGTGGCGGTAAAGCCATTGATTCACGGCTGGTTACGTCTTCATCCCGACTTGATACTGATGTGGGATGACGCTCCTTCACACGCCTCCAAGGCTACAAGCGACGGATTCAAAGAGCGAGGCGTACATTCGATGTATCAACCAGCATATTCGCCAGATATCAATCCAATTGAGACGGTATGAATGGAGATGAAGGACTGGCTACAACTCCATTACCCACAGCCAACAACATCATATGATCAACTCCGTGAGCGAGTTATACGAGCCTGGGATGCTACAGGACAGGATTTGCTCAAGCAACTCATCAATGAGATGCCAAAGCATTGTCAAGACGTGATATACGCCAACGGAATGCATACCAAATGGTAATGTCTATCTATATTATATACAGCTTAGCTTATACGCCCACTTGGCGGCCAAATAACGAACATTACCCAAGAGAAGTGTACGTTCCGTAAAACTTACCTGGCTGATCCTAGTCCCCGTGCGGGCTGGCCCGGATATGGGCACGATTGACCAGTTGCTCAGACTAATTGAACACCGTGATCAGTCACGTGACGGACAGGCTCAGGTCATGCTCAGGTCCAAAGATGGAAGTGGAAAGTAATCGTGTCGAGATTTCAATGTCGAATTGGCTGTTTCTGAGAACAAAATCTCTACCACACAAAGAAGCTTAGCGCACCAGAATCTATTTTCAATAGTGCCCTACCCAACTTTGGGATCCTTCCCTTCCGTGGAGAACATTTAGATCAGCTAATGACTGAGGTAGAAGAGACGGCGGCTGGAGCGGACGCTGCATGAGAGGGAATTTCGTACTCCGCGGGCCGGAACCCTGAATGGACTCAATTTTGTACTCGGTGGGAGGGTAAAGGTCAAGGGGGAATTCGGCCAAAGGCCGATTACAAGGAGCGAGAAGACGCTCCGCCGGGTGTTGTCAAGCCTGGATCGTGATTTAGGAAGACAATGTGTAGGAGAACTGAAGAGTGAGTCAGGAGCAAGGACTTTTTTAAAGAGGGACAGTCTGAGTTAGTTTACACATGAGCTCCGAGTAGTTGCTACTTTGTTTGAATCGCCGCCACAGAAAGGAAGATCAAGATGGAGCCGGGCAAAGTCACGCATCCCTGTTCAGCCCGTACCTTCTCAGCCACTGTGAGACGATCTGACCTCAACCCACACACCACTTCTGCTGTGATGATGTAAATGACGCACTGCGACTTTTTTCCAGTAAGCCAGGTCTACGTGTTGGATGTGGTGCGAGAGCCCCGATTCTGAGAAGGTAACGAGCGAAGATGATATCGTCCTCGCGACTCGTCACACTTACCAATACTGCCATTGTGTAGTGTCCAGGGTTCAGCCTGTAGTTGAAGACGACAGCGCATTGGTCATGTTCGAAGTCAACAAGTTCAAGCTCTTGGATCCCGGATGTTATAATCGCATAACAGTCAACCTCATCTTCAAGGTACAATTGACCGTCCGGTGCAGTTTGCATCTCAATCAGGCTGACAAACACTCCCGCGGCTTGAAGTTGCAGTCCACGCTCAGTACGGAGGGCTGGGACCCTCGTTATATGATATTCCCTGATAAATTGCCCCAGACCAGAGTTCAGCAACGATCTCGGCATCCAACGCAAACCATCCTTGATCATCCGAGGAGCGCGAACGAAGAACAAGCCTCTAGGAACCGATTCCCAGATGCGGACAAGCACCTCCATTCGTTCAGGGCCTATAGCGTGTTGTACTTTTCCGACGTCCAGGCCGAGGATGATGGCCAGGCAAATTGCCTCGTCTTCGATCCAGCTGGTGGAGCGTTCTGAGAGGGCCACAAAGGTTTCTGCAAGCTCGATATGGCTTGGTGTGCGCCGTCCATCTGCACTGGTAAGACTATCCAGCACGAGCCCACGCAAAGTTATGTAGAAGGAGCTTCCTTCTAGAAACAACGGATCAAAGCCGATGAGCCAAAAGCGGCAAGGCCCACTATGGCAGACGACCCTTTTCATCATTTCGACAAGTCGCGCCTCAGAAGAATTGAGACGGGTCTCTGCTAGCCGATCCAGTGAGATGGCAGACTGGCCTTCAAAAGGAGTACTCTGCTTTGGAAATACCCACCTACTGAGGCGGTCTCGTAGCCGGGATCGGGTCCCTCGATGTCTCCAGACTTGAAGATCTTTTCCGAGCGGGATATCCTGATCCTGGTCCTGGTATAGAGTATGTTGCGCCGGATACTTAATGGGGTCTGGATCGCAGATACTTTCTGGGTCAGTACAGGTGACTGCTGCCTCCCACCGAGGCAGCAACTCATTGGTGTTACGCTCCCATGCCCCGATGACCGTGCCGCTAGAAGAATCGCCCTCTGTCCCTGGCTCGAACTTAATTTCTGGCTTAGCCGAAGCCATCACTCGGAGTAAAGATCTGCTCAACCTTGCATTTGGACCAGTGCAGTCGTTGACTAATCGGAGACTAACAGTGGAAGGTCGCAGCGAGAGAGATGTATAGTAAAGCGTCATTATATCATCTCCTGCGACAGCGCGGTCCTGGAGCTGGAAGAGTATCCGATGCGCCAAAATAGCCTTTTGCCAGATCCACAGACGTCGTGCGCAAACCGATGCTCTGATCGCCAGCAATATCTCTTCAGGGGGTGCTGTGGAATCAATCAGCTGCAAAGAAGAATCAAGTACCAAGACTCTCTCGGCTCGTGCGTATACATCTCTCATCGTTCCATAGCAAGCCTTCTTGTGGTGGGCTCACGAGGGACGCAGATGGTGTCGATCCAGAAAGGTATACCAGCAGACATGTGAGGGGTACAGCGAATTCGCCATCTTTTGGATTCTCTCCAGTGGAGTCGACTCTCTTCTTTGCGGGTCTTGGCAAACCAGTCAACTATGTGTAGGATGTCGCTGACGGCGTCATAGGGAGACGCTACCGTATCAGTTAATGAAGTCGCGATGGACTCCGTGGTGCGTCGGTAACCCTGTAGGACGTGAAATTAACTTACTTTTGGTTCTCGTCGGTGGATGGCGGAATTGACTGGCAACATCTTGAAGGCCGAGGACGCGGGGAGAAGCGTACAGCATCGATCCGGGGCGAGCCGTCCATACCAGGGCACGACACCTCTATCTTTCTGGGGTTTACTTAGATTTGCACCGGGACAAAGCATCAGAGAATAAAATAATAGCAGTGCCTGAGTGAGTAAGCGAGGAATTGAGGATTATATACACAGCGATTACCCAACAGGATTGATTCCACTATCGTGTGGTTACAGTGTTCAGCGTGTCAACCTGAGCAAACGATTCATCTTAATCTCAATGTTACCTACCGAAAAATTTCCTGGATGGGCTTCTCAAGGCCTATAGCGGCTCAAGAGAGAAAAGGTGCCCAAGCCGGAGAAACAGGCGAGTAAACCCCCCCCCCCCCCCCTCTCCCGCGGGTCCATCGCTTCTGAATGAAATTGTCTTTGCCTGTCACAAAAGTCACGACAACACGAACCACGCATTGAGAAAACGAACATACCACATTTCCTCACAGCGGCTGCCCTTCCAGCCGAAGCTCTCACCAATCCCCGCCCCGACCCACACAACCTCGTGTCCAAAACTACTCTAGAGGATGTGTAACCTGTTTGTGCCCATTCTTGCATGGAGCGCAAATTCGCGCAAAAATGCGGAGAATTCTTCACACGAGAACGTCTGAACGTGACAATGGATTTGAAACAACTTTCTACCCTCTTCATGATATCTACATCGAATCTCCTCGTACGAAAATACTAAAATCTAAACACACCATCCCTCTTGCTCGGATGTCGCCGAGTGAAACTTTGAGAATTAAAGTCTAACGCAAGATGAAGACCCTGCTCTTACACGCACTTGCATGGCTCGTTCAGCACACATCCGCTCAACAGAGCATCTCGCAACAGCTCTCCTCCATCCAATCGCTCTGCCCCAGCATCAGCTTCACGGGTTGCAGCTATCTACTGAATCAAGACAACATCTGCAATGCACTCCCGGCCACAGCTACTTCCCAATTAATCACCTGCTATTGTACACAAGATGTGTTTGATTCCTTCACAGAGTACGTCGACCGCAACCCCCCTCCCCTCCCCCCCCAAAACACATTCTGGTGCATGACTGTTCATCATTGGCTTCTTCCACAGCTGTGAAAGCGAAATCCGTGAATGCGGCCGAACCGACGACGAGGACAGCTACTACGAGGCATTGAAGACAGCATGGCTTTCCGCTTGCAGCCCATACCTCTCATTCACCGCCACCACCCCCATTCTGTCCACCTACACGCCGTATCCTGGTCAATTATACTGCAACAGCGTCAATTCTGCCTGTGCCCGCTGGGAGATCTCAACGAAATCTTGCGACACGAACTACCCAACGCCAGCTCAATCCACGTCGTGCGCCTGCCAGGCCAGCATTCTGAGCTTGGCGAGTGCATGTCAGATCGGTGGGGCATTGTGCGTCGGTACGCCCGTGACGTCCAGCACACTCTGGTCAAATATCGTTTGCAGCGCCATTACCGCCCCCATAGTAAGTCAGAACGATCTCACCCTAGGGTTCGGTGCTCGACTTGCTCACCGGCTATCGCAGACCGACTTCTCCCCGTTGGCGGTGTCTTCAACGAGTGTCGCCTCTTCCACGAGCGCTGTCGTTACATCAACAGGAGGGAGCAGTTTTAGTGAAACAACTCCGCCAAATACACCACCGCCTCCTACGACTACTACTGCTACTGCCACTGCCAATTCTCCCGTTTCAGCTACTCATACCATTTCGTCCGCCATCAAAGGGAAGCTTGTTTTGTCTGCTTTCACCGTTATTGGGATCAGTCTTTCACTAGCTTACTACTTCACATAAGATACGCAGTCCTGAGGAATCACATCTTGCCAATCTGAAATTTAAATTTCTCAGTCCCTGCAACGTGATAAGGATCACCGAAGAGAGAGCAAGGTCAAACCCCTCTTTCTCGTATTTCCAATGCCAAGTGTGCAAGAACACGAGAAAATCCTGGCAAGCTCGCAACGCACAGACACTAAATCTGTATTTGGGCATGTCAGCTGGACAATGCGGCTGAACAATGCGTCTCCTCTGTCTCGTATTTCCCATGCCAAATGTTCAAGAACACGAGAAAATCCTGGCCAGCTCGCAACGCACAGACACCGAATATGTGTTTAGGTATGCTGAATAATGCGTCTCTTCTGTCTCGTATTTCCCACCCAAGTGTGCAAGAACACGAGTAAAGGCTGGTAAAGGACATCGCGCCCGAGGGTATTCCCGAGCCAAGCGGGCCCGAGATAAGCTCTCTCACGGACGTGGATTAGCATTTTGCTCGACTTTTCAGCCTCAGCCTTCTCTTCTGGCTCCGAACACAATTGTTTGAAGCCACATCCTTTTCACATGGACTGAAATGTGCAAGATCAATAATGGCAGGTTGGATCCCTCTCGTCTTGACGTATTACCTGCTGTGCCCGTTGATCGTATTCAACATGGGCTTGATCGGTTCCATCGCCGCTCTGACCGTCATCTCCAAGCATCACCACGGCTTCGTCGACGTGCAGGACTCCTCGACCGCATCGCTCAGCTCGCTGCAGGACTTCACCGACCTTAAACACTGGGCTGAGCACCTCTACTGGACGACACTCCCCACATTCGTCGTGGCCATCTTCGCTGCATGGTTTGTCGCGACCATCGCGGCTGTCTGCGAGAGGCAGCCGTACGCGGAGCTAGCCAAAGAGGGCGGGGCGAGTGGCAGTCGCAGTATTCTGCTGGACTACCACAGCATGCTGCTCCCACTGCTTGGGGCCGTCAAGAACCAGCACTTGACCTTGGGTATCTTCCTTTTTGGCTCGATCCTCGCGAACTTGTCGCTCACTTCTTTGACATCATCGCTGTTTTCAGTCGGAACTTCAATCCGCACGAGCCAGGAGGATATGCTGATCGGTGCCGCCTTCAACGACACTGGTGTGGATAGTCGATCCAACCTGAAAGCCGCCTTCGACATTGTCTCGGCGGCTTTGGTGTACAACGCGAGCTTCCCGCCCTGGACGTCCGCTGATTATGCCTTCCCCAATTTCACGTTGGCGAACTTCTCTCCCCAAGGATACGCTTCTGCGACAAATATCACGACCAACCTCACTGCATATTCCGCTGAAGCATGTTGCGTGGTAGCCCAGATTCAAGGAGGCGTATCGGACTCTGGGGATTTCGCGTTCACCACGGTCGATCGAGGTTGCAATGTGACTGGAAGCGTTCCACTGGCCGTGGGTGCATCGATCTACTACCAGTCGTTCGCAGTCTTGGACTGCCCCCTAACCGCTGGTTGGAGCCGAATGGTTTTGTTCACCGCCATCACTCAAGATGGCGACGCTTCGCTCGTGTCAGACGTCAACGTCATATCCTGCATACCGACGTATCACCAGACTGCAGGGAATCTGTCCGTCAGTATCGGCCCAACCAGCAGCGTCTGGAACAGCTCTTTCGCGCCCAACTCGTCGCCAGACTTCACCTTCCAGCCCACAGCGTGGCAGGTATATGAAAATGGCCTGCACCTATCAGATTACTTTGACCCAACGGCCACCGTCTCGGCGTCGCTCTTCGCTCTGCTGATCGTGAGCTACTCTCAACTGCTCTCGGGGACAACGGAATTGCAAACTTCAGCACTCGTGCAAGCCTCCGAGCAAGTGTTTCGCAGTACCTTTGCCGCTACTTCTCACTTGTTCTTCCTGCAGCCACTGGCAGAACCGGTTTCCCGCACAGGAGCGCTCTCCATGTCAACGCGGCGGCTCTTCGTCGTCTCCCCCATCGCGTGGATCATGGTCGGTGTATTGGTCTTTCTCTGCATTATCTCCTTCTCAGCGCTGTTCTATACGCACAGCAACGACTCCATCCTAACGGAAGAACCATGCGGCATTATCAGCTTTGCGAAAATAGTCTCTGGCGGAGCATGCGAGGATTTTGCTAGAGGATACCTCGCCAACGCTGTGAACAACAATGAAACGTTTGAGGAGTTCGTGCATGCCCAGAACATCAAAGGGAGGATGTTTCGGGGTGTGGCGAATGGGACGGTGGTGATTCGGGAGATAGGGCCGAACGGTCAAGTGATGATGCCTCCTCAGAATCAGGATCCACCTGGGCATGCGGCAACCAACGCGCCAGGCAACATACAAGGCAACGCAGCAGGTAATGCGTAGGAACACGCGCCGGGCATCGCATTGAGCGCTGAAAGATCAGTAACATGGTGCCCTTGCAGAGGTAACTGAGGGGATTTGGCCTACGTTGCAAGCAGCTGATATTGTACATTCACCTCGTTCTACTTGTTCTACTTGTTCTGATTGCCCTAATTAGCGTCAGTAGGCTAGGGGAGCGTGTCTTGAGTTCGGACCGCATGTTGCTTTCGGGCTGACTTACACCATTCTTGACTCGGTCGTATTGACCAAATCGCGTCTGTCCAGATAAACAAAGATGTCTCAAAGAGCACGTTAGAAGACAAGTAATCGCATTGTCTCTTCTGTGGCTAGGGGATCCTCTTGCAAAGGATTTGCCCCGAGCCCTTCATAGGACTGGTTCCAGCTCGCTTTCATCCAGCAATTCGACGACGACGACGACGACGACGACGACCTGTCCATGAACGCGTTGCTGAAAAGAATAGACGACTGCCAGACAATGGAAGAATCGGCCACGATCGAGTGGACAGAGAAAGAAATATTGACGCTGTGGTATCAGGTTTTTTTGCCATGAGAGAAAGTCTGCGTGTCACCTTGGATTTGGTGAGAGAGGTGTTTGATGCCGCCGTACTGATCAAGAGGGCTCTACAAGGCAGTGCTGAGGAAGAAGAAACTGTCGATGCAGATTGGCTGGCCTTCTGGTGAATTCATATCGACCCGCGGTCGGCGCTGGAGTATGGACCAACGGAATGGCCTCAGGAATGGATCTAGGATGCAGGAGGGTGTCGATCAGCGATAGCTGTCGATGAGATTGGAGGGGTCCGTAGAAAGCGTTTAAAAACCAGTTTCAGGTTTGTGGTCCTCCATCTATGTGGTGACGCATCCTCCCATTAGCCTAGTATATCCTCGATTCTGGTTAGATTAACCAGATCAGATAAAATAAAAGGTTTGTCCGCCCACGTCATTACCCATCCTCAAGTGAACACGGTGCATGGAATCGGGACTCTTTCAACTGAGGTTCTCGAGAATTTCGCCTCTCCAGGCTCCCGATTCCTTGGCTCTGGATTCGGGCATATGCAGGGCAGGCACTTGGGTATTTGTTGACTCGCCTCGAACGCCACCTAGGCAACCTGTTGTCCTCACACTATCGATAGCGATACGCAAGCTGCAAATGCCCCTTAAATAGATGTCCCTGTGTATTTGGCCCTACTAAAGCACTATCTATATAGCCAGCGAAATACCCCTATTCCTGCCTCTCTTGCCAAGCCACGCCTTTCGTCAGGGTGAGTCCCGTAACTTTGAGATCCACAATATTAAGAGTGAGCTAGCTAACTGGGACAACACTTTCAGTACTCCCATTTGAGGACGGATTTTAATTCATTCTAGGTGTAACAATGATACGGAAGGGCAAGGGCTTGCCACTATGGGTGTCGAGAGGAATCACGGGGCACTGCGAATGGCACAACGTAGGGTTTGGAATAGCAATGTACTTGAAACCAGTCTCTATATCTCAAGCCCTTCAAGTCCTCTTCATACCTTCCTGGCGCCGCCTTACGCCACCATTGTACTGTCCTGGCGCACCCTTCGCTCAATCCAGCCAAGCCTACTGCTTTGAAATTTCCGATTGTTCTGTTTGCACAGAGACTCCGTTGGACAAAACACGTGCTGTAACTGTGCATTCAGTTTTCTTCTATCTTGTCTATCTGATTCCTGTGTCCTCACGATGGCTTCCTCGTTCAATATAGATATGTACTGTACGCAGAAGTGCCCATAATACGCAGGAATGTCCGCGAAGACACTCCCAAAGCTGGCAACCTGGTGGGGTACACCCTGAGTGGGGAGTACAACAGGCACTCTCACCAATATTGCTAGCGTTGGTGGGCTCCGTTGATCGAGAATGGAGGAGCCAGATTAAGATGACCTCAAAGGAGATCCTAACTATGTTATATATCTCTGAAAGCACCTGAGAAACGGCTACTTGTGTGATTATTTTTATTGAATTCTTGTAGTGCTGGAGCTTGGCTGAAGTGCCAAGGATTTGCCTGATCCCGTCGGCATGAAGTGCGCTGGACCCAATAAATTGGCATGGCTCGCCCTTTTGCCAATATCATGCCGATGTGTCTATATTCCTATCGAACCGCCATAAAGCACCTCAAAAACCCGAGGTATTTGAATTTATCTCGGAGCGGACAAAGTAATACTCCGTACTCTCACACTCCCTCGATTCCCTGAAGCCAATTCGGGCCCGGGGGAACCCCTTTAGGACCCCCTCAGGCCCACTAACCAAAGCCATTGTTACTTAGCCGTAACCCCTGATTCGATTTAGCTAGGCAGTCGTGCCACTGCTGCCTAGAAACTTTAATTCTTGTGTCCGTTTAGGGACGCGTCCCATTCTGGTGCTTCGATACGTAAAAGGTCATTGATAGTCAATGGACAAAGCTGATATGAAATGCCATTGGTAGCTACAAGAATCATTTCGGATACACGGAACGCACTCCAGAATCCGAGGACACAGCATGGTTGTGCCCCGTACTGCCGGGGAATACTTTGGCAGCGGCTGAGGTGACGCAGCTAGCCAAGGCACTAGTCTGGTCTATGTGCTATCGGCCTAGGAAGTGACTCTATACCTCCGTACCTCTCTTAAACGACATCCCGGCGTGGTGAAATGCCCTGCGTTGCTGAAATAAGCACCAGGTACTCCGAGCATCGACAACGCGCACCCACCACTTTGGACGCGGATTGAGTATGCGAGCGTACTCCCGTGTTAAAAAGTGATTATGCTATGATCATCGTTGCTTTTGTTCATTAATACCGTGACCTGATATTCTTAAGGCCCCGGTTTACATCGGCCCGCGAGAACGCTCCCAAATCGGTCCATCTCCCGGGGGGGGGGGGGGGGGGGACTGATTCCCATCGACTTGACATTTAAGATATTGAAGACAATGTTCCAGTTTATATACACTTTAGAATAGATAATCAAATCAGCAACTCAAGCTGTTCATCGTCTGTGCTGCGGTTTCGCGTGGGCGAACACCCCCGTCAGGTACTTCGGTGCAGATTGACAAATAGCCGATGACAATACCGGAAAACTGATAATATAGAAATGACACGCGACAAGGACAGCAAGTAGCTCAGCCACCGCCACGATGCTCGCACCATTGCCGCCTCAACCACACTAACTTGCACGTGATAAGCTGCATCGAAGAGCGGCTGCGCAGTTCAGCCACGTCTGCGTTTAGCTTGAACAGACTCAGATACCGCTGGCACTCAGCCTGACCCTGAAAAGGCAACATTTTCACTTCGAATTCAATTATTGAGTTTTTCTCGCCGTCTCTAAGCGGTATTATACCTTCTTCGTTTCACGCTTGCCATCTCACCATGTCCCTAGCGACCCCGGGTAGTAAGCGCAGCCGTCTCCGACAGTTGCTCCCCTTCCGCAGTTCCACTCCCCCTAGCAAACCAAGCTCCCCAGCAGCATCCCCAGCAGCATCCCCAGCTCCTGCCACGCAGTCTAACGCTTCGGGAACGTCGACTGCGACGCAGCAAGATTTCCAAACCCGAGTCTTCCTTCATCTCTCCCTGCAGGATCAAGACACCATTCAACAACATAGCGTGACGAAAACGACGGATGTGGATGCACTCGTACAGCAAGCCCTCGCGGCGGCGAGGGAGAAGCAGACGACATGCCAGGCGAAAAGATGGACTTGGAAATTTCACGGGCATACTGTCACCTTACAAGAAGAGGCAGACAATATTATAAAATGGCTAGATCGCTTTAAGCAGGTGGGAGATGTTGCCTCCAACGTCGATCCTGTGCATGTGGGACTTCCGTGGGCTGGCATTCGTCTTCTTTTGGAGGTAAGTAGTGTAGATCTTGTGGAAGCCGTTATATATACGGCGCAAGTGGAAATAGACTTCAGGCTGACTGCGTTTAGGCCGCAATTTCCGCGCAAAGCCAGATGGCGGCTCTCCTCCTTGGTCTTGAAACAGCGCTCTATCTCTCGAACCGTCTCCGAGTGTACATAGAATATTTGACCACTCTTCCGGCTAGTCAAGCTCGTACCAATTTCGAAACCTCCTTGGTCGAGTTTTATGCGTTGATATTACAATTTCTCGCAGGCGCAGTTCGCATCTATCAAAGAGGCAGTATCACACGTGCGTTTGACGCATTCTGGCGAATCGAAGATGTGTCGGCCTTTGAGAATGCCTGCAATAAAATGGCCAGCCGTGCCGAGATCGATGCGAGCATCTGTGATCGAGACTTGAACGCTACTAACCGAGCAGCGGTGAAGCGGCAACAAGAAGATCTCCGGCAAGTTTTGAAGCAGTTGGAAGCCATACATCTTATACGGACTGGCATCGATAGACTCGAGGCTAAATTCGACCTCAGCAAGCTCCCGGTGGCAACGGGGGCCGCTTTCAACTCTCACCAAAGCGAACACGATGCTCGATGTCATCCAGACACTCGGGTAGACTTACTCCGAGGGATCTATGACTGGGCCGATGACATCGATGGAAAATGCATTTTTTGGTTAAGAGGTTCGGCAGGGACGGGTAAGTCGACGATATCTCGCACGGTTGCCGAGGCGTTCGCCAACAAAGGGCGGCTGGGCGCCAGTTTCTTCTTCAAGCGAGGCGAGCACGATCGTGAGAATGCGAGTCTCTTCTTCCCCACTATTGCGGCCGGCTTAGTCCGCCATATACCGGAATTAGCAACCCCCATTCACCAGGCGATCGATGAGGACCCCGGGATCGTCCGCGAGACTTTAAGGGAACAGTTCGAAAAGCTTATCTATCAGCCTTTGGCTGGCATTGGTCCTACCTCGTCTGCAAGACCAATCTTAGTTATCGATGCGCTGGACGAGTGTGACCGAGAAGGAGATATACGCACTATTCTCTCTCTCCTGGCTAGTTTACGGCGACTCAGTTCAGTCCATATACAAGTCTTTCTGACCAGTCGACCGGACCTACCGATCAATCTCGGTTTTGCACAAATCGGCACCGAAACCCATCGCGATGTCGCTCTTCACGATATTCCACCTTCCACGATCCGCCATGACATCTCCGTCTACCTAGAAAGTGAATTCCAACGGATTCGCGATGAGCATAACAGTCTTTGGCCAAGAGATCAAGCACTGGCTCCCCACTGGCCAGGCCGGCAGACTCTGGAGTCCTTAATTCAACTGTCCGATCCACTTTTCATCGTGGCTGCCACGATTTCCCGCTTCATTGGTGGCAGTCGCGGTGACCCCCACGACCGACTGGCGACGTTTCTCGTTCAGCTCAACACTGGGCAAATGACCCAAATGGAGCAAACGTATCTTCCGGCGCTCCGGCAGATATTGGTCGACGTCGAGGAGCCCAAAGAAAAGGATAAGCTTTGTCACGATTTCCGTGAAATTGTGGGTTCGATCATTCTCTTGGCCAATCCCTTGTCCACGATTTCCCTCTCCCAATTACTCCAGATTCCTAGACGGAAAATTGATCACCAGCTACGACTTCTTCACTCGGTGCTGTCTGTGCCTTCCAACCCTGATATGCCGGTTACGTTGTTCCACCTCTCCTTCCGGGAATTCCTCGTGAAAGAAAGCAACTCTGATCAAGCACGACTATTTGCGATTGATGAGTCCTGCGCGCATACAAAACTGAGCGATAAATGCCTTGCATTACTTCAGAGTCCTAACGGTCTTCGAAAGGATATCTGCCAACTACAGCACCCTGGCGTCTTGCGGGAAGACATCGACGAGACCACCGTCACCGAACACATTCCGCCTTCTCTCCGATATGCCTGCCGCTACTGGGTCTACCACCTCCAGCACAGCGAACAAAAGATCCGTGACGATGATGTCGCTGCCAATTTCCTACGGAAGCACTTTCTACATTGGCTCGAATCGTTGAGCCTTCTAGGGAGCATCTCCGAGAGCGTTAACTTAGTCGTCACATTACAATCGCTCGTGGAAGAGAATGGCCAAATATCGGCCTTTATACAAGATGCGCGACGGTTTGTGCTAACATTCAATCTCATTCTTGCGCAAGCGCCGTTACAGGTGTATGCCAGTGCTTGGCATTTCAGCCCACTCGCCAGCATTGTCCGCAACGATTTCCAGGATCAAGCATTACAATGTGTCCGAGTGATAAGAGAAATCCCAGAGCGGTGGAGCGCATGCTTACTAACTTATGAGGGCCACTCTAGTACGGTCAATAGCGTGGTCTTCTCGCCTGACGGGTCGCGCGTCGCCTCTGGCGCCGGCGACAACACCGTACGACTGTGGGATGTACAGACGGGCGCGTGCGAGCAGACACTCGAGGGCCACTCTAACTGGGTCAACAGCATGGTCTTCTCGCCTGACGGGTCGCGCATCGCCTCTAGCTCCTACGACAATACGGTGCGGGTGTGGGATGTTACTACCGGAGCTGAGTTACTGTGCTACAATTCTCATACCTACGACAACCATATTGAATTTGTTGACAATGGCTCAAATATTCTAGCCAATGGTCAAGTCATAAATATTCCACAACAGTTACCACGACCTACCGTTACAACAACGCAGTCACCTAACTTTAACTTACCATCCGGTGGTGCATTCGGAGTCACTGGTGACTGGATTACATGGAGCTCACAGAGAGTATTATGGCTGCCGCCTGAATATCGTCCTACATCATGGCAAGGCCAAAGCGATATTATTGTCATCGGGAGCGGAAATGGTCGTGTTACTTTTGTGCGTCGGACTGTGTAGCCATCCTCCGATCAAAGAATACCCTAATAATTTTTTGTGATAACTTTACGAACGAGAGGTCCGGAGAATTTCCATCTTATATACTGTACCTGCATCCTCAGACCGTCTGTTCAAACGGTACGTGGTGTGCTGGATGTGGTGGCACTCGAAGTACCCCGGCCCTATTTCACGACGAAGGGCATTTCACCACACCGGGACGTCGATTCCTGTCTATTGCAGGAGCATAGATTAATAGTTAGGGTGGAGTATCGATAACATGGGAAGGCGAAGGTGAGGCCTGTCAGGAATGTAAAGGGGGAAAAGACGTCGGGAGGCGCACGAGTGGAGCCCGAATCGACCAAGGAAATCCTCAAGTTGCCAGTTTGGGTTCCTTGCGGTTCAAAGAGGACTAGCGGCCATACGAAGACCGTGTGCCCGCCATGTGCGCGACCTGATGACGGCGCCCCGGGAGCGACAGAGTGTGTCTATTGATCAGGCAAATACCGAGGAACGAAATCACCAGGTGACTGACATGGCGGATATTTACCGTGGTGCGCAACGGGCTATCTACTAGCTTTGAAAGGGCACCTTCACGAGAGACACGGCCTTCGACGTGCATCTGCATCACGATCGGCAAGATCGATGTGCGATGGTCGCACTTTGTCGCGTTGTGCTGGAATTCTAGTTTGCTGGCCTTCTACAGTGATTACTTCCTTGCGTGGGGCGCCTTTGAGGAAAAGAGCCCCTTGCACAGGCTGCTTGAGATTGCACGGATGTTAGATCTTCCGGAACCACAAGGAGGACTTGACCCATACTCGGTCATCAGAGCATTCTCTGCGACCGACTGCTCCGACATTCGAGATCGAGTCTTCGCCGTAAGAATGGTCATGAGCGATCCGACGTGCATCCTCGACTACAACCTGTCCGCCATCGCGCTGTTCTCTCACCTTGTTAAGTCGAGCCTGGGAACCGCCTTGGTCGATCCATTGAAGCTGGCGCTGAATCTCTCGCGAAACGATCTGACCAACGCCGGTGATGATGAGTTGCACGACCACCTCCACGGAAAACCGAAACAGAGGCTGTTAAACCGCAGCCTGTCTTTGGACCCGAGCTGGAATTCGAGAAGCCGTGGACACCGCCTGCCCTGGGGGCGGGTTGCTGGAGGACCGGACGCCTGGGCAACATTGCTGAGGTGGCAGCCGTGCTTGAGTCTGTTGACCGACTCTTTGGCACCCGAATTCCCGCACGTTGCCTAGGAGGGCACACCGCAGCTCCTGACTGAATGGATGAATTTAAGAAACGCACAACTACACCGAGCTGTTGGCTCTCCCTTCCTCCTCTGTGCAAATCCAGCGTCGCACAATGAAATGAACCATCAAAACTTGCTAAAATGCACCTTAGCTGGTCAAGGCCATCGAGATTCAAGACCATCAAGCCTGACAAATATACATACATACACTCCGTGCGTGGTATATATACGATGACGATGGTGATGAAGCAATAAGCACACGTCCGTGACTAGACCATCCTATCTCTAAGCTCTGGTAGCGAGAAGAAAATAGCACTATCTGTGTGTGTAAGGGGTGTGGTCACCAACACATCGGACATAAGGTAGATATTGATCTATCCGTTCTTGGTTATCAGCCGGGCATATATGGGAGATGGATGAAGAGAAACGTGGAGGAACTTTGGCCTGGCCGTCGCGTGGGCCGCCCGGGGCGATCTTTGTCCCTTGATGGCAGCACCATGTCGGGAAATTCTGGTGTCTGTGTTGGTTTGTAGTCCCAGCCGCGTTCCATTGTAGATTAGATGCACAAGCCAGGGCTAGCAACATAAGTGATGCCTCTAGTCAAGAAAAGGGAAGAGTGCCCGATCTGATCTCAGTGGGCGGAGTTGAACGAGTCCAAGCGCTTTGAGAACCAGTTTCGAGGCCTCACAGACGAGTCGGCATGCGGTTCGGTCGTGCGATCGGGGCTTGACATCTGGTACTCATTGGCATGCAGATTGGATCGAGTTTTGGCACGCGGAAGTAGGGAGGCTGAACGGCGTGGACGGCAACTATTCACAGTCGAATAACCCCGCCGAGTGTCAATCTTGAATCAGTCTCGGGGCAGTCCATCTCAGCGTGGTGCTTCAGCCTGCAGATACGCGGGTATGTGAAAGGCCGTACACAGGCAAGTCAACGAGCTCAGCTGAGCCCAACGTACCAGCGTCGCCTCTGCGCGACGACGATGCTCGGTGGAGGGACTGAGGCCGACAACGACCTTGACCGGGTACGCGGTGCGGATGAAGTCGCCACCAGCAAGCCTCGCTGCTTCCTGATATGCTGCCACCGAAAGAATCTTTGACGAGTGGAAGAAGACGCGTCGCTGGTATTCGTGCCTTGCGGGATCTGAGCTGGGCGTCGATGCCAACAAGACCGAATACAAGATCATGTTCACGGTGCTGTGCAGACCCCACAAGGTCGCCGACAGAGTCCCGAGATATCGACCTCCCTCGTGGTTGGGCACGAAATCCCGTCTAGCCGAAGCTCCTTCGGAGCCTTCCAGGAGTCTAGCTTCACGTACTTCGTGCTCACAGAGCCAGTCGTCGGAGGATTCTACCAGGCTCAGAGCGAGACGCTTGATGATGCGCATATCGGGAGCATCCCAATTTATTAAGCGTCTCGATTCCATAGAGTCAGTGACATTGCTCAAGAGATGTGTGCAATGAGTCGTCAGGAGGAGAATGTCGACGATGGAATCGACCGCAGTCTTTGGGTATTCGGCGAATGGGACAGTGAGCCATTCTTCAGTTGCAAACGGTGATTGGATTCCTGTCATGATTGAGATGTACGCCTACTACCTCAGCCACCGCCGTAAGAGTTATTGGAGGGAAATGTTACCTACGTCGTTCAGCCTGGCCGTTCGAAACATCTGGTGCATTATTCCGCCTCGACAACTCGAGGGGCCAACACCGCGCAGCAGTACCGCCGCTGCAGAGTAGTGGTGGGTTGGCCCGTTGGGCACGGTACTGCTGATCATTTCGAACAAGGCCAACACGAGAGAACAGGACACGAGATTCGAAATCGGCCCCTGGAGATCGGCCGAGAGTTTCTGCAGTTGGTGTCTGTGGCTCGTAAGGCTGCGCTCGTACCAATCATGAGCCTCTGTCCGGGCGCAGGCATCCCTGTGAGATATGCCGTACAGCATCATCGACGCGGCGCGCAGCGCGGGTGCCAGTGCAGGGTACGAGGACAAGTAGGCGGGCTGGCGAAGGTATGCAAGCCAGGTGGTGATCTTTGGCGGTCTCTGGCTGGTCATGGCGTCGTGGAACTGGTTTATGCATATATCTTCGAAATCCTTGACCGAAGGGACCTGCAGAGGATGCGTAAGCCCGGAGAAGTCGAGGAATCAAAATGGTGATTCTTCCGCCACAGGGAGATCTTACCAGAAGCTTGACGGGTGATATCTCGCTCTCCTGACGCTGCCCGGCCTCATCTTCCTTCTTGGTATATCGCGGCGTCATGTCGATGAAGATGTCTCCTTCGAGGGGACCATCACATTCGAAACCCATGACCAGGCATCTCCGACAGAACGGCGCTCCTTCATCGCACTACGCACGTCTAGTCAACTTCCATCATCTCTTCTCCGAAACGAGCCTCCATGCTTGACGCCTGGACGGGGTGAGCATGCTGGCAGAGTGCGCCATTGCTTACTTTGACTCGGCGCATGCGACAGGTCTCGCAGGCCTTGGTGCGCGCTTTTCGGGGCTTATATCTCATGCTGGCACTGGTCTTGCTTTTTCGCTGCACTTCGGAATGGATGGAAGCTCAGCATCGCTTGTGCGAGATCGAGCAACACCTTGTAAATCCAGATTTAGATCATGTTCTGGTCGGCATAGAAGGAGAATGAGCCTCAGTGTAAGAAGAAGACATGGTTGGCGAGAAGAGACGATGGTTTAAAGGAATAAACCAACCAGTCATTACGATTGATTCAAAAGCGTACCGAGTAGTTAAGTTTCTATAAGAGCGGGGTATAGTGTCTGCCGAGGAGATGGATTATGCCCCTAGGACCAACCGGAAGTTAGGTAATTTACTGTAGCTCGGGGGCGCCTGAAGCACTCGGTATAGCTAACGGACGAATGGTTGCTTCTGCCAACCAGCTGTCGGTACCTGACCTATCACGATCCCCTCTACCTCCGATCCACGTCCATCCCTACAATGTCACATCCCTGTCTCACCCCTCTGTTCGACGATTGGCCCTCTCATCCACACCCCCTGAGTGGCTTTCAGAGAGTGTAGACGAACAACGGGTGTCGATCATGCACCTCTTCGAGCGATTTCTGAAGATCCGGATGAGCCTGTCCGCTTCGGGTCCGTTCCAGGCCATCCTCAGCCTTCTGCCGATTGAGCCGGCGCAACCAGAAATAGCAGGCGACGACGGCAAGCAATGCCAGGACTTGGAAGGAGAGGACGATGGAATGGCCTTTGACAAACCGTGGCGGGTCGGTGTAGATGCGCGTGCCCAGAATGGCAAATGACTGACCCCAGACTTCACAGATGGCCCACGTCGCCGCCCGTTTGGTGAACCCCGCCGTGTTGATGCCGATCCACGCTCCGAGAAAGGTCACGGCGGGAAATGTTCCGGCCACGATGAGGCAGGAGCCGAAGATCTTGACGTGGACGTTCCCGGGGCACAGTAGGATGATGTAGCCCACGATGCTGATTGATAAACAGAGCATGAGAAATGGCCCCTTGAGATTGACCCGGTCAGAGGCGCTGTTGAGCACTAGGAGAGTGACAAAGGCACAAGCATAGGGAATGACCGAGAAGAGCTGGGTCCGAACTACCACGTTTGTTAGCCATGGTTGAAAATGAACGATGCCGGCAGACTCACTAGGACTATAGCCGAATTGGTTGATGAACGTTGGCAAGAATGAGCTCAGCGAGATGAGCGCAATGGCTATGCCTGAGTTCATGAGGCAGAAGAACCATGTCTTGACATCGACGAGAGCAGCCCATATCTGCTTTGGCTCGAATTTGGCATCGACCGTATTGTATGCTATTCCAAGTCAGCACATCACCACCCGGCCAGGTTCTTGGGTTGCTGTACTTTTCATCCTGAAAATAGCCAGATCAATCTCTTGCTCTGTGAACAGCCAGTGCGCCTTGCCTGCCTTTCTCATTTGGTCCGGCCCCAGGGGTAGGAGAATGTAGACGAGAATCCCGACGAGAATCGCTGCGGAGCCTTGAATGATGAAGATCCATTGCCACGCAGGCCGCCCGAGAGCCCCGTCCATATTTTTTTGTATACCGTAGGCGATCAGGCCACTGAATGCGCCGGCAATGGTGGCTGCTGAATAATATATACCTGGGCTCCATGTTAGCGAGCCGACTCCAATGCTCATCTGGTGACTTGCCTCCCCGAGTGACGACCTCGTCGCGCTTATACCACAGACTTAAGTAGATTGACAACCCCTGAACAAAAACAGACGCCATGCCCACAAGAAATCGAAGACCAAGAATGGCAGACGTGGATTTGACGGCAGACATGCAACAGACGAAAGTGCCAAAGGCCATGACACATATTCCCACTTGGCGATGTGCTTGGATCGAACGGACGAAGACGTTTGCGGGGAGCATAAAGATGATGTAGCTGACATCTGACCGTAGTTAGAAGGGCAGCGGCTTGACGGTCTGCAAGACTTACAATACATCATCACAGCATTGTAGAAGTCACGATTGCTCATGTGGAGCTGTTCTTGGAGGCCCATCAGGCGGGCGTTGCCGATGTTGTTCCGGTCCTGGCATCTAGAAGTCAGTATCGGCTGCATGTTCTGTCAAGGGATAGGGAACAGACCCATGCTGTGACGAGGTAGATCAAAATCGCGAGAGTCAGCAAAAGCAGATCACACTTCAAGACCAAGCGACGTTCCTGCTTGGACTTGTTGTGCGAGCTTGCGCCATTGGTCTCGTCAATATAGCTGGCTGAGATTGTTTTATTGCCGTCGAGTGTCTCAACCTGGTCGAAGGTAGCGTGCACTACGCCTTCGGTTTTGAGGTCGATGTCGGTCATGGTGTTGAATGTTATACAAGCACTGCCAGTTGATGAGAATCAAGATACGGGCTGCTCGATTCGACCAGCCTCCTGGGAGCAGCTCTGATCGTTTTATACTTGTCAATGACTTGGGGCAATTTACAATGTAGTGGATCCCTGGCTTGTGACCTGGAGGTTGACTTGAGGCAGTGTTTTCTCGATGTTGCTCTCGCCGCTTCTTCCGAAAAGGTGATGGTAGGGAACTCTGAAAGCTGCGACCCATGCCTTGTTCCACCGCCCTTGCGATGTTCGGGTGGGACTATGATTTCTTCTAGAGTGATATCGTGATGACCCCACGGGGAGACTCATGCAGGTGTCGATGCTGATACCAAAGTCGTCGTTTGTGGGGTGAGTCCAGGCTTTTCCTGACCATCATCAGACCAGATCTCGACGGCATGCATGATATTGGTGGCGGGATCCTGCTGCTAGTGATCTGTCTGTATGCAACCAAGGCCATAGTGTGTGCTGTGTCTGGCATTGAATTCCTAAGGGCGCAATTTGGTGGATACCCACTAGAACTATTCGGGGTTGGCGTCATGCAGGCATCGCCGAGTGTCCCAAAAGGGGTTAGCGTTTATGCCTCAATCGGTCTTCTTCACTTCATCACGAAAACCAACTCTCCTCGAACTGCCAATCCGAATCTGAACCTCTGAACATCTTCGAGTCCGAGGCCAACTACGATTCAACAATCACCGTTCGTTCCCATCTGAGAAGTCCACACAGACCGGTCGTCAATCTCGCCGACCCAGACCACCCTTGCTTAGACCGGCTCTTGACGAAGGCTACTTATCACGAAGACGTGATCGTATGGCCTACAATGACCGGCGGCCTCCAGATGCGGAGATGGTTGAAGTTTGTCCGGGGAATAACACGCAGCTATCGGTAAAATTGCCCGTCAGGATTTCCTCTGGCTCAATGGTGCGATGCAGGGTGATCCCCCCAGACCCGGGCGAGAGTCTCCGTCCAGCGTTGTTATGATTGAGAAAATGAGGTATTTCGAGACCTCTCACACTAGTGATATGTCCGGACTCCCGATCGTGCTCCGGTTCCGGTCGTTCCTGTATTTGGTCTGATATAAAGATTGGACATGTTCTCGCTCCAAAACCCCCTGGACTTGGTTTGATCAAATCTTTATTAGAGCCATCGCACTGAGAGACTCTGCATCATGTCATTGGCCACAAACTCCTATGTCGCAGGCGTGGGAGCCGACCCAACTTTCCCGCATTTGTTTGCCCATGCAGAACGAAAGGACGTGACACCGCGATTGGGCACCGAGCTCCGGAACATTCAGCTGGCCCAGCTGACGGACGAACAAGTCGAAGAACTGGCTTTGTTCATCTCCCAGCGCGGCTGTGTCTTCTTCCGGGACCAAGAGCTCAGCGAGGACCAACATGTCCAGCTGGCCGAACGATTCGGCGGTGCCATCGACCACGTCCATGCAGTAGGAACACATCCTTCGTTGATCAGGCTGCATGCAGATGAAAACAGCCACGCTGTGTCGGGTGAGGCATGGCACAGTGACATGTGCGAGGAGGCCATTCCGCCGGCCTTTTCCATTCTCATGATCGAGCGAACACCGCCCTCTGGAGGGGACACCATGTTTGCCAAGTACGTACACACGCTCCCGGTCCTTCGGTTTGTAATGCGGTCTTTGGCGTGCTAATGTTGCCCCCGTGCTCAGCATGTACGCGGCTTTCGACAAACTGTCGCCTCACATCAAGAAGACTCTGAGCGGATTGACTGCGCAGAACCGCAGGCCAGTCACCACGCTCAGGAAGGAGGCTGTCGACCGAAGCCAAGTGAACTCTCACCCCTTGATCAGAACACACCCTGTCACCGGCTGGCAAATGGTAAGCCCGGCCATGAGTTCATCTCCAAGGGTCACCCGTGCTAACAGGTGGTGTGATGATAACAGCTCTTCGCCAACCCCGTCTTCACCACGCACATCGACGGCCTGACCGTGCCAGAGTCCCAGGCCCTGCTCAAGTTCCTCGAGACCCACGTGGACAAGGGAGTCGACTTCCAGATTCGCTTCCACTGGGAGCCCAACAGCGTCGCCATCTGGGACAACCGTGCCGTCCAACACCAGGCGGTGTGGGACTACTGGCCGAGCGTCCGCGATGGAAGAAGAGTCGCGGTCAAGGGTGACCAGCCCTTTTACAGAACTGAGGGTGGGTCGCAGACGGAGGCGATGATGGGAAGCAAGGCGCCGCCTTCATGGAACAGACTCAAAGACTGGCGCATCTCGTAAAACTTCGGCATGTGTATAATTTTGGGGAAGGTTGAACATGAGGCGGCCGTACATTTATATATTGATCTCTCAACAAATGACCATCTGCTGGATTTGAAGTTTGCTGATAGCGGAATATGCCTCGACTTGCTCTGCGGTCTGCCTGAACGAATCTGACCACAGCGGCCCGAAGTGCAGCTCTCCGGATTCTGCAGCACTCACTGCCTCCCCATCCATAATGTCATCGACGTAGCAGGGCCCCACAAAGGTGCTGTCCTCGCCATTTCGTGGTCGCAGAATCAGTGGCATCGATGATCCTCCCACGATACAGACCGAGTCGCCGACACGGGTCTCGCCGGGTCCGAGTCCAATGTGCCCGGCGGCCGTGAGGAACAGTCGGCGGCCCCGTGCCGCTACCCCTGCCACCTGGCCGAACAGCTCCCGGCCAGCTATCCATTCTGGATCCCATTCACCAGTACCATGCCTCCAACGTCCCGTAGATGAGGCTTCCCCGCGATTCCAGGGATCTTGCTGCACCATCGGCAGGCACTGACGGCAGGCGTTGATCCAGGGGTAAGAACTCGTGTCAGGAATCACGCCGTAGCTGGCGAAGGCAACAAAAGGGAGTACCATGGCGGCACTGTCGTGCTCGCGGCGGCCATAAGAGTCGCGTCCGGCACACAGCGTGCGTGAGTAGACCTCTAGGTGTGCATGTTGGATAGGTTGCGTGAAGCTGAATCTGCTCAGCCAGTCGATGCCAGAAGCAATGTCGTTTTCCGACACCATTGTAACAAGGCCAGACCATAGGACAGTGGAGATTGAGATGCCTTGAACCGTAAGGCGATTGGATGAGCTGACGGCAAAGTAACAATCCAAGCCGCGGGAGGCTTCGAAGTGATGGTCAAGAGACCAAGGGGAGAGCAGGCTTGGTCGGCCTGGTTTCCAGCTGGGAACCCAGCTTGGCAGGCTCTTCCCAGCCTTCGTGGTCTGCTCGTCTGGGTCTATCTCACTGAAGTCACCCGGCACTCTGGGTTTGACCGGAGCATGTATACCAGCATCCAATAGTATGGCCAGTGGACTCGGGGTCGATCGTGCCGCTTCAAGAAACGACCGAGCAAAATGGATGCAGATATCTTCGTAGGACATGCGATGATCAGCTTTGAGAAGAGGTTGGTGATCCGGATGGTGATCGCGAGTCTCTAGGCCGAGGAGAGCGAAAAAGACATCCTTGGGCTGGCTGGTCTTGAAGCCAGCAGTCAACCTCAAAAGCTCCACGAAGGACATCTTCGAAGGGTCCAATTTATGGCTTTGAGACAGCCGAAACATGAGATATGCGTTGTACACGTTGTACAGGCGGTAGTCTCTCAGTGCACTGTCCCATCGCGTCCTCATGACCGCTGCCGCCAGGCCAATCCAGTGCCACGATATCCGGCAATTGTGGAACAGAACGTCGACTGAGCGCGAGAGCGCGATCTCTTGGATCACCCATTTGCGGCTGAACCACCTCACCTCGAATAGGTGCTCCAGTGGTTGTAGATCACGCACATAAGGGTTTCGGGGTTTGGTGAAATACTCGTCCAGCTTGCGAGCGAAGCTGCACTTACGATTTGGTTTCTTGGTCGCTACGGACCGCGTCGCCGGATCCGTTACAAAATACTCGACCGGCTGTGACGGGTCCCAGTGTTTGACAATGTGACATATCGATGCGATCGCCGCTTCAGGGTAGCCAAGAGACAGAGGGTCGGAGGAAATCGTTTCTAGGCGTTCGGGCATCCTTCCAAGCCATACGACGGTGCGATAGCCTTCATTATAGATTTCTTTCATTGCCTGGATCTGCCCAACCGCCTCGGCCTCGTCGCTTTGGTTGATGCAGAGGGCGTCAACCCAGACAGCTCGAGCCCGTGATGAATGTCGTAGGTGGATCAAGGCAGATCCGAGGTTCTCTTTGATGGGGACTTGATGCCCATTGCAAGTAATGAGCGTTGGCCTCCATTTATCCTTCTCTGTGAACCATTAATACTTTTGTACAAGCGCTTGCTTCCGTGTCAATATAGATACTACCGACCTTCTTGACGTTGAATCTCCCACTCATACTTGGGATCGCCTTCTTTCCATGCATAAGAGAGGGTTTCGTACTTGTGACGAACACTACTTCGCTTGAAGGGTCTTAATTGACATTGAATTGGTGTCCACATGTCCTGACTTGGTTGGAGAAGAAGCAAGCGGAACCAGGAATTGTCAGGAAGGTCGCTGTAGATGGTGGTGGGAACTGCGTCGTTACTCATGAGACTCTCGGGGAATGTCCAACCAGCAGAGCCAAAGTAAGACTTTGGTTCTGCTGGGAGCTTCGGTAGTGACGTGTCCATGGACATGACATCCCCCGACGGGGCACCATTGTCCCATTGCCAGCATGGCCAGATTGAACTGCTACCTGCGCCACGGGAGAATCTCACACCTAGTGCGATTTAGCTATGGGGACTACTTAATGATCTTGTCAGCAGAGCACATACGATCTGTTTCGTACCCGAGGACCTTTTCAACTTTGTACGGCAATTCTAATGGCACATCCTTGAAGTGTTTTAAGCGACGGGTTCTTTCAATGCCGTACTCAATTCCACGTCTGCCGGCCATCGCTTCTGCTGGCGAGAAACAGATTTGCAAGCTACCTGGTCAACGACAGAGGTATATGAGAAGTATAGCAGACAGGCTATTGAGAAGATAGTGCCGTCAGGCTGGAGCGGTGGGTTGACGCCTAACAGTCGCAGGCCCAAGTTGCTTTTCTGCGCACACTAATACAGCGTTGACTTGAAAGTGTTGTCTGGGTCCGATTCTAGAATCAACAGGTATTCCTGGCCGAATGTATCTCGAGGAGAAGTTGTTTTTTCTAGAATTGGGGGGTTGCTTCAGCCTTTTGAACGAGCAGCTGAAGCGTCTGCGCCGCATAAGGCTCATTACGCCAAAAAGAGTATAGCGCTGTTGCCTTGCAGGGTTAGGGGGAATAGGCAAGCTGCAGCCTGATTTTCTTGTGCATCGCCTCGCCCAGTTGAAGAAGAGGGACTATATCGAACGATGCCGTCAACAGCAACGCCCCCCAATGGCTCAGAACATATCTTCAAAGAAGATGATGCCATATGGAACTACACCGTCAGCTTCAGCTTACGCAGCCGCGGGTGTCTCAAGCTGAACACGGAAACAAACACATCAACGAACAGACTACACGTCTCAGAGACTGGACAGTGGCAATTCACGCCATGGGCTGCTGGAGGAACCTCCATCAAAAGTCAAGGAGATTCCCCCTCGAGAGAGACTCGATCTCTTCCCGGATCACCTCTCGACAGTACCTTCCCAAGTCTATCCCTCCCCACGAATCCAAGACAAAAGATCTAGAAACAACAGGCCAAAGGGCACAATGTCACAGTCCAGACAACTGCGCGAGCTCAAGCCCTTTCTCATCCCCAGCCCTTTTCGCTGCAAGTCAGTCTTGGGGAATACGTGGGCTCGGATCTTGTTGCAAGATCTGCGGATCCCCCGTTTGGGTGTTCAGCCTTGCGTCTCCTACACATGTTTGTCGTAAATGGTGAGCTCTGGTTAGACTATGTAGCCAGACCATTATAAGAGCTGCATTATATCCATGTACAAGATAGATCCTTCGAAGTAAAATGACTGTCATCAGCAGCTAAATCGGACCGGACTGCATTTTGTATCCGCCTCGGCGGCGAAATTGCTCACTTTTCATACCCTCTCAAAAACCGGCATCACAGCCAGCGGACACTCCACTTCCACCCTCCTTCCACCTTCAAAGATCTGCACATCTTTAGCCTCTCCATCGTCAAACCTCTTCCACTTGGCCGCTATGGGCAAATACACATTCCTCCTTGTCAAGCCCGGGTACATGACCGGAGCCACGAGATACTTCTGTCCAAACATATATTGGTCCTCTACGTCCCAGCACTCTTTATCGTCAGGAAACTCCAGGAACAGTGTCCTAATCACCGGTGTGCCCTTATGGTGCGCTTGGGCCATGAGGTCGCGGATATACGGACGGAGTCTCTCGCGCAGGAAAAGGTATTTTTTCATGATCTGGTAACACTCTTCGCCGTAGCACCAGATTTCATTCGGGGCACCAGAGAGGCAGGTTGCACCGCCCGTGGTGCCGTGTTGAGGCTGTTTGGGTTCACGATCACCATGGAGGCGGAAGACGGGACAGAAGCAGCCTGGTGTTTGCAGAATCGTAATCAGCACTATGGGAGCATGGACGGCAACGTAGGATGTTCTCTTTCTTGATGCACTCACCGTACTGAAACCACCGAGTGCAGAGCTCACGAAATTCAGGGTGCTTAGGATTGCCTCCATGGAAGCCACCTAGCTGGAGTCAGCACAGCGTACGGTGCAGAGGTCACAGAATCGACTTGCCAATGTCCGTAGTCCACCATGGGATGCCGGCGATCCCAACATTTAGACCAGCCGCGAACTGGTCTCGAAAACTCTCCCAGCTGCTCGCAATATCACCACTCCACAGCAACGTCCCAAACCTCTGACTTCCGGCCCAAGCACAACGGATGAGATTGCAGACATCCTTCTGTTTGCCATCCTTCACCATTCCTTCATAGAACGCCTTGGCATATTCCACTGGATACGCGTTTCCTGTGCTCAACACACTTCCGCTATGGTACCGATAAACATCAAAATCATAGGCACTGTACTCCGGCTCTGCTTCGTCAAGCCAGAAGAGCTTCACACCCTTGTCGTAGTAATTCTTCTTGACTGTGTTCCAGACAAACTCTCTCGTCGCCGGGTTCGTGAAATCGGCGTGGACCGTCTCGCCTTGAAAGTCCATTGAGATCCGCAGCCCTCGGTCTTGCCGTATCAGAAGTCCGTTTTCCAGCATATGGTCGTAGTTCTCGGATCGCTTGTCGACGGTGGGCCAGATGGATACGAGGAGCTCAATGTTCATCGACTGAAGCTCCTTGATCATGTCGTCTGTAACGCCATGTTTCACGAGGTTTCGTCAGAGCTGTATTCTTCCACCTTGATAATAGGGCCCTTTTCGGGGGCAGAGTGAGGTGAGAAAGAGTCGAATTGCAGTTTGATGGCTGAAGGAGGAGGGGGGAAATGGAATTCAGGCGCTGACTCTGTCGCTGACTCCTTCCACGTTGACAGCAGTCTTCGCATGGCAGACTCACCGGGGTCTTTCCAGTACGTCGGGTCGAACTTCCATTCTCCTTGCTTTGGCCCTGTTGTGTCGCGTCAGTTACCTTTGGGAAGGCGTCTCATGACCATGAAATTCGCGCGTGCCGACCTACAATGAAAGAAGTCCACCACAATGACATCAAGAGGCAAATCGCGTTTTCGATACTCTCGTGCAACATCCAGGAGCTCTTCCTGAGTCTGATATCTTAACTTGCATTGCCAGAAGCCTAGTCCGTATTCTGGCATCATTGGCACCTTGCCCGTGATATCCGCATAAGCTTCGACAATTTGGGTGGGAGTGTCACAAGCCACAACCCAATAATCCAGTATCCTCGTGGAATAGGCCTCGAAGCTCATCGTGTTCTTCCCCAAGACAGCTCTGCCGACGGCTGGGTTGTTCCAAAGCATGCCATACCCGAGGTTCGAGAGCATGAAGGGAACGCTCGCTTGAGAATTGCGCTGGGCCATCTCAAGGTCAAGCCCTTTGAGGTCGAGAAATGGATGCTGGTACTGGCCCATGCCATAGATCTTCTCGTTCCGATCAATGGATTCCAGACGGTAGGTCAAATGGTAGTCCCCGCCCAGTATGGGCTTGAACTCACGTGCCTCGATCATCAAGGCGCTGCATTTTGGGTCCTCCACATCGGAACGGTTGCGCTGGTATTCTTCCAGTAACAGCTCGCCCTTGGCATTCTTGATGGTGATCTTGCCGCGTGAAGATATTGTGGCACAAACATTGCCATTGCTGATTGATGCATGTCCGTCGTGCATAGAAATCGACACATCGGTCTTTGGAGGCGTGACAGTCAAAGCCCAGTTCTCCGACGGAAGAGTATGAAACTTGGTGGCACGAACCCGAAGGGCATTGGGGCCCCACGCTTCGATCTGGACACGTTCGGAATCGTAGGTATAATGCAGAGTGTCGTCCTTGGAGAGTAACATGGTTGGGATTCCTCAGGCTGGCTATCTCAATGCGTCTGGGCTTCACGCGCGAGGCACGAGTCAATCTTCAGACCTTGTAGCTTTGAAGAATGTGCTGGGGTTGCCCGCCAGATCCAAGCTAAAAGAGAAGGTTATAGACTCCTACCGCGTGGCGTGGCTATGCAGTACAAAACCGTTGCCTGATCAGCCACGGAGTTTCTCAAATGAGTTCTTCCGCCCGGCTGAATTGCGGAGATGGGTCTTTGATATCAGGCACATTTCGGCTGCCCACCAGTTCCGTCCATAATCATCCTTACCGTTCGCGACGGGGCTCTTCGTGGTAATGCTCCACGGTGCTCTTCACATTCGCGGTGCATAATCTCCAATTGGGAGTTTTCAAGAGAGGGTGGCAGAACGCACAAGGGGCTGAACGCGCCGAGACACCGCGCGGACAACCCAGACCCAGGGTGGAAGGTCCATTTGAGCATTGGAAGGGTCATTTGACCTCTAGGATCAGAAGCCTAATCCAGAACGAGGGCGTGCTGTCATCGAAGATTGATTTGATCGATCTTTGCTATCGATCGCCGGTCTCATCTCAGTTACAATCCACGAGGTGGAACAGTTTTTTATCCGTCGGCGCTCCACCCCCGGAATCACGTGCTCAACGCAGCCTGATATTATCACTGATCACGTGTCAGGCTGGGACAGGATCCTCTCTGCAAGTACTCAATAGATACTCCGTAGAAATCCCACACATCCTATCCCGTTCCATCCGTCCCAGGCGACATATCCAGAACGACCATTCCAAGTTCACATCCAAGTGGCACGCTCATCGTGGCTTGCTCCTGACCGTCAAATCGTCAAGGACATCTGTCGTTGTTCCTCCCCTTTTGGTTTCAGCAACTTGGAACGCACTTCCTTCACCTCCCATATCCAATCCCTTCGCGGCCCGCTCATAAGCTTCGTTGCTCCGATCCGTCAAAATCTTCAGCTCCTCTTCGCTCAGGATCGATCTCCTCTTTTTGTGCTTTTCTTGCCCATTGTTCTCGTCTTCCTCTAGATGCGGGACATCATACTTCTCAAAGTCGTCGTTGACAAGCGCGCCTCTAATGTCATCCGTATCGACGCCGGACGAAAGAAGAGATTTGAATTTACCCTTTTGAATGACCAGTTTCTCCAGTTTCCTCTTCGTATCTGCCTTGAGCAGCAGTGTCTCCTCTACCGTTCCCCTGGTCGCGAGACGGTACACAATGACGGGTTTCGTCTGACCGATACGATGTGCGCGATCCATGGCCTGCAAGTCCTGCTGCGGGTTCCAGTCTGAGTCGAATAGAATCACAGTATCTGCTGCAGTCAAATTGATCCCTTGCCCGCCAGCTCGTGTCGTCAAGAGGAACAAATTGTAAGACTTGTCCGTGTTGAATTTGGTGATCTGCTCGTAGCGCTCTTCTTGGGCAACCGAGCCGTCAATGCGGCACGCCTTCCAACCGCGCAGTTCAACCGCGTACGTTTCCAAGATATCCAGTGTAGTTTTGAATTGGCTGAAGATGAGAACTTTATGTCCTAATTTGAAGAGTCGGGGAAGAAGTGTGTCGAGCACGAGAATCTTGCCCGAGGCCGTGACTAGACTTTCATCAACGTGTGGGTAGTTGCCTGATCGCTCTTCGGCTGCTGTACTTGGTTTCCAGGGCCAGTAGAAATTGTGCGGACTGTTGCACGCGAGACGGGCTTGCATCAAAGGATTCTGCAGCTTCTTGGAGGCGATCTCCTTTTTTGCAAGTTTGAATGTCTGGGCTCTCTCGAGCTCTTCTGCTTCCTCGGACGAGACGTTCTGTGAGGCTGGCGATGGAGACGCGCGGTCCAGGTTGACATCTTCTTCACCTTGTTCAATTCGACGAAGGCGAGCATTGAATTCCTGGTCCGTTACATCTCGATAGCTTGTGCGTGCCGATTTGCGTCCCCGCCGGATCGAGCCAGTAGAAGCAACAGAAGCTGGCGTTGAGTCTCGGCTTGGTTTCCAGCTCTTCGCGGGCGTCCCGCGCCCGCTGGCAGTCGCTTTCCGCTTGAGAGAAGCAGTCCGGCTTCTGGCCTCAATGCGTTCGGCAGCCTTCTCTTCCAAATATGATCTGCTCGTGCCTGCTAAGATTTCCCGGTACAATTCCTTCTGTTCAGAGGTCAGAGGTGCATACAGAATATACTCCCGTTTCTTGGGAAGGTCCGACTCAACGTCCGCTTTGACCCTTCGAAGTAGGAACGGCTTCAGAATGGCATGCATTGTCGACACGAGATTATTCCTGCGGCTCAACGTCTTCTCGTCAGCTTCCTTCTTGCCTTCCAGCACACTCGAGAAGTCGAACCACCGCTCAAAACTGTCAAGGTCATTGAACACTTCGGGCAGCAAGAAGTGCAGGAGTGACCAAAGTTCCGCGATGTTGTTCTGGAGAGGTGTGCCTGTGATCAGAAGTCGATTGGCAGAGTTGTATGTCATCAACTCTTTGATCAGTTTGCAGTTCATGTTCTTCAGGCGATGGCCCTCGTCCACAATGATATATTTCCATTGATAGGTTGCCAGAAATTTCCGATCATTCATGCAAATTTCGTAGCTGGTGACGACGATCGGAAACTCGTACTTGAATTGATCTTGCATCCTCATCTTTTTCCGCCTCATCGCCTCGCGCTCATCCTTGCTTCCATGGTAGAGTATCGTGTTGATACTCGGAGTCCAATGTTTGAACTCTTCAACCCAGTTGCGCACGGTACTTAGAGGAGCGGCGATCAAGAAGGGCCCGGAGATATTGTTCTCTTTGAAGAATGCAATCAATGAGATGGCTTGCAACGTCTTTCCCAGGCCCATCTCGTCCGCCAAGATGCCAGAGAGACCGTTCATCCAAAGCGATTTCAACCACTCTAGGCCTTCAAGTTGGTAGTGCTTCATCTTTCCACCAGTGACTAGAGAGGGTTGCTCAGTCGCGACAAGATCCTGGGTCCCAAGTCCCTCGCCTTCATATTCATCGGCGGCCTCTGCAAGGGCTTCTTGGACTGTTGGACCCTCTTTGGAAGCCTCAATAGCCTCCGAACCGAAGTAATCGGTTATGTTTCTCCTCCCAACATTACCCTTATTAGGCTGTCGTCCTCGCCCCCGAGTGGCCTTCTTCTCGTCTTTCCCCTGCGCTCCTGTCGGGTGCTCATCTTGAGCATGTGTTCTTGCAGACTTTCTTGTAGGCCCTTTCGACTCAGCAGTTTTGGCGGCTTCATGCTTCTGTTTCGCAGCAGCCCGTCGAGCTTGCTCTTGATTACGCTTCTGCTCCTGCTTCATCTTGTCTGCCATAATCGCAACGAAGACTGAGCTCGTCTTGAGGAGATTCGTGAGTGCCCGTGACTTGTAGTCCATCTCCTCGCCATCATCAGCATCCACGTTCATTTTATCTGCATCTTGCTCTTTCTTGTCTCCGTCGGCCTCTGCCTTGGCCTCTGAGAGACTGCCATTGAGTGGCGAAGACGGCGGGGTGCTTTTACCGGAAGACATAGCTGGTGTCGTTGGCTCTGAGGTCGCAGAACTTGTTGCCATAACGATCGCTGTATTCTAGATGAGGGTAGTGAAGGGAGAACCGAAGGCACTATTATCCAATTGAAGGTCTCCTGCGCAATAACTCTCAGCAAACGACGGCAATAGCGGTGATTGAACAGAGGGTTTTGGTCTCCATAGACGTTAACACGAGATCTTAAGAGAAAAGGAGGCCTCGACTCGTCGGCCGGTTCAGCTCAGGGTGTATTCCAGTGCCTCGATCTGAGCCCGCCACGGCTGGCCCCTTGCTGGAAGAATGTGGTGTCGTCACGGAAAAGTGGAAAGACACGCCCTTTCGCGATCCACTATACGCGTTCGAGTACGCGTTAATCGGCGCTAAGATCTCAATTACTAAACTGTTCATCACCGCTTGCACCCTGTTGCCTGCGTGTTGCCTGCCTCCTGTCCACTGTGGGATTAGCATGTTACTCGGTCAGGAGAAATCAAATAGTACGCAGCAATTGTGCTTCAATCGAAACGGTCAATGTTACGGGTATTTCTCTGTTATAATGCAACTTTGCTATTCCCTAGTCATAACACGATCATCAACCCTGTACTCGTGGAAATCCAGCACAATTATCAAAACACTCAGCATCTTAGCATCTCATGCTGCCACCGTTGCTACCGAATTGGCACCTCTTCCAGCCATGCGAGTACGCTGACGCTCTGGGCGACGCAACGTGTATCTGCAACCTCATGTCAGCGAGATGTCAAACTCAACTTAGTTGGTAACCTACTTCGCGAATGCTCTGGCAAGCGCCTTCTTGCAGCTAAGCTTTTGACTGCCGACAAACGAGTCGACAGTCACTGCAATCGCACGATCAATGTCTTGCGAAGAGCAGAAATCAGATAGTCTCATCTTGCAGAATGCTTCTGCAATTCTCATGATTGCTTCAAGGTGACGGACCTGCAAGGGAGTCAGTCAGTCAAATACCGCCATACAGTTGCATCCTAGCGACTCACCGTGATGGGATACGCGCCCGTTGCGAGGGATTCTCTTCGCATGTCTGCGAACAGCCTGGCCACTTTATCCTGATCGATCTGATA
Source organism: Cladophialophora immunda (assembly GCF_000835495.1). Lineage (NCBI taxonomy): Eukaryota > Fungi > Ascomycota > Eurotiomycetes > Chaetothyriales > Herpotrichiellaceae > Cladophialophora > Cladophialophora immunda. The sequence goes on from NW_015622546.1 coordinate 2,490,186, forward strand.
AAGCTTCGGCCGGCACTTTTCCCGAGCATACAGGATATACTTGCGGAGCAACTCCTGCGGAATGGCTCCCTCTTGTTGTGGTTCGCCGTTGTTGATTGCATTCTCCTGTTCGGTTTCCATGGCGGCAGTATCTCCAGCATCGGTCTCGAGCCTTGCCGGGTGCGCTCGTCCATGACTGTTGACCACAAAGTTTGCAAGCCGCTCGTCTTCAGCCGGGTCAACAGTATCCCTGACCACGCACAGAATGTCGAAACGAGACAAGATCGGCTCCGTGAGTTCGACGTTTTGACTGAAGGGAATGGTGCTGTTGTATCTTCCTCCGCTCGGATTGGCTGCCGCGACGATGGCACAGCGTGCCTGAAGTGTGGTAACAATCCCAGCCTTGCTGATTGAGATGGTTTGTTGTTCCATGGCCTCGTGAATAGAAGTTCGATCGGCATCGTTCATCTTGTCGAATTCGTCGATCAGGCAGGTCCCTCGATCAGCCAGGACTAGAGCACCGCCTTCAAGTCCCCATTCTTGTGTGAGGGGATCTTTGCGCACAGACGCAGTCAAACCTACTGCGGAAGCACCCTGTCCTGTAGCAAAGACAGCTCGATGCGCGGTCTTTTCGATATATTTCAACACTTGCGACTTGGCCGTGCCAGGGTCACCAAGCAGTAGGACATTGATATCACCACGGATCTTGTGTTTCCCCCGGGCCTCTTTGCTCACACCACCGAAAAGAGATAGTGCAACTGCCGTTTTGATATCCCGATGCCCATAAATTGAAGGGGCAATGGAATCGACTATCTTTTCCACGATGTTAGCATCTTTTGAAAGAGCTCGGATCTGTCGTTCATCCTCCTCTGTCAGTCGGAAGCCAGCGAGCTGATCATGAGTCTTGATGATGTGGTTGGCTTCGAGCATGGTCGCAAACACAGGGAAGCCATTCTTGTTATTCAGTTGGCCACTGTAGTTATTGCGATAAATCGCAGTTACTTCAACCTCTTCACCAGGTTTCGCCTTGTCGATCAAGTCTGCAAGAAGAATGACCTCTCGATGTCGTGGTAAACGGCCCGCTGGTACGGTACCGGGAGACTCCTGCAAAGTCAACTTTTGATAGTTCCGGTAGACGGTCTTCTCGCTGTTCAGCGTGAAAGGTCCCCGAGATTGACAGTTCTGGCAGAAGGTTAACTTGACTTCGGTTGATGTTGATTCCTGGGCAAATGGTCCAAGAGTAACACCGCACTTCTGACATGTAAATTTGACCATCTGAAGCTGTGGGAAGACACCAGTTCGTCTGGTAACCACTCCAGAAACCCGAACAAGACAATTAAGATGCGACTGCCGGAGTTGCCGCAAAGTATATTGGACTGGCAAATCTGAAATTCGGACATGAATCTCCGGATGGATCAATTCATAGTTTGGATAATGCAGTCGGACAACCTCAAAGGCGGCTTTGTCGAAGATCTTGAGCATCTCTGACGGAGCATTGGCAAGGAAATACGCCAGGATAGCTTTGGTGGAAGCAAGATGATCGTACGAGACTTCAAGCGACTCTGAGTTAACCTCGCCCAAAGTGCGAATGCGGGTGCCGTACACCGACGTGGCGTTGGCATCGATGTACTCCGTCAGAAATGACTTGAACTCGCGAGCAATGGTCTTCATGACTGAAGGGAGCGTAACCCATTCCGTAATGTTAGATGCCTTAACATCTTGCAATGTCTCCAAGGAGAGTTCTTCCTCCATAATGTTCTCATCAAGATCCATGTCGTCTTGATCCTCGTCGTAGTGATGGCGGCGTCTCCGCGGCTGCTTGGTCAAGTCGATCCCAGCGTCGTCGTCGTCGTCCGGCATGAATGCTGCCGGCATGCGACGTCTCCGAGCGAGCTCACGGTCGCGCTTGTTGAGGCGCGCTTCCAATTGACGCCGGGAAGCTAGGTCGAGTTCGTCGTAATCGCCTTCATCATCGATCATTCGACCTTGATATGTCTCTTGGTCGCGGCGTTCGCGTTCATCATTCATAAAATTGTCTCCAAAGAGGTCAATGCCATCTTCATCTTCAGCCATTTCGTCGGCGTCGTCGATGTCACCAATGAGGTCGTCCTCCGTTTGCAGTTCATCATCCCCTAGATCATCATTCTCGTTTGTAGGAAGCATGGGCGGCGAAGAGGGGAGGGCTGCCCAAGTTAGATTCTTCGACCTTCGGAGAGCGAGCGTTCAGCTTACCGGCTGGTGATGAAGACATGATCTCGTCCTCTTCGTCGCGAGCCCTCTTCCGTCTGCTGGCGTTACCTGGCCCTCTATTTGCCGCGGACATGCTGGGTCGAAGCGGTGAACTTGGAAAGTCAGCATTCCTGATAGAAGTGAAGAGAGGGTTCAGACTCTATGAATCTGCATACCTCATGATTTTGCGATTCTTCGTAGAGGCCAACCGTTGAAGTCTAGTATGGAAGGGGTTGAAGTGAGTAAGGAGGGACGCAGTTCTTAAAACCACTTTACGCGCGAAGACGCGTTCCACAAAACACGCTAAATCTCTCCAAAGTGGGGAATTGAGGTCATCCCGAGTCCGATTCCCTGCGAGTCTCTCCCGCAGATGTTTGTGGCCTTTTGAATCGACAGCTCCATCGTTCTTCTTTTCTCTCCCACTCTGAATCACGACAATGGAGACTGTATCTGAGATGGAAGAAATCAAGCAATCTCAAACCGCATCCGAGTTAGTTGCCCGTCCAAGAAGTCATTGTTTCTCGCTCACACTGACCATTCCAGTTTCATTGATCAACAACTCGCCCTCGAGGCTGATGCGCGAGAAGTGCTTCCATATGTACGGTTCTTGCCCTTCCAACCACTTGGAGATGCTCTCAGGTCGCTAATGTCATGCACAGAAGTTCGACAAATGTACCAATATTCTGGGGCCCTTGCGCCAGAACGTCTTTGCCTGCCTGACATGCAGCCCTCCACCCGCTTCGGCGGCGCAAGTCTACACGCCCGCAGGTGTCTGCTACGCTTGCTCCATCTCCTGCCACGGCGAACACACCCTCGTTGAGCTGTTCTCCCGCCGCGATTTTGTCTGCGACTGTGGCACTAGCCGATTACCGTCGACTTCGCCTTGCACTTTGCGATCCGATCCCGTAACAGGAAATCGAGGAGTACATTCGCAGGAACCACACAAGGGCAATCGTTACAACCACAACTTTCAAAATCGATTTTGCGCGTGCGGAGAGGAATACGATGCAGAAACGGAGAAGGGGACGATGTTTCAATGTTTGGGATTAGGGACGGTTGATAGTGGTGGTTGCGGAGAAGACTGGTACCATCCAGAGTGCCTGATGGGCTTACCGAGAGATTGGTACAAGTCAGTCGACTCGAAACAAAAAACGTCAGAGGAAACAGAGAAAGATCAGAAGACAGAGGATAAAGAGGCGGAAGAACCCAGTCACCCAGTCCCGCCAGGCTTCCCAAACGAAGATGACTTCGATACCATGATATGCTACAAGTGCGTGGAGTCCAATCCCTGGATCAAGAAATACGCGGGCGCACCCGGCTTCTTGCCCGCTGTGTTCAAACATGGCGCCCAGACAGGCACAGTGAACAACACTGCTGACCCAGCCGCGCAATCCAAGGCCACACCAACATCAACTGCCCCTGTTTCCCTCAAGCGTAAGGCCTCCGATGGCGACATAGAAGCCGGGCCACCTAGCCCTTCCAAGCGCGTTAGGAACGAAGACGAAACAGATCCAGCAGCAGCAGCAGCAGCTCTTCCGATCACCTCTACCGAACCGCTCTCCAACGACAACGACGACGCAAACAACCACCCCGCAACGAATCCTGCAAAGACAGAAGCCGACCCAAACCCCAAACAAAAGCACGACCTCCTTCCCAGCCCACCTCCAACGGGGACCTTCTCGCTCTTCCTGCGCGCCGATTTCCGCGACCACCTGTGCCACTGCCCGCAATGCTACCCGCACCTGATCCCGCACCCGCAACTCCTGGAGGAAGAGGACACGTATGAACCCTCGCTATCATCCGAGGGCTCCTCGGACGCCAACAACGGCGGCGGGCACTCGCGATCCTCGCGTGCTTCCCTCCTGGAGCGAGGCGAAGCCGCCCTGTCAAACATGGACCGAGTCCGCGCGATCGAGGGCGTCATGGTCTACAACCACTTGCGCGACAAGGTGAAGGAGTTCCTCAAGCCGTACGCGGAGAGCGGCCAGGCGGTCAGCGCCGAGGCCATCAAGGCGTACTTTGAGAAGCTGAGAGGCGACGAGGCGGCTATAAAAGAGGCCAAGGAAAAGGACGGCAGGGCGAACGGTCATGATGGAGCGGATGGGAATGGAGGTGCGGAAGGTGGAGGCGAGGGCGATAGAAGCACCAGGAGAGAACAGTCCGGGTATTGAACGGCATGAAAGAGAGTGAGTGCCCAGATGCTCCCACGACACCTACAGTACGTCACGTCGGGAACGACATTCAAAAATATACTATGCACAACGGCAGTTTTCGCGGCTGTCGTGGAGAGGGAACGAAGAACAAAAAGCCTATCCTGGAAAGCACTTTTGTATTGCTGTTTGCATGCTACAGTGGCACAAGTGGTCGCCGCACCGTCAATACATCTGAACACGTTTGGTGACGAGGTTTTTTGGCTTTGGAGCTCTTTCAGTTTCGAAGTAACCAGTGCATGAACGATCCCCCAGACTCCTTGACTCCCTGTTCCGCGCACAATTTGTGCTTTGAGCCCTCCTTTGGTCGCTCTATGTTGTTGGTATCAATACTCGGTACATTTCTGTCACCCTTCATTTCCTTTTGGGACCAGCCTCACCCAGTTGGATTACAAATGCTGAATTGCTCAATTTCGAATGAGGGAATCAATATGCTGGGTAATAGCTCTGGTCTTCTGCTCCGAAAGCCTTCAGTCGTTGCTTGAAGCATGGCCGTGCGATTTACTGGGTTCCGGTATGAGCTGTATGGTTCGTGGTCGTCTCTCACCTTATTTCAGGGTGCCTTGACCGTACCGGCATTCGCTTCCTCAGCTAGCTTCGCAAGCCGTTCTCGGGTTTTCCTGTATGGGCCCCTTGGTCCTCTCTTGCAGCCACGTTTCGTTGGATTGGCCGTCTTTCCCTTCGTTGTCTCCTCGAGAGGAGTCATCATGGGTCCCTGTTCGCTAGTGGTCTTGTCCAAAGACGCCTTCATTTCTCGATCCACTTCAACGTTTGTGGACAGCTGGTGCTGAACAAGCCCAGAGGTCTGTCCGACCACTCCCACAGATTCCTGTCCGCTAGCTAGATCATTCACAGTGTTCCGAGAAGCGCCCTGGATTTTCTCTGATGGCAGAGAAGAATCGGCGCTGCGGCTTTCCAAGCTGTCTTCACCTTTGCCCTTCCCGTTCGGCTTAACCTCTTCACCCTCGGAATTGGTGATGACGATGCTCTCCGTTCCATCTTCGCGTTGCCCCTGCTTGTCCTTTGCAAAGCTGGCCAACGAGCTCAGGGCAAGAGCAAGGTCCGATTGCGAACAAACGTTGTCCCATTGAACCTTGCCCCTCATTCCATCCTTCATCGGTCCGCGGAGTCGTGCCTGGAGCTCTTCCAGATCTTCATTTTCAGAAATCGGAGAATATGATGGCGAAAGCGGAGACCTTGGCTTCACAATCTCTAGAGGCACAGCGCCCTCAGTGGTTCTTGTGATTGTTTCTGCCGATTCAATGCTGGAGATTATGTGCTGTGATTCAGTGTGAGAGTCGGTCTCATCTGAAGGCACCAGATGCGCCTTGGTAAGGTCGCGACATCTTTCTGCTTCGGTATGAAGTTGGTCGATATCATAATTCTTCCCTTGCCAAGTACCTTTTGAAGGAGTCACGGGTGCTGCTTCGATTAGCATTCGTTGAACCTTGCTTATATCTGGGCGGATATCTGACTGGGAAGCCTTTCGCTTTGAGCTGTCAGATGCCACAGGCGCTGAACAGCCAGGATGTGGTTGCGGTTTGGCTGGAGGACGGATTGCAGGCCTCGTGAAGGTGGCGCCGAGTGTGCCACTATGCAGCGGTCGTTCCACATCCTTCACCGTGGGTCCCAGGCCGAATCCAGATATGTTGGTACCGAATGACCTAGAGATGACTGATGAACGCTCAGGATTCGCAAACCCGTTGAGAGACACTGCCGTCGTATTTCCGGGGTTTGGAGCGGACATTTGTTGTGTCGAACTCATAGGTTGCGGATTCTTTCTCAAGATCCTGGCCAATCCGTCCTTGTTCTGTATCTTGAGAATCAGACGCTGAGGATCTGGTAGAATCCCAAACGGCGGATGTGCTTCCGAATACTTTGTGGTAAGCTGCTGAGAAGCGTCAGCACTCTGCAAATCCCGAGAGCGCTCTTTCGCCCTTGAAAGTAGTTTGGCCAATATGCCTCTGGAGCTGCAGCTAGCACGCGGACTAACCGCATTTTCCAGAGATTCATCTTGTACTTCGAATTGGCCATGTTGGACGTGTGGAGAAGTGGCACTATCGAAGATCGCTGTGATTGAATATGAACCGGCTCGAGCGACGCCTGTTCGGGTTTTCTCATTGAGATCTCGGGCGTTAAACAATGATGCTCCAGATGAACTCGATAATTCACCAGGCTTTGTGACGGTAGAGAGGGGATGGGGCGAGATTCTCACGACCAAATTTGGATCCAAGTGGAGTAATGGACGATCTGATGTCGGGCGTGGTTTAATCGAATATATCGGATGGACCGGAGTCGTGGGCATTGTGCTTCGCTTTCCGGCCGCCTTCTTCTTGTTATTCAAATCGTGCCTAGGCCTTAAGCGTTTTTCACTGCGCTGTGCTTCATGGGTTTGGTCAGGTTCTGAGAAGGACGAATATCCCGAATCGATATGGAGATGATCGTTCGACGGGCCCGGTCTGGCCGTTGTGCCCGGGACATGTCTGAAGAGTCCGCCAAACTGTGCATCTAAAGGATCTGGCAGCCAAGTTCCGAGCAATTCTCTCGCAATACCACGACTTGACAAGAAGTCTTTTGCCACGCGGACCTCGGACTCAAAGGCTAACTCATAGTTGCTCGCGAAGACCATGTAGTCGACATATTCATTGAATACATCCGCATCGATAGACAAGGGTGGTTGCTGAGCTTCAGAAAGTTCGACGCTAGCATGAGCACAGTAGTTCCATATTTCTGCAACCGAAGCTGGATGTAATGCCCGCATGCCCACAGCTCTCTGAATTTGGCTCGCTTCCTGCTCCGTCAGTCCCAGAAGCTGCGGCACTAATTTCGAAGGATAGTTCGCTGAGACGGCTTTGTAGATGTGGCACTGCAAAGAAAGCGGAAGCACGTCCCATGTGGGGTTGCAATCGGTCTGTAAAGCATCAGTCAATGTAATCTTTTGAGGATTGGAGTTTAGGAGGAGATCCACAGACCTCTGCAGCAATTGGCTCATCCACCACGGGTCGGACGGGTATTCTGGTATTATTCTGCGTTGTAATGGGTTCAATTGTTCGCCACTCTGCTCGGGGACTGTTGTTTTGAACTGGACTGCTGCCAGCCAAGCTGATACGGGGGCCCTCACTTGAAAGTGAATTCAGCGTTTCCTGAACGTTCACCAACTCTTTAGATTCGTCTGAATTCCCCGCAGCAGACGTATTGATAGAGGTCAGCGGAAGCGAAGGAAAGGCTGCTGGAGGATTGTTTGGATTGAAAGGGACAATCTGGGCTTTGAGCAACATGGGATAAGCTGGCTTGGTTCCATTGCGATTTTGAGGTGCGACGTGCACTTCATCTTCAAAACGAGTCGGCACCGTGACACTTTTTCTCAGTTGCATGGCTGCATATCAATAAGTTCCATATGTTATGAAGGAGAGATCGATAAGGAGAAGGAGCACGTGAGCAATCTGGGCCCAATAAAGGAGTGTGGATGGTAACAAGTGGGTGAAGGTGGTTACCCAAGACAAAGAGGATGGAAGACAAAATGAGTTTGGGCGGTTAAAGGATAGGTGTCGACTCTTGTACCTGACCCCACTGAGTATGTGAAGAGCTGGACAGTGATGCAATTGCCGGTGAAGTGCTTGCCTGTGAGGGAGGCGCCTTCAATCAGTTCCTTCTCACTGGAGGCTGCCAAACAGGAGGGCGCGACGTACTGCTGCCACAACAAGAAGTGAGCAATGACAGTAAATTGCCTATTGGCAGTAGTTACCTCCTCAATGCCAACCTCCATACAACATGCCGATGTTCCATAACTCGAAGCTCCCGTTGAGCGAAGTTATTCCACCCTGCATGCCGGTCACGGCTTGCTCGCATGACAGTGATAGCGGCAACATAGCGACTTCATCTTATGGTTGTAGTTCGCCCAGGAGCGGCCGTAGGAGATGAGTATTGCCAGATTGGAGGCCAAGGTGGTTGGAGGTATACTCAGTTAGCTCGGCGATAATCGTTGGAACATGCAGCATTTGCCCCAGTCCGCGTTGTGAGACGTAGATTCGCATTCCATGTCCGATCAACGGGTTCGAATGTCTCGTCAGAGGACGATCATGGTCAATCGAAGAGGTCCACAAACGGGGCCACCCCTTCTCTAACATGAGTACCATGCGTGTACTCAGAATTGCATTCCATGTTCTCGTCAGAGTCGTAGAAAGCGTCCAAATTCCGCTTGCGGAGCGTTGTGGGCAGAGCCACAGCGTTGCTGCCGCGCATCGATGTGCTTGATATTGGGCCGGAGACTTGACGTTCAGCTCGGGTGATCGCTTGCAAGTCGAGCAAAACGTTCTTCATTTCGTCTGACAAACTGATACAGAAGCGCTGCGACTGGAGAATATGAATGGCGACAATTGCGTCCACGCCGTAAACAATCATCAGATATGCCGCTACCAATAACGGCGATCGGTCATTTCCAGACTCACAGAAGACGAGAACCTTGCCGGAGATGTCGCTGATATCTTGGATTGGGGTCCTGACGCAAGAAGACTCGAGATGGTCGTTTATTGCTCGAACAGTTGACTTGACAACGGGGATGAAATCGTTTGGGTGTTCAAAATCCAAAGTCAAGGTCGCTCGTCCTGCGCTCGAAGGAAAGCTTGCAGGATCAAGGAAGGTCGGTCTCGTCAGCAAGGATCTGGTAGACCGGACTGCAACAAGAAGGGTGATGCCTGTCTGCTCGACAAAATCAGGGTCCTTAGCAGAGCTGCTTGGACCCAGCAGCAGGAATGGGAGGATATACTGGGCACTTCTCCGCATCTCATATTGCCATATGAGCATCGAGTGGGTCAGATCCAGCTTGTGACTCGAGACGAGCGCGGCGAGGAAATCCGGATTGCCATACTGTGTAGAAATTTGGGTAAACGGAACAACATCAACCTTGAAAGAGGGCCTTCCGTCACGGTATTCGAGGTCAGGTGGAGGCACATAGACTTTTGGAACTCCCAGCTGTCGCTTGTCGCTGTAGTGTTGAGCCGCAACGTAGACACCCGGGGCTGGAGGCCAGGAAGTAGCTGCTGTGACCTCGGTGTTGGGAAGCATGGCAAGCTGCAAGCACGAGATAAGGTATTGAATGATGCTGTGATTGTAGGTAGATACAGATCGAGATAGTAGGCTCAGATGTGTCTGTTGTCGTCGGCGCAGTTCTTTGGTGATGTTGCACAGGGGCAAGCAGAAGAGGCTGATGGAACTCAGACGGTTGATGCCAGCAATGCATGAGCAGCCTCCGCTCCTGCCATATTCGGGAGATATTATGAACAAGTCTTGTGAAACTCCAGATCGCTGGTATTTTGTAGACTCAGAACCGGCGTGCAGGGTCGAGAGAGCCTTCTTGGGGTCACCGACTTGGTAGTGGAAGACTGGTCGTGACTGACTCGATCGGTATTACTGGAGTCCGGTAGCAGCAGGTCAGTGATCAAACGAAACAAGGTGGCAGAGCAGTGCGGAGTGTATTGCAAGCAGCAGAGGTACACCGAACAGAGGATCGCCAACGTAGGGGATGGTAAAGGCTGGAATTTTGATGGCCATGATTTGGGATGTGGTGCCAGATGCCATTCTGAAGGGGAAGCGAAGCCAAGTTCGTTGCCGCCTGCCGAGGATCAATGAGGCGCCCGCAAATCGGCGTCGCTGCAGACCGTCACCACCACCACCACCACCACCACCACTGCTCCTACGAGTGACATTGCAGGCAGTCCAGGTCAGACAGACTACCCGTGGTCTTATAAACAGCTCTTTCTTGTGTGTACAGAGTTGATTCAACCGTCGAACTTGGCATTCCCTCATTTGGGGTGCATGCAGTAATGTACAGTAAGGCAGCACAACGTGACGACTTGCTACCGAATCTACCTTCGTCATCATCTCATAACCCATCCCACGAACAATTCTTCGTTATTGACCTTTGGCTCTGGACTCAGTGCTTCCAGCGTCTTTCTGAGGCTGCGATAGCGCCCGCTTTTCATGTTGTTGTTTGTCACGCCTAAACTGTCTTTGTATTTGCCATATTGCTCTCTCCACCTCCCCACTCAGCTCTGGCACTCCTGTCACTTTGGCTACCAGGTTGTGGCTGTCTGCTGGGAGGATGATTTGTTCGGGTGGTGCACTGCCGTCGAGGACTTGGCTTCGCGTGACAAACGTGAAATCCGGTGCATCGGGTGCCACCTGCTCATACAGGTCCTCAATCTCTGGAGGTGATATGGGCCGGAAGAGTCGATTATCCAGGATAAAATCCAAATGATCTGAACCTTTCAAAGCTGGTGGCCTGTCAGCGAGAGGCGGCTTGCTCAGGTGTACTGCCACTTACCTTTCCAATGGGACCAACACCGGTATGCAGCATAGAAAAAGGGAAAATTGGGTATTCTAGTTGCAGTTCAGTCATCGACGCACCCATAGACGTGGATTAGCCGGGGCAAAACCATACACAGGTACCAGAGCAAATGGTATGCAGATTGGCATGGCGACCATGCTTCCAATGAAGCGATTCCAATGCAGTTGTTTTCTTTCCCTCGCCAGCCTTGCCAGAACTTTTGGCACATCGTCTTTGTGCATCACATTACCAGGGTAGATGACATCGAATTTCTTGCCTCGTGCAATCTGCTCGGCCTGCAGTTTGGGGTTGGAAGGAGGAAAGCTCTTCAATCCCCATTCCTGGTAAGGTATGCGCTGCAGGCCTTGATTGCCATAGTACACGACTGTTTTTCTCCATCCCCTATCTGCTGCTTCCCACTTGGCCCATGTCTCGGCGGCCTTTGCCGTCAATCGATCGATGATGGTCGGGTTGGCGTTCGGCTTTTGGACGCCGCGTTGACAGAAGACGAGTGCCTGTCGCGTTGTAAGAGGCAAGAGGAAGATTCGCATAGCCGCGACGACTGCAGACTCGGGGGCAAGGAGACAGAGACTGCGACCGGTTTGCGTCGTTCAGGGTAGTTTCGATGAAATCATGGTCGAGACGGCAGGCTGCGAATACAAAATGAGCGAACCGCACCAGTAGGTCTGAAAGATGAGCGCCCAACAATCAATATTTTCCTGCCTCGATGATGCCAAAGACTGAACAGGTGCGCACAGCGAATCGGAGCTGCAATCTGGCCTTTTGTGCAGGTATGTACATCAAAGTGACTATTTTGAAATCAAGTCAGTCATGAAGCATTAGTCCATGGTAGTTTTGTTGCCTCCAGAGCTGTCCTCCAACGTCATGGCTGAATCTCATGCATTGATTCGCCTAGAGCTGCCCAGGGACCTAGGCACCACGGAGGCACTACCAAACCCCCCCCCCCCGTTCCCGCAGCCATTTGCAGCAGACTGACGCCCCCATTCGCCAGGTGAGCTTACTCCAAGTTCCCTCAGTGATGAATGATCAACCTACTCCTAAAACAGCTACTAAGGCAGGTCATACTCCCCATGTGGCATATGGCGCAGCATTGCCCGATATTTCTCTGTGTGTTTACAAGCCTCAGAGCCCTCATTATTTAACGCTATCAGAGCGACTACACCAGAGCATTTATTTACGGGGCATTGACACGGCCACCTCGAGTATCACAAAGCGCATTCGCGCTGCCAAACATCCTCGACATGCCCTTCCGCACCCGCCGGCGTTGACCTCTCCTCGTTACGGAGTATCCCAAATTTGAGGACTCTTCCAGATCCCCAGCAGATCAACAACATGGCTGCTGAAGGAGGCTTCCCCTGGCAGGCGCCGTCAAGAGATCCTGAAAAGGCGGCAATGATAATGCCAGACCGCAACAAAGTCCCTCCACCGCCATCAATTGAGCAAGAAAGAGAACCAACATCCCCGACTAAGACCGTGGCATTGCATCAGCAATCCCAGCCTCGGAAGAATATCAACTTACAAGGGAAGCATCGACATGTTGTTGTCAAAGGGCCTCCGCGAGTGGGCTTAACAAGTGCACTCCACGCTCCATCAGATTCTGTCCGAGCCAAACCAACGTCTCCCCTTCCCGTCCGAACCATTCCTCGTAGGTCATTGCCTCACTCCGTCAGACTCGGCTGAATAAAGTTAACAATTACGGACAGCTTGGGTGAAAGACGCGGATGAAGATGATTTGAGCGACCCTCAGTTCCAGAGCCCAGACACTCCACACGCAGCGTTGGTTGCGCAGCATCACCACAGCGTGTCCACAGCCAGGCGGCCTCTTATATCTAGCAGGCAGTCTCACGAGGAGGACTACTCTACACCATCTGGCAAGGCGAGAGCGCCGCGAACTTCAAGATGGATGTCGTTTGCCCAGCCCAGTGCCTACCCCCGAGAGAACTTCAACAGTGAAAAGGTGGACCCGGACTGGCTGAACCAGAACTTTACCGACTATTCAAAAACATGGCTGGCGGACCACGACGACGACGACGTCGAGGATGGCAGTAGCCGTTATCGTGCCTTTCGCAGGAAGAGACAAGTGTGGTATAAACGCGCCCAGTTCTACATCCTGCGAAATCCATTTATTCCTCTTGCCTTCCGGCTGACAGTGCTATCTTTTGCCATCGTCGCTCTGGGCCTGGGGGCTTCAATCTACCATGAAACCGGCAAGATCACGAAGTGCATCAAACAAGCACCAGACCGGCGCACTGCCGAGTGTGCGCAACGCGTGGGGCCGACAGCCACCGACTATTATCGAGACCCTTCGGGCTTGATGGCGGTGATAGTGGACGCAATCGCCATTGTCTACACCATCTATATCACCTACGACGAATACTTTTCGAAACCTCTGGGACTACGACCCGCAAGAGCAAAAGTCCGACTGATGCTGTTGGATTTGTTCTTCATTGTGTTCCAGTCCGCAAACTTGAGTCTAAGTTTCGAATCCTTGACAGTGGATGAAGGTGCCTGCAAGACTGGCGATTCTCTAAGGACGGCAGGCAGATTCGAGAGTATCTGCGACAGAGCAGAGGCCCTGAGCGGTGTGTTGTTGGTGTCACTTACTGCATGGTTAATGACATTTTCTGTTAGCGTCTTGAGGTAAGTTTAACCATCCGGACCACTCTGCATATATTTGACTGATCGCCATACAGGCTGGTAGAACGAATCGACACGAAGTGAAACGAGTTTACGACCCGGACTTCTACGAACAAAATTTAAACCTGTTTTGTGCCGAGTCTTCCCATGGCATGATTTATGCCAGCGGAGGACTGCCCAGCATCATTAAAGGCTCGACATATACTTTTAGTCTTTCTCGACAATACAGCTTTGGCAACATCCTCATACTTTCAGACTTGGGCCTTCGTCGCCGTAGACCGGGTCGCGCTTGAACCATCCCAAGCTTCCGATCTGCTTGACCTGCTCCTCCTCCCCAGGCTTCCCGTAACACATATCCCATGTCCTGCCCTTCTCATAAGAGCCAACCATTTGGAAGCCGCCATAATCCTCGAGTAACCGATGACCGACGCCAGCAGGGACGACTACGACATCACCTTGCTCAAGAACGGGTTCCACTCGGCCTTCATTCTTCTCACCTCCAAAGCAGCACTTTGCTGACCCCGAAGCAATGCTGAGAACTTCATGAGTGGTTGAGTGAAAGTGCGTTTCGCTGAACATGGTGTATCTCCATTGTGGAGAGACGACCCCGACGGATTTGAGGTGAGATTCGATAGTTGAAGGATTGGGGTCTGCAAAGACACCGTGGTATATCATGAGGGGCTTGCCTTGTATGGAGGTGTTTGGGATACCTTCGTAAGCGGGGATTTGATGTTTCGAGACCCGCAAGGCATTCAACGGAGTGATAGACATATTGTCGCCTCCGGAAGAACACTGCTAAAAGGGTGTTGCTGTTGGTCAGTGGCGGCGAGTTGAAATGGTTGTCAAGCGGGCAGTGCTGTACCTCGTGCACATGAGAGATAATAATATCAGAACTAGAACAAAGGATAGCTTTGCACGCGAGGACAGTGAATAACAAGACACGGTGCTTGGTGATCACGTCGTCGAACTCCCTCACCATCCCTGCGACAGCCTCGAGCGCGTTATTTGGTGGCCAACTGACGTCATCTTTCATAGTTAGTCATCATCCCTACGGAAGAAATGGATGATCCAGACCGATCAGATGTTCTGCGGCCTTGCCCTTATTGCAGCCTCTCTCTCTCCACAAACAACCTGCCTACGGCACCTCTGTGCATGCAGTGATCACGACTGACGCCTCGTCCCCTCTCGTCACCTGTCTTCGAGTTGGAATGCGCTCTAGGAATGAGATTGCTTCCCTCTTGAACTTGCAGTGACTGGATCCCACACACTACTCGTGCCATCCTCTCCAGCGAACCTCGACTTGCCCTCATTCCCTCCTTTCGCCGTCGCCCCAAGGAATCGATCTGGTAGGAAGTTGTGAGGAGAAGGAACAATACCAAGCACACAAATCCCTGCAAGGAAGAAGGCTAGGCTGATCCTCATCCGCGACTGTCGTCTCGGCATAGCCTTT